>NC_089264.1:19004350-19691504 GCF_963930625.1 Muntiacus reevesi | reverse complement strand
CTTTAAATAAAAATGAGTGACTATGCTTCAGGAATATATTTTCCTTCCTAATTAGCATATTGTAGAGAAGGAGATTATCAAGAAAATGAAATGTATTGGAAAGTATTAGAAGTAATTCTTATCTGATTTAATACAACTTTCTGAAATATCTAAGGAAAATGAAACTTCTAGAAGTAACTCATTCCTTGTTATTTCTCATAAAAAATTTTGAGACACATTTTTTATTCAATTAACAGTGACTCAAAGCATTAAAGTTGGACTTAGTGACTGAACAACAACACAGCAATAAAAACATCTAGTGAACTCAAGGAGGCTGGGAGTCAGCAGCCCAGCACATGTGCAGTAGCTCAGTGGCATCATCAGAGGTCCTGGCTTTTTTTCTCTGGCCCCCACAGCCGGCCTCAAGATGTTGATCTGCTCCTTCCAAGCCCCAGAACAACTGTCACAACTCCTCTTGGTGTTCCCGTGTGTGCATGCTAAGCCACTTCAGTCATGTCTGGCTCTGCGACCCTGTGGACTGTAGCCCGCCAGGCTCCTCCGTCCAGGAGATTCTCCAGGCAAGAATACTGGAGTGGGTTGCCTCCTTCAAGGGATCTTCCCAACCCAGGAATCGAACTCGTCTCTTTTGTCTCATGTATTGGCAGGTGGGTTCTTTACCACTAGTGCTATCTGGGAAGCCCAGTGTTCCTACGGTGAGAGGAAAACATAAGGGATGCACTGCACGAGATTTGTCTGTTCCTTGAATGAGACAAGCAAAAGGTTTTTGAAAAGTCCCTCCCACTTCACTCAACAGGAATCCCCTGCATCTCATAGATCAGAACTGGGCCAAATGTCTGGGAAATTAAAGAATACTATCATTAAGTTTGAATTGAATCAATGATGAGTCAATGCTTAGAGTTGAACCCGTGGTGATGCCAAACCAATTTGAGGTTCTGTTAGCAAAGAAGGAAGGTACAAAAGAAATCACCCAACCAACTCACCAGCTATCCATCATAATAAGAACCAAGGAACTGATTCCTGAAACCCACCTAACAACTTCCCAGGCATCCATCAAATACTTTCCATCACATAGGAAAAGTCACGCTCCACCTCTTTCCCAACTAAAGCGCACACTAGCATCTCTGCTCCCCGATACTTTACTTTTGGTCTTCACAGGCAGGAACGGGCAGCAACACCCAGCCCTGCTTCTAACCACACTATCACTATTTATTGCTCTATATGGGTCTCTTTGTTGTTGTTGTATAGCTACTAAGTCCTGTCCTAATCTTTGGGACCCCATGAACTGTAGCCTGCCTGGCTCCTCTGTCCATGGGATTTCTCAGGCAAGAATACTGGAGTAGGTTGCCATTTTCTTCTCCAGGGGATCTTCCCGACCCAGGGATCTAATTCACATCTCCTGCACTTCAGGCAGATTCTTTATCCTTGAACCACAAGGGAAACCCTATACAATTCTATTAGGGCTTCTTTTATCCTTCAGAGCAGGCAGCCCATGAGCCAAATTTTGCCTGCTGTGCGTTTTTGTCAAGTTTCAATAGAACATAGACAAGCTTGTTTATTTATACATTGTCTATAGCTGCTTTCACATTTGTGGGACACAGAGCATATGTCCTTTATTGCCAAAAATAATTTTACTGTTTGGATCTTTAAAGAGAAAAGTTTGTCAACCCCTAGTCCACACATCTGTAAATTTCTCAATGGCAAAATTATACCCTGCATTTCTCTTATATCTTCATGAGCACAACCCTGGAGAGATAGGAAGTCTCCAAGAAATACCTTCTGATTGATGGAAATGAAAATCAAAGGATTGATAGCTAAGAAATTCTGGCATAGTAAATGACACATAGTTGGTACTTTTACTGAACAAATCCAGGAACTAAGTAATTGATTAATTAAAGCAAAATACCTAGTGTGTGGCCTCTGGATCCTGATCATCTATATTCAAATGCTGTATGTCCCAGACAATAAACTTAACGTCTCTGTGCCTCAGTTTCCCCTTGCATAAAATAGAAATAACAGGACTTAATAAACTGTAAAGTGCTCAGAACAATGCCTGGTGCATGATAAACACTGAAAGACTATTAGCTATTAGTAATGCTCTGAGAAAAAGTCCTTTTATACATGGTGTATTATTTTTTGCTTTCTTAGCTACTTATCTTTAAACCTATTCTGCAAAAAGACACGACTGCATCAGGAGAAATTTCCACCTTTTCCTGGTGATACTAACCCACGTCTGAACCAAGAGGAGATTGCAGAGAAATCCCAGGAAGTAATTGCTAGTAGTAGGGTCAGAGAAGAAACTAGCACGCACTGAGGGGGGGAAACCAAAAAATCACAAGCGTGTCGACACAACACGATTGAACTCTGTTCCCACTGATGAGAAGCATCAGCGCCATGGACAGGAGGTGAATGGTGGGAGAGGGTTTGCATCGAACTGTCAGCTAATGAAGTGGTGAGAAATTAGCAAGCCTTGTGATTTACACGCTAATTCTCCCTAATGCCACCTGGGGGCTTCCTGCAGGCAGGGGAATGGGGGGCGGGGTGGAGTGGAAACGGGTGCTGCCATGCAGCCCGCAGCCAGCCTGCATCACTATTCTCTCTTTGCCAGGCAACACAGCAGCCCAGCTTGCTCCCATTCACTGTGCAGCAAGCACTTGGCCGACTTCCCTCAGAGCCTGGGCAAGCCTCAGCTATAGCAGCAAAATGAAGACAATGAAAGGAATTTTAAAAGGCTTCCACCTTTTTGCACTTGCTCTATGCTCCCTCTCTAACGATCGACTCAGCGGGCAACCTTCTACCTTTTCTGCAACCCTGCCGTCTCCCTCTCACCACAGAAGGAAACAGCGGAAATGGGCATCGCAATCAGGGCTCTCTCTGAAACGCAACTCAGAAATAAGATTGGTGAGACGGTGCACTCAGGAGCTGTTATCACCACACTTATCATCATTACTTAAAAGAGCTTTTCTGGTAGATCTTCAGCCTGTATTTCTCTAACAAAAATGCAGTCCTGTCCAGTAGCCTGATCCCTGGACTCTGTTATGAAAGAAGTAACAGTTCTCATCCCAAAAGCACATGCAAGGGGGAAGCAGGGAAGGACCGTCTCAGTCTGCCGGCATCTTTCAGGCAAGAGGCCGAGTCAGAACTAAGGAAAGAGTGTATGATTGTGTATAGAACTGCCTCCCATGTCATCATCATATATTTCCTTGGACGGCCTCTGGACTGTCAAATGAAGAACTCTGCGTTTCAGCTCCCCCCAGCAAGCAAGGGCTGCCTTTAAGACCATTAGGAAGGCAGAGAATGCTACAGTCTTCTCTGTTTCTCTAGGGTCACAGTGTAATTGTGTGGTGGGAGGAACGGGCCCTGGAGATGGCGTAACAGTCATTTCTCATTACCTCCCACTTGGTTCATTACCTCCGTAGACAGCGATTGCCCACGTGTGGATACTTCCATTACACAGAAAGAGGTAATGTGCTGTAGACCTCGAACGGCTTTCAAAGGGGGAGAAAGCCGTTTATTCCAGGCACAAACCTATCTTGTTTCCAGGGGCCAGGCCAAAGGAACGGAAAGCGGCATAAGGAACAGATGAGTGATGATCAATGCCTAAGAACCAGGCCTCACACATACTTAAACCCAGTGAGATGTTTACATGTGTGCATGCCACTAGTACACAACCCATCACACCAAGGACAGCACCCTTACTTACTAACCTACCAAATTTGACCTTAACAAGCAGATCCGCTCACTCAGGAGTATGTATGTAGGCTATTCTGTGTGGCCTCCCTGAACTAGCAATCATCCTTTCCTCCCTCTCACTCATGCACACACACACACACTCACACGCAAATACAAAAGACCTCTTCCATTTGCATGGGTGAGTCCTGAGAACCATGAAATCCAGATATACTATCGCATGCTTTTTTCTCAAGGGATTAAAAAGCCCCAGTTACATTATAAAGTAAGGGGACTTAACCAGAAAGAAAACAGAATTATAGAGAATTACAGACTGTTAGAACCAAAAATGAATTTTAGATATTATCCCAAACAGAAATGCTCAGACTTTTTGTTTAAAGAAAAACCTCTCCCCTAAGAGTCAGTAAGAGGTACTTAACAAGAAACGCCCATGATGGAGTAAAATTGTATACTACATACTATATCCTACTATTGGCATTTTTCAGTGATGTCAGCTTATTAAATATTCTGAGAATTCCTGTTACCAAAAATAATCCATTTAATTTAGTGTTACCCTAATTTATTAATTCAAGGAATGCTTTTTTTAACTAAAATCTTTTCAACATCCTATAGAACAATTACACTACAGTGGAGGAAATCCCATTATACTATAGTTCCATCATTTTCCATAAATTTCTGTGTATTTGCAATTTTCAAATTTTAACATGCATTCGAATCACCTGGGGATCTGATCCATAGTGACTTTTCAGTACCCAGATAAGGCTCAGGAACCTGAATAGATACCAAGTAACCCTCATACAGAGGGCCTCATACCACACTTTGAGAAATACCGGTCATACGCGTGCTTTCTGCCTGAATTTACCAGGGATTGAACTACACATTGTTAACAAAAAAGGCTTGACAGTTATTAGGTTGGATGTCTGTAGCTTTGACTCTGAAAGTTGCAAAAGATTTCTGAATGTGAAAATGAGTGTTTGTTTCTCTAAATTCATCACAATTGATGGTCCAGTCACCTCTACACTTGGCTGTAATGCTCTGTCATTTTCACTCTTTTTCAACTCCTTGCCCACTCATTTGCTTCACTATTCCATTCTATTCATTTATTCATTCAACACTTTTTTTTTACACAGCATCCTGTGTGCTGAATGCCACACTAGGGATATCAGTGAACAAAAGAGACAAAAATCCTCACCCTTGTTGGCAGACCTGGACATCCTAGCAAGAGGAAGACTGATAATAAAACAACCTAACAGGGAGGTGGGAGGGGGGATCGGGATGGGGAATACATGTAAATCCATTGCTAATTCAAATCAATGTATGACAAAAACCACTGCAATATTGTAAAGTAATTAGCCTCCAACTAATAAAAATAAATGAAAAAATAAAAATAAAAAAAAAATAAAACAACCTAACAGATAGTAAATGACATAGTCAATAAAAGTTAACAGCTGAGCAGGGTTATGAAAGAAACAGAACAGACTAGGGAAGATCAAGAGTTTGTGTGGTCAAGGGGCCGGGGAAAGGGCTGCAAGTTTTTAAAAGGGCAGTGGGAATGACTTTATGAAAGATTGACATTTGGGAAAAATCTTGAAATAAAAGAGGTGGCCTTTTACATACGTAGAATGAGAGTCCAAGCCTCAAGAAGAGCCAGTGCAAAGTGAGCTGTCCCCTGTCAGAGAAGGTGTAGAGGAGGGGGTCTGGAGGAGGCAGCAAAGAAGGGGGCGCGGGTAACACAGCCAGAGAGGCAACCAAGGCCAGACTGTCCAGGTCAGGGCTTTGACTTTCACTTGGAGGAAAATGAGAAGCCATTGCATAATGCATTTTGAGCACAGAAATGAGATCATCTGACTTCTGTTTGTAAAGATTCTGAATTTGACAAAATGCATTCACCACTGATTGGGTTTCTACTGACATGCCAGGCACTTGAGCTGGGGCCCAGCATGTAAAAATGAACAGACAGTGCTCAGAAGACTCAGAGTCTCTGGGCTTCTGGTATAGCTTGCTGTAGGTCGTTTTGTATGTACTTAAAAGCCGCGCTCCTTGCCCCTTGCTTACCCAAGTCCCTGCCCAGCTGTTACTTCGTGACCCCAGTACCCGCGTGCTCCCCTGCCATGGGGCTGGAATGGGGAGACCTTGGTCAGAACAGTCCTGAGGTTCTGGTGTCCAGTTCAGCCCTGAACACACTGTGTGGCCTCTGGCATTACATGAATCCCTTTTTTCCTGGCTTTTCCATCTGTTTGTACAGTTTTCTGCAGAAGTATATTTGTGAGGCCTGATGGGATAACCGGCTCTGAGAGCTTTCGGGTGTAATGAAAAACTGACAATTTTAATTTTCCCTCAAATTATCATACTCTAAAATAAATAGAGAGTCGAGTAGATTCTCCAGCTATTCATCCTGGCAGCTCTGCCTCAGCTGAAGACAGTCTACAAGTTGGCAGACCAGAGCGAAGAGAAATTCATCTTAGTTCCTGGAGAAAAAAACCTGCTAGTTTCAACAACTGAAATTCTGAGAGAGGGTTTTCTGGAGAGGAGCCATTTGCAGCAACAATGTATTTGAGAATATTAACTTATTCCTCTCTTGCTGACTTTTCTGTTGAGGAAGAATGCAAAATGTGGTTGCATTGAACTTCAGCCTCAAATGTGATTCTAGATGATCAGACCTGGCTTGCTCACCTCACTTGTCCATCATCAGAAGATACTTCAGAGACAAAACCTTCATTCTGAGCAAATGGAGAACAAAATGACAAATTTCAAGGACACTGGTGCAACAAACCAGAAAAATGATGATCACAGCTATGTTTGCCTTCAGGATGCATATGCAGCCTTCATGAACAGCAGCACCATTTTTTTTTTTATCAAATGCTTATGATGCAACATCACCCAAATTAGGGAAATTCAGGGATTTGGCAGGCGGGAAAAGAGAAATGCAATACAATGCCACTTCAGACTGCAGTCAGCGTTGGAGCTAGGCTACTCCAGACGTTTTCCTTTTGTCCTCATTTAATGGTTCCTCTAAATACAATGTCTCAGTATCAGCCAAGGCAGGAAAATTTACAACATACTAATTAATAGCAAGATGCTTAGGTCAGCAATTCTGTCTCTGCGTATGTAATTATGTTTGGAGCCTTGTTTTTTTTTCTCTTCCCTTCCTCTGTCAGATTTTACTAGTGGAGTCAGGGAGTATTAAGAACACATAAAATTTTAGGTGACTGGAGCATGATTAATTTTACTTAAACAGTGAGGGATAAGCTATGCCACTTACCTTCCACCACATGATTATATGTTCTATCTGTTGTCAGCTCAAAACAAATCATACCGGGATTGAGGATTACAACTCACAAAGAGTAACTATAGTTGTAAACCTGCTTTTCACCATTCTGGACTGACTTTTTTTGTGAAAGTAAAAGTAGTCCTTTTTTCCTAACCAGAGAGTCTTGAACTTCAGATTATCAGCAAAACACGTTGTTGCACCTGCTCTGCCAATCCCCAGCCCTGGGTCACTTCTACCACTAACTTTCTCCACCCCTGCTTCCAGGCAGCTGGGCATGGAAAGAAAAATCCCATAATTCTGTTTACTGGCACAGCAACAAATCTATGATCCCCAGCAGTGGCTGGGCCCCCAGTGCTACTGGCAGTCCTTGTATTTGTCCCGAGTCAGCTCCGTTTCAGATTTCCCTACAGCTGTTCTAACCTTTCAACACACTTAGAGATCCCCTCATTCTAAGTCGATGCCATTGTCCATGCATCAAAAACAAAACAGAAGCCCTCTCTTTCCCCTCTGCCTGCAGCCTGCCTGACATCCACAGGGTTGCCCATCTTTTCCCTCCTTTCCTCCTAAATCAGAGAAGAGTCACCTTTCCTCATCCTCCAAGTTAGCACTTCTGTGGGATATTGGACACATCTCCTCAGCCATCTTGAGAGAACCTCGTGACGTCAGTCATTTCCCCTCACACATTGTGTCTTTAATCTATCATTCGTGTTCTCTGACTTCTGCCCTTCAGTCTACAAATTTGCTCAACTTCTTTCCTTATCACCATGCACACACTTGCATGCATATAAACTCACACCCACAATTCTTTAATCATTTCAGCCTCTCACTCATGCTGCAAATTGCCTTGTCTGGCAATTAGTTGTTTACATGACAGTTTTCAACTGGTCCAGCAATTTTTAATTGTTATTGTGTCAGATCCCTTCAAGAATCTGATTAAAGCAATGGGTCTCTTCCCTGGCGACATGCACAAAACTACACACACAGAAACGTCTACATAAAATTCCAGCTTGTTCAGGGACCTCTCGGAGGAGATAGTTCTACACTCACCAGCACTCCCAGTTCCACTCCTCTTCTGCGGATGCTGGAGAATTACACTTCCTTGCTGATTTGAGATTAGTGTCTCTGACCAATGAAATGAGAGTGGAAGTGATGTGTGTGGAAGCCTTAAGAGCCCATACTCGATGTGCAATGCTTTCTCTTCTGACTCTGCCGCTGTAAGTGCTGCGTTCCAGGTAGTGACTGCTCCATCAGCGTGGGTCTTGGAGTGAGGAGGAGGCAGACCAGCGTGCTGGCCAACCTGCAACGGGCAGACTGAGTGAGTGAGAAATCCATCTGGTTAATTAGAGCGGCTGACGGAGGGGATGCTTAGTTACTGTAGCATAACCTAGGCTCTCCTGGTTGACCTCAGGGAATTCTCCGTTAGATACAAGATCATCTAAGTCAGACAGATCCTTTCTAGGGGACTTTCAGCTACCCTGCTTCCTGTGTAGTTCTAGGCTTTCAGTTCTCTCCCCCTAGAAGGCTCTTTCCCTAGTTCTTCCTATAACTTTTCATCCTTCAGACCACAGTGTATATGTTACCTTCTGAGAGAGATTCTTCTTGGCCCTTCTTCTCCCCTCTGTCCTGTTACTCTCTCCACATTACCTATTTCTGTCTTTCACAGAGTGTATCACAGCCCATAATGATTTATTTCCTGTCTCTCAAGTTCTGAATTCACAGTATTTGTATTCTTGCTATTAACAGCAATTCATAAATAACTGGCATCATACTTCAACGCCATGTGAACTTAAGAAGTACCTTCCAAAAAATGGACTGCTTTCATTTCCTTAATATGATAAAAATGGAACCATGAATGGTCTATAAAAGTCACTCATGTTTTTCTAAACTCTGTTAACAGAAGACGAAAACTAACTAAAAACGTCAGACTGACATCCAAATGCTTGAATGTGTACCCAGAACAAACCACTGACCCTTGGTATTCACCCAGTCACAAGAGAGGTTGGCTGACATTTTGGGGTTTTTTCAGATAGTTATGGGTCAACAGCACTGACAACCTTTGATCCCAACCCAGTTAAATAGTAGTTTTTGTTATTCATTGACATACTTTTTGTTTTGTTTTTCTTTTGCTGTGTATATGCAACAAATGGTTTTACTTCAGAGGGACGTTAAGAATTAGTCCTGATATGCCAGAAAATGTTAAGCAGCTAACCCTTTGTTATGCATCCAGGAATATAAATATAACTTGTCACAAAATAAATAATTCATATTTGTTCAATGAATGTATGTATACAATTAATATTATAAAATCAAATATTTCACTTTTACTGTATATAACTGATACTACAAAAGACAACTATTCTAATTTTTAAAACCAAAGTTTCAGCCTTAATGTTTCATCTCCACACAAAACATGTTTATTGTTCAAATATTTTAGAAATGTATAGCTTAAAATGTGAAACGTTCTGTTTTCACTGGTTTTACAAGTTGTATTAAACAGTCCTGACACTTGACAAAAGATTCAGAAGCCGTGATGCCAGCATATAATACAGCAGACTCTGAAAACATTCTCTAAAATTTAGACCTCTTCAGATACTCAATTTCATAAGTACAAAAGTTTTGGAAACATCTGAATTAATCGTTAGACCAGCATACATTTTAGTCTTGATGAGAACCAAGAAAAATGCTTTAATATTGCTAAAGAAATAAGCTTGGTTTGGAAACAAAAATAAGCTTGATTTAGTTTTCTCATAAACTCTTTCAGGTTTGTTTCGGGAGGGAGAGGGTTCTTTAGACATGTGCAATTTAAAAATAATATTGATTTTTCAAGATGGGACTGCATATTTCTTTTTCCTTTTTAAATTGTTTCCTCTCAATTAACACATTTTAAAATGAGATTATCATCTGCCACTCTGTTTTAAGAGCATGTGGGTAATTGATGAGTCTTAATGCCTTTAAAATGGGACATGCATCAACCATGTAGGTGCACACATTTGTACATATATAAAGACATATATTGTCTTTCATACAAGACAGGCCATTTCTCCATTTCTTATCATTACAACACAACCTTCAGAAAAAGCATAAATACTTCTTTTCTATTCTACTAAGGCATTTCAACCAAACACCTAGGTTGCACAGAAATAGTTGCTATAGGAATTCAAAGGGGATAAATAATACTCAATTATGCTATCAAAAACTGCAACTGAAGTAAGGCAGTATCAGGGTTTATGTTTAAGAATGCTGACTATATTTATTCTTGACTTTATGTATACTCCAAATTGAACATGCTGAGTCCCAAATTGGAAGGTTCTTAACTGCTAAAAATAGTACATCTTAATGAAAATATTTTAGCTGGCATTCCAGATTAGGAAATCAGTACATGCCAAGAAAGTTTCCTTTGTACAAAATAGTAAAATTTAATGAATAATGGATTCAAGTGATGCCAATTACTTGCCTTCATTTCACACAAAATTTCTTTATGAAATGAAAGAAAGTGAGATTTACCTACACAAGATCTGCAGACACCTTGGCTCTCAAGAATAAATGATTCTTCAGGTTTCTACATGTCTTTCATTTAATTTGCTAAGGAGCTTGTTTTGAATAGTGCTCTATGACAGCATTTAGGGGTTTCCATTAAGTTTATTAAAGAAAAAAATTATATTAACTATCTCCCAAAAAACATTTGGCTCCATTTTTGGCTTGTTAAGAGATCATACTTTAAATACAAAATTACTAACAAGGCATCTGGTAAATGTGAAGGTGGCTATTAAACTCTTGTAGCCTTTGATCTTGCAAATTAAGTTTTATAAAGACTTTAGAGACAGAACAGTTTGTCAGTCAACTTACTCAGATATTATAGCTTTAGGAAGAAGTTATTTTAGCATATTGGTACACTCTGTGTTCTAAAACTGAAAAAAAAAACCTATTTTTAAAAACATGACACTGATGTACCCATATTATACAACTTAACTCCAGCTGACAGCGTAATCAACTGAAGAGAAATAGGAGGGGAGGGGAGGGGAGGGGAGAAACCCTCTCTTGGGAACTATAAGAATTAGTAACCTCCCTACACATTTCTATCCAAAAATACATAATGATCCTTATGATTTCTAGAAACCTTCTATTTTATCATGGCTTAAAAATTATATCTGGGTCAGCACCTTAATGAGGTACCCCTTTCTGGTTCAGTCTGGAAGAGTGAAGGAGCATGGGTTATGACACCAGATAGGCCAAAGAACAAACGTTTGACAGACTATTCTCTCTATATTGTTAATTAAATGACCTCTGTGCTCTTCTCCCACTGAACTATCTTTCCAACAAATTCTATCCACCACTACTCTTCCCCTGTGCCTCATTTTCAGACCTCTGTCCCAAGTTTTGTCCCCAGATTGCCTCTGCCTGTCAGACAACTTCACTGGATTGTCCTATGAGTACCGTCCAAACTTCCACCCACTTCAACCCAAGATAAGAAGCTAGACCTCTCTTTCCCCTTTATTCTGCTCCCACAGTCCCCTGGTCTACAACATTGATTCTACAATTAAACTATGCTATTGCTTCTTATTCTTTCTGTCACTACTATAATGATCAATGCCACAAGTTTAGACTAATAGAATGGCCTCTGAATTATTCACAGTAGCCTAAATATTGCAACAAAGAATATTTGTTACAAGTACTATAACAAAAGTCTCAGTGGTTTAGCACAGTAAAGATTTTTTTTCTTGCTCATTTTACAATCCAGTGCAAATGGTTGGACAGAATCTGGTCCATTCAGGTGACTAGGTTTCGTCCATTTAGCGGCCACACCACCTCCTAGTGGAATCCCCCACCAGACCCTCCTGTAATTGGCAAATAACTGAGAGAAGAAAAGGTAGAATTCAGTTATGGGATTAGCCTAAATACAGTGGTGGAGCACAGGTGTAATAAATATAATTAAAACTCCCATTTCAAGATGAGTAGGTAATACTGGGAGATGCACAGTGTTCATTAGCACATGACAATTCTGAAACTCCACTTGGCAGACCTTATGAAGTCCCCTGTCATGGAAAGAAGATGAGTTCCTTGGTTAAACTTTAATTCTGCTCTCTGAAAATAATTTCTTCAATGGTCCTTACCTTTTAGGAGTTCTTATTGTCTATTTCCTCCCTTTGGACACAACTGAAATGAATGTTCTCAAAAGTTTGAAAGCCAAAAGGTGATGTTACAGCTCAAAGAGTTTTTAGTCTGATATCCAGCACTTCTTGACAATACAAGTTCTTCAAAATCTTGATAGGTTTCTGTTGTATTTGCTTCCATCTATAATCCTCAGGTTTAATTCTCCTCTCTCCCCCTCTCTCTCTCGTTAACTGCAGCTGTTTTGATTATTTCTTCCTTCAAGGGCACACCCTTATTCTAACCTCTTCCATGGGAGTAAATCATGTTGTCCAACTAAGCAGCTCTATTGGCCTTTTGTGGCTCCATTTGGGATCTGGAAGCAATCGACTTTCCAACCATTTTTCACAGCAAGTCTTTGGACTCCATCATTTTCTGTGCAGTTTGATAACCGGCCAAATCTTTCTGGGTTCATGCCTTTTATGAAACACCTTACTGAAGGCAGCCAATAATAGCTATCATACACTAATACAGACTGTTTCTTTAAAGCACATCCCTTAAAGCAGAGGTTTCAAAGTGTGCTCTGCCCAACCCTAAGAATGCCAGAGATCCCTTTTGGCAGATCCACTACATCAAAAATACTTCCATAATATAAGAAGTTATTTTCTTTTTTTACTGTGTTGACATTCCCACTGATACTACCAAAGCAACCACATGTAAAGCTGTTGATATTTAACACAAATCAAAACAACATCATCAAACTGTATCATTGTATGGTATCATTGATTGAACATTGTATCCTATCTTTTCCTATGTACTCAGTTGATTTTTTAAAAGCCAGTTTCACTTAAAAATGCACTTGGAACAGTAAAAATTATTCATCTTATTAAATCTCAATCCTGGAGAACAAGTCCTAAATATTCTGTGAGACCAGAAGGAAAGAACACACACACCCATGACTCTGCTGCATACCTGAATTCATTGGTTGTCTTGAGGAAAATCAGTGTGCGATTGTTGGAGTTGCAAACTGAACCGTCTCTTTTCTGTGGAACGCTATTTTCACTTGAGAGAACAAGTGATAAACAAAATATGGTTATTCAGACTCGGGTATTTGACAGTCATTTTCTTGAAAATAAATGAAGTGAGCCTGTCACTTGAAGGCGAACAATCTGACAGTATTTGTTGACAATGATAAAACTTCAGCTTTCAAGTGAAAATTAGAATTTTGGAAAACTCGTACCATCACCATGAGCTTGACAACTTCTGAATTCTTAAAGACTTTTCTGAAGAGGCCAGTAAGTGATATTAGCAAATGTGATTTTTTTAAATACTATATAATGAAGTATACCAGTGGTATAACTCAAGGAAACAATATTTTCTAACTAACCAATGTAAGATACCTTTAAACCATATGTAGGTAAATGATTTAAAGTGCAATCAAACCAACCAGTTTTAATGTTATAAGCATGTGAAAAGATATTCCTTTAAAACAAGGAGCTGGTCTTCTAACAAGAAATATGCATGTATCTCTGTAAGGTCAGATTTTCTTTATATATTTCAGTTAAAATGACATATCACAATAGAGTGAAGAAACAAATGAGAATCTAGCTGTCTTCTGTTAAGCTAAACAGTACAGAGTTTTGTGAAAAAGAAAATGCCATTCTTTTTTATAAATTTTTTGGAAGCACAGTTATCATAAAAATATTGCTTATGTTAACATAATGGGTTTATGACTATTTTTGATTCATTAATGTTTTTTAACTTCAGTTTTAACATGGTAATTCTTGCTAGATATAACCCACAAGCAAAAGTTTTGGGGATCCTCAATAGTTTTTCAAAGGGTGAAGAAGCACTGAGAAGAAAACATTTGAGAATCTTGGTCCTAGGGAAGGGATCATACAGCCCACAGGTCAAATCCAGCTACTTGCCTGTGTTATGTAAATAAAGTTTTATTGGCACACAGCCATATCCATGTACTTCTATATTGTCATGGCTGCTTTTATGCTATAATGGCAGAGTTGAATATTTATAAGAGAGATGATATTGCTCCCCAAATCCCAAAACATTTACTAGTTTGCCTTCATGGAAAGTGTGCTGACCTCTGTTCCAGAGCTTTGGTTCTCAAGCCTGGATGCACATTAGAATCACCTGGAAAACAGTTAACATAATACCAGTATCCCTTTCCCTCCCCCAACATATACACACTGAGCAATTAAATCAGAATCTCTGGGAACAGGTCCAACCATGGATAGTTTTATTAAATCCTCCAAGTGACTCTACTATATAGGCAAGGGTAAGAATCACTATCCTAAAGTTTTAAGATTTTTAGGCATAAATCTTGCCTTTCAAGTTATTCCAAACATCAGATAATCCAAGATGCTTCCCCTTCAGAACATGAGTTACTGTATTTCAAGCCCCTCTCTGACCAAGCACTGAGTCAGTGCCACATTTGTTGCTGTCTCAGAAGCACCCCACCGTTACAAATTTGCAGTGGTACAAATTTCAGTATTAGTTGGATAGGCTACCTTAGCAAACACTTCTCACTTTCAGAGGCTAACATAACAAAAGTGTTCTTTATCATACGAATCATGGTGCACGGTGTTTGGTGGGGGTCTCTGCTCTACAAAGGAACCCAGCTGCTTCTAGCTAGACACTCTGCCACCCTTCCGGGCCTCAGAGAGCAGACTGGATCCCTCCTCATCCAGCCAACAGATGAGAGAAAATAAACAGCATGGAGGGTTGAGTAGGAGGTGTTTAATGAGTCAGGCCTGGAGGAGGTCGATATAGCCCCATTGGTCAGAACTTAGTCATTTGTAAGTGCAAAACAAGGTGCCAAATGTAGCCTACCTTTCTGCCAAAGAGGAAAAGTAAAATAGTTCAGTGAATTATCTTTATCCCTGTCACAACCTTCCTCCTAACTGGTCTCCTATATCAAGTCCTGTACTGTGAACTACCTTAATGCCCCTTGTCAGAGGCAGAATAACAGCCTCCCAGATATGTCCATCTCCTATTCTCCAGAACCTGTGAATGTGTTATGTTACACAGCACAGGGACTTTTGCAAATGTGATTAAGGTCAAGGATCTTGACATGGGAGCATCTCTTGGATTATCCAAAGTGGGTTCAATATAATCACATGGACCCTTAAAAATGGGTCCATTAAAAAAGGTTTCTGAATGAAACCTTTCTGAATGAAAGTCAAAGAGATAGGAAAATGGAGGAAGGGCCCAAGAGAGGCAATGTGTTTGAAGGGAGGGGGCCATGAGCCAAGAATGCAGACAGCTCCTAGAAGTTGAAAGAGCAAGGAAATGGATTCTCCTCCAGAAAGGAACACAGCCCTGCCAAACACTTGATACTAGCCAAGTGAGACAGGTGTCAAACTTCTGACCCAAAGAACTGTAAAACAACACATTTGTGTAGATTTAAACCACTAAGTTTGCAGTAATATGTTACAGTAGTAATAGAAAATAAATGCACACTTCACTTCTATGTTCTTACTGCTATCAGTGATGGCCCCAACTTTTAAATCTTAATTGGTTGCTCCTTTTCTTTAAATTTTTATTGGCCCCTTATTCATTCACTTAATACACACTGAACAACTACAACGTGTCAGGCACCCTCCGCATCACCAAGACTGCTGCCCTGAATAAGACAGACACGCTTCCTGCTTCGACGCTTAGCAGTGCAGGGACTACAGAATACAGTCTAAACTCTCCCATGTCATTCAATGTCTGCACAGTCTAATGCTCAACAGCCTACATACCATCTCTTGACATTCCTCTCTACCAGAAAGAGAAAAAAATAAAGGCTTTGAAAAAAAAAATGTTAGTTGCCCAGTCGTGTCTAACTCTTCGCAATCCCATGGACCATAGCCCGCCAGGCTCCTCCATCCAGGGGATTTTGCAAGCAAGAATACTGGAGTGGGTTGCCATTTCCTTCTCCAGGGGATTTTTCCAACCTAGGGATCAAACCCAGGTCTCTCACATTGTAGGCAGATTCTTTTCAGTCAGAGCCACCAGGGAAGCTCATCTCTTGACATTTCTCTCTGCCAGAAAAAGAAGAAAAAAAAAAAGGCCTTAGGAGTCCTGATAAAATGTCATCAGATTTCTAAGATGCCATGGTCTGTTTTAAGAACATCACTAGCCACAGTAGAAAACTGTTCTACCCTCCCTATTCTTTGCTCATCTGGAAAACTCCCAATTCTCCCCTAAAAGTGATCTCAAATATTATTCCAGAAAATAAGGTCACTCCCAGGCTCCCTCCTCTTTTTACTGTGGAGTATATACATCCAAACTAGTAGTTGTTACAATGAATTGCAACTGTCCCTTCACTGCCCTAATTATGGCTTTCAACAAATTCAAAGAGAAGTCCCTAGTAAACTTGCTTTTAAATAAATGCTGAGAATTCTCTTTCATGCATTCATTCACTCATTCTCTCGAAATAAATTCATCAAAACACATACTTCACCAGAATTTGAATTAAGTTTTCTGCAGGAAAATTGACAACACAATAAAAATCTCAAAATAAGAAAAACAGGCCAGCCTCTAAACTCTGTTTGCAATGTCTTTTCCAGCATAGATCTCTTATTCTTTTCAAAGAGCATACTTCTTGGAATAACAAAATGGAGAGCAACACTGAGAAGCCTGCATAATGACAATCATACTGAATATGGCTACCACAAAACTAGGATTCTGCATGTACCTCTGTTAGTAAATTTCTACAATTTACTAAACATGCGTGAACCTGTTCAATACCCATAAACTTCAACATATACCTACAACACATAACACACAGTGTATTAAATTATATGAAGAATTTTATTTGGATGGGTTTATTTCATCTGCCTATAAGAACTAGAGGAAAAAGATCAGTCTTTTTATAAGCATTTCAAATGTTTATAAAATACATGTTAAATATACATTGTGAAACTATTTTGTTGTAATTTATTGTTACATTTTTCTTGAAAAAGAGAGCCACCAGTCTGTTTCATGCACTGACACATTTTCCTGGTATAGTCAAGCACTTCATGCAAGATTCATATTCTAGTTAACTAAATAGACAAGAATTTTTCTTATCAATTATTAAATTTCCCTGCATCTGGATATTTTATGTTTACAACAGTGAACATTAACATATTTAACTTGGTAATATATCTGTAATATATAAATGGTGATTTGCTAAATAATTTACTAGTTATAGAGATTATTTTGATAAATTATTACTGTCACTATTATGGAACCATCATGCAAAGGCACATTTTAATACATTTTCAAACAATTCTTGAACAACTATTTTGTGCCTACTATGTGCAGGGTGCAGAGATCAGTCAGAAACATGTATAGAATAATTATCAGTTGTTGGCTAGAGTAAAATTTATTCCAACCACAGGAACATAATTTTCAAGAGAAAAATTGTAGCTGTCAGCACATGAACTTTTCGTGAACATTTCCACTTTTGTTAAGAACTCTCACCTAGCATCCAGCAAACACTGGATTCCTACTAGCCTGGTGATTTAGCTTTCCTACACACAGAATATTAATAGTCATAAACTCTTTCTTATTCCCACCTCCCAATACATTAGCAGTTTTCCAGTGGGCATTGATTCTGTGCAATGAAGTCTAATGTGATAACCACAGTGGTAGAGTAACCAGGGAATTATCCCCCTAGGAGGACAGGAGTTTTTTCTACCTGGAAGTCAATGATCATTAAAACCAACCAACACATTGTTAAGTTTAACAAATCACAAAGGCCATAGGGACCTGCAAATTGCAATAGTGAAGTCACAATTATCCAGCAATTAGGTTTACATTTATATTCACCCTTCCAATAATCAAGTCTATAAATGCCCCACTTCTTCCTGCTGAACTTGATCTGGAAGATTTCTAAAGCTTTCATTTTTATGCAGGTTTCTCAAACCAAGAAAACAACTGCATCTGAATGAAGTAATAATGACAAACCTTATGAAGCAGAAAGAACAATCATTTATTCACCTAACATAAAAGCCTAATTTTAAAAAAGTTGGGGGGGGTGCAGATTGCCAAGCTCTATTTCCAAATGGAATGTGCTCTGAGCCATTATAAATATTTGGCTACTAGAAGAGTGTCTAGCTCAGTAAATAACGAACATGAATACCTAAAGCTTTAGGAATGCTTTCAGCTACAGGTAACAAACAGTCTAACTAGAGAGGCTTTTTTTTTTTAAATCGGTGAATATTTTTTTTCCCATAGTGAGAAATCCAGAATTACCAATGCTGGACTAATTCAGTAGATCAATGGTGAAAAAGACCTTTCGATTTCCTTGACCATTTACTCATAACTACAAAAAGTTGCAGCAGTTTCAACAATCATATTCCTCTGCCACCATGAAAAAGGAAGATGGGACAGTGAGAAGGGGCAGTGCCAATATCTAAAGCAAACACTGTATGAGGAAGCTCCCAGAACGTGTCTGTTTTTCATTGACCAGAATTTTGTCCCAGAGTCACTGCTGGCCTACAGGTGAGAAAAAGAGAGAAAGGGGACAGAGAGAACAAGAAAAGCATCTTCTGACACCCAGAAATCAACCTAACACTCACAGTTGAGCCTTAACATTGTGAAGAGCTATTGCAGCACTCATACTAGGCCTTGGTATTCTCCTGTTGACCACAAACCAGCTTCTAAATCACCAGCTATCAAGATGAAGTGAGAAAAACAAGATGAGTCCATAATCTTCTAAGGACAGAAACAAGGTCATTGTACAAACCACAAAAATTCCGAAGATCTCCACACCCTAATCTGAAGCCCTGTCACTCCCTCCCCAACTATAGCTTTAGCCTCACTTTATTTTGTCCATCTTATAAGATTTTTAAAATATCTAATTATTGGCTTATCCTCAATTCCCCAAAGCATGTAATCCATAACAAAGCCACTTTTTAAAACCCTCCCCCAAATTTCCCTAATGTGTGTCCCCATCCCATGAGAATCCTTTCAAATACCTTTTACTGAAATGCCTCACATTTCCCATGGTTTGTGGGCTCCTTCCTTTCATATGGTAATAAATCCACTTTGTTCAATCACAGGTATGTTTCTGGTGGTCTTTGGCTGGAAGGCATTTAAGATTCAGTCAACCAAAAAAGTATTTGCCACAACTTTGTTCCATTCTGGTCTAATTAAAATGGTGCACCCTAACGGGTCAGGTTTCAAAATCCTTAACTGGAAAAGGAGTCAGGATATAGTGAACAGAGCATATGAAGAAGAACCAGGGGACAAAAGCTCTAATCTGCTCTGTCCAATTTACCAGTTAAGTGACCTCACGTAAGACACTAAAGGACAGGAAAGGAACTGACCTTATGATAGTCTAAGTGAACCAACTAACATTAGCTGTGCTTGAGATGGCAAATCAGCTCCAAGAGTTTGAGTGTATTTTCCTTCTCTTTACATTTGAAAAGTTGCAGGATCAGGGTTTGAATCCAAGCACATAACTCTAAAAAGTAAAAGAGCTAGTCGCTCAATCATGTCCAACTCTTTTCGACCCTATGGACTGTATCCCACCAGGCTCCTCTATCCATGTTATTCCCCAAGCAAGGATACTGGAGTGGGTAGTCAGGGGATCTTCCTGACCCAGGGATTGAACCTGGGTCTCCTGCATTGCGGGCAGATTCTTCACCATCTGAGCCACCAGGGAAGCCCCTAACTCTAACTCTTAACCCCCAACTCTGAAGCCTAACTGTTTTCCATTATATCAAGTTTTCATTTCTTCCTCTGTGAACTAACTGGGTTGTGAACTTTAGAACTTTAAAGGCCCTTTCTGCTCACCATTTCAGGGCTCTGGATGATGAATCACATTATTCATATTTATGCTTTTTAAGCCTGCCTGGTCTATAGATGAAAGGTACAGGAACAATGTGAGGTGATGTATGTTTATGGAGTTTGAATTTGACCAAGACTTTTCTTTAATAGCTTAAATAATGAATTTGAGCTACCATTTGAACTTCCAAGTAAAATCAATTTTCAGTCCCTTGTAATTTAAAATATGATTTGCATTTCTTTAATAATTAGTGATGCTGAGCATCTTTTCATATACTGACCTTCTGTGTCTTCTTTGGAGAAATGTCTATTAAGGTCTTCTGCCCATTTTGTGATCAAATATTTTTGTTGTTAAATTGTATGAGCTGTTTGTATATTTTGGACATTAAGTTCTTGTCTGTAGCATAATTTGCAAATATTTCCTCCCAGTCCATAGGCTGTCTTTTTGTTTGTTTGTTTGTTTCATTTGCTGTGCAAAAGCTTAGAAGTTTGATTAGGTCCCATTTGTCTACTTTTGCTACTACCTTGGAAGACTGACCTAAGAAAACACTGGTATGATTTATGGCAGAGAATGATTTGCCTATACTCTCATTGAGGAGTTTTATGGTGTCATATCTTATGTTTAAGCCTTTAGTCATTTTGAGCTTATTTTTGTGCATGGTGTGAGGGTGCATTGCTGAAAACCACTTGCTAAAGAGACCATCTTTTATCCATTTTATATTCTTGACTCCTTTGTTGAAGATTAACTGTCTATATATGTGTGGGTTTATTTCTGGGCTCTCTCTTTCACATCATTAATTCATATGTCTATTTTTGTACTGATACCACATTGTTTTGATTACTCTACTTTGTAGTATTGTCAGAAGTCTGGAAGAGTTATGCCTTGTGCTTTGTTTTTTTCCCCTCAAAATTGCGCTGGCAATTCTGGATCTTTTATGGTCCCACATAAAATTTTGGTGTGTTCATTCACCCAGAGCCAGACATCCTGGAATGCAAAGTCAAGTGGGCCTTAGGAAGCATTACTACAAACAAAAACTAGTGAAGGTTATGGAATTCAAGCTGAGCTATTTCAAATCCTAAAAATTGATGCTATTAAAGTGCTATAGTCAACAAGCCAGCAAATCTAGAAAACTCAGCAGTGGCCACAGGACTGGAAAAGGTTAGTTTTCATCCCAATCCCAAAGAAGGGCAATGCCAAAGAATGTTCCAACTACTCCACAATTGTGTTCATTTCATATGCTAGCAGTTTAACATTCAAAATCCTTCAAGCTAGGCTCCAATAGTATGTGAATCAAGAACTTCCAGATGTACAAGCTGGATTTAGAAAAGGCACAGGAACCAGAGATCAAAATGCCAACATTCACTGGATCATAGAAGAAGCAAGAGAATTCCAGAAAAAAAACATCTACTTCTGCTTCATTGACTATGTGAAAGTTTTTCACTGTGTGGATCACAACAAACTGTGGAAAATTCTTCAAGAGATGGGAATATCAGACTACCTCATCTGTCTCCTGACAAACCTATATGCAGGTCAAGAAGCAACAGTTAGACATGGATAACAAAAAACGAACTGGTTCAAAATTGGGAAAGTAGTATGTCAAGGCTATATATTGTCACCCTGTTTCTTTAACTTATATGCAGAGTACATCATGGGAAATGCCAGGTTGGATGAAGCACAAGATGGAATCAAGATTGCTGGGAGAAATACCAACAACATCAGATATGCATATGATACTAATCTAAAGGCAGAATGAAAAGAGGAACTAAAGAGCCTCCTGATGAAAGTGAAAGAGGAGAGTGATAAAGCTGGCTTAAGACTGAACATTCAGAAAATGAAGATCATGGAATTTGGTCCCGTCACTTCATGGCAAACAGATGGGGAAAAAGTGGGAACAGCGACAGGCATTATTTTCTTGGGCTCCAAAATCATTGCAGACAGTGACTGGCAACCACAAAATTAAAAGACACTTGCTCCTTGAAAAAAGCTATGACAAACCTACAAAGGTATTAAAAAGCAGAGATATCACTTTGCCAACAAACGTTCATCTAGTCAAAGCCATGGCTTTTCCAGTAGTCATGTGTGGATGAGAGAGTTGGATCATAAAGGTTGAGTGTCAAAGAATTGATGCTTTCAAACTGTGGTGTTAGAGTAGACTCTTGAGAATCCCTTGGACAGCAAGGAGATCAAACCAGTCAATCCTAAAAGAAATCAACCCTGAATATTCATTGGAAGAACTGATGCTGAAACTCTAATACTTTGGCCCACCTGATGCAAAAATCTGACTCATTCCCTGATGCTGGGAAAGATTGAGGGCAGGAGGAGAAGGGGGAAACAGAGGATGGGATGGTTGGATGGTAACACCAACTCAGTGAACATGAGTTTGAGCAAACTCTGTGAGATAATGAAGGACAGGGAAGCCTGGAGTGCTGCAGTCCATGGGGTCACAGAGAATCAGTCACAACTTAGTGACTGAACACCAACATAAATTTTTGCATTATTTGTTCTAGTTCTGTGAAAAATGTCATAGGTAATTTGATAGGGATCACATTCCATCTGTAGATTGCTTTGGGTAGTATGGCTGTTTCAATCATAGTAATACTTCCAGTTCAAGAGTATGGGATATTTTTCTGTGTCTTTGAATCCTCTTTATTTTATTAATGTTTTATATTTCTCAGCATATTGCTTTCACCTTCTTGGTCAGGTTATTCCTTGGTATTTTTTTGGTGTAATTTTAAAAGATTTTTTTTTTACATTCCCTTTCAGTTATTTCATTGTTAGTGTAAAGAAATGCAACCTATTTCTGAATGTTAATCTTGTATCCTGTTACTTTACTCTATCTAGTAAATGGATTCAGCAATTTTTGGTGGAGCCTTTATGGCTTAATATATATAGTACCATGTTATCTGCATATAGTGACATTTTACCTCTTCCCTTCCAATTTGGATACCTTTTATTTCTTTCTCTTGTCTTCTGTGGCTAGGATTTCCAGTATTATGTTGAATATAAGTGATGAGAATGGGTATCCACTTGACGTCAGAATGGCCATCATGAAGAAGTCTACAAATAACAAATGCTGGAGAGGATGTGTAGTAAATGGAACCCTCCTACACTGTTGATGGGAATGCAAATTGGTGCAGCCACTATGGAGATCAGTATGGAGGTTCGTTATAAAACTAAATATGTAGCTACCATATGAAACAGCCACCCCACTCGTGGGCACATACCCAGACAAAACTATAATTCAAAGAGATACACGCATCCCCATGTCCGCAGCAGCACCACTCACAATAGCAAAGACGCGGAAGCAAGCTAACTGCCCACTGACAGATGAATGGGCAAAACAGATGTGATACAAATACACAATGAAAGACCACTCAGCCATAAAATAGAACAAAAGAATGCCATTTGCAGCAATATGGATGCAACTTGAGATTATCAATACCAAGTGAAGTACATCCAAAGAAGACCTATACCATATGATATCACTTGTATGTGAAGTCTACAATAAGTCACAAATGAATCTATCTTCAAAACAGAAACAGACTCACAGACACAGAGAACAGACGTATGGTTGCCAAGGTGGGGAGATGGAGGAGGAAGGATAGACCAGGGCCTTGGGGTTGGTAGATGCCAACTATTGCTTTTAATGAGATTAAACAATAAGGTCCTACTGTATAGCGTAGCAAACTGTATCCAATCTCCTGGGATAAACCATAATGAAAAAAAATATAAAAAAAGAATGTTTGTGTAAAACTAAATCACTTTGTTATACAGCCCAAAGTTGTAAATCAACCATAAATAAATAAAAAATAAATCAATTAAATTAAATATGACTACTTAAGGAATTGAGTAAGATCCTGTACAAAAGGGGCTGAGAAAAGTAGACTTGACAATAAATGTAAGAAAGCAAGTCAGCATATTTCTTTTTTATATTCAGCATTCAACATGAACAATTTAACATTCATTTGCACATTCAAGTAGGAACATTTACAAGCTAGTAATAGACAAATATGAGAAAATATAATCATAGATAAATAAGGACAAATGCAAAATTAGATGCATTTTAATCTTATCAATGTAGAAAAAAATTTTAAGAGACGTAATTGGCAGTGTTGAAGACTTAGGGCATATTGAAGACTATATGCACTTAAGGACCAGAGGAAGCAATGTTATTTTATAACTTTCTTCTGAAGGGCAATATGCAATATATATCAAACATTTCTAATATTTTTGCCTATTGCCTTTGAACCATAATTTCCTTCTATACAAAATTACAGATGTGTGCAAAGAGCCACAAAAATGTAGAAATACTATTTATAACTGATGAAATTTTGTAAAAAGTTAAAAGATTAATGATAGAAGATTGGTTAAATAAATTGCAGCTTATTCATACAAATGAAATCTATGGTTGTTGAAAAGGAAATGAAGAAACATTAAGTACTATGGGCAAATGTTTAAAATACATCACTACATTGAAAACATAAATTTTTCAATGTGTGACTGTGTTTTTGCTTTAAACATGTATATAAAGGTGTTGTGATGGATTTGAGTGTGTATGGGCCACAAAAATCCATTTGTTGAAATCTAACCCCCCAATGTGATGGTATTTGAGAGGTAATTAAATCATGAAGGTAGAGTATTCACATAGGATTAAGACCCTTATAAGAGCCTAGAGAGCTAGTTCCCTCTCTTTCCATGTAAAGACACAGCAACAAGTCACCAGTCTGCAACCTGGAAGAGAAAATGAAAGTCGCTCAGTCATGTCCTACTCTTTGTGACCCCATGGACTATACAGTCTATGGAATTATCCAGGCCAGAATACTGGAGTGGGTAGCCATTCCATTCTCCAGGGGATCTTCCCAACCCAGGGATTGAACCCAGGTCTTCCACATTGCAGGCAGATTCCTTACCAGCTGAGCCACAAAGGAAGCCAAAGAATACTGGAGTGGGTACCCTATCCTTTCTCCAGAGGATCTTCCTGACCCAGGGATCAAACTGGGGTCTCCTGCATTGCAGGCAGATTCTTTATCAACTGAGCTATCAGGGAAGCAACCTGGAAGAGGGGTCCTCACTGTATCTGGATCACAGTGGCACTCTGATCTCAAATTTCTAGCCTCTAAAACTATGAGATAATAAATTTCTATTGTTTATAAGACACCTGGTCAATACTGATTTGTCAGAGCAGCCCAAACTAAGACAGATAAAAACACATTTTTAAAGACTCAAATATCCAGCAACTATCTCTAACTGATGGAATTGTAGTTGGTTTTACTTTCTTCTATTTATCTATATTTTCCAGATTTTCTACCAGATCTATATTTTTATAATAATTTTAAATTAAGTGAGGTTTTGAAACAAATATTAATATATCTAAATCAATAAAAATATCCCATGAGTACTTCAAATGCTAAATTCAACTGTCCTTTTAAAAAAAGACCCTAGATAAAAGATAACTCCTCTCCATGTCATGAGATAGCTCACAGATGCCAAGCTATCTGTGAGACCCACAAACACCTTTTCCTTGAGATTTGTTTTCCAAATAATTGTTTTAATTCTCAGCTTTCAAATTTGTAACTAGCTTAAATTCATGCTGTATGTATAATGAAATTTTTAAGAAGCAAAATTATACAAATGTTATTTATCTTGTAAAACTTTCCATTGTAGTATTATCTAGATGGACTTCTGAGAATTATAAAAGCAATTTCTTTACTTAGAATATTCGCTTTAACAGGCAGCATTTCTATTTAACTTTTTTAAGCTAATGCAATGTTGCAAACCAACAATTTTGCAATAATATTTAGAGATGCTATCACAAGGAGGAGCTTGTTTCAGTTCTTCTTTTTTCTTTCAGCAATTTGTTTTAATACAGGAAGGACTTATAAATATCATCCAAAAAAATGTGTGCCTTACTAACCACTACATTAAGGTATAAATTTAAATCCTGCTGAAATAAGAAGTTGAAGAATTAACTTGCCCATTACAATAGCTATCTCATATTGGCTGCCTATTGTTATTTACGTTCTTTAACAAACACTATCTTATTTCATCCTTACAACCACCCGGCAAAGCAAAGTAGGTATTATTAACCCCATTTTACAGATGAAAAAAATTGAACAAGTTAATCATTCAAACTCATGATTTTGAAAAGCCTTTAATGACTTGGGAGATACTCAAAAAATAAAGTTTTGCATACGCCCAGTGAGAGTGAATAGATAATTGGTATTATCTTCCTCAGCTAAGATACAAACAAGGTGACTCTGTATTAAAATTTCTAAGTATAACTCCAAGTTGCCCAGTCTATTTCTTAATTCTTCTCCCAGGATGTGCAATTATTCCCATGGTACTTATTCTGCCCGAAGAATCAAACGTGTTTGCTGTAATCTTGCCCTAAGACCCAAAACAAAATGTTTCTTCTTAAGCTGGGTGTCCACCTAATGACTGCCGTCTCAGTGCCGTTTGTTCCAGAATCTTCTTCTGTATCGCTGTTCTGTGATCAATGCTGGACTTGGTAGCCATGCCTGATGCCTGCTGAGTGGACCATGTCCTGGGTGTCCCTGCTCAACACCATGGCGAACAGTGAGCCAGGGTCACCCACAGAGTGGGTTTCCACCAAGACATCTACTTTAAAAAACATTTTATATTGGACTATAGCCAGTTAACAATGTTGTGATAGTTTCACATGAACAGCAGAGGAACTCAATCATACATACACATGTATCCACTCTCCCCCAAACTCCCCTCCCATCCAGGCTGCCACAGATCATTGAGCAGAGTTCCCTGTGCTAGACAGTAATAGGATCGAGACACCTACTCTAATCTTTGCCAGAAGTTCCAGCTCAGAGTCTGACCCAGGAGAAGAAGTTCTAAACGACGAAGGACTATACCCTGTGTCAAATCCAGTTCCATCTCCAAGATGCATCTCTTTGGGTTCACGTACACACCTACTTTCATTTCCAAGTGGTAAGGTTTCAAAAGGCTCTGAGTCAAGCTCCTTGTAGACCCAGAATCAATCTTCCCTCGATACATTTTACTACCTGCTAGTTTAACCTAGGAGAAGGCAATGGCAGCCCACTCCAGTGTTCTTGCCTGGAGAATCCCAGGGATGGGGGAGCCTGGTGGGCTGCCGTCTATGGGGTCGCACAGAGTCGGACAGGACTGAAGCAACTTAGCAGCAGCAGCAGTTTAACCTAGCCACACCTTCTCGATACATTCTTGTTACACATCAACATTTCTTTACACTTCATTGATATTTGAACTTGGTTAGCATCACCTTGGTCTATCCTACAGGTTTTAATAAATTCTAAACTAAAAGGGAAAATATCTTGAGGCTCTAGTTTCCGCCTGTGAAGTCCCTCTGTTCCTATACACTTCTATGCAAAAAGGCTGCCAAATTTTCTTGTGGCAGAATCTATGCTCTGTGTTCCAAGAGATATGCCAGGGAGGGTCATTTGACTGCCAGTGTCTTGGATGCCTGAACCTAGGGCACTTGTATAAAAATGTCCTATTTTACATACGTGTGTGTCTGTATTCATGTATATGTATATATGTGGATATACATGAATATGTATATTCACAAATGTGCATAGAAAACAGTTATTTAACTTTAGTCCATTTAAGTAGTGTTCAGAGCCATAACAGCTATACACAGCACAGCTCCAAGAGGAGCCAGTTACATGGATTCCACTAAGAAAAGCACCCCCTGTTGCTGCCTACCCAGTGACTCTGATGGTTCTTATCTCTCAGTAGGATGGATGATACTAGGTCATTTTTATTTGCTTAGATAGAAGGGCTGCTACACTAATGAGTCCATGTTTTGCCTTTTCTATTCAAATAAAAAAATGTTTTCATCCTGCTGAGACTCCTGGGAGCAAATACCAGAGAGTGACCTATGGAGGATGAGTCCCCTGAGAAAAAGTGTACTTTGAAGGCTCTAAGGAAAGATCACTTGATGGCTAGATGGATGTCTCAGGGTTAGAAAGACGGACATGGCCATAGGCCATAATGGACATGGCAAATCAATCTTATCCCAGGACTTTTGGGGACTAAAGTCCTTTCAAAGAAGATTGGCATGGGGGAGTCAAGTCACTGGCTGCTGAGAACCATAAACCCTGGACTCCAAGAAGAGGCAACCCAGACTGAAATTAAACTGAAATACCTCACAGGTCCAAACTGGGAGCAAGGACAGCAAGAGCAAGACTCTCCTGCAGTAGCAAAAAAGAACGGTTGTCCTAAGAGAGATAATCACTTTTCAGAATCACAAGGCTACAGCCAGAAATAATGGCAGCAAGAGTAACCACGGATAGATTCAACACTGGCTCTTTCTTCTTGGTTTGAAAATCTAATGGACCACTAGGAGAGAGAGAACCCCCGAAAGATAGACAAGTAGATCAGCATGGGGATACCTGGTCCTCTCTTCATTTAATCTGCAGAAGCAAAAGGTGCGTAACTATGCACAGCCATCACTTCTTCATGCCTCTGTTTATAAGTTATCTGCAGTGGGCATGTGTTGATTTTTTAAGGTTAACATTATAGTTTAAAACTATTAATATGATGAATTATAATACTTAGATATTAACTTACATATGTCAGTTAGTAATGAAAAGACCTACTGTTGGTTTAAAGAGAAGAAATACTGACTTCACTCAGGCCACAAAGATGTCATACAGACAATTTTAATTCAGTGTGCTGAGATGAGCTGAGCTGAGATGCTACTAGAATGTACAGAGGAAAGACAGAAAAAACCACCTCAAAATAAAAGATTGCTTGAGGATATACTGACCCTTTGACTACATCCCCACAGCATCTATAGGAAAGGTTTGAGGGAGGGCTTCCTTGGTGGCTCAGACAGTAAAGAATCTGCCTGAAATGCAGGAGACCTCGGTCCAATCCCTGGGTCGGGAAGAGCCCCTGGAGAAGGGAATGGCTACTCACTCCAGTATTCTTGCCTAGAGAATCCCAAGGACAGAGAAGCCTTATGAACCACAGCCCACAGGATCACAAAGAGTTAGACACAACTGAGCAACTATCACACACAGCAGGGAGAATACAATTAGTTTCTGTTTATTAAATGACTGGTCCTGTTTACAATGTTTCTGAAGATTTCTTCCTGGGAACATTTATAACAATAACCACTACCACCACCATCTCCATCTTCCCTTGGGTCACTTTGGAAATATATCTCATTTATATTTATGTCAAAAAGAGATTCTCCGTTTTTAATTAAGAAAAGAAATATTCTTCAACTTTATGTTACATACTTTTATCTAAATTTGTCATGTCAGAATTCACGAGAAACCCATATTGGTTTTAAATTTCTCTCTACTTTTGTTGCTAGTAGAAAAGTGATGTTTCACTTAAATATTTTATTGTCAAAGACACTGATTACTCTTACATGAAATAATCAATGGGAAATTTAAACACATAACAGAGTTTACACTTAGACTGTTTCAAATAGTACATTCAATTTTACTCTGACTTTCTTAAAGCCATCTAATGATTTATCTTAGCCTCTTTTATGCAGAAGACATTTTAGTAACCAAGTGCATAAATTACTCCAGAGAATGAAAGCATAATGTTATTATGATTTAAAAAATTCTTATATCTGGAATGAAACATGATTAAAATTTACCACAATTTCTTTAGCTGTGTTTGGCTAAAACTTTCTGTTTATAAACTAACACACTGGGAGGAAACAGGAGAGGAATAGCCTAACCTTTATTCTTACACTGCAGGTCTGTTAAGGCCTATAGTAGTACACTGTTAGGAGCTGAATCTACTGGCTAGATAAGAGATAAATAAATACAAAATGAAACACTTCTAGACAGATAGACTGGAATCAGAATTACCTGAAGGACTCTCATTTTTTTTTTTTTTCAGATTTAAGCTCTTCTACATTATTTACCATCCACTCCCATCATGGTGGTAGAAAACAATAGAACTGCAATTTAAAGTCAAAAATTAATGTATTACAACAGATTTGAGAGCCAAGCTTTGAAACTAGTCAGACGACTTTCTGTGCTGGAAACCCACAACTAAGAAAAATTAAACTTCCTATAATTTTATAAATTACAGCAGAAATACCTGTAATTACCCAAGTAAATGATGACAAAAAAATTTGCCCTTCAGGGGTTGGATTACATTTGAAGGAAGCTGCCTTCTTTTCTATGCTTAAGAAAAAAGGCATGTTGACACACAAGAGAATAATAGCTAATGCATTTTGGATAGTAGTGAGAAAAAGGATTTTAAAGAAACCTGATAAACAGGACGTGGCTGTTTTCTATAAGGACAGTCAACAAATCCAACAAAACCAGAAGCCACCTGTGAGAGCCAAAACTATCCCCCACACCCAAGAAACACACATATGCACTCACCACCCTTTTCAACTAGCAGCTCAAACACATTAGCAGGCAGATAGTAATCTAGAATGAACCAGATCTGGTGTTTGTTTTTCCTCTGGTATCTGATTGCTGCTGTAAACCAAGCCAGACTGCTCTGAGATAGAAGAGAGTTCTGTGGACTTTGAAAGCCAAAGAAGGCCTGCCTTTAGATACCTGGAAGAACCTCCAAATGTTAATCCCATCACACACACACACACACACACACACACACACACACATGAACTCAGTCCAGCTAAATTAGACATAGAAGATGATGGAGATGTCATGCATTATTCCTATAACCAATCATCTAATATAAACAAGCTCAGGACTTCCCTGGTGGTCCAGAGGCTCAAACTCAGTGCTCCCCATGCAGGGGGCCCAGGTTCGATCCCTGACCAGGGAATTAGATATAATTCCGCATATACTGCAGATAAGACCTGGCACAGTCAAATAAGTAAATATTTTTCAAAAAAAAAACAAGCAGGTTTATTTATATATCAGTTCAGTCGCTCAGTTGTTCCTGACTCTTTGCAACCCCACGGACTGCAGCATGTCAGGCTTCCCTGTCCATCACCAACTCCGGAGTTTACTCAAACTCATGTGAATAGAGTCGGTGATGCCATCCAACCATCTCATCCTCTGTCGTCCCCTTCTCCTCCTGCCCTCAATCTTTCCCAGCATCAGGGTCTTTTACAATGAGTCAGTTCTTCACATCAGGTGGTCAAAGTATTGGAGTTTCAGCTTCAGCCTCAAATCTTTCAATGACTATTCAGGACTGATTTCCTTTAGGATGAACTGATTGGATCTCCTTGCAGTTCAAGGGACTCTCAAGAGTCTTCTCCAACACCACAGTTCAAAAGTATCAATTCTTCAGTGCTCAGCTTTCTTTATAGTCTAACTTTCATATCCATACATGACCACTGGAAAAACCATAGCCTTGACTAGATGGACCTTTGTTGGCAAAGTAATGTCTCTGCTTTTTAATATGCTATCTAGGTTGATCAAGTTTTTCTTCCAAGGAGTAAGTGTCTTTTTAATTTCATGGCTGCAGTCACCATCTACAGTGATTTTCGGAGCCCAAGAAAATAAAGTCTCTCAATCTCTCCCCATCTATTTGCCATGAAGTGATAGGACCAGATGCCATGATCTTAGTTTTCTGAATGTTGAAATTTTTTTTGAATGCTGGATTTTAAGCCAACTTTTTCACTCTCCTCTTTCACCTTCATCAAGAGACTCTTTAGTTCTTCTTTGCTTTCTGCCATAAGGATGGTGTCATCTGCATATCTGAGGTTGTTGATATTTCTCCCAGCAATCTTGATTCCAGCTTGTGCTTGATCCAGCCCAGCGTTTCTCATGATGTAATCTGCATATAAGTTAAATAAGCAGGGTGACAATAGACAGCCTTGACGTACTCCTTTTCCTATTTGGAACCAGTCTGTTGTTCCATGTCCAGTTCTCACTGTTGCTTCCTGACTTACATATAGGTTTCTCAGGAGGCAGGTCACGTGGTCTGGTATTCCCATCTCTTTCAGAATTTTCCAGAGTTTGTTGTGATCCACATAGTCAAAGGCTTTGGTGTAGTCAATAAAGCAGAAGTAGATGTTTTTTCTGGAACTCTCTTGCTTTTTCTGTGATCCTACGGATGTTGACAATTTGATCTCTGGTTTCTCTGCCTTTTCTAAATCCAGGTTGAACATCTGAAAGTTCACAGTTCATGTACTGTTGAAGCCTCACTTGGAGAATCTTGAGCATTACTTTGCTAGTGGGTGAGATGAGTCCAAATTGTGCGGTAGTTTGAACATTCTTTGGCATTGCCTTTCTTTGGGATTGGAATGAAAACTGACCTTTTCCAGTCCTGTGGCCACTGCCGAATTTTCCAAATTTGCTGGTATATTGAGTGTAGCACTTTAACAGCATCATCTTCTAGGATTTGAAACAGCTCAACTGAAATTCCATCAGCTCCACTAGCTTTGTTCATAGTGATGCTTCCTAAGGCACACTTGATTTCACATTCCAGGATGTCTGGCTCTAGGTAAGTGGTCATACCATCATGGTTATCAGGGTCATGAAGATCTTTTTTGTATAGTTCTTCTGTGTATTCTTGCCACCTCTTCTTAATATCTTCTGCTTCTGTTAGGTCCATATCATTTCTGTCCTTTATTGTGCCCACCTTTGCATGAAATGTTCCCTTGGTATCTCTAATTTTCTTGAAGAGATCTCTAGTCTTTCCCATTCTATTATTTTCCTCTGTCTCTTTTCCTTGATCACTGAGGAAGGTTTTCTTATCTCTCCTTGCTATTCTTTGGAACTCTGCATTCAAATAGGTATATCTTTCCTTTTCTCCTTTGCCTTTTGCATCTTTTCTTTTCTCAGCTGTTTGTAAGGCCTCCCCAGACAACCATTTTGCCTTTTTGCATTTCTTTTTCTTGGGGATGGTCTTGGTCACTGCCTCCTGTACAATATCATGAACTTCCATCCATAGTTCTTCAGGCACTCTATCAGATCTACTCCCTTGAATCTATTTGTCACTTCCACTGTGTAATCATAAGGGATTTGATTTATGTCATACCTCAATGGTTTAGCTGTTTCCCCCACTTTCTTTAATTTAAGTCTGAATTTGGCAATAAGGAGTTCATAATCTGAGCCACAGTCAATTCCTGGTCTTGTTTTTGCTGGCTATATAGAGCTTCTCCATCTATCTTAAAGTATAAGGTAGAAAATATCATGTCAAGCAACTTTGAGAATTCCATAACTGATGTTATTTTTACCCTGAATGTACAGTTCACACTCATAGTTCCAGACTGGAGATTCATCAGTGTCCTCTTACCATTTTATGAAATCCTTAAAGCAACTTATTTCTCCTTCTTTGCCTTTTACTATACATGGACTCCAGAGAGCAGTTTCCCTGTAACACATGATTCATAAGAAGGCTTTCTTACCAACCCTTCCTATAAAGTAAGCATTAATTCTTCTGCAGGCTTTTGGCATTTACCTAGTTGAATACAAAGGTGATTTGGAAATTCTCACCCTGTTTGCTATATAGTTCTAAAGGGCCAACACCCTTCATAAGCAATCCAGTTTTCTTCAGAACAGAAGCAGCTTATTTCACTGCACTGGAAATATCGTGGTGTCTTCTTGGTGGAAAGTCTCATCGAATGGAGCTATTGTCTGGGTAAATGCGTGTGTGTGTGTGTGTGTGTGTGTGTGTGTGTGTGTGTGTGTGTGTGTGTGCGTGCGCTCAGTCATTCAGTCATGTCTGACTCTTTGAGATCGCATGAACTGCAGCCCACCAGACTCCTCTGTCCATGGGATCTCTTAGGCAAGAATACTGGAATGGATTGCCATTTCCTACTCCAGGAGAGTAGGGGAATTTCCCGACTCAGGGATCGAACCCAGGTCTCCTGCATTGGCAAGTGAGTTTTACCACTCAGTGACTTTGCCACTGAGTCACCTAGGAAACCCTAGACCCATTAAAGCCAGAAACAGGATAAAGCAAAAGTCACTCAGTCATGTCCGACCATTTGCGACCCCATGGACTAATGCAGTCCATTGAATTCTCCAGGCCAGAATACTGGAGTTCCCTTCTCCAGGGGATCTTCCCAACCCAGGGATTGAACCCAGGTCTCCCGCATTGCAGGTGGATTCTTTACCAGCTGATCCACAAGGGAAGCCCAAGAATACTGGAATGGGTAGCCTATCCCTTCTCCAGCAGATTACCCTGACCCAGAAATCAAACTAGGGTGTCCTGCATTGCAGGCAGATTCTTTGCCAACTGAGCTATGAGGGAAGCCCATAGGATAAAGAATGTGTGTAAATATTCTTTCATAGACTAATATTAATGGCCTAGATTACATTCTGAGATTCAACTGAATACTTTCTGAAACTACATATCCCAGAAAAACACGCTGTACCTAAAAGAATGCTGTATTAGAAAGTACAGAGTCAAAAGAGGGAAGACCTGACCAATACTTCTAACTCTGCTGCTATGAGCCACTCGGTGTTCATTTTTCATTTTTGTCAATTATTTTCTAATTATACATGTTGAAATATTTCCTTCAAGAGGAAACTCAAGCTATCTAGGAAGCCAGGAAGGACAGAGGGAAGGAGGAACCCTCTTCCTCTTGCATCCTGCTCCACAATGCCAAAGAAACACTCTCAGATCTTATCATCCTGACAACCCAACTACAGCCATCATTACAGTTGACCCTTAAACAATGAGGGTTTGAATTATCCAGGTCCACTTATATGCAGATACTTTTTAAAAATACTCCATTGCTACACAGTCCATGATTGGTTGAATCCACAGTTACAGAGCCATGCATACAGAGGGCCAACTGTAAGTTATATGCAGGTTAACCTTCAAGGTTCACCTGTATTTGCAGAACATATCTGTGTTGAAAATTTTAAATAGCCCACTGAAAACTGAAGTGATCTGCATACCACAGACACAAAAGATAAAAATCAATAACATTATTATAAAGAAAAATCCCAATGTAAGAAATAAAGTTATGCTCGCAACTTCAAGATGCAGAGGTTTTGAGATAACCTTCAGAATTCATCTAGATCTATAATCTTTATAGGTAGACCCTTGCAGAATTGCTCTGAAAATGTACATTCTAGACCCAGGCTGCATCAGCTAGCCCCTATTACTAAAGTCCCTAATTTCCAATGGATTTAGCAGAACAGCAGCCCATGAAATGGTAGAATAGCCTATATGACAACGATGATACAAGAGCCTAAAAAAATGCTTTTAGATGGTCTTTTAGATCAGCTAAAAATTATTAGATTTTTTAAATTACAATGTCACCAGTACTTATATCTCTATTTATCTGTGATTTCCTCAAGCCTTGGTTCTTGCTGACTAAATCTGCCTTAACAATAGTTACATAATTTTGCTTCTAGATGTGAGATGGCCATAGGGACTCTACTTCCTGGTTAACGTGTCTTAATGAACCACCACGTTTTCATATTTTCCCACAGGAAAGGAACATGGTATGACAGAAGCAAGTTAACACATCGTGATCTTCCCCTCTTTCCTGAAGAAGTCTGAATCTTCCCTTTATATATCCTCTCATTTGAAATAAGGAAACCACTAAGGATTTTAGCTTTTAAAAAATCATGCCAATACTGATCTCATTTCTCACAAAGATCTGGAACTTATTACAAACTCCTTAAAATCAACAACTGAAAAGGAAACACACCTCCAAAAGGTCAAAGATTTAGCCAATTTACATAATCACTAAAAATTAGGACCAAGTAATACCAAAAAAGATAGATGCCACTCACCACCATATCTTAAGTGCTATATCATACATACATACACCAAGGACACGCATATTCACTAGGTAGGGAAACATCTGGTTAATTTCTCAGAGATCTCCTTTGTAACAGTTTCCTTAAAAGGAATCTTTTTCCAAAACATCATAAATCATGGTATTTTAGACTTCCTAGTATCTGTCATATTAGGTCAAAGATTATTGGTATTGTAATAGCAAGTTAAATTTACATTGAGAGTTAATTAAATGAATACTTTTAGCATAACATGGTGACACACAGGCAAATTCTATGTATACAGATGGCATTTCAAAAACATTCCATTGTTACTTTCATGTCACGTTTAGACATGAGGCACTGAGTATATATGTGTTGACTGAGTATTCGCAAATTCTCTTAGAGGCAGCCAGTGCATGAGTTGGAGGGAAAACAGCCTGCCAGTCACTTGGAACTGCCAGGTTGTAGGGAACACTTGTATCTCTCTCCCTCAAATTTTCAGGGAATTCTGAAGCTACATAGGCTGCTCCAGGGTAAAGCTGTCTTGTGGTGGATGAATAATAGGTCCATCTTTTCTTACATTTTCCTAAATAGGCTATTTTTTAGGCTATTTTGCTAAATAGGTTGCAAAAGTTTCCCTCTGTAAAACCTATTTGGCAAGTACTTTTTCCAGGACATAAAGTTAGAATACAAAGAAAATTTTCATGATCACAATGCAACCTAAAACCCTAGAAATATTCCAGTCATTTATACAATCAAGAAACCAATCCATTAACCAGAGACTCTTACCAAATACTAATTTTTGTTGATAAAGCCTAAACTCCTAAACCTGCCTGAAAGGCCCCCAGGATTTTGCAACCAACTTGATTTTCCTTCACCTCTGTGGCATAAAGTTCTCTGCTAGCAGTCTGTCTGTCCTGTTTCTGCTCTCAGAACTCTAGTCTGGATGGGTTCACTTCCAGGGGGTGTATTATGATCATTTTAAGTCAATATTTATAATGTCTCCACCCTCCTTTGCAAATAGGAGTGACCATATTTCCTGATAAAAAGGAATAGGCTTCGCTGAAAGTTCCTTTCCCTCTTCTTCCTGCATGGATAGGATAGTTGGTATTATGGTAGTGATATTAAAAACCATGGGAGCCTCAAGCAGAAGAGGGAAAACCCAGTAAATGAAGGAAGACAGAATGGAAAGTTGGACTGAGGCTGTATTCTGATAGCACTGTGAGCAACGTAAATATTGTCAGTAACCACCTATCTTCTTGCTTCCTCCTATGTGAGAAAAAATGAAACCCTATTTATGTAAGCCTCTACTACTCGCAATTTTGTTACTTGCAGCCAAAAGCAGCCTGTCTGGTCAGTTCTGCTTCATGTAGTGTAGTCCCACTGGATAATTAATCCTTGCCCAAACATCACACACTTTCTTACCATATCTTTTCTCCACCATGCTTTGCATATGGCAAGTGTTTTAATAAATATTATAAAATATATGATGTGAACTGGTTGATAAAATTTGAAGTTTAAATAAATGGTCAATGACTAGACCAATCAATCAAAAATTATTTGCTAACTATGAGACAAAAGGTATGGTACTACAGCTAATTTAAAGTTTGAGCTTTCTAATCAGAATCATACTATACTTTCCCAATGACAATTTTTTGTGCTTTGTTTTACAAACAAACAAAAGCTTTCAACAAAAGTTCTATATACAGAGTGGTTTTCCAGAGGACAGGAACCAGCCCTCCTGTGTTTTATAGAAAGTCTAGATCACTGCCGGCATTCAGTGAATATTAAATTATAATAATACTGCTATGGATATTACTCAGATTCTCTGACATGATTGCAACTTTATGTTTTTGAAGTGCATGAGATCCTATAATAAAAATTTTTCATGGACATGAATGCATGTTACATACAGTTTGTCAGTCAGCTTAGCCAGGTCATATTGGGCTCAAATAATGGTGTTTTTCAATGTCTACATTGGTGTGATTCAACTGCAGAGTGTCAGTTTCCAAATTTACCATAATAAATTACTTCTCAAAAACATTATCAAGCTGCAATGATTCTCAATTCTAGGGGGAAAAAAATTATTCTTTCCTAACCGCAGATATGCAGATGATACCACCCTTATGGCAGAAAGTGAAGAAGAACTAAAGAGCCTCTTGATGAAAGTGAAAGAAGAGAGTGAAAAAGTTGTCTTAAAGCTCAACATTCAGAAAACTAAGATCATGGCATCTGGTTCCATCACTTCATGGCAAATAGATGAGGAAACAGTGGCTGACTTTATTTTTCTGAGCTCCAAAATCACTACAGATGGTGATTACAGCCATGAAATTACAAGACGCTTACTCCTTGTAAGGAAAGTTATGACCAACCTAGACACCACATTAAAAAGCAGAGACATTACTTTGTCAACAAAGGTCCGTTTGGTCAAGGCTATGGTTTTTCCAGTGGTCATGTATGGATGTGAGAGTTGGACTCTAAAGAAAGCTGAGCGCGAAGAATTGGTGCTTTTGAACTGTAGTGGTGGTGAAGATTCTTGAGAGTCTCTTGGACTGCAAGGAGATCCAACCAGTCCATCCTAAAGGAGATCAGTCCTGGGTGTTCATTGGAAGGACTGACTTTGAAGCTGAAACTCCAATACTTTGGCCACCTCATGCAAAGAGCTGACTCATTGGAAAAGACCCTGATGCTGAGAAAGATCAAGGGCAGGAGGAGAAGGGGATGACAGAGAATGAGATGGTTGGATGGCCTCACCAACTCAATGGACATGGGTTTGGGTGAACTCTGGGAGTTGGTGATTGACAGGGAGGCCTGGCGAGGTGTGGTTCATGGGGTCGCAAAGAGTCGGACATGACTGAGCGACTGAACTGACTGACAAGAAATCCAAAATGAGGCAAAAAAGATTTTCCAAATAAAAAAGAAAGCTTAGCACTTTCCTGGTGGTGTAGTGAACAGGAATCTGCCTGCCAATGCAGGGGACACAGGTTCCATCCCTGGTCCAGGAAGATTTCACATGCTTCAGGGCTACCGAGCCCATGTGCCACATCTACTGAGCCCACACACCCCAACTACTGATGTCTGCGTCCTCTAGGACCCCTGAGCAACCACTGAACCCTTGTGGACAACTACTGAAGCTCCAACGCTCTAGAGCCAGCAAGCCATAACTACTGAAGCTCATGCACCTAGAACCTGTGCTCCGCAACAAGAGAAGCCACCACAGTGAGAAGCCCATCCACTGCAATTAGAGAAAGCCTGAGCAGAGCAACAAAGGCCCAGCATGGCAAAAAATAAAAGTAAATAATTAATTTTTTTTAATAAGCTTAAGTCCTACCTCTACTTAAAAGAATTCCTGGGAGATGTTACTTTAGTCATTTTTAAGCTATTACACTTATAAGGAGCATATAATTATTTTTTTAAAAAGTTCAAACTCACTCATGTAGCTTTCACTTTAAATGGTATAAAGTCCTGAGATGGTCACACAGCATTTGTCGTATCTCAAAACTTCCTAAGAAGACTTTTGGCTTTATGGAATTTTGCTTAAAGTTGCCTTAGCTTATCATCCTAAGGAATCATTGGAGCACAGTGACTTCCCATTGTCTTTTTACTTGTTTGTACATCCATTTTATTTCTGTGAGTATACCAAACACTTTCTCTTTGCCTGCTTAACTCTGTTTTCATCAACAGCCCTTTAGCTGAGAACAAGAGAACACCCTTGGAAAACTCTTTTTAAAAAGTGTGGGGATGTTCTTTAGGATAAAATAGTCCTCCTTTAAAAGCACTTTTATTTAACTTTTGCAAATTTACCCTCAGAGAAATGAAATCCCAGGTTTTGGTATACACAAAAACCTGTATACTAATGTTTCTAACAACTTTATATCTAATACCCAAAACTGGTAACAACCCAGATGTCTGTCAACAGGTAAATGGTTGTGCAAGCTGCAATACATCCATACCATGAAAGCCTACTCAAAAACAAAAAGCAACATTGATATACACAACAAACCCTAAATCAATCTCCAGGAAATTACACTGAGTGAAAAAAACTAACCATTTTAGGTTTAAGTTACAAGTTGTATGATTCCATTCATACAACATTCTTGTAAGGACGAAGCTATAGAAATGGAGAACAGGTTAGTGGTTTAGGATGGGAAAACGGCAGAGGGGAAGTGAGTGTGGCTATAAAAGAACAACAGAAAGAATCCTTGTGGTGATAGAAACCTTCTGGTATTTGACTCCATTAACAACAACAGCCAGGTTATGATGTTGTAGTATAGCTTTGCAAGATTTCCACTTTGGGGGAAATTGGTTAAAGGAATCTCTTTATATTATTTTTTACAACTGCAAATGAACCTAGAATTATCTCAAAATGAAAGTTTAGTTTTTGGCCAGAATCTGTTTCATCTCCTTATGGAGTCTATCCCATCTCCTTATAACAAGGCCTTATGCTTTTTGGAACCACCTGTCCCTACTTTCAGTCCACGTGGTTCAGATGGTCTAATTTATGGGTAAGACATGACACTCAGACCTGATCAGCCTACTCCATCTCTTGAATCCTAGTGACATGTTCCAGGATGGCCACATGATTCAAGTTGGTACAATGGTACTCAACTGAACTGTGCAAGAAGAAAAAACTCTTCCTACTAAAGTTGCTTAGTTTTGTAAGATGAAATTCTTAAACAAACAGAGCCCACCACATTGAGCCAATCAGGGACTGGACTCAGTGCAGAGGAACAAAGTTTGTGGTCCTAAACTCAACTATGCCTGAAGGTTGTTCACTCTCTGGACTTTTCAGTTATGTGACCCAATTGCTACCCATTTTTGCTTAACTTTTTTTTTTTCCCTTAAGTTTAATCTTAAATGACCTTCACCTTTGGTGAAGACTAGAATCACATTTAGTATATAATACAAGTATTTATATAACAATGTAATCAAGTTTGAAATAGTTACACCATAACAAAAACACTTTACTATTCCACTAACTAGTGAGAATTCTGGGGGTGGGGGGCGTTTTTGTTTTTTTTTTTAAAACTTCTACCTCTTAAGTTTAACGTCAGTTCTCCTCCTCTTCTGATCTTCATCTCTCACTAATTTTATTGCACAACCAAAACATTTCATGGGTAGGTTGTATCTTTTTAATTTTTCCCATTTTTTTCTGTTGGGGGTTATATTCTTATTAATTTGCAAGATATTTTTGCAGGTTAGGGCTTCTCTTGTGGTTCAGCTGGTAAAGAATATGCCTGCAATGCAGTAGACCTGGGTTCAATCCCTGGGTTGGGAAGATCCCTGGAGAAGGGAAAGGCTACCCACTCCAGTATTCTGGCCTGGAGAATTCCATGGACTGTATAGTCTATGGGGTTGCAAAGAGTCAGACACAACTGAGTGGCTTTCATTGCACTTCACTTTGTAGGTTAAGGATAGTAGACCTCTTGCTATCACACATGTGAAAAATACTTTCTCCTTCTGGCCATTGTTCTTTCAATTTCATGTGCAGTATTTATTCCATTTATAAAATTTAACTTTTTATAGTTAAATAGAGCTTCCCAGGTGGCGCTAGTGGTAAAGAACCCCTCCGCCAATGCAAGTGATGTAAGAGACTCAGGTTTGATCCCTGGGTTGGGAATATCCCCTGGAAAGGGGTATGGCAACCCACTCCAGTATTCTTGCCTGGAGAATCCCATGGACAGAGAAGACTGGCAAGCTACAGTCCATGAGGTCACATAGAGTCAGACATGACTGAAGTGACTGAGCACATAGTTAAATTTATCAATCTGCTTTTTCATCATTTCTGGCTTTCACATCATACTTAAGAAAATCACCCTTCTCCATACCAATATTCTCTTTAAAATTTGCCCATATTTTTTGTCTGTTACTTTTGTCTTTTTTTTTTTTTTAAACAAGTATCAAGAATGTAAAGAGCACTGTAAACTGACACTCTTTCCCAACTGGTTCCATACTGGACAAATATTTTATTCACAAATATATTTTTCCTGTACTGATTCAAGAGTCTAACCTTCTCAAATGCTAAACCCCTATACATATTTGAGGCTGAGGATAAACACTCACATTGTTTTAATTTCAGCTATTTTATGATATAATTTAGCATCTGTTCAGGCAATATCCCTTCTCAGTATTTTTGTTTTTCACAATTCTTTCATCTCTACATGCATGTTTATTCTTCAAAGTGAGTTTAGAATCATTTTGCCAAGTTCCTCACCAACCTCTCCACAATAAATAAGGATTTTAATTGATAATACACTGTGTACAGAATAAACTTAAACCAAATTGACCTCTTTACAAAAATTAAGCCTACCTTTCCAAGGTTTGTCCCTCTATTCAAATCTTTTGTTGTGTTTTCAAAGCTTTTCATTATGCTATTACGTGCTAAGTCACTTTAGTCATGTCCGACTCTGTGAGACCACATAGATGGCAGCCCATCAGGCTCCACCGTCCCTGGGATTCTCCAGGCAAGATCACAGGAGTAGGCTGCCATGTCCTTCTCCAATGCATGAAAGTGAAAGTGAAGTCACTCAGTCGTGTCCAACTCTTCACGACCCCATGGACTGCAGCCTACAAGGCTCCTCTGCCCATGGGATTTTCCAGGCAAGAGTACTGGAGTGGGTTGCCATTGCCTTCTCTGTATGCTATTACATAGAATGCTATAACATTATTCATTCAGTATCTGCATATTTCTTAAGACTATCCTAAATATTAGATGCATTTATTTGTAAATATAAATGGGATATTTTCCCTTTATGTCTTCCTTATAAGAATGCACAATATCAGAAAGCTACTGATTTTATTTTGTAACCATCTATCATAATGAATATCCTTATTTTCTTAAAGCTTTAATAAGTCTACAAGATAAATATTTTCAAAGAAGATCAATTAGTTTAAAATAGTTTAGAAAATAATTGGGTGAACAGTATAACTTAAAATTTTAAAAAGTGTCTGATTTTTTCTTTTTTAATTTTTTTTTTCAGTTTTATTTATTTATTATTTATATACTTTACAATATTGTATTGGTTTTGCCACACATTGACATGAATCCACCATGGGTGTACATGTGTTCCCCATCTTGAACCCCCCTCCCACCTCCTTCCCCATCCCATCCCTCTGGGTCATCCCAGTGCACCATCCCTGAGCACCCTACATCATGTATCAAACCTGGACTGGTGATTTATTTCACATATGATAATTTACATGTTTCAATGCCATTCTCCCATATCATCCCACCCTTGCCCTCTCCCACAGAGTCCAAAAGACTGTTGTATACATCTGTGTCTCTTTTGCTGTCTCACATACAGGGTTATCATTACCATCTTTCTAAATTCCAGATATATGTGTTAGTATACTATATTGGTGTTTTTCTTTCTGGCTTACTTCACTCTGTATAATAGGCTCCAGTTTCATCCACCTCATTAGAACTGATTCAAATGTATTCTTTTTAATGGCTGGGTAATATTCCACTGTGTATATGTACCACAACTTTCTTATCCATTCGTCTGCTGATGGACATCTAGGTTGCTTCCATGTCCTGGCTATAACATGATCCTCTATATAAAAAACCCTAAAGACGCCACCAGAAAATTACTAGAGCCAATCAATGAATATAGTAAAGTTGCAGGATATAAAATCAACACACAGAAATCCCTTGCATTCCTATACACTAACAATGAGAAAACAGAGAGAGAAATTAAGGAAACAATTCCATTCATCATTGCAACTAAGAATAAAATACTTAGGAATAGATCTACCTAAAGAAACAAAAGACCTATACATAGAAAACTATAAAACACTGGTGAAAGAAATCAAAAGGACACAAACAGATGGAGAAATATACCATGTTCATGAATCAGAAGAATCAATATAGTGAAAATGAGTATATGACCCAAAGCAATCTATAGATTCTATTCAATCCCTATAAACTACCAACGGTATTTTTCAGAGAACTAGAACAAATAATTTCACAATTTGTATGAAAATACAAAAAACCTCGAATAGCCAAAGCAATTTTGAGAAAGAAGAATGGAACTGGAGGAATCAACCTGCCTGACTTCAGACTCTACTACAAAGCCACAGTCATCAAGACAGTATGGTACTGGCACAAAGACAGAAATATAGATCAATGGAACAGAATAGAAAGCCCAGAGATAAATCCACACACCTATAAACACCTTATCTTTGACAAAGGAGGCAAGTATATACAATGGAGAAAAGACAATCTATTTAACAAGTGGTGCTGGGAAAACTGGTCAACCACTTGTAAAAGAATGAAACTAGAACACTTGCTAACACCATACACAAAAATAAACTCAAAATGGATTAAAGATCTAAATGTAAGATCAGAAACTACAAAACTCCTAGAGGAAAACATAGGCAAAACACTCTCCAACATGAACCACAGCAGGATCCTCTATGTCTCACCTCTCAGAATATTGGAAATAAAAGCAAAAATAAACAAATGGGACCTAATTAAAATTAAAAGCTTCTGCACAACAAAGGAAACTATAAGTAAGGTGAAAAGACAGCCTTCAGAATGGGAGAAAATAATAGCAAACGAAGCAATGGACAAAGAATTAATCTCAAAAATAGATAAGCAACTCCTGCAGCTCAATTCCAGAAAAATAAATGATCCAATCAAAAAGTGGGCCAAAGAACTAAACAGACATTTCTCCAAAGAAGACATACAGATGACTAACAAACATGAAAAGATGCTCAACATCACTCATTATCAGAGAAAAGCAAATCAAATGGTACCACAATGAGGTACCATTTCATGCCAGTCAGAATGACTGCTATCCAAAAGTCTACAAGCAATAAATGCTGGAGAGGGTGTGGAGAAAAGGGAACCCTCTTATACTGTTGGTGGGAATGCAAACTAGTACAGCCATTATGGAGAACAATGTGGAAATTCCTTAAAAAACTGGAAACCGAAGTGCCATATGACCCAGCAATCCCTCTGCTGGGCATACACACCAAGGAAATCAGAATCGAAAGAGACTCATGTCTGCTGATTTAAAACACACACACACACACACACACACACACACACACACAAATCCTCTGGGTTGGGACATGCTTTCTTCTAGAATTTAAATATTAGCAAAAACAAGGAATCTAGTAGCTTTATAAAGCACAAAATTTTCAGAGGTCTTCCTCTGGTTCCACCATTTTGTTTCTCCAATAAGAGAATGTACATCCCTTAGAGCAACTGCTCCAAGAAACCATTTTTTTCCCCAATGATTCTCAAAAAGTTTAATATTGCATTTTAAAATCAAAAAAGGAAAAACATCTCATCTGACACTTCTGTTGCATTTTCTTTTACCAGGTTCACAACATATGATTAACAATGCACATAAACTTGGCTCTGTGATTTTGTGTTTAGATAATGATGGAAATCCATTAAACTATCCTTTTATGGTTGATGATCTGTCAGCTGAACATCCAGCAGTTTCTTTTTATAGAAATATGATTTGATCTGCAATGTCCTGGAACATGTTTTTCCAGCTATTTGGCTTCAAGCTTATGCTAATTATCAGGCATTATCTCACAACTTCTGTAGCACACATGAACATAAAAATCGCCTCCCCCAGAAGCTTTCTTTGAAGATGAACTAAGTGGAATTTCTATAGCATTCACTGAAGGTATTACTCAAGTGATAGTGCTACAATAAAGGACTTTTTTAAAAAAATAAAAACTAAATTTTATTTTTCATATGTCTTAAGAGTGTCCTAGGTTTTTAGTAGAATGCTATATTTTCTCAAACACCCTGAGTTATAGTAGTGCTTGGCTGAAAATACAAAAGATTTATTTGTCCTTCTCTATAGCTCTTTTAACCAATTACTTAATAACATTGGTTAACTTCTATTTTTTTCTCATTGATTCTGCTAATGAGACATAGATTAGTTTGTATCTGAATCAAGAAGTGTAGATCAAACCCTTCGTGTGTACATTAAATGAGATTAGTAATAACAACCACTTATTGGGTGATTATTATGTGTCAGGTACTAAGCTAAGTGTTCTACATGTGTAATTTCATTTAATTATCATGACAACTCATGAGGTTGATACTATTATTATCCTCATTTTAATAATGAGAAAACTAATACTTAGAGGAGTAAAGTCAAATAGAAGGCAAAGCCTGAACTCTCATCCATTACATCCACAATGAAGAATCTAAGAATTGAGTACCCAACACTGGCATGAGTTAATCATCTACCTACCTAGTAAAGTCCACCAGAAATCAGGGGATGTCTGTGGAACAGCTATTGTGACTAGACACAGAAGCCACCAATGGTGAGAATGAGCTCTCTCTGAAAATAATCAAAAACATTTTCTCACTGAAACCTCACCACTGTCTTGTTAAATCATCCTTGTTCCCATTTATAGATGAGAAATACAAAAAGTCACATAGCTAGGAAGCACCAGAGACAGATCCACATCCAGATCTTGTAGATCCAAGTCTAACACCCCACCGTGTAACTAAGGTTCATACACATGGTGGGAGAGATGGCAAAACCTGTCCTTCATGGTGTCACACCCATGGCATCCTCAAGTTCATATCACCCTCAGTGTCCCTCAGTGCAAACCCTGTGGCTGTGCCAAATATGGGTCAACCACGATAACTGCTGGTATCTTTCTTCAGGTAAAAGGAAACATCTCTTATTGGCTTATTTCCTGTTTTTCTTCTTCCTGGATATCCACAAAATGCCAATCAAAGCAGGTAAATGCTATAAACAATTCTTAATCCATTTGACGTTCTATATGATTTGACCTACAGTTTAAAAAATTAATTAGCTGCTTAAAAGTTGTGTACATATATAAGCTGTTTCACTTCTGTTATTCTGTACAATCCCAATATGTCACTTATCACAGACTATTTTTACACCTCTTCAACTGTTTGCAAGCTCTCCTACATACTCTGCAAGTCCGGATTGTTCTGGGTCCTGTCTACTTAACGCACAGGGTCTTGCTCCTTTCCATTCCTCAGTCTCTCAAGCAGTTAGACTGGGGACATGAGACCAGTTTGGGTTACATGTGCTCTGGCATTTGGGGGCCTCACAGACCCAGGGAGAGATGCCCCTCCCAGACCTGGGGAGGAATGGCCCCCACATGGCTAGCCAATTGTTAAAGATAATAAAAGGCTCAGCTAGGCTCACATCTCTCATATACCAGCCTGCTAATTCCCAGTCCCCAGACACCTCTTTATACCTAATTCTTGCACACCAAGCCAATATTTCCCCTGCACTAAATCACCTCAGGGCCAGGCAACAAGAAATCATTCCTTTAGCCTGAAACCCACAGAAACTATTCAAACCTGTCCATCCTAAAATGTTTATCCTGCCTGCCTTACCCTTCCCAAGGAAACCCCAATAGAATTATGGCTCTCTCCCTCCTGCCTTCTGCCATCTGGTCAGGACCCAGCACTCCCGCCATGGCCCTGGGAGGTGTTCAGTAGCCCCTGTCTGCAACCGTGGGCATCATCAACATCTTCAAAGCCTCCTGCCTTTGGCTGTACCAGCTTTACCAGTGCACATCCAACGTGGACATTCTTGGAACGCTAGATACCATTCCTAACCTCATGTTTTCCATCAGAGACTGGAATGCAGAAGTAGAAAGCCAAAAGACACCTGGAGTAGAGGGAGGCTTGGCCTTGGAGTACAGAATGAAGCAGAGCAAAGGCTAACAGAGCTCTGCCAGGAAAATGCACTGGTCACAGCAAACACCCTCTCCCCACAACACAAGAGAAGCCTCTACACATGGACATCACCAGGTGGTCAATCCTGAATCAGACTGATTATATTTATTGCAGATGAAAATGGAGAAGCTCTGTACAGTCAGCAAAAAACAAGACTGGGAGCTGACTGTGGCTCAGATCATGAACTCCTTATTCTCAAATTCAGACTTAAGCTGAAGAATGTAAGGAAAACCACTAGGCCATTTAGGTATGATCTAAATCAAATCCCTCACAATTACACAGTGGAAGTGACAAACAGATTCAAGGGATTAGATCCAATAGAGGGCCAGAAGAACTATGGATGGGGTTCATAACATTGTACAGGAGGCGGTGATCAAAACCATCCCTAAGAAAAAGAAAGGTAAAATGGTTGTCTGAGGAGGTTTTACAAATAGCTGAGAAAAGAAGAGGAGAGAAAGGCAAAGGAGAAAAAGAAAGATATACCCATCTGAATACAGAGTTCCAAAGAATAGCAAGGAGAGATAAGAAAGCCTTTTTGAGTGAACAATGCAAAGAAATAGAGGAAAACAACAGAATGGGAAAGACTAGAGATCTCTTTAAGAAAATTAGAGATGCCAAGGGAATATTTCATGCAAAGATGGGCACAATAAAGGACAAAAACAGTATGGACCTTACAGAAGCAGAAGATATTAAGAAAAGGTGGCAAGATGACACAGAAGACCTATACAAAAAAGATCTTCATGACCCAGATAACCACGATGGTGTGATTACTCACCTAGAGCCAGACATCCTGGAATGCGAAATCAAGTGGGCCTTAGGAAGCACCACTACAAACAAAGCTAGTGGAGGTGATGGAATTCCAGCTGAGCTGATTCAAGTCCTAAAAGATGATTCTGTTAAAGTGCTACATTCAACATGCCAGCAAATTTGAAAAACTCAGCAGTGGCCACAGGACTGGAAAAGGTCAGTTTTCATTCCAGTCCCAAAGAAAGGCAATGCTGAAGAATGTTCAGACTACCACAAAATTGCACTCATCTCACACATCAGCAAAGTAATGCTCAAAATTCTCCAAGCCAGGCTTCAGCAATATGTGAACTGTGAAGTCCCAGATGCTCAAGATGGATTTAGAAACAGTAGAGGAACCAGAGATCAAATTTTCAACATCTGCTGGATCATAGAAAAAGCAAGAGAATTCCGCTTCAATGACTACGCTAAAGCCTTTGACTATCTGGATCACAACAAACTGTGGAAAATTCTTAAAGAGATGGGAATATCAGACCACCTGACCTGCCTCCTGAGCAATCTGTATGCAGGTCAAGAAGCAACAGTTAGAACTGGACATGGAACAACAGACTGGTTCCAAATCGGGAAAGGAGTCCATCAAGGCTGTATATTGTCACCCTGCTTATTTAACTTATATGCAGAGTACATCATGAGAAACGCTGGACTGGATGAAGCACAAGCTGAAATCAAGATTGCCAGGAGAAATATCAATAACTTCAGATATGCAGATGACACCACTCTTATGGCAGAAAGCAGAGAACTAAAGAACCTCTTGATGAAAGTGAGAGTGAAAAAGTTGGCTTAAAACACAACGTTCAGAAAACTAAGATCATGGCATCTGGTGCCATCACTTCTTGGCAAATAGATGGGGATACAATGGAAAGAGTGGCTGACTTTATTTGGGGGGGGGCTCCAAAATCACTGGAGATAGTGACTGCAGCCATGAAATTAAAAGATGCTTGCTCCTTGGAAGAAAACCTATGACCAACCTAGACAGCATATTAAAAAGCAGAGACATTACTTTGCCAACAAAGGTCCATCTAGTCAAAGCTATGGTTTTTCCAGGAGTCATGTATGGATGTGAGAGTTGGACTATAAAGAAGGCTGAGCATCAAAGAATTGATGCTTTTGAACTGTGGTGTTGAAGAAGACTCTTGAGAGTCCCTTGGGCTGCAAGGAGATCACACCTGTCAATCCTAAAGGAAATCAACCCTGATTTTCATTGGAAGGACTGATGCTGAAGTTCTAATACTTTGGCCACCTGATGGAAAGAGCCGACTTATTGGAAAAGACCCTGATGCTGGGAAAGATAGAAGGCAGAAAGAGAAGGGGCTAACAGAGGATGAGATAGATGGATGGCATCACCGATTCAATGGAGATTAGACTGAGCAAGCTCTGGGAGATGGTGAAGGACAGGGGGGCCTGATGTGCTGCTGTCCATGGAGTCACAAAGAGTCGACATGACTGAGCAGCTGAACAACAAAATCTTCGTGTTAGAGAGGATGAAACTGAGGCACAGAGTGTTTAAACAACTTCCCAAGATAACATGATGATCCAGAATTCTCAGCCAGGCAGGCGAGCTCCAGATGGCACTAAACCAAGGCTTTGTCATCTTCTGTGCTCCCCTCTCCCCACTCTGCTGTCCCTGGAATTGCGCCTGGCTTCATAGGGTTTTTTTGCATTCACTTGATGTGATATGAGGCCACTTGTGTATTTTTACAGTACTCTCAAAAAGCAACTGCCATAGATGTCGTGCTTGAATTGGCAGTCTGTTCTATCACAAATTCTAGTTTTATTTTAAATTTCACTCAGTTTTGTTTTATTTAGTCTTTAGATTTCTAGATATTCTTTTACTGAGTACTCTTTCCCAGCTCTGACACAAAACTAGTCTCATTGTTTCTGATGTCTATATACAGAGGAAGGATGACAGAATTGGGGAGACTGTCCATGAGATTTTTCACAACAGGTAAAGTGTCACTTGGGAGGATGAGCGCTGCCCTTTTTTCTAGGCCACACTGTATTCACATCATCTGTACATCAAGGCATCAATATTCCCAATGCTCCCAGGATTTCTGTTACCCCCAAGTAAGCTAATCTAGCATTATATATTAGATATATTATAATAGATATATAGATATGATGTATCTATATATATATCTATATAACTAGATATATTATAAAACCAGGTGTTATAGTCACAAGCTTTGGTAAAGAAGTTAGGGCAAAAGTGATGAGGAATGTATGAAGTTAGCTCCCCCAGCAAAACAGACCTCAGTATGATCTGAAGACTTCTAAGTAACCAACTCCTTGACCTCCATGAACAAATCTTATATTAATTCATTCTGCCCAAGGACCCTGGGGAAAAAGACATGAACACTTCCATGGAATTCTTAGACAAGATTCATGTATTTGCTCTAAGTCAAGACCAAGAGTAGTGGGGGAAGGCTTCAAGCTGATGAATATACAATTGTTTACCAGTTTTGCCAGGTGTATAGAGTTAATAAGAAAAGGTGTATTTCTAATAAATATTTGCCACCACAAGTAGAAAGATAAGAAAACCTGTTAGGAAAAATTGTCAGTGCCCTAGTCTCATGTTTCTGATAAAGGACTTCTAGGATAATACTCTCTCCAGCTTCTCCACACTCCCTCCCTGTTTTGGAAACACACACAACAGAGATGACTAAGGAGATCAGAATGATATGAATATGGCTCAGCCCTTCTACCCTCACTCAAGTCTACAAAGACAGAGGGCTTTCATTATGGCAAGACAGCCGGTCAGACCCTGGTGAACAGTATTCGAAGGGCCTCCAGAGAAGGGTAGACTATAGTATAAATTCCTTAGAAAGCTTTGTATTCAGACCCACACCTCTTCCAGATCACCAGCCCCAGTTATTTGTACTGGCTCCCCCCACCTTTCATTATCTCTGGCCTTCTCCTCCAGATCCTCAACTCCATGTGGCCAATACACATGGATCAGGGCCCAATATTCCTCCTTGGAGCACAATCTCCTTCTGGGTCAGATACTGGAGTTCAGCAGAGGCAAGGCAGTAATTCTGAGTATGTCTTCTCTACATAGTTCTGGTGGATCATTCCAAAGCTTATGCTTAGAGGAAAACAAATAATCTAATTCTCCACTACTAAGGGAACATCAGGCTTTCCATGTGGTAAAGAACATTTCTGCAATGCAGGGGACAATGGTTCAATCCGTGGGTCAGCAAGATCCCCTGGAGAAGGGAATAGCAAACCACTCCAATATTCTTGCCTTGGAAATCTCATGGACAGAGAAGCCTGGAGAGCCACAGTCCATGGGGTCACAAAAGTGTTGGACACGACTGAGCGACTAAACAGCAAAGGGAACATCTAAACTCCATAGCCGAATTCAGCCCTAACAGCCATTTGATTCTGATCTACCTGGCTGTGCCCATTTCTCAATTAGTTCCAAACTCATTAGACTTATGGGGTAGAAGTAACAATCCGCCATCTCTTCAAACTTCAAAAGGTTCAGTCAAAGGTAATCTTGACACAAAGCTTTTATACGTAACAGCTAAAAAATGTTTAACATAATATCTTGTATTTTTTTAAAAATCAAGTTTCCTTAGGTTTTCCTGAGTAAAAAGTTCATTTCCTGATAACATCAGGTACAGTTATCTATCTCCATTCTTTTACTTCGTTATTGAACTCACAGAATCTCAGAACTGACAACAATCATAAGGAATACTGAGTAAGGATCTCCTCCAAGGTTACAAAGCTAGTTATTGACAGAGCTAAAGCTGAATCCAAGCCGGTGGGGCTGGTTCCCTTCCTGTGTTATTAGACTTCCTTCTAGTGCTTTTTCAGTAAACTGAACACATATGTGCCTTCATTCCTTTGTTAATACAGGAACGATGTTTGGTGACAGCAAATAGATAATGTGTTAACCATAGAACATCAGAATTTAGAGCAAAATTAGATAAAAACAGCAGTTCTGTTTTCATTTCCACCAATGAGGCCATTGAGGGCCAGACAGCCTCTACTGCTCCTGCATCTAAAATCAGTTCTCTTTCCTCCTTGGAAATGCCCCTTCTAATCACTGAAAACCAAAACTCAAGTGTTATTTCTTCCTGCTTGACCAGAAAGCAGAGAAAATAGTAGATATTTAACTCCCTAAATAAAGGCATAGGCAGTACATTATTATAAGTATCATGTAATTCTCTACCAGGACCACTCCATTGATTGATTTAAATTAGTTCTCTCCTGAAACTTACTACCTTTTTGGTAATGAGATTTCCCCAGCCTAGCATAGATAATATTTAGAATACCAACCCTGTTTCTTGGGTAAGAAACAACTCAGTGATGAATGCTGATGAAAACCATTAGTCGTGCAAAACCATATTAAGTTGTTTCAGTAACGAGACAGGGGCTGTTTAATGAAGCATGTCTTCACCATAAATAACAACAACAGTAAAGACAAATTTACTGCTTTTGTATCCCATGGACATTTGTCACACATTCCAGAGCATTGGAAATGAAAATTGGATATATTTAATTAAGTTAGTATATAAGTAAAAAGGTAAAAAATGTTTAAGAGAAGTCAATTTACATTTGGGTCATAATTTTTGAGAATAGGTTCATCTCTAATGCAAATATATGAGCTGAATAAGTGTCATGTTTATTATACATGCATTCATTGTCTCTGCTGAATAATAATGTGAATATTGAAATTTCAACAGTTGTTTTATATATATGTATGTATAACTGAATCACTTTGCTGAACAGCAGAAATTAACACAATATTGTACAACTATATTTCAGTAACAAAAATTTTTAAAGAAAATTAATGGACAGAGGTTTATTATTTTCAAAGAAAATGCGGGCATTAATGAAGTATGGCCTAAGATGTGCCACGGTGTGTGCTTCCCAAGCTTGGGGGCCCTGTCCTTAGAAGGACAGACCAAGAGAACTCAAAATCCACATGCAGTGAGACCACCACAGAGAAACACAAACCAGTGCCCAAAGGATGAATCCCAGGTGGAACCAATCAACCCTCTTCTTTTTCCCCCCTACAATGGGGTCACCCAGCTATACTGGAAGCTCCTTGGGAGCTGGGATGGCACATTCCTCATCACTGTGTTCCCAGCACAACCTGGATGCGCTGTGACCTGCCGGCCACAGTTCTGAAGCATTCTATCTCTTCCCCTCTGACCTCCTCCTTTTCTGAGTAGCTTTCTTAACGACTCTTTCTTTTTCTACCTTTTTCAAACATTGTCCTCAACACCAGCTCTGGAAAAGGAAGGGCTGTGCTGGTCTGGTTCTTTGTGGTATCCAGAGTACCCACCACTAAGAAAGCCTGTAACATCATTTGTGGGTTTGTGTCTACTTGACCATTGTTAGGGATGAAGTTATTTGAGATGGTTTCATCCATTCATTTTGTAACAGTTCTAACTGATAAATTCTTCTTCAGGAAACCCAGATATATGGGTGTTTTTATGGGTGGAGGTGGAAAGAAGGTAAAAATCAGCTTCCTAGAAGCATATCTTCTTATTACTATATCTGAGCAAAAATATGCCTCATCATTTTTCTTCCCTTTGGAACTATACAAGAATGACTATAAGCCTTGTCCTCAACAGATATTCAGTTTATTGAAGATAAATAAGATGTCTCCCACTCAAAACAATTCAGCTTGATCATGGTCAATACTTCTCATTGCCCTTGACATTAACTTCTACCTATCCTCCCCACCACACTTCCCTTTTCCTTTAATATATAATCCACTGGTATTTCTAAATGAGAAAAACAATTTGCAAAGTATTAACTTGCAAACTCTTTGAGGAGCTCCTTAGAAGAAATCAGCATTGTTGAATAAAGTTCTGCCAGACTATTCTAATCTTCTCTGGCAAAGTAAAAGATCAGATAAAATTTATGATGAACTTGCATTTAAAATTCCGGTCATGGAGCATACTGAGCCATGTGTCAGAAGGTAAAGTCTACCTAACGAACAATAACTATAGAGATGTAAGCCTGACCAGAAAGCAACACCAACAGTGTGGTTGATTCTACATAAAGTGAGGAACAAACACTATAATCCATAGACTCCAGTCACACAGGAATGAGAACTGTCCCCATTGAAAGTGCATGATTTTATCCATGTGAGCCTTGCATATGCACTTTCTGAGCTATATCCAACTGCCCACTTCCAATTTACACTCAATGAGGAAAGTAGATAAAACAAGTATATATCTCATCTACACACAGATGTACCCAGCTAAATGTATGGCATCTTTCCAAGCCTCCAAACCGTGTTTTTAAAGGGCACAAAAAGTTCAATTAAGGGCATATACTATAAAGTTCTTTTGTTTTATCCACATAACAAGTAAAGCAAAAGTCAAAACCTTCTCTTTCTAAAACCAGAGCAACACTCTTAGCTACCAAGGATTTACTTTGTCATTCTCTAGCCTCTGATCTATTGCTATTAAGGTGACAAGTTATTACTGTTTGTCAGAACTATTCTTGCCTTCCATGTTGCTGTTTTTTATGCATGGTGGGGAGAGAAGGGGGAAATAGAGAGATGCATCAGCAAAGCTCTTGGTCTTATAGCTTTAAGGGGGGTTCAGAGACAAGGAAAGCCCATACTGCTGTCAAATCTACCCAGAACTTGTTCACCAAAACCACCTCAGCAAAGAGATACTCGATCATAAATATTAAATTAGAAGCTCTTCACCACAACACTGTCCCCCACCTCATTTACATTTTATACAGAAAAAGTTTCCATCACTCCTGTCAGTTGAAGTAAATGAAAGAACAGACTTGGACTCAAAATAAGAACAAGCTTTCATAAATGAAACAAGATGTATAAAAGAGGAGCTTTCATAAATGAAACAAGATGTATAGAAGAGGTGAGTAACGTAACAACTACAGAGAGTATATAAACTGCTACCAATCATTCAAAGAGGCCAGAAATGGAAAGTTCTGCCTGAAAAGGTCTTCATGTCCCATCATTGAATGAGCTCAAGTAGTTTCCCCTAAGGGTGGTGGCAGAGGGAATCCCCATATCAGATGTTTTGATGAGATTTCAAAAGGCCCTTCCGATATCAAAGAAGTGATTATACTAGATCCTAAATTACTGCTCCAAACCTTTCCACTGTCTCTCAAATCATGGATGCATTGTGTGGCTTATTCCAATTATGTCCTAAATTAATTCCAAAAAGCCATATCTAATGAAAACTTGAAGTCATATTTATTTTGTTCTCTACACAACTATAAAATTATTACCTATGGAACAAAGAGTACTTTTTTTAAATTCATGTAGTATAAGGACAGGTGTACAAGAATTGTAAGGAGTGAGGCCAGTATTTCTTAGCTATATGCCCTTAGGGCAGGATTCTTAAGTTCTCAAAGGCTTAGTTTCATCATCAGCTAAGTAAGGGCCACATGGGTTAATATGCCAAATTCCTGGAACTCAGTGGCAGCCCAATAAATGGCATCCACGGTTACTGCTGCTGTTCTTATAAACATTCCTATTTTATCTCTGATAAAATAAGATAAAATAAAAGGTCTTGTGATGTTGACTTGTTTTTATATTGAGGAAATATTGAACACCTGGAAAAGAAGAATTATAATCCTGGACTCGGGATATGATTATTTTTCTTCCAGAATGTTTCTCATTAAAAATTTTCCTTGGAAATGGAGGACGTGATATAAGAGGATAAAACTTTTTTTTTTTTCAGTTAGAAAGTCAGACAGTGTTACTCAAAAAGGTTCATTTCAAGAATAAGTACGTTCCTGGAAACATGATGTGTAGTCTGAACTCAATACAAGAATAGTTTGTGGTAAAGAAGTCTGTTAGGAATGACCACCTTAAAACTCTTGAAATCTTTAGGTTCCTGAAAATAAGGATTTATCATGAATGATCTTATGTCAAAATTGACAATCTAGGAAAAAATTAAGTGACACATTAAAATCTCATAATTTGTACGTATCAGATGTATAAGTAGAATAACCGACCAAGTTTTCCCTAAAAAAATGGAGACCTAAAACCTTTTATCACACACACACACACACTCACTCCAATAATACATAATCAGAGTGCTTTTCATCTTCCTGGAAAACACTGTATACAAGTATAATAGCACTGTCTGGAGATGCAACCATCAGAAATACAATGCTATGAGTCAACACTGCCAGTAATAGGAGGAGGTGAAGTTTTAGGTGTTAAAATATGAAGTTTGCCTGAGGCAGAAGGATAAACAGCCAGATCTCAGCTTGAAGTGTCCAGCTGACTGTATTAATATTTTTTCCAAGCCACTCTGTGAATGACTATTATTCATTAGCTAAGTTTACTGTCCTTGCTTTGGTAAAAAACAAGCACCCTGCCTTCATTTTTCAAAACATCTTTTACCCTCTTCTAGTCTGAACTCCTCCAGATACTCACCACTTCCTATTCAAACCAGGAACTGATAACTAGTTATTTTTCTCCCCTCACTATCCAGAATGCTGTAAGCCGTTGGAGTAAACCTAAACCATCTGCCTCAAATGAACCTTGAATCAGCTCCATACTTGCTGCCCGTGTGACTGGCAGCAGGTCCAGAAGAAGTTGAGGAGAATGCTGGGAAACTCTAATAAAACTTCAAAAAAGGCGTTCTTCACCTTCCTTGAGCTGGAAGGAAATGAGAGGTATTCTGGTTCCACCCTTTGTGGTGCTGTTGGCTGAACTGAGTTGCGCCCCATCACCCAGTTTGCAAAGGCAGAGCTGAAAATAAAACCTGGCACCCAAGCCCTAGTTCAGTTTTTACTAACACACACACACCTTGATTTCACTTGAATTTCTCCGTCTCATTTGATAGAGTGAAACCACTAAAAATTATTGTGGGGGGAAAAAAAAAAAAACTGGCTTCACAGTTGACAGATTTAATTCCAGGGGAGAAAGGGAAAGATGTCTCAAAGGCATGGGATGACTGGACTAATCCCCAGTCAGGCACATTCACGGGGGATGTGGGAGTATAGGCGATCCCTGATGGAGAAAGTACAGAGGAAAAAATAGACAAACACCCTGTGATTTAGTCATGGGAAAAGCCTCTACTTATGGAGTGGGAGAAGGCTGAACATTAATTGCCACTTCAGGCTTCTTCCCCAACATATGCTAGGACTGGTTTTTCAAGTGTGAAGGAAGAGCCCAGACATGTTACACCAGCACACGGCACGCTCTCCCCACAGCCTCCTCTCACAGCTCTGTCACTCCTCCTCACCCCAGACCAGCTCCCGGTCCCCAGGCCTTGCTTGGAGAGAACAGACCAGAGTGGGGTGTCAGCAGCAGAGGAAGATGTAGCGGCAGCATCAGAAGACAGAAGTGGTCCCAAGACCACAGATCTGGTATTTGTCCACAGACTGGCCAACTTGCAGAGGAATCTGTCTGCCTAGATGTCAGTTGAGAACAAACCGCATATTCACTCGTGTCATCCCTTTGGTTTTGATTCTAGTTTTCTTTTTTCCCTTTAACACGCAAAAGAGTATCCCAGGGACTTCCCTGGTGGCCCAGTAGCTAAAACACGGTGCTCCCAATGCAGGGGACCCAGATTCGATCTTCGGTCAGGGAACTAGACCCCAGAGGCTGCATGCCACAACTAGAAGACTGAAGAGCCGCATGCCACACCTACGGCCTGGCCATCTCAGTCACTCAATCATGTCCTACCCTTTGCGACTCTGCGGACCATAGCCAGCCAGCCTCCTCTGTCCATGGGATTCTCCAGACAAGAATACTCAAGTGGATTATCATGCCCTCCCCTAAGGGATCTTCCCCACCCAGGGATTGAACCTGCATCTCTTGGGTTTCCTGTGTTGGCAGGCAGGTTCTTTACCAGGAGCACCACCTGGGAATACCCTAAGGCCTGGTACTGACAAATAAATAATTTTTAAAAAAGAGTAGCCCATAACTGAAACTGATCTAACAGAACTCACTCTCACCATTCAACAAAATCTTGCATTTACACATGACTGGTGTTCTTGGTCGAAACCAGTGGCTTTTGCTTTCTTTCTTTACCTTCCCCCATCTCCCCAGCAGATTTGGTATGGTTGACCTAGTGGAGAATTTTGAAGTTAAATTAGGACTGAAAGGATGGGGGGGGGGGGATCTGCTCCACATTATTCCAGGTAGTAAAAATAATATAAATCACTTTTTTTATGGATGTCAGCTGTTCATATATCACCTTCAGTTTTTCCATAGTACCTATTTAATACTCAAACTGATACCTTAAAAAACTTTGGTATTTATCTTAGTCTCAGTCTAAGCAAGAAAAACCTTTTCAAAAATGAACTTGAAGTACATGTCTATTTTTCTAGTTTATGTTAAATTTAAATGTGTAACTAAACAATTTTGAAGTTTATTCATATACCATCAAAACCTATCTCAGATTTCATCCATGGGCAACTTTGACTTCAGGAAACACTGAATCAAATTAAAGCATGCTGTGGATCAGGCATGACGGACTTACCAGGAAAAAAAAAGAATGAACAAATGGATATTAAATACTGTGAGGTGGAAAGGCTTGGGCCACATTATGCAGAACTTGATATGACCAAAAAAAAAAAAAGAAAATGCAATGAAAGGTTGGGAATGAAATTAAAGTAATGCTTAAAATAAATGCATTTTCTAGGCATAAATAGGATACACTGGAGGTGGGAAGGCCTAGATTTGAGAAGGCCAGAAATCTGACACAGGTAACAGCCATGCCAGATAGAGAGAGCCTGGTCTAAGCTGATAGACTCAAGATAGGGGAAAGGATGAAGAGCTCTGCTGTAGTAGAAAAATAGACAGGAACCTACAGACATAGGAGAGTCAAACTGAATGAGGAGACAAGGCCAAAGATGAGGGCAAGTTCTCACATGTGTGACCACTGATGCCACTGGCAGATGATGGGATTTTGAGAGTGGATATTCAAATGAAAATGTCCAATCACCATTCAGTGATACAGTTCAAGAGCTGAATGAGAGGATGGACTATCATGACCTGGGAGTCATCAGCATTGATTTGAGAGACAAATTCATAGAATGGACTTGCACCCCAAAATAGAAAGTAAGAAGAGCCAAATACAGTTCTATTCAGGAAATCTGGTTGAATAAGCTGAGAAAGAGGTCATTTATCAACAACAACAAAACTCTAGAACAGGTTTTTCAACCTTGGCAGAACATCAGAAAGATTGGGGAACTTTAAAGATTACCAAGGTCTGTACCCCATCCAAGAACAATCAGATGTACCCCTCTGGGGCCATAACATTCATATAATTACCAAATTCAGGCTGAAGTATGGACAATTCCAAGCATATAAAAAACTTTAAGCCAGATCTCTTAATCCTACACTTTAAGAGCCAACCTAATTTTCTAGCATTTATGACATAATGATAAATTAATAAAGTGCACACATATATTAATAGTGATCTTGTGTAAGGTATCTGGTATTTATTTTCTAAAATTTCCATTTTTATAACTTTTTTTACATTTCATTTAGCACTTCAGTTATTTCAGTTGAGAAGTTCTTTCAGGGCATCTTATCTAGACAACCATTTTTAATATGAAAAAAAAAAGTGTCTATAAGTTCTCTTTTTCCCACTTGTGAATGGTTCTAAAATTTCAGTGCCTAGTAAGAGATTTCTTCTTTTTTTCCCCATTTCTTTGTTTTCTTCACACCAGTTTGGATGTTGTCCACACCTAATGTTTTCAGAAATGTTCTTACCTTAGGGAATCTTAGTATTTATTATTTGCAAAGCTTTTAAAGTCAAATGTAAAAGAAACTGTAAGTTTAAACAGTCTTTCAGATTTCTTTGTTGTGTGTGTGTGTGTGTTTTCCTGGTTACTTCACATTGGATAGGAAAGGAATATACTTCCAAGAGAATATGCTCATCCTAAATTCGGTTGTGCCCATAGAGGGGAAGAGCTGTGCCTTTGTTACCCTAGTTGCCCTGAGGAATGATACCAAAATTTCATCTGCGATATTTTTTCAGGTATGAATTTGGATGGATAGATGCAATGCATTGAAATTATCACATATACAGATAATGCTATGACATCAGAAAATTGACTCAATTATTCACCCACCTTACAGGACAACTTATACCAAATATTATAAAAAAACAAGAATGATTTTACCTAAAACTGAGTAAACCGTGTTAATCATTTAGCACTTGATGCTTTTGCTGGACAACATTGTTAATGTCTTTCATTGACATAGAGCTTACTGTGTAATAAGTGAAAAAAATCTGAGTCCAGGAAAACTTAAGTATCCTAAGGTTATATAACCTGTTCTAAAGAACAAACAAATAGTCCATTGTTAAATTCTAAACTAACTGGGAGACAATTCACATCAATTCACTTCAGTCGCTCAGTCATGTCTGACTCCTTGCAACCCTATGGACTGCAGCACGCCAGGCTTTCCTGTCCATCACCAACTCCCAGTCCCTACTCACACTCATGTCCATCACATGGGTGATGCCATCCAAACATCTCATCCTTTGTCATCCCATTCTCCTCCCACGTTCAATCTTTCCCAGCATCAGGGTCTTTTCTAATGAGTCAGTTCTTCGCATCAGGTGGCCAAAGTATTGGAGTTTCAGCTTCAGCATCAGTCTTTCCAATGAATATTCAGGACTGATTTCCTTTAGGATGGACTGGTTGGATTTCCTTGCAGTCCAAGGGACTCTCAAGGGTCTTCTCCAACACCACAGTTCAAGAGCATCAATTCTTCAGTGCTCAGCTTTCTTTATAGTCCAACTCTCACATATCCATACATGACTACTGGAAAAACCATAGCTTTGATTAGACAGACCTTCGTTGGTAAAGTAATGTCTCTGCTTTTTAATACGCTATCTAGGTTGGTCATAGCATTTCTTCCAAGGAGCAAGTATCTTTTAATTTCATGGCTGCAGTCACCATCTACAGTAATTTTGAAGCCCCAAAAATAAAGTCTCTCACTCTTTCCATTGTTTCCCCATTTGCCATGAAGTGATGGCACCAGATGCCATGATCTTAGTTTTCTGAATGTTGAGTTTTAAGCCAACTTGTTCACTCTCTTCTTTCACTTTCATCAAGAGGCTTTTTAGTTGTTCTTCACTTTATGCCATAAGGGTGGCATAAATCTGCGTATCTGAGGTTATTTATATCTCTCCCAGCAATCTTGATTCCAGCTTGTGCTTCATCCAACCTGGCATTTCGCATGATATACTCTGCATGTAAGTTAAATAAACAGGGTGACAATATACAGCCTTGATGGACTCCTTTCCCAATTTGGAACCAGTCTGTTGTTCCATGTCCTAACTGTTCTTTTGTTCTAACTGTTGCTTCTTGACCTACATACAGATTTCTCAGGAGGCAGGTCAGGTGGTCTGATATTCCCATCTCTTTAAGAATTTTCCACAGTTTGTTGTGATCCACACAGTCAAAGGCTTTGGCGTAGTCAATAAAGCAAATTCACATACATACACCCAAAAAAATTTTTTTTTAAGAAGACAAAGATAATGTATAAAAGTATTGCAAATTCCAGTATACCAGAAATTTTGGGGGGTAGGGGTTTTTACATCATTCAAGGTTTTTACATCATGAATTTTCTTCTTCACACCTTTTAAAATAAATCCTGTGTGTCCCCAGCTTCTCCCCTATTAGTGTCTACATATCAAATTGTGTGCATATTCTACCTAAAAACCCTTCAAATATTGGGTTGGCCAAAAACATTTATTTGGGTTTCTCATAAGCTGTTTCCAAAACTCAAACGATTTTTTTGGCCAATGCAATATTTTAAAACAGTGATTAGGTCCCTTGGTAATCTCTGTTTTGCAGTCAAATAGCCCTATTTATTGATCTGCTTTTCACGGCAACCTCTTCTTCCTCCTAGTTATTCTCCCCTGAATCCATGAGGGCATCTACATATTTTTCCAAACTCTGTGCTCTACAGAAGTAAACATAATTCAAATGAAATTCAGTCAAAACCGAGGAAGAATGAAATATTGCCAGCTTCATTTTTCATATTCTTTCTCAATGTTTGTTCACTATTGGAACTTATATCCAATATAAAACCCATTCCATAATTTTTGCTGATGTTCTATGAACAACCTCAAGTCTTTCTCACAGGTACTAAAGCCAAGCCATAGCTCACTCTTACTCTCATTAATTGGTTGTTTCTTTTTACAAGGCATTCCATAGCCTTAAAGTCCTTTTTAACTCACCAGAGTGGCCTAGATATGGCAAGAGAAAAGCACATGGAACCAAACACTATGCAAAATTCACTGAAGAAAATATAATAGTTATCAAACATTAAGCCTTGTGTTTAACCTATATGAAAGTTTCAGAAAGTTTATGTGGTTATTGCAATACCAAATAAATACTTTTTCAAATTATTTTTTTGTCTTCACAGAGGATTTCTAAAGTCATTTCAGATGACTCACTCTTGCAAAATTTAAAAAGCAGGATTATATTCTCTAGAAATGTGTCCCTTGTTATAAAGGCTAGTTTTCATTTGCTTGGAGGAGGGTAACTGGCATTTTTATCATCTCATCAGGAGGCAAAATTCACACTGCATTTTACTTGTAGACAAGTATTTGGCAGGATAAAGAAATCTGGAAGTTTCTTCTCGCAGGAGCCAAGACTTCATGATCTCAAACATCAGCTCAAACTGTTTAAATGAGTGGGCAGAACAAAGCCTGTGAGATTGTGGTGCTGCAGAGTTGCTTAATGGAGAGAATGAGGATAATCAAAATTGAACTAGAGGCCGAAAAAAAAAAAAAGAGAGAAAAGAGAAGTAAGAGTAAGGAGGAGTAGCAGCAAACTGAAATGAAAAAAATAATAGTTGTCAAAACAATAAAATTAGAGTCAAGAAGGGATTAGGAAGTAGGAACAATAAAAGGATGATTTACAAAAAAGGTGGAATAATTCACAAAAAAAATTGCTTGGAATAAAACAATAAAGGGTACTGTAGCAAAGAATTCCTGTTTCCTAGAAGAATTTTTAATACACAGATTATTTTGTCATGTTTAATATTGGCTTAATACAAAAGTAAGAAATGCTTTCCTTTCAGGAATCCTGGCTAAGCAAGCTGAAGAAAAGGTCATCTATCAAGAAGACAGCAGGATTTGTCAGACTTGGCAGCATGTTAGAATCATCTGGAAAGCTTTAAAAATTGTTTAATTTTTTTATTTGACTTTTTTATAACTTTTTTTTTACTTTACAATTAGAATTTTTTAAAAAGAGGAATGCTTTCTTTTCAGTTTAAGCTATACTAAGAGTCATTACTAGACTTGTAGAAAATTATCTCCCTAGTTTTATGGAATTTTTCTGGAGTGTCAACTTTCAGACAGCTTCCTTCCATTGCAACTTGCTTATAATTTTCATTTTGAATTTTTTATGGAGTCACAATGAAACGCTTCTTCAGTATTTCTATACTGAATCAACACTGATTCCCTATTCAAATGATGTCCTCATTGAGAAAGACACACTAATTTCAAGATTTATACAGCTAAACAAAGTCTCAAGTTCAAGTTTCCCACCACTATCAACAGATTGTGGAAAATAAAAATACTAATTAAAATACAGAAATGAAACTGCTGGTTTCTGGGAAAAAGTATGACTTTCAGAGAAAAATAAGAAGCTTTGCATGAAAATATTCTCACTAAAAATACAATTTTTCAGGAAATTATACCTTTGTTGCCATATGGCTGATGATATTTAAATTTAAGTGGTTTAGAAAGAAACACTTAATATGAATTCTAGATCAAGGTTTTGTGCTTGCAATTTGAAGATGCAAATAAAACTGTTTTTAGAATATTTCTACTTTCAAGAGGAATGAAAACAAAGAAGCATTATATTCCCTTATATCAAAAATACATATTTTTTAAAAATTTCTCCTTTTTATACTCTTGAAACATTCCCTCCATGTGTGAAACCAAAGGAATTTCTGATTAACTGATACTAAACGTTAACCTAGAGGTTAAAAATAAGTACATTTCAACACTGTAGTATAGTGAAAAGGGGAACTGTTATAGAATTGGGGTATAAAAATAGCCCAAAATTTCAGCCTAATGAATAAATGTGAAACACATTATTGTTTTCTGACTCACTAAGTTTTGCCACCCAAAACTGTCCACCATTCACTTTATACTACATAACTTGGGAGCTTGTGTAACTCCAATGATCTTTCAGAAATGGCTGGGTCTGATTAATTTAATTGAGTTGAGTCTTTAACCACAAAGGACAAGCTCCCTCATCTCACAGAAACACTATCATGATGCATCTCTCACCTTTTGTTCATGTTTCTCTATTTGACCCAATTACTCCTTTACTTCCCTATATCTGTCCTTTCTTTACGTATCACATCTTCCATAAGACCTTTCCAACCATCAAGCTCACTTTTCTCAATCTTAGAATCACAAAACCACAGAAGATGAGAAAGTAAAGTGGCAAAGAGATTCCACTAGTGTGTTAGGAAATATTTGTTCTCTTTAATGTTTACTATGGCAATTAGATGTAATGACATCATGTCGTCTGACAGCTAGCAACTTGTGAAGAAGGAAAAAGGATTTCATATTTATTGTGATGGTACATTTATTGTGATGGTCACATTTATTGTGACCAGGTACAAGTCCTTCCTACATGTCTTATTTAATCCACACAACTGTCCACCTGAAAGATATCTTTACTTTACACTTTACTGAGCATTCGTTTCCACACCAGGAGGATACCTTGACCAGCTACAGGAAAGAAAGGGTCAATACACTCTAAATTATCATCATTGTAAACTCTCAAAATTCAACTGCTCACTGTAAAATCATACCAGGTAGCAAACTGGTTCTATATTATGACATATATAAAATATGAAATGCATATTATGACATAAGCACATCTCGACAGCAAGATACTTAGAATTAGGCTTTCACAGTCGTCCCATCAAGATTTGTTTTATGTCAAAAGCTAGTTTTAAAATACCTGCTTCAAAATTCAGACCAAAATAATATCCATCCTACTCCATAGTGGTACCCATCAAAAATCTGAAAGAATTAACAGATAAAGAACAGTTAATAGACATGTGAACCATTTAACGCCCTGAAAAATGTAAATCACATCCCTGAATATTACATACTAGAAAACAGTATATGCAGTCCTTGGAGTTTCTAACATTAAATTTAAGTTTCATTGTTTGGTCCTCAACTTTTTTTTTTTTTGGTCAGGGGGAGGCATTGTGTCATCTCCCTGGCCCACCACACTCACTCTGGTTATAAGAGTTGGCTGCAGTTCAGAGCCCATAGCTTTTTTGTTTGATTTGTCATTGGTTGTTTCTTTTCTCCCTCTCACATCTGAGTCTTTGCGCTTGTCAAACAATGATCTATCTAGAGCACTCATCACCCACATTTTACACTAGGCTAAAACCTAGTTTCGTCTAAGTCAGTTTAAACACTCATCCTACAGGAAACCTCCATCCCAACCCTTCTCTAGTGTCAGTGAAGATCTGACAGATGTACATGCAGATAACACAGAAAAAGCCCACCTGCTTTATCAGTCTCTTTATCTCATTCTCCCATTACAGTAAGCTCCATGAGGGCAGGAGAGGGAACACCAATAAAATGAACAATGACCAAAGTGAAACTCGAAGAAAAGAAACACATGGCATCAAGAACTCAGAACGGTTATAAAATTACACTTCCGTTCACAAAATACACTCAGCAGGAAATGAGTCATGACAAAGACGTTATTTGGTTTATAGTCAAATGACTGGGATTTATACACCCAACAAGGCTTTGAAGATGTAGGGTGTATATGAAATCTCCATAAAAATATTATCTTACTTCCTAAGCAAATTCCCAAAGAAAAAAATGAGAGGAAAAGCAGAGACAACTTTGATTACATGAATATCTGAAATATATCAGAAATAAGACTTTTGGAAAAATGGTGGTATGATAGTAGATATCAAAAGTCCTTCCTAAAAACTCAGTCAAATCACAAAGGAAAAACAAGAATAGGGGAGAATCTCCATCAGAGTTCACACAGATCAAATTCCAGTGGGAGATAGTGAATCTATTCTATTCTATCTTAGTGAACTTAAGCATAAAGCTTTGCATGATTTTAGATGGCTATCAGAATCATTAGAAAACTTAATAAACAATAAAATATCAAGTTAACTTTTCCAAAATGACTGAGAAACACAATCCAGGATCAAGCTATGAAAAAACTGACAGCTCTATAATCAGACACCTGCCTGCAAAACTCAGAAGCTGTCACCTGATAATCAGGAAGTCACAACAAAAATAGATATCCTAAAATGGCATTTGCTGTCAGAAGCTATAGCCTATAACCTCACTTCTTTCTTCCAAATCCCATATAAGTGCGTCCAAATTATTAAACCTAAATTCTGTTTAGAGTCCTAGCTGAGAGTGTCTGGAAAATGTACTGTTTTTCAAACTCCAACAAGTCATGGCAAAAGCACTCCAGATTTTTTACTGACTACAATGTAGATGGGATTAGCTTAAAGGACTCATCAGGAATATAGCCACGATTCCCCTTCCCCACAAGTAGTAATGAGACACAGAAAAGAAGTCAGGAAATCCTAGGGAAAACACAAATACCTTTAAATTAGAGGAGACAGGGCTAGAGACGAGGTTGGCATCACGCAGCTTGGGGTTCTATCACCAGCACATACCAGCGCTATGCTTCCTCACTGGGAGAGGAATCCTGGCCCTTCAGAATGAAGAATAAGAGCATTCTGTATTTCTACTGACAACAGTGGGCTGGCCCTAGTAGTACTATATGCCTATAGTAAAAGAAACATGGCCCTAGGACAGTAGTTTCAAACAACCAAACAGGAGAGATCAGGTTCTTCTGTGGATGTATTTCTCTTCCTTCCCAACCCCCTCAGCCTGATAAATGACTGATAATTTAACCTAATTCATTCAGATGGACACCTTAAGTTCTAAAAGGAAATAACCATGTAAATACTACTTAGAAAGAAAAATATAATAATAATGTCAGATCCCATTTACATCACCCACGGGGAAAGTAAAAGAACTTTAATCAGACAAGAGAAAGGGACAGAGTATATAAGACCACAGATAAAAAAACACATTGAGGAGGAAAAAAGAAAAATAATAAAATAGTGGCATTTTAAGCAGCACCAGAAGGAGCAAAGATTAGATTCAACTACAGAAAAGAGATGGCAGAAAATCAGAATTAGACTAAAAAGTAACAATAAGTAGGCAAAATATGAAAAACAGATATCTAATATATGAATAATGGGTATTCATCTAGTAAACGGTTTGCTATCTTTGTGATTGGTTTAGAACACAATACAGAATCTATAAAGGTATGAGAAGAAAATTTTCCTAACCTGAGAAAAAAATTCAAGCAGATAAAAGGGCTCATGATAAATTAAGAAAAATAGCCAAACCTTTTGTTACATCATGGTAAAATATTGGAGGTGGGGGAAGGTGGGAGGAGAAGAAAAGGAAAAAATCAGGCCAGGACTGAGCTCTTTAATGACAGGAAATAATGGGGCAATTATTTCCCTGAAATTTCCATACCAATTGTAAGCCAAGAATTCTGTGATGAAATGAGTTCACATTTGAAGGCAAAAATGTTCTCAGATATATTTCCTCAAATTTTTGCATACCACTCTTGCAATCTTTCTGGGGTCAGGGGGAGGGCGGAACCACCAAACAGGTACTCAACTATTTCAGTCAACCAACCAACACAGCAAGATATAGATTTCAAAAATAGGTAAGCCATGACATAAAAGACTGTCAGTGGCAAGTTACAGAACATCATCCAGAATTAGCTCTTAAAAAAAAAAAAATGTAGTTTTGGTAGCGTCATACAGTAAATACAGGGGTATGCAATCAGTCTTTTATAGTGGACTGGTCCAACAATTTCCTTAAAGACTGAGGTATCTTCCACTCACCCATTTCTTGTCTTAAGCAGGTTAGCTTTCATCCTCTTGAAATCAGAGCTACTACCAAGACAGACATTCCTCACACATCCATGAGGGGATGAGAGGGTGGAAAGAGTTTTCTATACATATTTCTTTTTAATCAAAATTTCCCAGGAGTTTCCCAACGATATCTCCTTATATCTAATTGGCCAAAACTAGGACACACGGCTATCTCTAACTGCAGGGGAAGCTAGGAAAGTTGTTCATCCCTTTCAGGCTCTGTCATAGCTGGTCTCTAGTTAGAAAGAGGGGAAGTGAATGACTGTCAATCAAAAGTGTGGTGTCAACCTGCATGTATACGTAATTACAGTTATTGTAAAGTTTTGTAAAAACATTTGTATGTTATATCTGGAAAGATAAAGATATTTTTTAATGTATTATATCCAGACAAAACTCAACATACCAACAAAAACCAAAAGGGGCTTAATGGGGTAGGAAGGAGAATATGAAGATTGTGCTAAGCACTCAACTCTTATGAGTAAAATAGTCCTTCCCTTCCTCCTGAATCCCTTTCCTGTATTGACAGGGTGACTTATACACACCAAAATGTGTTATCCTTGCTCTTAAAAATGGTCGAAAGATAGGAACAGTTATCTAGGGTTATCTAGACAATATAGCAAGCACCATTCTATGAGTTAAGCATTTCCTCAACTCCCCACTCCCACTCCTTCCTCAAGCTACACCAAAACTAAATTACCACTTTTTAAAGAAATTCAGATGTTGAGCTTACCCATCTGGTCCATTCTCATCTACTGAAAACCCCTTCTCTGATACTTACTTCCCAGTGTGAAAACTGGTAGATGACATTAGAGACTCTTAAATCCATGTTCCTAACTCAACTGTCTTGATCCTGCATCTTATCCCACCCTTCCTTCCCCCCTTCCAACAAGGGTCCCATTTCTACTGCGGAATATTAGTTCTCTCATCTAAACTTCATTCAAGATAAGGTGTCAACAAGGAACTGAAAAAAAAAAGAAAAGAAAAAAAAACAAACAAACAAAAAAAAAAACCAAGGAACTGAGCTTGGGGCTTGGTGACAACCAAGAGGGGTGGGATTGAGGCTCAAGAAGGAGGGAATATATGTATACTTATAGTTCATTCATCTTGCTGTATCACAGAAACAAATACAGCATTGTAAAGCAATTATTCTCCAATTAAAAATACATTTTAAAAAGGATACGGTGTTAACAAAGAGGAGGAGTAAAGATAAAAGTCATGGAGATTCAAAATTTTATTCATCATTTCTAAGTGTTTGCCCAATGTAAGATATGACACCCTTTTTGCTTTTTCCTTTTTTTTTTTTTTTTTGAGGGAAGAGGAGTTCATACTTTTGTTCAATTCTCTTTGCTCCCAACAGATTTCGTCCCATGACTCATCATCCCCTGAAAATCAATACACTCAGGCCTAATGCCCATAACTATGTCAGTAAAAGTTTCATTCTTCACTGAAACCAGAACAATTAAAATAGCAGGGCTTTCTCCAACAATGAAACATAAATAATCCCATAAGTAATTCCACCTCCAGGGTTTCCACAAGTTAACACAATCCACAGCTATGGTCACCTGAGCTTTCAAGAGTGTGGAAGGCAGTATAGAGTGGGAAAGATGAGGGGAAATTGGGCATTCAACGAACTCGATCCATCAATCCTACAGCTTTGGAGGACCCCCAAGCAGAAGCCTTCTAGGAAATGGACTGTTTCACAGCTGGCTCCTGTTAAACAGGGCAAGTTTCTGGAGAAACCACCACTCCCCTCCCCCACCTCATTAAGCACATGAGAAACATCTGTGTCCATCAGGCGCCAGACCCAAGGTTTATCCCTCTCTTTCCACCACATGAAAATTCACAGTGAGGCTGTCCCAAGGGCAGCCCAGGCATTCAGCCACAGCCCTGTCTAGCATGGTCAGCAACTACTTGACTTCCCCATTTTTCCTGGGCACTGTTGCCTCCTGCTTCTGGAGGTTTCTCACCCTTGTGTGGAACAGCTCTCCCTCCTTTCTACAAGATGGAACACTACTACAAGAAAGAAACAAACAGCTCAAAATCCAACGCTTCCAGCGCACCTCTTCCAAGCCTTTACACCTGGTCTCCGCGGGAACGCCCCCTCCATCCTTCCTTACCGTTAGTCGGCTGCGTCGTTTTTCCTTGCGGTGGTCTGCTTCCCATCTGACCGCTGCTTCAGGCTGTTGAGAATGTCAGTCTCTGGGTGGGAAGAGAGAAGGAGAGTGCGTGAGTGCCATGGAAAGTAAGGATCTTTCTCTCGGGGACACTTCCCTCCACCTCCAAAGACCAGTTACCCCTGGGGATTCCATTTTTCCTCCTGGCATCTTACTGTACCTGCTCTGGGGGCTGCCTCGGCTCCTCCTCCTTCCTCCTCAGCTCCTAGTCATACTGCACCTTCTGGTGGATTAAAAGCTATTGGAGGAGTTTATGGAGAGGACATGGTGTGGCTCATTCCAGTGGGGAGTCTGCCCTCTGCGGAAGACCAGGGTTCGATTCCTGGGTCGGGAAGATCCCCTGAAGAAGGGCATGGCAACCAACTCCAGTATTCTTGTCCGAGAATTCCATGGACAGAGGAGCCTGGTGGGCTAAGGTTCATGGGGTCTCGGAGAGTCGGACACGACTGATTGACTAATGAAAAATAAATAGAGAGGACATGACCGTGGGTTGACCCTTAAGCTGCTGCTAAGTCACTTTTAGTCATGTCCAACTCTGTGCGACCCTATGGACAGCAGCCCATCAAGCTCCTCTGTCCATGGGATTCTCTAGGCAAGAATACTGAAGTGGGTTGCCATTTCCTTCTCCAACCCTTAAGCTAGACCCGGACAATTGGAAACTCCTGCTCCTTGAAATGTACTTTCTGCCCACAGGATTCCCATAGTCAGAGCCATTTCAAGGATGCAACCTTGAGAGGTGGTATGTTATTGAGCCCTTGTGGGTGTTGTGCAGGGCTGAACCCAGCTGAGGACACCATAAACTCTTAAGATTATGGTGCATAAGTGCAGAAATCTACTTGTCTCACAGTCTCTAAGACAGCCTGGTAAATAGGTGTCCTTGCTTATTAGGACTGCTGCCTAGGAAATGGGAGTGGCTGCCTTTCTTCCCTCCCTCCATGCCCTCCGTGTAGGGAGACCAGGATGCAAACTAGTAGCAACCGTTGTGGTTGCTATACCGCAGAGGTCCATGCACCAGGAAAGGCACACACAGGACCCCAGGAGCCACCAGCCAGGAAAAATAAGTCAGAGCCTACATGAGTGGAGAAAGAACTGCCCGTTCCCTGCACCAGAGTAAAGGACAAGTCAGAGAGGTGTGCCATCCTCCCCTCGTCCCGTAAACAAGGCCTGGCCCCCTACCTCCTTTCACGCATTGCCCAGGTCTCACAGCACCTCATCCTGTTCCTTGAGCTCCCGTTTCAGGAATCTTCTCCTCACGTATCTGAACTCAGGCCTGGAGCAGGATGGGAAAGCAACGTGTTTCTTCTAAGACAGTGGTTCTCAGACATTAGCAGATATCAGCATCACCTGGGGGCTTGTTAAGCCTGCCTGCAGAGCCAACCCCCCAGAGTTTCAGATAAAGGAGGTGTGGTGGGGCCCCAGAATTTGCATTTCTAAGAAGCTCCCAGGTGATGTTGGTGTGCTGGTGCAGGGGTCACACTCCTCCAAGCTCTACCCTGGCTTCTTCTGCCTTCCCCTCTTCCTCTTTCCAGACTCCAGGCAGCCTTCATTGGCAGGAAGTGACTGGGCACTTGAACTCCTCTCTGTGCCCATTTCATCTTGTCGAACAAGATCTGCTTCCCTCTGTCCTCTCTTCATTATGTATTCATTGAATCTTTCATCAGTCCTGTTGGAGTCAGGGAACTAAATAGCTCCAGATGATTCCAATGTCTAAGGTTTCAGAACCACTAGGTAGACAGTGACCATTCCCCATACCACAGGTGAAGAAAACCCCTACCACCATCTCCCCTTAGGCACCCTCCATGATATGGAACATCAGAGACTGGGGACCCAGAGGGAAAATAACACCTCTCCAGTCCTCTCTCACCTGAAACATATCCTATTGACTTCAAAGGTAGTCCAAACCTCTAAAATATTTCTGCTGCCCTCGTTCTGCACTGAGATCCAAGGGTTTCAAAGATCCTGGGTTAGTTCTCTCTCCAGAGCAACCCCCCTCTATTAAGTGGAGGAAATTCAGGAAGGGAGGTTTATCCGTCAGCTGACTCATGCCCACCTTACACCCATGAGAGATGAGGATAGAGGACATGGCTACTATGGTCAATAAGTCTCACAAAGACCCACAACTTCCCTCTCCACCCTGATGCATCCACTACACTTCAGACAAAGGAGCAGAGCTCGCCATTCCCTGGATCCAGGGCAAAACACCCTGTTGGACTAAACTAGACCTAGCTGAGTGCCAGCAGCGCTTGATCAGGCAAGTGTAGGTGTCAGGAAGTGGGAAAGAAAACAGAGAAATGCCAAGTAGACACAGTGACCCATGTGAGTCATGACAGTCAGAAACTAAGTCATGGGAAGCCCCCCAGCCACTACCTGGAATCACAGCCCCTTCCTCATGATGTTTCATGATGCCTTCTGAAACTAGGAAGGTGTTGAGAAAAGCAGGATTTCCTCCAGCTTTCTGCAAACCAACATAAGTCAAAAGTGCTGGAACTTACCCAGGCATTGCTTCCTAAACTTTAATTACATCCTGCTCTTTTCCTCTACTGATACTTGTTAAGCCAGAAAATACTTCAGAAATCAAAAAGTCAGATTTGCTTTTTCAACTAAAATGGGAAATGAGTCAGTCACACGCAGTAAGTGGCAAAGCCAGAAATGAATCCAAGTGTTTTAATTCCAAGTTAATTTTTTCCACTGTACCATATTTCCTCACTCTCTAATTCAGCTCCTCATCTCTAATCTATTCATCTCCCAGCCAGCCTAGCCAACCCAAAGAATGGGTTCTTATCCAGTTTAGCCAGCCTCCAAAAGTCTAATTTCCCAGAACAACTCTGAGACCCACATGCTTTCTCATTGGACAGCCTTGGGTTTTCAAAGAGAGAAAAAGAAAGAAATAAGAATTGTGAAGAAATTATATAAGAGGAAAGTCACAGTAGTGGCTGGTTAATGCCATCCTTCCCATGAATTCCAAGGGTCTTCAGTGTGGTGACTCCCAAGGCAAGCCTAGTTACTCCCTAGTTCTCAGTATTGTCTCCACATTAGAAATCCTTGGGGAAATTTTAAAATTCCCCGTGCCCATACCAATTAAATCAAAATCTCTGAGTAGGAAACTCAGATGGTGGGATTGTCAAAGTTTCCCAGGTGATTCAATGTGTAGAGTCACTGCTCTAACAAGCCATATGTTAGTTGGTCTCCCAGACCCTAAGGCTGGTCAACTGGGGGATAAGATTTCTGGGTGGGAATAAGCTGAGTATTAGAGAGGGTAGTTCTTTGGTGGCAATGTAAAAATTAAATGTAAGCAGCCACTCAGTAAATAATAAAGTCATGCTTTCATTTCAGAATAAAGCCTCACTTTGCCATACAGCCAGAACTAACACAATATTGTAAAACAGCTATACTCCAACGAAAAATAACTTAAAAACAATAAAATGAATGAGTTCAGAGAGCTAGCATGGTGTGATAAAAGATAGCAGGAACTTGAAATCTGGATCAAACCTGATGTGTTACTAACTAGCCCTATCTTTGTCCTTAAGGAAAGTTTTTTAACCTCCCTCAGCCTCAGCTTGTTGCTGCTGTTATTTAGTCAATACTGCTGCTGCTGCTGCTAAGTCGCTTCAGTCGTGTCCGACTCTGTGCGACCCCATAGACGGCAGCCCACCAGGCTCCCCCATCCCCGGGAATTCTCCAGGCAAGAACACTGGAGTGGGTTGCCATTTCCTTCTCCAATGCATGAAAGTGAAAAGTGAAAGTGAAGTCATTCAGTCGACTCTTAGTGACCCCGTGGACGGCAGCCTACCAGGCTCCTCCGTCCATGGGATTTTCCAGACAAGAGTACTGGAGTGGGTTGCCATTGCCTTCTCTGGTTTAGTCAACTAAGTCATGTCCAACTCTTTTGTGACCCCATGGACTACAGCCCACCAGTCTCTTCTGTCTATGGGATTTCCCAGGCAAGAATACAGGAGCAGGTTGCCGTAAGGGATCTTCCTGACCCAGGGATCAAACCCATATCACCTGCACTGACAGGCAGATTCTTTACCACTGAGCCACCAGGGAAGCCCCTAGCCTCAGCTTACTTACCTGTAAAATAGAAATAATAATATTTACTTCATGGGGTTATTTTAAAGATTAGTGTTTTGTGTGTAAGTACGTAGTATGGTGAGTGAAAACACTGGGCATTCAATAAATAATTGTGGCAACAAAAATAACCATAGCAGTTGTACTCACAGCAGCAGTTGTTATTGGATCATGTTGATCAGACTTAAAACTCTCACTTTATTTTGTTTTTAGGTTTTTATTTTGTGAAAGTTTGACATAGGCATGGAACCTAAGCTTCCAGTTATAAACAAAATTTCTTCAAGAAAGGCCTTTAAAAAATATTTTTGTATGTATGTATGTATTTGGCTGATGTCGGTTCTTAGTGGTGGGATCTTTCCTTTTGGTGCTCGGATTCCAGAACTCACAGGCTCAGTAGTTGCCACATAGGGTCTTGGTTGCCCTGAAGTATGTAGTATTTTATGTTCCCCTACCAGGGTTCGAACCCATGAACCCTGCATTGGAAGGCAGATTCTTAATGACTGAACCACCAGGGAAATTCCAACAAAGCCCTTTTAATTTCTAGTTTTAAGGTACTAAACTGACCTGAGAAGGAATAAGATAACATTTTTCAGTCCCTAAATCAATGAGACCACTTTAACCAAATGGCCTCTGATTTTTAAAGCAATGAGCGGGAAAAAGGGGATCAATTCTATAATAAATGCAATGAGGTGGAGAAAGGAGTATAAAATGAAAAACATGAAATCAAGAGAAATATCTTGCCAAATCTTTAGCATGGTATTTAGTAAAGAAAATAATGACCAAATGCAACTTGCAAAAAGTGTATGAAAACTTCCTCCTATGGGTAGTGACTATATGAGACAAATTATCACCAAATACATAGATTACTTTCTAGATCAAAGAAAAGTATTAAATAGCTATGTGGCTTTAGGAATATTTCTTAATCTCTCTGAGCACCAGGGTTTGTTTGTTTTTTTTAATTTTATTGGAATATAGTTGGTTTACAATGTTGTGCTATTTTCAGCTATACAGCAAAGAGATTCAGTTTGATACATACATACATACATATATATATTCTTCAAGATTCTTTTCTCATATAGGTTATCACAGAACACTGAGCGGAGTTCCCTGTGCTACACAGAAGGTCCTTGCTGGTTACCTTACATTTAGTAGTGTGTGTATGTTCAGCCCCAGCTCCTGATTTACTCCTCCCCACTCCCACCTTTCTCTCTGGGCATCGGTTTTCTCATCATAAAGGTGGCATAATAATAATGAGGGCATAATAATAATGAGTATATTATGTGTATGGAATTAATAGCCAATGGTTCATGGAAAACACTATGATGCCTTTCACTGTGTTGTTGTTGTCTATTATTTTTTTTTTTTTTTTTTAAATATTATTTTATTAGTTGGAGGCCAATCACTTTACAACATTTCAGTGGGTTTTGTCATACATTGGCATGAATCAGCCATATAGTTACACGTATTCCCCATCCCGATCCCCCCTCCCACCTCCCTCCCCACCCGACTCCTCAGGGTCCTCCCAGTGCACCAGGCCCGAGCACCTGACTCATGTATCCCACCTGGGCTGGTGGTCCGTTTCACCATAGATAGTATACATGCTGTTCTTTCAAAACATCCCACCCTCACGTTCTCCCCCAGAGTTCAAAAGTCTGTTCTGTACTTCTGTGTCTCTTTTTCTGTTTTGCATATAGGGTTATCGCCACCATCTATCTAAATTCCGTATATATGTGTTAGTATACTGTAATGTTCTTTATCTTTCTGGCTTACTTCACTCTGTATAATGGGCTCCAGTTTCATCCATCTCATTAGAACTGATTCAAATGAATTCTTTTTAACGGCTGAGTAATATTCCATGGTGTATATGTACCACAGCTTCCTTATCCATTCATCTGTTGATGGGCATCTGGGTTGCTTCCATGTCCTGGCTATTATAAACAGTGCTGCGATGAACATTGGGGTGCACGTGTCTCTTTCAGATCTGGATTCCTCAGTGTGTATGCCTAGAAGTGGTATTGCTGGGTCATATGGCAGTTCTATTTCCAGTTTTTTAAGAAATCTCCACACTGTTTTCCATAGTGGCTGTACTAGTTTGCATTCCCACCAACAGTGTAAGAGGGTTCCCTTTTCTCCACACCCTCTCCAGCATTTATTGCTTGTAGACTTTTGGATAGCAGCCATCCTGACTGGCGTGTAATGGTACCTCATTGTGGTTTTGATTTGCATTTCTCTGATGGTGAGTGATGTTGAGCATCTTTTCATGTGTTTGTTAGCCATCTGTATGTCTTCTTTGGAGAAATGTCTGTTTAGTTCTTTGGCCCATTTTTTGATTGGGTCGTTTATTTTTCTGGAATTGAGCTTCAGGAGTTGCTTGTATATTTTTGAGATTAATCCTTTGTCTGTTTCCTCATTTGTTATTATTTTCTCCCAATCTGAGGGCTGTCTTTTCACCTTACTTATAGTTTCCTTTGTTGTGCAAAAGCTTTTAATTTTCATTAGGTCCCATTTGTTTATTTTTGCTTTTATTTCCAATATTCTGGGAGGTGGGTCATAGAAGATCTTGCTGTGATTTATGTCGGAGAGTGTTTTGCCTATGTTCTCCTCTAGGAGTTTTATAGTTTCTGGTCTTACATTTAGATCTTTAATCCATTTTGAGTTTATTTTTGTGTATGGTGTTAGAAAGTGTTCTAGTTTCATTCTTTTACAAGTGGTTGACCAGTTTTCCCAGCACCACTTGTTAAAGAGATTGTCTTTTTTCCATTGTATATCCTTGCCTCCTTTGTCAAAGATGAGGTGACCATAGGTTCGTGGATTTATCTCTGGGCTTTCTATTCTGTTCCATTGATCTATATTTCTGTCTTTGTGCCAGTACCATACTGTCTTGATGACTGTGGCTTTGTAGTAGAGTCTGAAGTCAGGCAGGTTGATTCCTCCAGTTCCATTCTTCTTTCTCAAGATTACTTTGGCTATTCGAGGTTTTTTGTATTTCCATACAAATTGTGAAATTATTTGTTCTAGTTCTGTGAAAAATACCGTTGGTAGCTTGATAGGGATTGCATTGAATCTATAGATTGCTTTGGGTAGAATAGCCATTTTGACAATATTGATTCTTCCAATCCATGAACACGGTATGTTTCTCCATCTGTTTGTGTCCTCTTTGATTTCTTTCATCAGTGTTTTATAGTTTTCTATGTATAGGTCTTTTGTTTCTTTAGGTAGATATACTCCTAAGTATTTTATTCTTTTTGTTGCAATGGTGAATGGTATTGTTTCCTTAATTTCTCTTTCTGTTTTTTCATTGTTAGTGTATAGGAATGCAAGGGATTTCTGTGTGTTAATTTTATATCCTGCAACTTTACTATATTCATTGATTAGCTCTAGTAATTTTCTGGAAGAGTCTTTAGGGTTTTCTATGTAGAGGATCATGTCATCTGCAAACAGCGAGAGTTTCACTTCTTCTTTTCCTATCTGGATTCCTTTCATGTCTTTTTCTGCTCTGATTGCTGTGGCCAAAACTTCCAACACTATGTTGAATAGTAGTGGTGAGAGTGGGCATCCTTGTCTTGTTCCTGATTTCAGAGGAAATGCTTTCAATTTATCACCATTGAGGGTGATGCTTGCTGTGGGTTTGTCATATACAGCTTTTATTATATTGAGGTATGTTCCTTCTATTCCTGCTTTCTGGAGAGTTTTAATCATAAATGAGTGTTGAATTTTGTCAAAGGCTTTCTCTGCATCTATTGAGATAATCATATGGTTTTTATCTTTCAATTTGTTAATGTGGTGTATTACGTTGATTGATTTGCGGATATTAAAGAATCCTTGCATTCCTGGGATAAAGCCCACTTGGTCATGGTGTATGATTTTTTTAATATGTTGTTGGATTCTGTTTGCTAGAATTTTGTTAAGGATTTTTGCATCTATGTTCATCAGTGATATTGGCCTGTAGTTTTCTTTTTTTGTGGCATCTTTGTCTGGTTTTGGAATTAGGGTGATGGTGGCCTCATAGAATGAGTTTGGAAGTTTACCTTCTTCTGCAATTTTCTGGAAGAGTTTGAGTAAGATAGGTGTTAGGTCTTCTCTAAATTTTTGGTAGAATTCAGCTGTGAAGCCATCTGGTCCTGGGCTTTTGTTTGCTGGAAGATTTCTGATTACAGTTTCGATTTCCTTGCTTGTGATGGGTCTGTTAAGATCTTCTATTTCTTCCTGGTTCAGTTTTGGAAAGTTATACTTTTCTAAGAATTTGTCCATTTCATCCAAGTTGTCCATTTTATTGGCATAGAGCTGCTGGTAGTAGTCTCTTATGATCCTTTGTATTTCAGTGTTGTCTGTTGTGATCTCACCCTTTTCATTTCTTATTTTGTTAATTTGGTTCTTCTCCCTTTGTTTCTTAATGAGTCTTGCTAATGGTTTGTCAATTTTGTTTATTTTTTCAAAAAACCAGCTTTTAGCTTTGTTGATTTTTGCTATGGTCTCTTTAGTTTCTTTCGCATTTATTTCTGCCCTAATTTTTAAGATTTCTTTCCTTCTGCTAACCCTGGGGTTCTTCATTTCTTCCTTCTCTAATTGCTTTAGGTGTAGAGTTAGGTTATTTATTTGGCTTTTTTCTTGTTTCTTGATGTGTGCCTGTAATGCTATGAACCTTCCCCTTAGCACTGCTTTTACAGTGTCCCATAGGTTTTGGGTTGTTGTGTTTTCATTTTCATTTATTTCTATACATACTTTGATTTCTTTTTTGATTTCTTCTATGATTTGTTGGTTATTCAGAAGCGTGTTATTTAGCCTCCATATGTTAGAATTTTTAACAATTTTTTTCCTGTAATTGAGATCTAATCTTACTGCACTGTGGTCAGAAAAGATGACTGGAATGATTTCAATTTTTTTGAATTTTCCAAGACCAGATTTATGGCCCAGGATGTGATCTATTCTGGAGAAGGTTCCGTGTGCACTTGAGAAAAAGGTGAAGTTGATTGTTTTGGGGTGAAATGTCCTATAGATATCAATTAGGTCTAGCTGGTCCATTGTATCATTTAAGGTTTGTGTTTCCTTGTTGATTTTCTGTTTAGTTGATCTATCCATGGTTGTGAGTGGGGTATTAAAGTCTCCCACTATTATTGTGTTACTATTAATTTCCTCTTTCATACTCGTTAGTGTTTGCCGTACATATTGCGGTGCTCCTATGTTGGGTGCATATATATTTATAATTGTTATATCTTCTTCTTGGATTGATCCTTTGATCATTATGTAGTGTCCTTCTTTGTCTCTTTTCACATCCTTTATTTGGAAGTCTATTTTATCTGATATGAGTATTGCGACTCCTGCTTTCTTTTGGTCTCCGTTTGCGTGAAATATTTTTTTCCAGCCCTTCACTTTCAGTCTGTATGTGTCCCTTGTTTTGAGGTGGGTCTCTTGTAGACAGCATATATAGGGGTCTTGTTTTTGTATCCATTCAGCCAATCTTTGTCTTTTGGTTGGGGCATTCAACCCATTTACATTTAAGGTAATTATTGATAGGTGTGGTCCCGTTGTCATTTACTTTGTTGTTTTGGGTTCACGTTTATACAACCTTTCTGCATTTCCTGTCTAGAGAAGATCCTTTAGCATTTGTTGAAGAGCTGGTTTGGTGGTGCTGAATTCTCTCAGCTTTTGCTTGTCTGTAAAGCTTTTGAATTCTCCTTCATATCTGAATGAGATCCTTGCTGGGTACAGTAATCTAGGTTGTAGGTTATTCTCTTTCATTACTTTCAGTATGTCCTGCCATTCCCTTCTGGCCTGGAGGGTTTCTATTGATAGATCAGCTGTTATCCTTATAGGAATCCCTTTGTGTGTTATTTGTTGTTTCTCCCTTGCTGCTTTTAGTATTTGTTCTTTGTGTTTGATCTTTGTTAATTTGATTAATATGTGTCTTGGGGTGTTTCGCCTTGGGTTTATCCTGTTTGGGACTCTCTGGGTTTCTTGGACTTGGGTGGCTATTTCCTTCCCCATTTTAGGGAAGTTCTCAGCTATTATCTCCTCGAGTATTTTCTCATGGCCTTTCTTTTTGTCTTCTTCTTCTGGGACTCCTATGATTCGAATGTTGGGGCGTTTCACATTGTCCCAGAGGTCCCTGAGGTTGTCCTCATTTCTTTTGATCCTTTTTTCTTTTTTCCTCTCTGCTTCATTTATTTCCACCATTTTATCTTCTACCTCACTTATCCTATCTTCTGTCTCCGTTATTCTACTCTTGGTTCCCTCCAGAGTGTTTTTGATCTCATTCATTGCATTATTCATTTTTAATTGACTCTTTTTTATTTCTTCTAGATCTTTATTAAACATTTCTTGCATCTTTTCAATCTTTGTCTCCAGGCTATTTATCTGTACCTCCATTTTGCTTTCAAAATTTTGGATCATTTTTATTATCATTATTCTAAATTCTTTTTCAGGTAGATTCCCTATCTCCTCCTCTTTTGTTTGACTTGGTGGGCTTTTTTCATGTTCCTTTACCTGTTGGGTATTTCTCTGCCTTTTCATCTTGTTTAGATTGCTGTGTCTGGAATGGGCTTTCTGTATTCTGCAGGTCTGTGGTTCCTTTTATTGTGGAGGTTTTACCCAGTGGGTGGGGTTAGACGATTGGCTTGTCAAGGTTTCCTGATTAGCGAAGCTTGCGTCAGTGTTCTGGTGTGCGGATCTTGATTTCTTCTCTTTGGATAGCAATGGAGTGCCCAGTACTGAGTTTTGAGATGGGTCTATGTGTTAGGTGTGACCTTGGGCTGTCTGTATGTTGACGTTCAGGGCAATGTTCCTGCATTGCTGGAGAATTTGCGTGGTATGTCGTGCTCTAAAACTTATTGGCTCTTGGGTGGTGGTTGGTTTCGGTGCAGGTATGGAGGCTTTTGTACGGTCACTTATTACTTAAAGATCCATGTAGTCAGGAGTTTTCTGGTGTTCTCAGGTTTTGGGCTTAAGTCTCCTGCTTCTGGATTTCAGTTTTATTCTTCCTGTAGTCTCAGGACTTCTCCAACTATACAGCACTGATAATAAAACTTCTATGTTAATGGTGGAAAGTTTCTCCCCCGTTAGGGATACCCAGAGAGGTTCACCGAGTTACATGGAGAAGAGGAGAGGGAGGAGGGAGATAGAGATGGGCAGGAGGAGAAAGAGGGGGACTCAAGAGGAGAGAGACAGATCTACGAAGTTGTCTGATCCCAGAGTGTTCTCCGTAGCCCAGACACCCACAAAGATTCACAGAATTGGATTGGGAAGAGAAGGGGAAAGGAGGAAATAGAGGTGTTCTGAGGTAGAAAACAGAGTCAAGATTGGGAGAGAATAATCAACACATTTGTGAATAAAAATGGGAGCTGAATATTGGATTCTTAAATGTTCACAATTTATATCATATACTGAAAAACAAAAATTAAAAATCTAGAGTAGAGGTTAGACTCTTAAAAATACTATATTAAAAACAAAAACCAAAACACACAAAAGAAATTTTAGAAATATATATGAAGTTTGGTATAAAAATAGGGCTTCTCTTCTTTTTTTTTTTTTTTTCCTTTCTTCTGTAAGGTTATAGTGGATTGAAAATGAAAATTAAGGCGTAGTAAAAGGAGTGCTAGAGGGCTTTAAAAGAAATAAGAGAAAAAGAAAAAGAAAATAGAAGAGAAGAAGAAAAAAGAACAGAAAAAAAGAAGAAAAAGAAAAAAAAGAAAAAAGAGAGAGAAAAAAAAATTGTTTTGCCTAATTAAAAAAAATCGTAAAAATCTATGAAAGTTAAGGAGTAATGGGGGAGTAATAAGGAATTTTTAAAGGAAAATAAAAGAGACCCAAGAAAAAAGAAAAAAAAAATTTTTTTTTTTTCCTTACTTAAAAAAAAAAAAAAAAAGAAAAAGAAAAAATATATCTAGGAATTTCTCTGGAGCTGTTGCGGTCAGTGTGGGTTCGGCTCAGCTTCAGATAGCTCCTCGTTCCAGCTTACACTTCTCGATATCTACAGGCCCTTCCGGTGTAGTCAGTCAGTGGTTTCTTCAGGGATTTTAATCTGTTGCACCGGTCCCTTCTGAAGCGGTTCCCTTTATTTGGGTTCTGTTGCCGGTCTCTCTTCCGCGCCTAATTTCCGCCCTGACACAGGGGGCGGAGGTGGATTCTTATTCAGGTAGCTAGTTCCGTCGCGCTGCGGGGAGGGGCTGTGCGGGGAGGGGCCGTGCGGGGAGGGGCCGGCGCTCCCGGGAGAGGCTTGCGCTCTTTTCTCGGTCTGCGCTGTTCAGGCTCCGGGCTGCTCTGTCTGAAGCGCGCGCCACTCTGCGCGCGGCTCCAGCCCTCGGGCGATTCACAAAAGCGCAGCACACAAAGCTGGGCCCGCGCTCCGGCCCCACGCCGCCCGAGCGGCCCAGGCAGCCAGGCGCTTGACGGGCGCTCTCTCCCCGGGTGCGGCGCGTCTTCTGCCCCGCGCGATCCCAGTCTCAGTCCCCGCCGGCTACAGTCGGGCGTGCGCGCCCTCTGCCCTCCGCGTCCCCAGCCCCAGTTCCCGCCCGCGCCGGTCAGGCGCCCGCGCCCTCCGTCTCGCCGCGACCCTCCCGGCGGACTTCGGTCGCCCTGAATCTCGGTCCCTTTGTTCTGCGAACGGCCGGCAGTGTGTTCGGGCCGGTTAGCTTTCTCTCTCTCTTTGCTCTCCCACAGTTCAAGCTGGCAACTCACAAAAGCTCCCTCCGATTGTCCTCAGGGCGCTCAGGCCCGGACCCTGCCCCAAGTAATGCCGCCTGCCCCTCTCCGTTCCGCCACCAGCGGATGCGGGCGTCTGGGGTACTCCTCTGCTGGGAGTTGCTTTTAGGCTCGTAATCTGTGGGTTTTATTTATTCTATCCCTCCCAGTCAGATTCAAACTCTTGAGATTCCAACACTTCCCCCAGGCCCGCCAGTGCGAGGGCTTCCCGGTGTCTGGGAACGTCCTCTATCAAGTCCCTTCCCGGGACGGATCTCCGTCCTTAGCTCTTTTGTTTCGCTTTTTATCTTTTATATTTTGTCCTACCTCCTTTCGAAGACAATGGGCTGCTTTTCTGGGCGCCTGATGACCTCAGCTAGCGATCAGAAGTTGTTTTGTGAAGTTTGCTCTGCGCTCAGTTATTTTTTTGATGAATTTCTAGGAGAGAAAGTGGTCTCTCCGTCCTACTCCTCCGCCATCTTGGCTCCTCCTCCTCTGTTGTCTATTATTTTTATCTCTGCTTCTAGGATTAAAATGATTTAGTACAGGAATTTGAAGATTTATCAGACAATGGTTACCTGGCTAATTCTCAATACTTGATCCAATTACAAAATTAGAGTGAAATTTCAGGTGTATTACAGGCTTCCAGGGTCCTTACTTTAGTTTTTCCAGTAGGAATTCTAAACTTAAAGTGTTTACTGGTAGTTCTGGGTTTTAACCAAGCAAGTTAGTTATGTTATGCTAGTTATGACGCCTCTATCACCTGCTATGATTGTTTTTTTCGACAAAGTCTTGATCAGAAAGTTGTGTTACAAAGATTTTTCAGTTTCTAACAATGGGAGAGCCTTTCTAATTAGTTACCAAACTCTCTTTGTCATGTGTCTGAACAACATTTGGGGAGTGTATAAGGAGTTGAGGGAAGAAGCACACAGAACACTTCGATCTTCCCAATCCAAGGGTCAAACCCAGGCCTCCTGCATTGCAGCCAGGTTCTTTATTACCTGAACTACCACGGAAGCCCCTGGGGAAGAATTTGCAAAGGGCGTGGTAAACCTTTCTACTTTAGTCATTTAGTCATTGAATATTTCTTAAGAATTTAAGAGTGACCCAGTATTATGACAACCAACCGCAAAATTTCATTGCTTTTTATACCACCTGATTTAGTTCTTATATACAAAGTCAAATCAGACATTCCTGATCAGCAGTTTTCATTCAGACAATGACAAAAATCCCAGATATTCCCATCAGTGACTCTGCCTTGTCCCAGGGTATCTTCAGAGTCCTCTGCCCAATGCTTTACACCCAGTCAGACCACAGCGAAAAGAAAGAGATCTCGTAAAACTGAGGCTCTGGCACCTATCCACCTTAGTTCATAATAGATACACACCCCTTCTGTTCTCAGCGCCTTGGCAAGAACCAGTTACATGGTCTCACTTGAATGCATGGGAAGCTAGGACAAGTAGACAGGTAGCCACTCATCAGAAACAAGTCTACATACACTGTGGAAGGAGAATGTGATTCTGTGCTGCTCAGCTAGCCATCAGCCATAAGCACCCAACTGCTGGGGATAGATCAATTTTTTTAAAGTAAATCTTTCTCATCATGAAGCTTTCAGGCTGGTTTATCTTTAATTAGGAGCTCCCTTCTAATGATTCAGTGTGTTGAATTGCCTTTCATCAACTTAAGTCTCACTCCAGTCTACACTGTGGAACTACATGTCCCAGAATCTCTCTTCGACATCATTCAAGGTTAGATCCTGCCAATGAGACATTCACAAAGATTTTAAAGAGAAGAAGCCTTTTTATCAGCAGCAGCTGTTTGCAGGCAGATGAGATCATTGTTGGCAGCACTCTTTGGCTTTCAGCGCTTCTCCCAGGAATCACCTGCTATAAGCAGGCAGCTGAGATCATCAACAGAAGCTTCCAGTGGCTCCAGCCATCCTCCTGAGAATAACCCACTTCACAACTCCATGCAGCTAGGATCACAGAGAGTGGCTCTCCAGTAATCCTGCACTTTCAAACTTGCTAAATAATAACTTTCCAGGCTTTCTCTCCCACAGTCATTTCAATGATCTGGGTTAATTTTATCCCTATACAAATACTAGAATAATTTCTAGTTTCTGACAAAATTTGAACACACTCAGGATATAAAAGTTCAGTGCATTTAGTCAGTAGTTTAAAAAATATTTTTCAGTTCCTGATATATGTCAGTTCTATGTTAGATGCTAGAGAACACAATTTGACAAGTCCAATAAATAAACATATGCCTTCATTGTGCTTATATGTAATAATCTCAGCGAGAAACATGATATAAAACAAAATAAATAAATTCTGACAAGTGTTTTAAAGAAAAACTATAGGGCACTATGAGAGAGAGCATTTTTCAAGAAAGGTAAATTAAAAGCTAGGCTGGGTGGATGGACAACCACAACACTCCACCCTAACCACAGCTAGAACTTACAACATGTTTATAAAAATCTTCTTGGTTCTTTTTTTTATAAATATATTTATTTACTTGACTATGTTGAGTCTTAGTTCCTGAACTCTGGATCTTCACTGTGATGTGCGACATGTGGGATATATTAATAGTTCCCTGGGATAGAACCCAGGCCCCCTGAATTGGGAGCATGGAATCTTAGCCACTAGAGCATCAGGGAAATCCCTACTCAGTTGTGTGTGTGTGTGTGTGTGTGTGTGTGTGTGTGTGTGTGTGTGTGTGTGTGTGCATGCACACACTTTGTTGTGTCCATCTCTTTTCGACTCTTTTGGACTGTGGCCCTCTAGGTTGCTCTATTCATGGGATTCTTCAGGCCAAAATCCTGAAGTGGGTTGACAGTTCCTCCTCCAGGGGATATTCCCCACCCAGGGATCTAAACCCATGTCTCTTGCATTACAGGTAGATTCTTTACCATCTGAGCCACCAGGGAAGCCCACTTGGTTCTTTATATCTTTTTAACCTTCATATTCTTGGACTTCAAAATCACTGCAGATGGTGATTGCAACCATGAAATTAAAAGACACTTGCTCCTTGGAAGAAAAGTTATGACCAACCTAGACAGCATATTAAAAAGCAGAGACATTACTTTGCCAACAAACGTCTGTCTAGTCAAAGCTATGGTTTTTCCAGTAGTCATGTATGGATGTGAAAGCTGGACCATAAAGCTGAGCGCTGAAGAATTGATGCTCTTGAACTGTGGTATTGTAGAAGACTCTTGAGAGTCCCTTGAACTGCAAGGAGATCCAGCCAATCCATCCTAAAGGAAATCAGTCTTGAATATTCATTGGAAGGACTGATGCTGAAGCTGAAGCTCCAGTACGTTGGCCAACTGATGCGAAGAGCTGACTCATTAGAAAAGACCCTGATGCTGGGAAAGATTGAAGGCAGAAAGAGAAGGGGACAACAGAGGACAAGATTGTTGGATGGCATCACCGACTCAATGGACGTGAGTTTGAGTAAGCTCCAGGAGTTGGTGGTGGACAGGGAGGCCTGGCGTGCTGTGGTTGGTCCATGGGGTCGGACATGACTGAGTGACTGAACTGAACCTTCAGAGATAGGCCTTTTAATTTATCTGTTTCCAACTTTAGAATATAATCAAGAAATATCTTGTAACCTCTGTCTAGTAGTTCAAAACTTGACATCTGCCCAGACTAGCTACTTGCCCTATGGTGTTATTGCCTAGAACCAGGGTCCAGCCTTATTCCTTGTAAATAAGCTTCAGCACACTTCTATCATTCAAAAAAATGTATTGAAAACCTTATGTATGTTGGGCCCTGGTGATGTAATTAAATAGGATTTACACAATTTCTATCCTTATAGAGCTGGGAGTGGGAGGGGTGGGGAGGATCAAAGGCACAACGAAGAGGGGGGACATCCATGAAAGGAAGTACAGGAGCAACTCATCCGAATTTGGCAGATTTGAGTTTCCCAGAAGAAATGTCTTCTGTCCAAGACCCAAAGGATGCTCAGAAAATTATTTTGGCACTAGAAAGAGGTAACATGCTCCTGACAGAAGGAACAGTCTTGGCAAAACTCAGAAGTAAGAGGGACCATGACAGGTGTCCTTTAAGAGGAACTGGAAAGAGTTTAACACAGCTGGATTTTAAATTCATGCTGACTGATATAATAGATGAGGCCAGAGAATAAAGAAGGAATAGATTTTATGGGAAACAGCAGGCCATATTAGAGAATTTGAATTTTAAGAACAACGTGGAGCTGTTGAAGAGTATAAACTAAAGGAACATGTAGGATCAATTTTGCATTTTGGAAATTTGATTTCAGCTACCACGTGGAGAAAGGAAAGGAAGGAGAGAAAGATGAAAAGAGGAGGAGGAGTTATCATATAGAAAATATTGCCATAATACAAGTAAAAAGTCATGGTAGTTTAGTTTATGGCAGTGAGTCTTTCTCTGGATTTACTGACTACTACTGTGTTTTATTTATTTTCCTGACTTACCCCCTCATAGTCCTTTCAAGATGTTAGAATCCTACTACAAATTTGTCTCAATAGCTGAATTTCTACTACATGACACCAAATATACTTGAAAGTAATTGATTCCCAGGCTGTCCCTCTGCGGATTTCTTAACCATATGTTCCCAACTAGACCATGCTAGGGTTCCAGGAAGTACCAGGACCTATGTGTATGCATGCTCAGTCGTGTCTGACTCTTTGCAACCCCATGGACTGTAACCCACCAGGCTCTTCTGTCCGTGGAAGTTTCCAGGCAAGAATATTGGAGTGAGGTGCCATTTCCTACTTCAGGGGATTTTTCCAACACAGGGATCAAACATCTCCTGCACCTAGTGCAGACCTTTCTCTAAATAATTCCTACTTAACTACTTCCTGGCTTCCCTGGTAGCTCAAATGGTAAAGAATCTGCCTGCAATGCAAGACGCCTAGGTTCGATCCCTGGGTCAGGAAGATCCCCTGGAGAAGTGGATAGCAACCAACTCCAGTATTCTTGCCCGGAAAATCTCAGGGACAGAGGAGCCTGGTGAGATACAGTCCACGGGGTCACAAAGTGGCCTGAGTGCCTAATACTAACCACCTCCTATTTTCTGATGCAGAGACACTTCAACTTCCTGTCATTCATCTGTGAAACTGTCTGCTTCCCAAGTCTTTACCATGTTCCCCTACTCTGTCATAGTCGTTTTCCCAGTCTGAATTTAATAGCTATTTTGACCTGAATAGGCAAATTCATGTTTCAAATATTATGAGAGCAATTATAAGTTTATGGATACACTGATTCCTTCATTCAGTAGTCATTGAAGGTCAAACCCTATGGTTAGAATTTTGCTAACCTCTGAAAAGAATAAAAAATGTTGATGGCACATAAATTTTCCTTCCAAGAAGTTAACAAATCAGTTTGCAAGCCCAAGAATGTGAGCACTGAGCACTTACCAAATAGGATATTTAATTTTCTCAAGATGATAGATATCAGTTTAATTTGAATGCTTACTATGTGCCAGGCTCTGTGCTAATGCATGACATGTTCTATACTTTTTAATTATTATAATAATCCTGCAAAGCAGTTGTTATTATTCCAATTCTTAAAATAAGGAAATAAGACTCAGGGAAAGTAGATAACTTGTCCAAAATTGTACAGATGGTAAGTGGTAAAAATGGATTCAATCCCCAGTCTGCTTTCCCTCAGGGAATTTGCTTTTTACTCATATGTTATGGTGCTTGCCTTCTAATGCCCATGTATCATTTTATATTCTCATCTAAAACCCATTATGTTCACTTAAAACACGTTCTGGAAAGGAATATGGTGGGATGAACAAAGACATGAATGGCAAAATGCTTTCAACTTTTATGGTAACTCCAATTGATTTATTGTAGTTGACCAAAACGCTCTTAAGAGAAGTAACCTATAAAAAGTATTTTGAGACTGCATTTGAACTCAGTATGAAAGAAAGCCATCTTTAATTTGTGATGTTTTCCCTGAAATCAGAATAGAGAAGCTGTGATACTGCAGTGTGTTAGAAGCTATCTGTGTGCAAAGAAGTCCACAAGACATATACTATTGCCTAATACCAATGAGGACTTACATGAATTTTTATATCATATGTATGTCTTAAGCTAGCATCTTACAGTTCTATATCTTCAAAGCATTTGTATCCAGCAATCCAGAAAAGAAAAAACAAAAGAGAACCTTAAGGGAATAATAGGCCAAACCAGTCTGGTGGTTAGGATTCCACTGCAGGGTCATTGGGCATGTTTTCGATTCCTGGTCAGGGATCTGTATATATGTATGTATGTATATACATATATATATATATATATATATATATATAGTTTATATATATGGCTGTATATACTATATGTATATATACTGTATATTTATATGACTATATATCTATAGTCACCATTGGATATAGTGCTTTTGAGCACACTTAAAATCTGGCTGGTATGACTGAGAAACTGAGATTTTTATTTCACTTCATCTTAAGTATTCAAATTAAAATACTGATACTTTATTTGGCTATTGGAAACATTTAAATATGTTTAGAGTAACTTGGATATGTGATTCTACTCTTTAGCCATAAATGTTATGAAATCTAAAAACAGATCAAGTAATTTCAATGAAAATTAGCTTTAAAATCGAATGTACTATAAGTATAAAATACACACTGGATCTTGAAGATTTAGCCCACACACCAAACAAATATAAGATATTTAATAATTATTATATTGGTTATATGTTGAATATTTTGGATATATTGGGTTAAGTCAAATATACTATTCAAATCAATTTCACCCATTTTCTTCACTTTTTAATGCAATCAATTCCCTAAGTTCAGCAAGTGAAGAATCCACTTACAATGCAGGAGATCCATGAGACTCGGATTTGATCCCCAAGTGGGAAAGATCTCATGGAGGAGGAAATGGTAGCCCACTCCAGTATTCTTGCCTGAAAAATATGATGGACAGTGTAGCCTGGTGGGCAACAGTCCAAAGGGTCACAAAGAGTGGGAGATGACTGAGCGACTAAGTACGTAGAGAAAATCTTAAATTACATATAAGGCTCACATTTTATGTCTACTAGACAACATTGGATCAGATACTACAAATCACAGGGATGGATGGTTAAAGGGGGGGTAAAGTCAGTATTGATTTAATCAAATATTAAGGTAGGCACTTGTTCTAGGTCAATATTTCTCAGACCCTTTTTTTCCTCATTACCATTCCCCTAAGGTGCCTTTTTAAACACATTTCTCCTGGTTGTTCTTCTCATGAAATTTGATCATCAAAGATGTAGTGTACTGTACATCTGCTTTTTCACTATTGCCCTTTGGAGGTACCACAAACCATTCTAATATCTGAGATGTTCTTGCCCAGCATATACTTAATAACTTGTCCCTTTGAGGGTGATATTTTTCCCATTGATAATTAATCTGTTATGTGAATTGGGAAGAGTTAAGTGACTAGAGGTCCTATTGAGGTTAGAAGGTGACTTCAGACAGTATGAAGCCGTGAAAAATAAGTTTTCACACTGTCTGAAATGAGTTAAGTGGGAAAGGAGTGAGATGAAGAAGAGGAGGTTGAGGTATTATAATAAGGATCTCCTCTTAGAGTATAAATAATTATGTTTGGTGCCCATGATTATCCAACACAGTTTTTCTTTGTATACACCTTTGGATTCCACATTTTTCTAGACAGGTTTAAGTTGGGGCAACACCTAACTCACAATAATGTCAGTTGTAGAATGAATAAATACATATCATCAATATAAGAAGTGCTGTATGTATCACTAATTCCACCCATACAGATGCCAATTCTATACCTGGGGATGAAATGAGGAAAAGAGTATATATAGCATGTGCTAGCTTAATTTCTAGGTGTTAGAATCTAATAAAACAAGCGCTACCCCGTCATGAACTCCTCCATGACTTTTGTCTTCCTCTTGTCTTCACTACTCATATAGCTGTAGGAATGTAAAATGAGGGTAATTATCATTAAAGGAAGATGAACCCTAAAATGTAGTGAAAAGTCCAATCAGTTCAGCTTTCTATAAATGAAAATTCATGTAAATAAAATTTATTTGCCTTGTATTGGTCTCATAAGGTGACTTCATATAAAGTATCTTAGGAGGCAAAATGAGGCAACATCTATCCCCTAGATGTTGTCAGAAAATAATTTTCCTAAAGTGTATAGAGTATGAGGTTGGAACTTGTATGTCTTGAGATAATAATGTAATGATAAACAGACAAAGAAATCTGTATTAAGTCATGGGTAATAAAAAGCAAAGTGATGAGTAAGTATTTTCCAGGTTTTTGCTACTACTGTCCAAGAACTTAGGTAACCTAGCCAACTGACAAAGTTTTCAAGTGTTCTTGGAAGATCTATCTTTGTAATGATGAGTATCAAAGCTTCGTGACAATTTAAAAGCATCATTTTTTAAAAAGGATGCAGTTGATTTTGTTTTTTATTTTCTTTTGGCTACATCAGCACAGCATGTGGTATCTTATAATAGCTCCCTCACCAGGGATCAAACCCACACCCCCTGCATTGGAAACACGGAGTCTTAACCACTGGACCACCAAGAAGCCCCTAAAAAGCATCATTTAACTTTTTTTAATCCTGACTCAAGTAAATTTCTGATTTGAATGTAGCTTCACAAGTAGGCCCTTCTGACCAGAAAAACTCCTCACCTGATCAGCTGTTTTAAGTTTTCCTACCAGTCGGTGGGGATATTTTTCACTGAAAATTTATGAGCTAGCATTTAAGATTTTAAATAAGTCCACTGGATGCACTCACAATGTAGTATGTTATAAACCTTCAGATTTTTCACATAAATCCCTCCCCTTTCCCCCTGTCCTTTTACTCCCCATCTGTATAAACAGTGGAGAAGAATGAAGCTATCACCTCAGCTAAATGCTGGGAGTTTCTCTGAAAATTCTTGCTCGTCTTGGTTCTTGCTTTAAGATTGGTCATTGCAGCCCATCACCTCTTCCACATGCATCACTATGGATACTGTCTTAGCCCCTCGTCAATAGTCCCCAACTCTGTCAGGTTCTCTCTATCACTTCTTTTGAATCAATTATTGCCTTAAACAGTACTGTGTTAACCCTGACTGACATGGTTAAAGTGACTAAGACCAAAAAAATGGGTATTTATTGGCCCAAATAACTAAGGATGGTGGGGCTTCCTAGGTGGAGCCGTGGTAAAGGATCTGCTTGCCAATGCAGGAGCCACAGGAGACACAGATTCAATCCTTGAGTCAGGAAGATCCCCTGGAGAAGGAAACGGCAACCCACCCCAGTATTCTTGCCTGGAGAATCCCATGGACAGAGGAGCCTGGCGGGCTACAGTCCATGGGGTTGCAAAGAGCCAGACATGACAAAATGAGTAAAAAACAACAACAACTAAGAATGGTAAGAATGGCTCTGGCCTCAGTTGCAGCTGGGTCTGTAGACTTGAGCCTCTTTTGGGGTTTCTTTTTCTGTCCCTCAGCTCTGGTTTTATTGATATATTGGGTCAATTCTCACCTTTATGCAAACAGCCTTTCTCTACCCAGTGAGGGTGTTGGACATGCAGTTGCATGGGCAGGTCCTTCCAGGAGTTGCTGCCAGCTATAGGGGATGCAGTGAGCCAACAGCTTTCAGCTGCCAGCTCCTTTCAGATCTGCCTCAGCTGGGAAGAGCCATCTCCCTGTAGATCACCCTTTTCTGTGATGGCATGCATCTGGGGACAAAGTAAGGCTGGCCAATGGGCTCTTCTCACTCCAGAGCTCCCTGCCAGTTGGACCAATGTGTGTGTGTGTGTGTGTGTGTGTGTGTGTGTGTGTGTGTGTGTGTGTGTGTGTGTGCGCGTGCGCGCACGTGCTCAGTTGTGTCTGATTCTTTGCAACCCCATGGACTGAAGCCCGCCAGGCTCCTCTGTCCATGAGATTTCCCAGACAAGAACACAAGTAGGTTGTCAGTTGGGCCAGGGCTTTTTCAACCCTGAACCACAATTCCACTTCTCCCTCTGCTCAGCAATGGACCTTTTTCATGCCCTCTACAGGATTGTCCCTTAATAAACCCCTGCACCCCAACTCCATCTCTGTGTTCCTCCAGAGCACCCAGCTTATAACAGTGGGGTTTGTGGCCTAAGTGACTAGGATTTCCAGAATCCCAGCTCCATGGTACCAGGATCAGGGCTCAGCCTGCCCCCTCTAACTGATTAGAGCAATCCTAAGGATGGATTCTGATTGGGCCTCCTTGGTTCACATTTCATTCCCTAGGGAAATCACCAGGTCCATAGAGTCAGGGGCTGTGTGACCCCCACCAAGATCACAGAGTGAGGAAGGGTCATCTAAAGGAAGGAAAAGTTGAGTTTTGTTATCTTTCATACATTCAACTAAGGGCTCTTTCTCAAATACAGGTCTAAGTCTGTTTTTGTTTAAACATCTCCAGCTTTCCCCAATGCCTATAGCAGAGTAATGGTGAAAAACATTTACAATAGCACAAAACTTTCTCAAGGACATAGATGCAGCAAAGGGCCCCCCTCGTTTTTGTGAGGCATATTACTTAGGAATGCTTTCTGCCTCAAACAGGGTTGCATTTAGCATAAAAAGATATCTAGAGGAATGCAGTTGCTGCCTTCAGTTCAGCTGCTCCAATGTGTCAGGGCCAGTCGATGTCTTGGCAGTCCTATGGCTTTTCATTTGTGGTTACAATTCTGCTGCCAAGGCTTTAGCCATCACGACCTCACTTAAGGCAGGACAAAGAAGGAAGGAAGGAAGGAGACACACCACAACTTTCCCCAAGCCAGCCCCCCAACACACACACACACACACACACACACACCAGTTTCTACTATCAGTTTATGGGCCAGAAATGAGTCACATAAAAACTCCTAGCTGCAGGAGAGATGACTGAGAAAGCAAGTCTCTGTAGAAGTCACCAGGGGAGAAGTGGTTGGAAGCTAGGTAAGAAGTACAGTGAGAACAGGGGAGGTTTGTGGACAGACAGTGAAAATGTTGTGGAATGGTAGATTCCAGAGAGTCAGGGTACCAGAGCAGGAGACTGAAATGAGAGAGTACATGGTCAACAGAGTTAGAAAGCTTGAACTTAAGATTGTGGAGTTAGCTGAAGTCATTCATAATGACAAAGTATAAGACAGGAACCTAGGAGTCAGGGGCTAATTGGGAGAGTGAATAGAGGGCAGGAAACAAGCCAAGAGACATCTCTGACTTAACAGGTCTTACAGGGCCATGCAAGTACTTGCCACGGAGCAGTCACTGGAAAAATGAATAATCAACTGACTTCCCAGTTGATATTTATCTGCAGTCTTCATGTCTCTCCAGAGATGGAGGCCCTCTTGTCAAACAGCCTTCTCCTCTCCAGTGTCCTGCAAGTACAAAGGTCAACATGCTCAGGGTCAAGTCATAATTCCTCACTTACGTTCACTTATGTTCTCAGGTTAGCTTAATTATATCCATTTATCTTAGCCAAAAATCTGAGAGTTGTCCTGATTCCTCCTGTTTCTCACAGTCTACATCTTACCAGTTACAAGGTTCAGCAATGCTAGCTTAGAATTTGGCTTCCCTGATGGCTCAGTGGTCAAGAATCCACCTGCCAATGTAGGAGACTTGGGTAGGAACCCTGGGTCAGGAAGATTTCCTGAAACAGGAAATGGCAACCCACCCCAGTATTCTTGCCTGGGAAATCCCATGGACAGAGGAGCCTGGCGGGCTACAGTCCATGGGGTCACAAGACTCAGACAGGACTTAGCAACTGAAACAACCATTGAGAATTGTCTTTTTGTTTCTTCTCTTTCTCCAAGACCTTAGTCCGTTCTTAAGCAGGCTTTCGTAGTAGTCTTCAAAATTATCTCTCTATATAGAAATATTTTTCCTTTTAAAATTAAAAGTTTCTCAAATCTCTAAAGTAATATGTTATCCTCAATCTGTGAATCTAGGGAAAGTTGTACAAAGTACCATTTCTTCTTCATACCATCTGAGTAAACTGGTACCCATCTTTCTCATCTTTCACATGGTTGACAACATACATAACTAGTCACTTACAAAGATTATTTTTATTGCTGTTTTACAGAATGGGATGGGTCCATATGCCCTGCATACTAATTTAGAAGTTCCTTAGGTGAATATCGAACACATGAATGGATCTCAGTAATTTATGGATTATGTTTCAATTATTTTGTAACTCTTGCTTATCAGAGTAGTTATCACTTGTTATAATCACATACTTAATTGCATGTTAGATTCTTAGCATTGGAAGGACAGAGTCATGACGATCTTGTTCACTGATATGCTCCTTCTACCTGAAGTAAGATTTAGTGTCAAATGCATTTTGAATGAATGCCCAGATAAACAGCAAGAGCAAATAATGTGTCACCAAAACAAGAGCTGATATTTATTGAGAATGTACTATGAGCCAGTGGTATGAGGAAATGTTATGTGCTTACATGCATTACCTCTTTCACTACTCTAAACCTAGGAAGTCAGTTCTATTACTAGTTCATTTTATCGCTGAGGAAATTGAACCATAGAGAAATTCTCACTGGCCCAGATGTCATGACTACTAGGCAAAGGATTCCATGTTCTTAGCACTGTACTCTACTGTTCTCAGTCGTGTTCAACTCTTTGCCACCCCATGGACTATCTCCTGCCAGGTTCCTCTGTTCATGGAATTTTCCAGGCAAGAACATTGAAGTAGGTTGCCATTTCCCTCTCCACCATGCTCTTAGTAACTGTGAAAATAATAAGTGAATTACCTTTTAAAAGTTTTGAGCATACATCAAAATTTTCCTAAAATACACATTTGTCACTCTCTTGCATTATGTTGGAGTCGTTTTACTAGGGCATTTTAATTGATCAAGGAGGAAGTCATTCCTGCAGCCTCTCTGCTCTCAACTGTGGTCAATAGGGAGTAAACTTACTGATCAATTTTTCATAGTTAGGACTTTAGTTTATATGAAATATTTCTTTTTTAAGATGAGGTTTTAAATGGGAATTTTAAAATCTGATTAACAGCTCAAGTAACTAGTGTTAATATATTTGCTGCAGTAAACCCTATTTTCATCTACTATGCATATTTTCATTCTAATCTGTGTATTATGTATGGTTTACTCATTAAATGGGCTTCTCCAGTGACTCAGCTGGTAAAGAACCCACTTACCAATGCAGGAGACTTAAGAAAAGTGGATTCAATCACTGGGTCAGGAAGATCCCCTGGAGAAGGAAAATGGCAACCCACTCCAGTATTCTTGCCTGGAAAATCCCATGGATAGAAGAGCTGGGAGGCTACAGCCCATGGGGTCACAAAGAGTCAGACACGACTGCAAGATTTTGCAAGGTTGACCCTTGATTGGTGTCTGAAATACATGCATGTATTCTATTAAGCATATTTGCTCTAAGGTTGAAGCAGCAATGACAGGGTATCCAAAATATTCTTAAATATTATATAAATGCAAGGCCCTCTTTCATTTCCCATATGAATTAGCATGAAGAATGTTTCGTTTTCTCGGCTGTTTGGAGTGAAGGCAGAGTTTCGGATCTCCTGGCAGCATTTATTAACACTAAGTGGTCCCTGAACTGCCATTTAGAGAAATGGGGTATGCAGGGCTGTGTGATGCTGGACTAGAGACATTTCTTTTTGCAAGTTTGTATAGAAAAAAAAAATGAGATGGAAAATGAGGCATTTGGTCAAGGGATTAAGACTTTTGAAAACAGGGATTAAGTGAAAATGGAATTGTTTCTCCATGTGTTGTGTAATATAAATCCCCTGTGCAGAAAAGAGTTAACACAGGAGACCCTGTTTCTGTGCTTTGAAAGTTCTGTTTGCAAGATTTTGCAAGGTTGACCCTTGATTGGTGTCTGAAATGCTGAATTTCAGGGAAGCAGGGAGAACCATTCCCAGAACTGAGGAGAGTGGCCCATTGTGCCTAAAAGTGTGCAGACAATATGGTTTTTCCTGAACACCTGCTTTTCTTCTGGGAGTTTGGAATTTGGATGCCAATCAGAGTACCTATGTGGCCAGCCTCCAATAAAAACCCTGGGCACTGTGTTCTTAACAAGCTTCCCCGGTTAGCAACAACTAGCAATGAGTTGTCACAACTCATTCTCAGGGGAATTAAGTGCATCTTACACTACTCCACTGGGAGAAGACCTTTCAAAATGTATGCCTGACTTCACTCAAATGTCATTCTATGTGCCTTTTCCCTTAGCTGATTGGGCTTTGTAGCCTTTTACTATAATATATCATAGCTGTGAGTATAAGTATATACTGAATCTTGTGAGTTCTCCTAGAAAATCACCAAATCTAAGGGTGATCTTGGAGATGTTCAACGTAGCATCTCATGCACTATGACTCAAACTCTTCAGTTCATCACATATCTATCGAATTTTCATTGTGTACCCAAATGGGATTCCCAGTGGCTCAGTGGTAAAGAATCCACCTGCCAGTTAATGCAGGAGATGTGGCTTCAGTCTCTGGATTGGGAAGAGCTCCTACAGAAGGAAATGGCAACCCACTCCAGTATTCTTGCCTCATAAATCACATAGACAGAGCTGCCTAGTGGGTTATAGTCCATGAGGTCACAAAAGAGTCGCACACTACTCAGCAACTAAAAACAACCACCACCCAAGTAGCTTTAAAACATTGGGAACATAAGGATGAGTAAGGTGTATCCCCCATTAAGAGGCCTTGGTCCAGGGGTGCAGTTCTCACCCAAGCTTGATTTTGTCTCCCAGGGGACATTTAGCAAAACTGGAGACATTTTTGATCGTCACCACTGGGACAGTGCTATTGGCATCAAATGGGTAGAAGCCAGTGAAGTTGCTTAACAGTCTACAGAATAAATGGAACAGCTCTACCCACTCCAATAAAAACTTATGCAGTCCAAAATGTCAACATGCCAAGGCTGAGAATCCTTGACCTAGTGAGAGAAACAGACACCTAAACAGATAATTTAAATGGAATGTGAAAACTGTCTGTTGGCTTCTTTCCTTACAGGAGTCTTGCCTTCTGCCCTAGTTTAGCCATTTACTCCCAAAACTAGGGTGCCCACCTACCACCTTTTCACTTATCCCCTCACAACCTCATATTTCTCGTGATGAGTTTAAATTCCTCAGACAATTTCTATAATCATTCCCTCTCCTACCCACCCTACTCCCATATATCTATCTCACTGGGCAGGCCTCACTTGGCCAACCACAACACTACTAAATCCAAGTCTACACCTACTCCAGATCCACAACACAGATGGATTTGATGGTTTTACTTCAAATTCATGATCACTAACCATCAAGTGAGCCTGAAAGTTGACAACAATGGTTCATCTAGTCAAAGCTATGGTTTTTCCAGTAGTCATGTATGGATGTGAGAGTTGGACTGTAAAGAAAGCTGAACACCAAAGAATTGGTGCTTTTGAACTGTGGTGTTGGAGAAGACTCTTGAGAGTCCCTTGAACTGCAAGGAGATCCCACCAGTCCATCCTAAAGGAGATCAGTCCTGGGTGTTCATTGGAAGGACTGATGCTGAAGCTGAAACTCCAATACTTTGGCCATCTGATGCAAAGAACTAACACATTGGAAAAGACCCTGATGCTGGGAAAGATTGAAGGCAGGAGTAGAAGGGGACGACAGAGGATGAGATGGTTGGATGGCATCACTGACTCGATGGACATGAGTTTGACTAAGCTCTGTGAGTTTGTGATGGACAGGGAGGCCTGGTGTGCTGAAATCCATGGGGTTGCAAAGAGTCAGACACAACCAAGCGACTGAACTGAATTGAACTATCCTTCACTCAATGCTTTCATACCTTGTCCTCTCTCCTCACATTTCCTGTACCTGCTACTCCTTTGTTACTTTCAAGATGCTCGGGCTGTTTCCAGTGTGACACTGGAGAAAATAAAAGCTATCAGTACTTCCTCAAGCCCTCACAGTCACAGTTACCTATGTACAGGCATCTGGCCCCAAGTCCTCTGTCTTCCTGCTGTTATGAAGGATGAACTCTATTTGTCAACCAGTTCCAACACGCTCACATGCTCAAGGACATCACTCTACCAACTCCTTCCATTTTCTCCTGCATCATCATTTTCCCCTCTCTATTGAAGGTTTCCTGTCAACAGAAAAATATGCTATTAGCTTCCCCATCTTAAAAACCTTCCTCTCCTGATCCCAGTTTTTCCTCTATCACTGCCCCATTTCTCTCCTCCCCTTCATAGAAAAAATTCTCAGAATAGTTGTATGTATTTGCAGCTTTGAATTTCCCTCCTTCTCAATTCAGGTTTCTACCAGCATTACTCTTCCCAATCTGTTCTTGTCATCCATGCACCACCCTGCGATGGCAAGTCGTCTTCTCCTGAGTCAGAGGTGGGAGGGGAACCCAGCGCTCTCCCTGAACTTTAGGGCTGTGCTGAGGTCCTAGCTCCTCTGTGAACCTGATGTGCTATTCCGATTTCTTTCACCCAGAGCACAGTCCCTCTCAGCTCTCCGACCCATCTCCTCATGCTAATTGCTTTGTTTCTGAGTGGTTCTAAACTCAATTTCAATAAAAAATAATTCAGTTGGCCAACTCCTCGTTTCAAGCCAAGCTTCATCATACACAATCTACCAGGCTATGGATTGGCTGGTTAGGTTCAGGTATGCACTGGTCACATATACACAAAAATAGCCCATTATTGCTTCTCTGAGTTGACAGCTGATGGAGAGGGAGTGTTTGCAGGAACACTAGGCATTAAAGACAGTGTATTGTAGCCAATGTAAATTTCTAATCATTTCTCCCTAATGGCATGGATCACACACTGCCTTAAAATATAGTAATCCTTGCACACTACATGTAGCATTCTCTAGATTTAAATGCTTACATTCAAGGACAATGCCTAATTATCTCCATATTTTTCAAGCATTGGACTGTATTCTTAGCTTGATAAAGCCACATTACAGTAGTATAAGAGGAATATTTACACTTAGGTTTTTGGACCTGAAGTCTATTTTCCCAATTCTCACTGTGCTTCATTCTGTGCTTCATGACTGTCTCTTCTGCTGCTAATTCTTTCTAGCTATATGCTAAACCATAAACTCAGGGTGGGAAATAACAGTGGCTTCCTTATATTTACTGCTCTATCTCGAGAACCTTGCTTCTCAGCCTAACCCATAATAGGTGACTGGAAAATGTTAGCTAAATAAATAGTAACCTAGAATTTGTCCTAGATCAGTTCCTTTGGCTCCAATTTTATGACTCCCTGGCTAGCCCCTTGTCATATGTGCTTAGATGCTCAGTCGTATCTGACTCTTTTCGACCCCACAGACTGTAGCCAACCAGGCTTCTCTGTCCATGGGGATTCTCCAGGCAAGTATACTGGAGAGGGTCGCCTTTCCCTTCTCCAGGGGATCTTCCCAACCCAGGGATTGAACCCAGGTCTCCTGCATTGCAGGCAGATTCTTTACCATCTGTGCCACCAGGGAAGCCTCTTCTGCAATATCTTTGCCTACTCATTTTACTCTTACCCACCTTCATTCGAGAGCCTCTCACCAAGTCCATGATAGGAATCCTGGCAAGGTACAGTACACTGAAAAAGGTGGATATGCAATGCATTTGTAGCAAACAAATTATCTTCCTGGAAATGTAACCTACCACCTTACTGGCAAGTGCTATTGACATGGCTCTCTACTTTTCCTTGGCACCTCATCACTGTATACAATAGGAAAAAAATAAGACCATTCAATAATAATGTAAATGTTACCATCTATAAAGATAAGAGCTACATTAGAGCCAATTTACATATTTTTCATAGGCCTGGGAAATTTTAATATGCTTCTCCAGGTACTTATTGTTCAGGGAGGGATTTAGGGTTTATATGATCTCAATCATTTTTTCTTTTACCTCTTGCTACCCATATTTTGGACATTTCACAGATCATTAGCATGCCTAATAGAGGAGTAAAAATATAAATAGAAAAGGAACTAAAATTAAAATGTATTGACTGGGTTGTACACCCATAACTCTGATATTTAAAAAAGAGAAAGATGGGTAGGTAAAAACTGGCAGAAGGGGTAGGAGGCTAAAATCAGCAATTAGAAATGAAGTGTGAGAACTGACTATGGAATTCCTTTATGAAGAATAGCCTTATTTTCCATTAAAATACACCCTGGGAAACCAGCTATAGTATTCTCTATATGGTAGGCCAATTTTTCTGGCAAAGGGGATCATATAATCTCACTGTGAAACATTTCACATGTGAGAGAGAATCTGGACTGGGGGGAAATGTGATGGAAATGAGCTAGAAGAGTGAATTACACACATGTTTGAGTTGAATCTGCTCCTGGCGAGCTGTAAATTACGAGACAGTCATTTACAAGAGAGTCCATAATTGCTAGAGGAATTTCTGTGTTAATCATCAGGAGACAGATTCAATAAAATAAAAAATAAAAAATCAGCACCGGCTTATGTCAGGTTCTCTCTCCTTCCCCTATTCAATTATTGGCTATTCTCTGTTGATGACTGAGGAATGACAGCACCTTAATTAGCTATTTTTCCTTGAAGAAAATCACATTGCTTAGATTGAAGCACACCCAGACAAGCTATCCAGGAAGTCAGTGGCTATAGATCTACAAGTCTGTAGATTTCAAAGAATCCCAAAGCCAGTTCCTCTGGTTCAAATAAAATGGCAATATAAGACAGAATTGTAGCCCTTATCTGAGAAGGTTAAATTCTGTTTTAATACAAAATATATTTTTTTGTCCCCACAATTACTATATTAGACTGAACCCTCATGTCAAAAATTCAATAAAATTAATTGTATATATATGAAGTATGAACTTTACTGAATCACACCTATATGAAGAATGATAAATATCATTCAAGTAGAAAGAATAGTCATAAATTTTAATACAAATCAGCTGTTAGGCATGTTAATTTTCTCTTCTTCCTAGTTCAGTGAACTATTTTGTATATTCTTAGCTTTTGTGAATTAAAATAAAATTTTATCTATAAAATAAACTGGCTTTCTTGGAGTAAGTTATTGAACAGTCCCTCAAAGGGCAGAACAGACCACTATAATTCATAATTATTTGAGATGACTTTTTTTTTAATTTTTTTTATTAGTTGGAGGCTAATTACTTCACAACATTGCAGTGGGTTTTGTCATACATTGACATGAATCAGCCATAGAGTTACACGTATTCCCCATCCCAATCCCCCCTCCCACCTCCCTCTCCACCCGACTCCTCTGGGTCCTCCCAGTGCACCAGGTCCAAGCTCTTGTCTCATGCATCCAACCTGGGCTGGTGTTCTGTTTCACCATAGATATTATACATGCTGTTCTTTCAAAACATCCCACCCTCACCTTCTCCCACAGAGTTCAAAAGTCTGTTCTGTACTTCTGTGTCTCTTTTCCTGTTTTGCATATAGGGTTATCATTACCATCTTTCTAAATTCCATATATATGTGTTAGTATGCTGTAATGTTCTTTATCTTTCTGGCTTACTTCACTCTGTATAATGGGCTCCAGTTTCATCCATCTCATTAGAACTGATTCAAATGAATTCTTTTTAACGGCTGAGTAATATTCCATGGTGTATATGTACCACAGCTTCCTTATCCATTCATCTGCTGATGGGCATCTAGGTTGCTTCCATGTCCTGGCTATTATAAACAGTGCTGCGATGAACATTGGGGTGCACGTGTCTCTTTCAGATCTGATTTCCTCAGTGTGTATGCCCAGAAGTGGTATTGCTGGGTCATATGGCAGTTCTATTTCCAGTTTTTTAAGAAATTTCCACACTGTTTTCCATAGTGGCTGTACTAGTTTGCATTCCCACCAACAGTGTAAGAGGGTTCCCTTTTCTCCACACCCTCTCCAGCATTTATTGCTTGTAGACTTTTGGATAGCAGCCATCCTGACTGGGGTGTAATGGTACCTCATTGTGGTTTTGATTTGCATTTCTCTGATAATGAGTGATGTTGAGCATCTTTTCATGTGTTTGTTAGCCATCTGTATGTCTTCTTGGGAGAAATGTCTGTTTAGTTCTTTGGCCCATTTTTTGATTGGGTCATTTATTTTTCTGGAATTGAGCTTCAGGAGTTGCTTGTATATTTTTGAGATTAATCCTTTGTCTGTTTCTTCATTTGCTATTATTTTCTCCCAATCTGAGGGCTGTCTTTTCACTTTACTTATAGTTTCCTTTGTAGTGCAGAAGCTTTTAAGTTTCATTAGGTCCCATTTGTTTATTTTTGCTTTTATTTCCAATATTCTGGGAGATGGGTCATAGAGGATCCTGCTGAGATTTATGTTGGAGAGTGTTTTGCCTATGTTCTCCTCTAAGAGTTTTATAGTTTCTGGTCTTACATTTAGATCTTTAATCCATTTGAGTTTATTTTTGTGTATGTTATGTATAGAAATGAATGAAAATGAAAACACAACAACCCAAAACCTATGGGACACTGTAAAAGCAGTGCTAAGGGGAAGGTTCATAGCATTACAGGCTTACATCAAGAAACAAGAAAAAAGCCAAATAAATAACCTAACTCTACACCTAAAGCAATTAGAGAAGGAAGAAATGAAGAATCCTGGGGTTAGCAGAAGGAAAGAAATCTTAAAACTTAGGGCAGAAATAAAAGCAAAAGAAACTAAAGAGACCATAGCAAAAATCAACAAAGCTAAAAGCTGGTTTTTTGAAAAAATAAACAAAATTGACAAACCATTAGCAAGACTCATTAAGAAACAAAGGGAGAAGAACCAAATTAACAAAATAAGAAATGAAAAGGGTGAGATCACAACAGACAACACTGAAATACAAAGGATCATAAGAGACTACTACCAGCAGCTCTATGCCAATAAAATGGACAACTTGGATGAAATGGACAAATTCTTAGAAAAGTATAACTTTCCAAAACTGAACCAGGAAGAAATAGAAGATCTTAACAGACCCATCACAAGCAAGGAAATCAAAACTGTAATCAAAAATCTTCCAGCAAACAAAAGTCCAGGACTAGATGGCTTCACAGCTGAATTCTACCAAAAATTTAGAGAAGAGCTAACACCTATCTTACTCAAACTCTTCCAGAAAATTGCAGATGAAGGTAAGCTTCCAAACTCATTCTATGAGGCCACCATCACCCTAATTCCAAAACCAGACAAAGATGCCACAAAAAAAGAAAATTACAGGCCAATATCACTGATGAACATAGATGCAAAAATCCTTAACAAAATTCTAGCAAACAGAATCCAACAACATATTAAAAAAAATCATACACCATGACCAAGTGGGCTTTATCCCAGGAATGCAACGATTATTTAATACCCACAAATCAATCAATGTAGTACACCACATTAACAAATTGAAAGATAAAAACCATATGATTATCTCAATAGATGCAGAGAAAGCCTTTGACAAAATTCAACACTCATTTATGATTAAAACTCTCCAGAAAGCAGGAATAGAAGGAACATACCTCAACATAATAAAAGCTAAATATGACAAACCCACAGCAAGCATCACCCTCAATGGTGAAAACTTGAAAGCATTTCCCCTGAAATCAGGAACAAGACAAGGGTGCCCACTCTCACCACTACTATTCAACATAGTGTTGGAAGTTTTGGCCACAGCAATCGGAGCAGAAAAAGAAGTAAAAGGAATCCAGATAGGAAAAGAAGAAGTGAAACTCTCGCTGTTTGCAGATGACATGATCCTCTATATAGAAAACCCTAAAGACTCTACCAGAAAATTACTAGAGTTAATCAATGAATATAGTAAAGTTGCAGGATATAAAATTAACACACAGAAATCCCTTGCATTCCTATATACTAACAATGAAAAAACAGAAAGAGAAATTAAGGAAACAATACCATTCACCATTGAAACAAAAAGAATAAAATACTTAGGAGTATATCTACCTAAAGAAACAAAAGACCTATACATAAAAAACTATAAAACACTGATGAAAGAAATCAAAGAGGACACAAACAGATGGAGAAACATACCGTGTTCATGGATTGGAAGAATCAATATTGTCAAAATGGCTATTCTACCCACAGCAATCTATAGATTCAATGCAATCCCTATCAAGCTACCAATGGTATTTTTCACAGAACTAGAACAAATAATTTAACAATTTGTATGGAAATACAAAAAACCTCGAATAGCCAAAGTAATCTTGAGAAAGAAGAAAGAAACTGGAGGAATCAACCTGCCTGACTTCAGACTCTACTACAAAGCCACAGTCATCAAGACAGTATGGTACTGGCACAAAGACAGAAATATAGATCAATGGAACAGAATAGAAAGCCCAGAGATAAATCCACGAACCTATGGACACCTTATCTTTGACAAAAGAGGCAAGGATACACAATGGAAAAAAGACAGCCTTTTTAACAAGTGGTGCTGGGAAAACTGGTCAACCACTTGTAAAAGAATGAAACTAGAACACTTTCTAACACCATACACAAAAATGAGATGATTTTTTAAATAATTATATAGCAAAAGTAAGGAAGCCAAAGATTGGCATTTTTTTTTTCTTGTTCATTAGCCATTATAACTGAATTACCTGTGCTAGCTATCAGCTTTTCAATCATTTTATTGGTCTTCCTTTCTTATGAGAAAACCATCTATTTCCTTGAGTTCTAATTTTGAATTTCTGTATTTCTCTCCAACTTAGTTTAATTCTGTTTTTACCCATTCATAAGAGTAAGGTCATCATAATAAGCACTGTGAGGAAATAACCAAGTTGATTTAAACAAACAGCTTTCCCCTACTGAAAGAGTTTTACATTCTAATAGGAATAAATCATGGCTACTTAACTAGAAAACAAGATAGAAATACTCAGAGAACAGTAGTATACACAAAGGGCTAAGAGAATTTAGAAAACAGAAATAATGGATCTAGAGTAGAGAAATTAAGGTAGGCATCACAGAGAAAAGTGTATCTGTGTTGGGCCTTTAAGGGCAAATATTGCTTATATGTGCTGGGACACAAAAACAGGCACACCTAACTGTATGGGATGACTAAATTTAGTAACTGAGAGAAATTTGTGTTTCTCCTCTCTCTCATTTGGGGAAGCAAGGTGTGTTTTATTCAATGGTGAGCTTGATATCCAGCAATCCCTCCATGGCAATGGTAAAAGCAGGAATGGACTACTAGGAACTGTTCCTCACCGCAGGAGTGACACAAAACATACATGTTCATCTTGACTCAGATGGGAACACACTGATGTGCCAGTAAATAAATGGTTTACATAGCATGACCTCTTTTCTAAAAAGAGACTACACCTTGTATTTCATTCATGATAGGGACTGAAAAATGAGAATTTAGTCTTTTCTTTCTTTTTCTAATCATACAATTATCTTTTAATTTTTAAACTTTGCCTTCTGAGTAACATGTAATAGTTGCTAAAGACTGTTAGGAAAATAAGGAAGAAATAATGGCCACAAAAGGTAGGAGAGGTATTTTTTAAAAATTTTAAGATGGTTAATAGTGTCTATCAACTTGATTCCCTATGGCTTGGGCTCCCCTGGTGGCTGAGACAGTAAAGAATCCACTGGCACTTGGAGAGACCCAGGTTCAATCCCTGGGTCGAGAAGATCCCCTGGAGAAGGGAATGGCAACCCGCTCCAGTATTCTTGCTGGGAAATCCATGGACAGAGGAGCCTGGTGGGCTATAGTCCATGGGGTCATAAGGAGTCTGACACTTTCTTTCACTTTGAGTTCCCACTATTCACCAGTAAGATGGCAGTGATGTAGATAAGAATACTTCTGTCATTCTTTCCAATGATGATCGGAAACCCAGAAACCCTAAAGAAAAAACTTGACACATAATACTTTAATATAAAGAGACACTACAAAGGTAAAAGACAGTACAAATGAGAAAATATTTTCAATATATATGGTAAAGGATAAATACCACTTTATATATAAAGTTCTGACAAATCAATTTCTTTTAAAATAACTACCCACCATTAAGCATATGAAACTATTCACAACCTCACTAATAATCAATTCAATTTAAACAAGAAGAAATAAATTTTACTTATCAGATAGGCCAAGATTTAAAAGAAAACTAATATCCATTCTTGGTGAAATTAGCATAATCATACACTTTTGTGGAAGTATAAATTCCTACAACATTTCAACAAGCTATTTAGCATATTCCTCAGAATTAATGTGCACAATCGCTTTGACTCAGGAATTCTATGAATTTATCCTACAGAAATACAGGAATATAAGAAACATACAAGCATGATCACTTTAACAGTGGTTGTCATAGCAAAAAAAGAAAGAAAGAAACAGCCTAAAGATTTGTCCATAGGAGCTGATTAAATAAATCATCACAAATTTTTACAACAAGCATGTATCCATTTTATAATCTCAAGAAAAACTTTTAAAATATGGTTGGGTGGGAAAAAAAATTGCTTAAAATGTTCACTTTAAAAATTAACTTTTTAAATCATAAATCACAAAAATATGTCAAGTAAAATGTGAAAGCATCACTCAGCCCCAAACCCACTCCCATTCCCCAAAGTTGGCACTATTAACAATTCCGTATGTATCCTTTGAGGAATGTGTCTGTGTATATTTTAAAGCCATGACTAGCTCTTCTTTTACTAAACCAAGATGCAGTTAAATATTAGTTTTTAAATCTCATAATAATATACAAAGTAAACAGCACCAAAATGTTACTTCCCAAGTCTACAGTTTCCAAAAAAAATGAAATCCCCAGAGCCATTGTGCAGCTTCCTTCAACAGAGAAGTTTAATTTCTACACTTCCCTTGCAACATATTAAATGTCACAGACAACAGAGGCAATGAAGCTTCTCTGAGCCTTAACCATTTTCTTCCAAACTTCCTGGTTTTCACCTCATGTATGATAAGTGATTTGTTTCCTATTTTAGACCAATAATGTTTCATAATTTCTATCATGTTTTCTTCCAGCAGCTCTTTTTCTTTCTCCACAGCCTTCCCCTTTCTCTTTAAAATCCAAAAGTTTATTTAAGTTGTTTTAATTCAACAAACATTTAAGCAATGCTAGAACAATCGCTCTAAAGTGTTTAGATGCCTGGCTGACCCACAATTGCCATTTAAGCCAGACAGTAGCTGGAATTAGTTCAACCGATTATTTTTTTCTGTGTTGATCTGTCTTCATTCCCTGTCTTTAGAGACTCTTCTTTCTTCCACCTTCCTCCTCCTTTTTGTTCACTGCTTCCTCTTCCCCTATCACTCCCTTCCTTTCCTTTTTTCTCCCTTCCTACCATTCCTTGCCCCTCCTATCACACCCACTGTACATTCTCTTTCCTTAATGTTCCAGCTACAATATGTGTTAAAACAGAACTTAAGGATTGCTCCTGGAACTAAAACATGATGTAAACCGTGATTTCTCCTATAGTCTTTAGCAAGAGAAGATCATGAGCACAATTGTTCCTCATCATCCAGCGACAGCCTGACCCAGAACAAGGGAACATAGTAACTAGAGGGGGAAAATAATCTTTCATTTGCAGAACTTAAGCTTGTGTGTCTTGCCTTCTGCATACAGGAACCTCTCCACTTTGATCATTATCTTCTATTAAATTTTTTGAGACATCCTGTTGCTTTCAGTTATACCATCACTATCTCATTATCTATAACTCCTTGTCCCTATGCACATTCTACCTCTCTAGTTATTTGCACCTAATTGTTACCCTCAACTCACTTCTGCTTTCACCCATGCCTTTGGGAATACAATAGCAACATACACAATCAAGATACCGGCCCTTCAACTTGTTGAAAGACACTGCAACTTTCTAACATTCCTCCTAATGAGGTAATTTTTTTAAATTGCTTTACAATAACATGTGAAGAGGTGAGACAGGATAGAAAGATTGTGACAGACTTATCTAGGACTGTGAAACATAAAAGAGATTTACATGCTGGTTCTTAATAATCAAAAGTCCAAAAAGTCAAGTCTGCTATTGAGACACGATACTTGCAGCTTTGTAAAAGGAACATAAGAGATGTTGTGAAGAGAGATGTTATTTCAGTTCCCCTGGTGGCTCAGATGGTAAAACATCTGCCTGCAATGCAGGAGACCCGGGTTCGATCCCTGGGTTGGGAAGATCACCCAGAGAAGGAAATGGCAACCCACTCCAGCATTCTTGCCTGGAAAATTCCATGGTCAGAGGAGCCTGATAGGTTACAGTCCGTGGGGTCGCAAAGAGTCGGATATGACTAGGCAACTTCACTTTCACTTTCTTTAAAATTTGAAATTTACTAAGAGAACCACTGGGCTTCCCAGGTAGTGCTAATGGCAAAGAACCCTCCTGCCAAGTCAGGAAGTATAAGAGATGGACGTGGGTTCGATCCCTGGGTTGGGAAGATCCCCTGGAGAAGGGCATGGCAACCCACTCCAGTATTCTTGCCTGGAGAACCCTAGGGACAGAGGAGCCTGGTGGACTACAGTCCATACAGTCGGGATATGACTGAAGTGACTTAGCATGCATATAAAAGAAACACCACCATCCTAACTGGCTGCTTTCACCTCATGAATCATTCTCATTCACCCTCTTCATTTTAGAAAAATCTATCTAATATTGTAATCTCTTCTCTGGGGCTTCCCAGGTGGCACTACTGCTAAAGAATCTGCCTGCCAATGCAAGAGATGCAAGAGACTCAGTTTCCATCCCTGGGTAGGGAAGGTGCCCTGGAGCAAGAAATGGCAACCCACTCCAGTATTCTTGCCTGAAAAATCCCATGGACAGAGGAGCCAGCTGAGCTATAGTCCATGGGGCCGCAAAGAGTCAGACACGACTGAGCGACTAAGCGCACACAAGCTCTTCTCTAAAGTCCGAATCTTTAATGTGGCATCAGTCTACACATGTAGTCTCCCCTCCCTCCTGCCATTTTCCCACCAGGTGTCTTTCCCATTACTGTAGCGACTTCTCAGTATTCCCTGATAATTCTCTATTATAGCCCGTGCTACCCCCTTGGTCCAGAATCCCTTGCCCACTCTTCAGCATGACTGCTTTCCTCTGCCAGCATTCTCTCCTCAGCTCCAGAGTCTCCACCCTGTGAAAGTGCCTGACCCCTGGGCAAACACAGGCACTCCTTTCTCTACTCCTTTTGTCTTCACACATACCTCCATCAGAGTTTCTGTATATATCATTGCATATTTATACATACAATTTTAAAATTTTGGTTTAGTATGTCCAGCTCCTCATTATATTGTACTTTTCTGCCATTGAAAAACCATATCTTTTATCTCTATGACCCCAGCATCTAGAGTACACACCTGGCATTTAGAAGGTTTCTGTATCAGTGACATTCCTAACTTGTAGGTCATTAAAACCGACTATGGCTAAGTTAGAAAATAAATATATTAATAAAAATATTGGATGAATTAGACAATCAAGGAGAGGGCTAGATAGAGAAGTAGGCTCAGAAAATGGACAGGAACCAAAAGATTCAGGGCAGCAGAACCAAGACTAAAGTCATGCCACAAGAATAATTTCCTTGTTACCACTGGTAGGTGCCTCTATCCTTACTGGACATCACTGTTGTGAATGTGTGGTGCTGCCACCACTGGACTCTCAATACTTTTAAATGATTTAAATTCTCTACATTCAAATTCTGAGTGCAAGCATCTAGATGGCTGAGCCTAGTTCAGCAACCTACACCTCAGCTTGTCAGTAGTAGTAATCAGTTCAGTTCAGTCACTCAGTCGTGTCCAACTCTGTGACCCCATGGACTACAGCATCCTAGGCTTTATAGGCAGAGTAAAGAGAAGTAAACTATATATTCTCCCAATCTACTCAATGGGCAACTCCCTCAAGAAGAAAAACTATGCAGAGTAGCCAAAAAAAATTACAAATGCTCCCAAGAGTTGCATGTTATCATGCTATAACCATGAACTACAGCAATGAGCACAATACATTTTAGGTGTATTTAATGATTTTGAATTCATCTTCAAGGATAATGGGATGAGGTTTATTCCTTTTGCTTGTTACAGACCCATGTAAGAGAAAAATAAAATTTCATATTTTTTTGAGCTTTTAAAAAAGCCTGAACTATCAAAAGACTTTCTAAGAAGTGAGATGGCAAGTAGAAATCTAATCAATGTGAGAGGTAGACTATTAGCCCAACTCTACTATTGACTATATCAAAGAAATCACATACTTATGAAGCAAAAATTAGTTAGAATTTTAAAAATAGAGAATCCTACAATGATAGCTGGAGATCTTAAAATAACCCTTTCAGCAATTGATAGCTTAAGCAAAATTAATAAATAGTAAGGATATAGAAGACTTATACAGCACAATTAATAAACATTTGCATTTGTAAAACACTACATTCAATACCTGAAAAAATATATATAGTATTTAACTACACAAGAGATGTTTACTGAAATAGATTCTATTCTGGTAAATAAAGCAAGTGAAAATTTTCAATGCCCTGAAATTATGCAGAATATGCTCTCGTATCACTGTGAAATGTTACTAATAAATAATAACAAAAAGGGAACTAGAAAAAAATAAAAATAAAAAAATTTAAAAATTTTTTTAAAAAAGGGAACTAGAAAATTTGTAACTATTTGGAAATTAAGCATCACATTTTAAAGAACTTATAATTTGAAGAAGAAATCATAGGAAAGTTAGGAAATAATTGAACTGGATAAAAATAAAATGTAATAAAACTTAGGGAATGCAACTACTATAGTATCTAAATAGGAAATTTATAAAATTTAAATCAGAAGAGGGTTTAAAAGAGGGTTTTCACCTCAAGAAACTAGAAAAATATCAAATCCAAACAAAGTAGAAAGAACATAATTTTTTAAGTAGAAATTAAAAAGAGAGGATAGGAAGAATTAAGAAAATCAACAAAGACATAGCAGATCTTTGAAAAAAAAATAAGTTAACAAGTCCATTCTCTACATCTGTATCTCCATTCCATCCCTGTATATAGGTTCATCAGTACCATTTTTCTAGATTACATATATACATTAATATACGATATTTATTTTTCTCTTTCTGACATACTCCACTCTGTAGGAGGAGAGAGTGGGATGACTGGAGAAAGTAGCATTGATATATATACACCACCATGTGTAAAACAGCTGGTGAGAAGAGACGTTGCTATCAGAACAAGGAGCCCAACCTGGCGCGCTATGATGATCTATGGCGTGGGATGGAGTAGGGGAAGGAAACCCAAGAGGAAAAGGACATACATATAATTATGGCTGATTCAAGCTGTTGTACAGCAGAAATCAACACAGCACTGTAAAGCAATTTTCCTCCAATAAAAAACAATTTTAAGTAAATAAATAATAAGTTAATAAAGGGTAGCACTAGGGTAGCTGATGACACTGTTGACATCAATCAGCCAAGTTATTTGATCTGCTTTGGTTTTTAGTATCTTTTCTGTGATAGCAGCTCTCTGGGAGGGCTTAATAAGTAATATGAAGCCTTTGTGCCTATTTGTATATATTCATCCATATGCTTCCACCCCATATCTTTTGGTCTCTGACCATCCATTCTTCTTACAGGCTGACTGCCCATAGAACCACATACTCTTTTATCTGACATATATGACCTGATGCATCACTCAGAGTTCTGCCTACATGGGGATTTTGTCTCACCACTGTCATTCATAGCCACTGAATGTGGCTGTAGTGAAGTTGCTGTCCATTTTTGGCAGGCACCAACATACCAGACTGGCCCATTCATAAACCAAGCTTGGACTTTGTATTCCTCAGTTATCTTATTGTAACTAAATGATGACTAAAATTGTGAGGTAAGTAGTTGCTGGTGTAGCAATGGCAGGTGAAATGGGAGTCACCAGCTTGCTTTTGCTCTCTGCTCATCCTCAATTCCAGATATACTACTTCCATTTTACAATGGATTGTTGTTGGGCCCGCCCAACTGTACATCTCAATGAGTCAGACAGACCCTAGCTCATGTTGGCAGTTCCAGACATGCAGTTATGCATTCCACTTATAGCATTGCCCAACAGCATGCCAAGAGTTCTTTTCAAAAGGCATATAATTCTCAGGATGATTTTGATGTTCTTCAGCTTTACTATGATGCACCTAAGTGATTCTTTTTAAATTTCCTTGCTTGGGATTTATTGGATTTGCTGAATGATATTAGTATCTTTCATTGTTTCTGGAAAGTTCTCAAACTATAATGTTGTCAGGTATTTCCTCTGTTTCATTCTCTCTTACACTGAAATTCTAACTAAATATATATATTATATATATATACACACATACACACACCCATATATGTATCTGACCATTTCTGTCTATTCTTGCTATATTTTGATCTGTATTTGATATTTCTCATCTCTCTATCTGTCTGAGTTACTAAAATTTTCTTCAGTAATTTTTTTTCTGACTTAATAGCTCTTTTCTTAGATGTGTATAATTTGTTATTCAGCCAATTGACTGAGGTTTTAGTATATTTTTTGTTGATATAGGTTCTATTTTATGCTTTTTTAATTTTTATTTCTTGAAATACATTTTCATATTTTTATACTGTGTCTTATAACTCCAAAATATGAAATTTAAGCATCTTTTTCTTCTTCCTTTCTCACATAGGATAGCTTATTTCCTATGTGAAATAAACAATATTTTTTATTGCTTTTTTTATTAAAAAATTTTTTTATTAACAAAAAGCAATATTTTTTATTATATACTGCTCATTTACCCTGAAATTTTATCTGTGGAAATGTGTTAATGCCTGGTATCAAAGTAGGTTATTCCAGAAAGAATTTGTCTGTTCCATTCAGGTGTCTGGAACACTTTAAACTGAATTTGCAACTCAGATTTTTGGCTTAGTGAGTAGCATGAATTAGGTTACAAAACTGAATTGTGGTTACAAATATCAAAGGATAATTTTTAAAATTTTTCTACCAAATGCGAAGTTTCGAGACTGGCAATTTTTCTTATAGTTCCTCAAAGAGAAAGAGGATCTTATTTATAGTCAGTGCATACTATGGGCATAGAGTCCTTTGTGACTCCAGTTTTATGTATAAGGGATTTTTTAATTTTTCACTTTAGGTGACTTCCAGAATGTTTTTCCCTTCCTTGAATTTTACAGACTCACAAAAACCAGTACTTAAGTACTCGGTATGGTTTATTTACATATCTAGGTACCCAGGTATACCCCAGTCTCTTGCCTGCATAATCCTTCTTTCTTTTCTAATGAATCCAATTAAAGGGCATTTTATATTTTCAGTTCAGTTCAGTCGCTCAGTCGTGTCCGACTCTTTGCGACCCCATGAATCGCAGCACGCCAGGCCTCCCTGTCCATCACCAACTCCCGGAGTCCACCCAAACCCATGTCCATTGAGTTGGTGATGCCATCCAACCATCTCATCCTCTGTCGTCTCCTTCTCCTCCTGCCCCCAATCCCTCCCAGCGTCAGGGTCTTTTCCAATGAGTCAACTCTTCGCACGAGGTGGCCCAAGTATTGGAGTTTCAGCTTCAGCATCAGTCCTTCCAATGAACACCCAGGACTAATGTCCTTTAGGATGGACTGGTTGGATCTCCTTGCAGCCCAAGGGACTCTCAAGAGTCTGCTCCCAATGTTTTAGGCTCAAGATAGTCAGTCTAGAAATCTAATCTGCCTTTTCTCCAGAAACCTTTTTCCACTCAATCCATCAATATGGCAATGTCATAAGTGCTCAAAATCTCAGTTTGTTATCAATTATTTGGCTACAACTAACAACAACAAAACAGATTAAATAGTTGCTAAACTAATTGCCTTTAAAAAAAAAAAAGTCTGGAGATAGGCAATACATTTCCTGCTTCTTTTGCTGATTCCTCTTTTTTTTCTTACTATTCTTACACTCTTATTCTCTGTCTCCTGAGAGTTAATAGTTAGACCTTTTGTTCCCCTCCTCAAACCCTTTTCTTCTGAGCAGATCGTCCTGATTTAGATGACTCCTCAAAGTAATGAAAACAATTCTGCTGATTCCTGTACCTGTACTTATTGCCTTGTTGCCATTTCAAGGTCAAAGTTTCTAAAACTAAACTCATTGTCTTAAGTCCAAATATACTGTTTATTCCAATTTTCCTCTTTCTTCCAGTGGTGCCATCCTTTTACAGTGTTAGAGTATTAAATATTTAAGACATCTCTAACTGTTCCTGTCATGTTGATTTGATCTTTGAAATGTCTCTAATATCTATTGCTTCAATTTTCCTCCTCTTTCAAAGTTCAGATATATTTACCTCAGTTAACTAAATAACCTCTCACAATTCACCCTGTCCCAAATGCTTCTTTTCTCCAATCTCTTTAAAACAGATTAATCTCTTGTAAATTTAGCTTAAATGAAGTTATGATTCTGAGCCAGAAAACTTCAATGACTCTCCCATACCCATCACATAAAGTCCAGGTTCATGAGACCACCTTTCAGAGCCAGCTCTAATCTGGTACCACTGATGTATCCAAGCTAATTGTCTGTTTCCCCAAAATGAACATGTGTTATAGTGGGACAACTTCATTCTCACCTCTGGGCTTTTACCGTGTCATGCCACTGCCCTCCCTCTCTCATTTTACCAGTTTTACTCCTGTTTCTCCCATAGAGGATTTCTGGAAATCACCTTGGATGAACAAGAGACTCTTATTTCTGATATTCGATAGCCAATAAAACATTTGTTCTGCTTCCAATAGATTGGCTGCTGCTGCTGCTGCTAAGTCACTTCAGTCGTGTCCGACTCTGTGCGACCCCATAGACAGCAACCCCCCTGGCTGCTCTGTCCCTGGGATTCTCCAGGCAAGAGTCCAGGAGTGGGTTGCCATTTCCTTCTCCAACGCATGCATGCATGCTAAGTCGCTTCAGTCCAACTCTGTTGTCCAACTCTGTCCAACTCTGTGCAACCCTATGGACGGCAGCCCACCAGGCTCCTCTGTTCGTGGGATTCTGTAGGCAAGAATACTGGGGTGGGTTGCCATTTCTTTCCCCACCAATAGATTGGACTCCCTGATGAATCTGAAAAAAAGGCAAAACCAGGTAACTTGCACTATGGATTATTTTTTTAGCAACCATTCTTCCCCAGTCTTGCCTGCAGTTTCTGAGCGTTTTTGTTGTTGCTGCCACTGTGACTGTCTCTTGTGCTCCCCTCCCCACCCTTTTTTAAGTTTCATAGTTTGTGAAATTCAAAGATGAAAAAAACTTGCTTGAAGCCACTTTGTTGACTGGGGATTTGCACATCCTTACATGGTTCTAGTTTGTTTTTGAATAAGCAGTTCCATCTGGATAGTGGCTTTGGGGGGACTTTATGCAGGTGGCAGGCCACTTAACTTGGTGGAGATTTCCTTTTAATTATGTTCATGTTGAATGCCTTCCACAAAGTAGGTAATCTGGACTGATTTCTTTTTGTCATTCTAAATGAGTGTTCATGCTGACATTTTTTTCTTTCTTTTGAAGATTGTTTATTAGAAATTTAGTTATGATTTTTAAGACTCCAATCCATTTGATCTTAATGTATTTTCTTTCCCCATAGAGCAGAGATATTTCAAAACTATTTTACTTTAATGGTTTTTTATCTAGACTAATCCTTTATAAAAGTGCAAAGTGTCTGCATGCTGAAACAAATGTGCATTTGAATGCACAATTGATTAACCAATTTTCAAATAATTAACTTTTTAGATTTTGCATGTGTGTTTGTTGCTTATTTGACCATATAATAATTAATTAGCCTTAATTATAATGGATTGCACCTTCAAATCCTGCATGCATATTCTAATAGAATAACAGTGTTTTTTTTTTATCACTTTTCACTTTTATGTTTTAGTCAAACAGACTAGCACTCACAAGCAAAGGAAGAGAATTTTAAAGGTGGGGGACTTTTCACATCTACAGAAGTTGACATTTTGATTAATGAAGTGTTACAGTTGTTTTTAATGTATTTATTTGGTGTGCATTCAGCAAAATTAATCCTGATAGATGAAATGTGTTTAAAGCACTGCTTACAAAATGAATGGTGTCTCTAAGCTAATAGAGTTATAAATGAACAGGAACAAAATGAAGAAGACTTTAAAAATGAGTCAAGTGAAAATAAATGCCAGATTATAAAACAATTTACTCTGTGTATCTAGAGAGCCAAAGGGAACTCAAGTGCAAAGAATTTGAATTATGGACTGAGTGAGCAACTGAAATATTTAAATATTAGCCTAATGCTATTCAGTCATAAAGTAGGAAGGCTCTGTAGACCTGCGCTTCCTACCTTCACTCATGGTATATGCTGCTGCAAAGCAAAAACCAAAATTATGTCATGGGAGTATATCAAGAGTCAAGCAGGTAATACGTGCAATCTTGCCGCCCATCAGTGGTTGCAAGAGACCATGTTGTCTCTTGAGAATCACAGAAAACAAGAGCCAGAAATAAGGAGTTGGCTCAGGTACCCAAAAGGCTGGTACTTTTGAGTACTGCAAACCAAAACCAGCTTCTCCATAGAAACTTGTGCCTATCTCACTTTTTGATTTTTAAAAGCAAAATAGGTGTATTTGATGTGATCATCACAGAATACTTCTCTATAAAAACTCCTCATAAAAGGCAGTTTCTATTTTATGAATAACAACTTGAGTCTTTATGGACAATTCTTCCAAGATATTTCCAATTCTTCCAATTCTTTCAAAATATATAAATAGTCAAGTTTTCACTCTTGGAAAAGGTCAAATAAATGTAGATATTGTTTGCATAGAATATCATAGGGCTTCAGAGAGAACTATATGAGTGTAAACTCTGGCTTTATCATTCATTAAGTACTTGACCCTGGGGACTTCCTTGGTGGTCCAGGGGCCAACACTCCACACTCCCAGTACAAGTGGCCCAGTTTAGTCATGAATCTAGATCCCATATGCCATAATGAAGCATTTGCATGACACAACTAAAGATCCCACATGCTGCAACGAAGATCAAAGATCCCCATGTGCCACAACTAAGACCTGAAATAGTCAAACAAATAAATATTAAAAAAAACTTGACCCTACCTGGGCAAGTTAAAAGATCTCTATCTTGGTTTTATCAAATGTAAATGAGGGTAGACAATAGTTATTATTTATCTTTAATCTCAGTGACGTAGCCCACATCCTTAAAAAGTATCGTGTACTTAGTAGGTGCTTGATAAATAGTTGTTTAATGAATGAATGGATATATAAAGTAATTTTTATACTTCTTCATACTGAAGTTTTCAATAAATGAATGATAAACAAAATTTAATTTGTATCATCTCCTACAGGAGTGATCCTCTGAGATCTCCCCTATTTGGTCTCTCTGCTGAAATGCACTTAACTCATTACATTAGGACGTTATTGCTAAAAAAACAACAACAACAACAAAAAGCTTTGTGATAAAAGTAGTTAAGGAAACACACATATTTTTGCCTTTCTTGGGATTCATAATACAATTAGTTTGCTAGAATACCCAATAAGCCCTGCTGTAGATAAACCTGTTTATCTTTGTTTGTCCAGCATTTTCAAAATGAATTTATTCACAGAAGTCTTTTTTTCACATCATGATACTCCTTCATTTATTCAAATATTTATAGAGTATCTAGTATACACCAAACACTATTTTCATGTCTAAAAATTCATGAACAAGTCCCTGTCCTCTAAGAGTTTATACTTTTAGTGATGGGAGCAGATAGTAAAAACTAAAATAATACAGGATTTCAGGCAGTCATAAGCACCATGAAGAAAAACTAGACAGAGTTTGGAGATAAACAATGACAGCTGAGCTTGGAGTACAGATAGTACAGGAATGCACAGAATATACTTTGAGAAATTCTACCTATGATTTACACCTATGTGCTAATCAAGGTGAAAAAGACCCACAAAAGGAAAAGGCTTGAGAAAAATTTTAACACTCTCTTTTCACTTGAATGGATGTGTGTTCTCTATGAAGATCACATTCCTTGACTTTGCAGACCAGCCCTATTGATGGGAATTACTGACCAGATATAAAGGAAAACTGCTTCGTGGGAGGCATCCCAGGGATTCTTATTTACAGCTCCCCAAATTGTACTTTGTAGGTGGTACTTAGTCAGTATATGCCTAAGGAAATTTTCCCTCCTTGTAAACTAAGAAAAAAGATGCAATGTTAACACATTTTGTTAAAAGTCTCAGCTGTTCAATTTGCCCTATAATGTCTCTCATTAGTAGAAAACTGATTGGTATAATTCTACCTTCCCACAGACATATAAATTGCATTCCAGGTTCATTGTTGTTCCTCACATCACTAAGCAGGCCAACCCATGCCTTCTTTTATTCACTAATTTAGAATATCTAATAGTAGCTACTGTATGTGCAACTCTATGTTAGCAACTGGGTATGCAAAACTGAACTGACCCAAAGAAGCCTAGACTAGCACATTGTAGGCAGATGGTTAGGTACTTTCCCTTGTTTTTCCCAGCCTCTATCTTAAGAAATCAGTAAAAGCTTCACAAAAATGAGGTGTAACTCGTTGGTTTCTCACTTTCCAAAGCCACAGAGAACATAATAAATAGAAATAGATGCCTAAGATAGATTTTAAGTCTTCACTCATGAAATCTTTGGATGGTTTTTAAATATTTAGGGTAATGATAATGAATAATGTATGATTTCCCTGGTGATGCAGTGATAAAGAATTGGCCTGCCAATGCAGGAGACACAGGAGATGTGGGTTCCATCCTCAGGTTGGGAAGATTCCCTGGAGGAGGAAAGGGCAACCAACTCCAGTATTCTTGCCTGGAAAATTCCATGGACAGTGGTCTATAGTCCATGGGGTCTCAAACAGACAAGACTGAGCCACACCCAGACACACAAATGATCAATATGACAATCTTTTGCTAATCAATAGAAATAAGATACCACAAAAGGTGAACTTCTTCCCATTCTTCTCACTGGAGAGGGTCTGTTTAGCAGCATCACTTCTAAACCCTCATCAGATCACCTATAAACAGATACTTGGAACTAGTTAGAGCAGAGAAAGCAGTGATTCTAAGCCACCACCTGAAGCCATATGACTCATCTGAAGCAGAAGTGGTAAGAAACATTTAGGCCAGGAATCTGAAGCTATGAGCAGCAAAGAAAGTCATAATGATTGTACCGATGAGTCATCTGCCATCTGCTTCTCATTCAGAAAAGATAAGTCAAGATACAAATAACCAAGAATAAAGCAATACCAAGAAAATGCAAAACAGACTGTTTTTCTAGAATGATAGAAGGAAAGATGAAGTGTATGAGAAGCTATCACAAGGAGACTGATTTATTCAGAACCTCATTAAACAGGCTGGGCAGATACAGATATGATGAGACCTAAAACCTGCAGGAACTGCCATGGGAAAAGGAAAGAGGCCTACATTCTAACCAGAGACCTGGAAGCCAAGAGACTCAATAGAAGAATTTCAGTTTAACAAATTCATTCTTCCAACTCTACTTGCTGGCTCAACTTGCAATACCAGAGGCAAGAAAATGTCCTAATGACAAGATTCCATTCCAATGAAAGGAGAGGAGCTGACAGCTCACATAAGGTCTCTTCTTAGTGCCCTGATACCCTTCAGCCCTCTCCCATGATCTATTTTGACTACCTCACTAGGAGAGACAAATATTCAGTGGAATTGTGTGATGCTCCATGAAGCATCTCATGTCATTGCTCTTGCTTTATATTGCCATTTTAGCACCAATCACACTGTACTGTGAGGTCTTGTTCATGCACTTGTTTCTCTAATAGATGATAAACAGAGAACAGAAGCAATAGCTGATTCATCTCTGTCTCTCTAGTACCCAGCAAAGTTCCTGGACCAGATAGGTGTTTTTAAAATCTTGGTACAACAATGTCCTACTTTATAGCACAGAGAGCTATATGCAATACCCTGTAATAAAACACAGTGGAAAAGAATATAAAAAAAGAATGTATGTATTTGTATACCTGAATCACTTTGCTATACAGCAGAAATTCATAAAACATTGAAATTCAACTCTACTTCAGTTTTTTAAAAAAAGCTTAATGTGTTGAATTTAACTGAAAGTCCTCCTGATGTTTCATTTGTGGCTTGCCCTATTAGTGTACATAATAGGACTTCAGTTGTAATTCTTCTCCAGAACCCTAATGAAACTCCACTGAGATTCTAGAGGCCCTACTCAAAATCTTAGCTAAAAGACAGGCTGTAGACTTATATTCAATCATTCATCTTACAAATACTTACTGAGCATCTGCTATGTGCTACACATAGTTCTTGGGGCTTGGGATACACTGGTAAACAAATTAAGAACCCTGCCTTGTGGAGCTTACATCTGAGTAGGAAGCCGGAACAGAAAGTAAATATGATAAGTAGACATGCTGGGGCTTCCCTGGTGGTACAGTGGTTAAGAATCCACCTGCTAATGCAAGGGACATGGGTTCGATCCTTGGTCCAGGAAGTCCCACATGCCACAAGGCAATAAGCCCATATACCACAACTACTGAGGCCTGCTTACCCTAGCGCCTGTTCTCTGCCGCAGGAGAAGCCTCTGAAATAAGCCCACATATCACATCTGGAGAGTGGCTCCCGCTCTCCACAGCTAGGTAAAGCCTGCATGCAGCAACGAAGACCAAGCACAGCCCCAAAAATAGTAATAATAATGAGTAGACATGCTAATATAGAAGAGTATAAATGCCACAGAAAAGAAAGAATGCCAGGATCAGAGTTGGAGGTGGGGCCACTTGCAGCACTAAATAGAAGAGTCAGAGTGTGTCTCGTTTAGAAGGTGAGATTTGACTAGACTTAAGGAGGCGTTGGGGGTAGCCAAGTGGATGTTTGAGAAATGATGCATTGTGCTTTGTTCCCCAGCTCCATGGAGAACTGTCAGCCAGTGCTGTCTTTGAGATTCAGAAGATGTGGTTAGTTGGGTGAGCTGCCGGAGCACTTGCTTTTGGCTCATGCAGTAAATGCAGTGAGTAAGGTTTTAGTCATTTTGTTACTGCCGTGTGACGTGGGAGACTGAGAACAGGAACAGAGAAAGCAGAAGCACGGGGCTCAAGAATGGGACGAGGAGGAGAGGGAGCTCCATGCTAATCTGAGATCAAGGAAGGTTCTGGAAACCTTGTGGGTGGTAAAAAGTCAAAACTTTTCCTGTTTCCTAAATGTTCTCCCTGTAGGAAGTTTAAATTATCTAAATTTACCATTGAAAACTCACAGGATCTTTTTGCTGCCACTAAAGACTTCTTTAACTGGGTTTTTTCCTTCATTAAGTATTTCTGTGGCATCCAAAGGAGAGCAATCAGACCTATAATTTCTGGTCAAAGGAGAGGGAATTCCAGTTTTATGGTTTTAATCCTTGCTCTCTGTCAGTCTTATCACATTATATCTCTCTTTTCCTTGGGGTTTTTTCAAGCTCACCAAAGCACAGTTGAAAATGTATGCATTCAAATAAATATGTTTATTAAATGATTGACTGATCCTGACTACATTCCAAGGACACAAAGATGAAGAAGATGTGATTCTATCAGTAGTGAGAAGCCATCTTTAATAGCCTGTTGGGGTGTTATGTACCAAAGACTAGGACATGTGACCATAAATCCCAAGAAAACAATAAAATATATTTGTCATACTCTAAAAATAATTTAGTCAAAATTAACATTTTCCCCAATGGCATCTCAAGAGTTGAAGCTTAAGAAAACTCATGTTCTTCCCAATGACTATTTTATGACTGCCATTGTCTTTCCCATAAAAGTCTGAGGCCCCAGCAATATTTAGCCACACCTCCCAGTTCCTGTTAGTAAGTCCGTGTTTCAACAAAAGGACTGTATTGCTCGCATTTACCATTTTATCCCTACACCACAAGAAAGGATGAGGATGGAAACTTCACAAAATTCAGTATAGAAGAACTGGACACAGTGAAGTTAGGCGACACTTGAAGCCAGGGACTGTGGACAACCTATGAGCAAAGACAGTGATGGTGGCCCGGTGGTCAGAAACTATTACTCTACAGCGAGGTCTGCCTGATGATGTCATTTACATAATATGGAGCTCAGTTGTCTGAGAAATAAAGGTCTCTTCAGCCATATAGGTCTTAAGAATTTCCCCCCAAATTCAAATAACAAAACATGTAAACCACATGGACGTGGTGTTTGGCGTCACATCACAGAAATGTTTGTGCTTCAATGAGCAGGTAGTTGCTGACTTGAAATAAGACTGCTCCTCTGCAGGGGGAATTGCAGATGTATGGGGATGGGAGCAGAATATAAGCATAGCCCTCACAGACTGCTGTCTTTGTTTTATTTGTTCTGAGGTCTCACCACTCTCAGGAGGATTTTGCACTGCTTCTGCCTCGCTGCCGGGCCTATCCTGTTCCCATAGCCAAATGAAGGATTCCTGGAATCTAAGGTGTCATCTTACCAGCCTAACCACAAGTTCTGCATTGTTTCCTCTGCTCTCTCTCGCCCTTGAATGATACTTCTCCCTCAGTCTACATTCAGTGCCCTGTCTAGGACCCAGGGAAGAATACTGAGTCCTCTGCCCTGCATATCTTCCAAAACAGTAAGACAGACCATCAGGGCAGTAAAATGACAGGCCCATTGTTGGAGCCCAAAACCGGGACTTCCCCTTTTGTATAAGCTGAGTCACATTTTTCCTGTTGTCAACTAGAAGCCTGTCCATTGATGTACGATAGGCTATCTTGCTGATGTATAAAGCCAGGCAGACAGGTTTCCCTGCATTTGTTTGCCTTACCTTGGACCCTTACCAATTAGAAGCTGTCCACTGGCCAAAGGAGATAAGACGAGGCTTATTACAGCCCAGATACTAGACTGAATGAACTAATTTCTGACAATTTTCTTCTGTTAGCACGCTATCCCCGAGGTTCCTGCCTTGAGCAATCTTACTGATTTTGACACAAGTCTTTTGGGATGTATATGTGCATTTTATTCTTGCTATCTGTTCAGTTGACACATGCTTTCAAACCACACATCTCTTTGATTGGTTGGCAAATTGTGAAAACAGGAAGTCAAAGGATGGAATCAACTGTGAAACAACCATAACAAGTAAAGCTTTCTGCTTAAGTGCTAAGATGGGAATGCTGTTATGAGGAACAGACAAACAAAAAATGAGATGATGATATTGATATAATTCCAACAGGAACAGTGAGCATTCAGAATGCTCTAATTATCTTATTTTCAGGACCTTATTATCATGAAACAGTTGCAGATCTCAATCCACAATATTGCTGCTAGATATGATAAAATCTCCAAAATTAGGTGAGGGGTGTGATAACATTTGCTGACTAGGAAATATTTGAGTTAATATTTTTTGTTTGACTATCACTATCTGCACTGAACTGAAAGGAAAAAAAAAAGTTGCTGTTCTAATTTAATCCCTTCATTCATTTGCAAATATCTATTAGTTCTCACTCTGGAACAAGATTGTGGAGGTCATAGCATATTCCTTTCTTGCTTATGAGCCTTTGCAACAAGACTTTTCTTATAATTCTTCAAAATTGCAATGCATCAGTCCTCCTTTGATATTATTCTCCTCTGGTGAATTCTCAAAATGAAGGATTTTACCACCAGTATAAAGAATAAAGATATCTTCAAATCAGTAGATATGAGGAACACAGGCAAATATTAGAATGAATGAATGAGGCAATCTTTAGACAAATATCAGAATTGCTGCTTCACTGATATGAAGAATGCTTATGGAGTTTATTACTTTATAACTTTCAAAATTGTAAATGGACTTTAGAAGGATGTGCATGCATTTTCAGGCAGGACCACTGTTGGCAATAGAGTAAGGGAAGGACAGAGAATGAACCACTCCTGTGGTAAATCTTGTTCATCTATTTTCTGAGAATTTCTATATAAATATGCTATATAAATGATATCATGTGCCATCTATTCAGATAATTAACTCTTTTTTAAAGTATGATCAATATATCTCAAGGTCTACCTCTGCCTGAAAAGAATTTAGAACACAATGGGACATTTTAATGTCATCTTGTTGAGGGAGAATAAAGAATTCATAATGAGGACTTAGTACAAAAGTGTTTGTTCATTAAAAGATTAAAACACAATGCATGTATTAATCCATTTAACCTTCAAACACTTTTAAAAGACTGTTTTAGATTGAAGCACTTTTGGGGCAGTTAGATGTTCATTTCAGCCAGCCTTAATTGTATTCAAAAACCTGGTTTCTAGAAATTCAAAATTAAAGCTGGAAGAAAAGAAATCTAAAGGGAAAATGTGGGGGAAAGGAGAAATAAACTAAGAGCTTGGGATTTACATACACACACTACTGTACTATATATAAAATGGATAACCAACAAGGACCTACTGTAAAGCACACGGAAGTCTACTCAAATTCTATAATAACCTAAACGGGAAAATAATCTGAAAAAGAATGGACATAGGTATGGGTATGACTGAATCACTATGCGGTACACTTGAAGCTAACACAACATTGTAAATCAACAATAAAACTTTTTTTAAAGAGTTAAAGAAAAGAAAATAAATTACCCCAACCTTCTTATCTCACAGATAAGGAAACTGAGGCACAAACAAATTGGCTCCAGAGATCACAGCATTGGTACAATGCTTGAAAGAAGCCAAGGCCAACCCAAGTCACTTAGATACATGAGCTTGTTTCATGCTTCTGTGCATGAGGAAATAAATCTGCAACCTAGAATTATCCAGTTATCCTCAATCCCATATTGTGAAATGATTCCATTTAAGGATGTAATCAATCCTAATTGTGAAGGTCCTGCATTGATTTTAAACTCATGAATCTGCCTAAAGAGGTGATACCCTTGTCATAGTTCTAGCCCCATCCACAGTGCATTCCTGAGCTGCTCAACCGCCTTGGACTAACAAAATAGTTCTTTTTGTTGTTTAATAGAAAGATGAAAAGTGAAGAAAATTTCTAAGTGTAAAGGCACTCCCAAAGAGAAATCCAGAGAAAATAGCAATAATAATGCAAAATATTCAACTATATAATTTCCAAGACTTTCATTTAGCTGTGTAGTCAAATAATGCTATTATTCATTTCACAGCTATAGATCAATTTGCTCATGTGTGAAACCTATGAAATAACAACAATTTTCTCTTCAGATGAATAATCCTGGTCTGAGTTACTCATACAATTTGATGAAAATACATTATTCCAGATGGAATCCAGTTGCTGGGCAGATGGAAATGTGTAAGTAAAAGACTAAAAACCTTATTATCCTAAATTAGGTGGTCAGAGAAAGTGGGAGAACATAACTGTATCTTAAATAATTTATAAGTTTTTCATATTTTTAAAAATTCTTTCAGAAAAAAAAACTGCTAAAGAGAAAAAAGTATGTATTTATAATTTTGAAAAATATTTCAGTTTTTAAAAAATCTACTCTTACAGTCAAATTTTTAACCATACATTGTAGCTATACTAAATACAATACAGTCACTTTCCATTTTCACATACTTGCCCAATTTGTCTATAAACCAAGCGCAGGTATTTTCACTATCCTTTAGATGAATGCATAGTATTCCCCCACCCACTCACGGGCACAGGTGCAAACTAAGGGAATATCACTGGTTTGACTGTGATGAGCGACATGAGGTTCTGGGCCGCCTACCCATGCAGCTACTTGTGTTCTCTGTCATTGCCTGTGCCATTTCTGGACACACCTTTCTATCTAGAAATAGACTGTTGCTGGGCCCATCCACATTCATGACTTGGCTAGTCCAACAGAAATTAGCTCATAATGGGCAGCTCAACTGGGGTGCTATGGGCAAAAGTTCCATCTTTACCTGAACCCAATACCACTTCAGGAGCTGTTTTTCAAGAAGTATGTAATTCTCCACTGCAAATGGCATGGCCTTTCTCCAACCTCCCAAAGACCTGCCTTGAGTATCTGCCGCTAGATATCGCTAGAAGCTCCAAACAACATCTTTTCCCACCACTGACACCTCTATCGACTCTGGTGGATCACACAGCCTGTCTTGGACCCCCACTGCAGGCTAGTCCTGATGCAGAGTCCTTTTCTTCTCTGCTACCCTTCAAAGCTGACAGCCTTCTGTATAACCGAGTGTGTGGGCTACGGTAGCATTTCCAGTTTAGAAAGCATTGCCTCTAGAACCGAGAAGAACCCCTGGGAGCAATGTCTCCCTGTTTGTGATGGGGATGCAAAATGCAGCAATTTGACTTTTATAGAGGAGAGCATATTCCACCATATCTCTGATCACTGGGTATCTATAAACTTCACTGAAGTGGCAGGTCCCTGAAATTTCATCTCCCACACTCAGGGATCACCAACTCTTATTATAGAAGAGTAGACTATCTCTGTAAACTCTGAACACACAGGGCAGTCTACAGAGCCAAAATCCTCTGGGGGTCATCTGTCCAGATGTTTCCATCCCGTGTTTCAAGATCCCAGGTTTTCCAAATCAGGGTCCATAGGAGACCTGCTTTGGCTGAGCATCAAAATGCCTCTTCAGCTTTCAGACTCTATCAAGTTCTGAGTCCGCTCTTGGCTGTTCACTGTTCTACTGGAGGAGATAAGGGGCTTTTCATCATCATAAGGTACCACAGAGGCTCTCTGACGCTCACTCTTAGTATTTGTTTGTGAACAGCCCTCTTTTCCTCATTTCCCACTGCAAAGCATCAAGATAGGATAGTGATAACCTGTCAATGTTGCTGACCTTGCATGCCCCATCCCCATACTCTTCAAATTCCTGTTTCATCCCACCCTCAGGGGTGTTCTCCATTGTGATGTGTCTGCACATCCCCACTGGTGAAATGTCCAGCCGTGGGGCTGCCTTTTGTGTCAGGGAATGTCTGTGTCCTACATTCTTCTCAGGATGGGGCCCTCCTTGCTTGCTGGACAGTAAGTGAGCCAAGCCCCAAACCCATCTTACCGCCTGATTTATTAGGACATTTTTAGTATCAACTATATCAATGCAGGTCAACCCAGAAGCAGACATCAAGACAGGATTTAAACTTGTAAGATATTTATTAGGAAAAACTCCTGTGAATGATAAAAGGGGAGGGGGCAGGAGTGGGGAGAGCTTTCAGAGCACCATGAGGTTTATCTCTGTAAAAAGAATAAGTTTGTCATCCTGGATCAGAGGATCTCTAACTTGATAGCTCTCTCACTTCTGCATCTTCTGCTCACAAAGTTGCCAGAAGAACTAAAGGTAGGTGTAGATGGAAAGGCCTAGTTCAGAGTCCATACTGAGAAGCTTCTTTAACAACAATGGTTCTTTAACAGTGTTAAGTTATATCTTCAATGAAGAAAAAACAGGGGAATAATAGGCAGAGCCCCTGCGTGTCCTTCAGAGAACTACAGTGCCCTTAATTCCATGTGTAAATAGGTAGCCATGGAGGCTGCCTCCCTCTGCATTTACAACAAGCCCTATTTCTCACCAGTCAATGTTAAGCACTTTATATTTAGCACAAGGAAAAAAACAGGATGCACTTATCTCTTACAGACATGACCTCGAAATGTATTCTGCTTTACAACCATTATTACTAACTAAAATGCATCTCCCCTATTGTTTAAGCAGAAAAGAAAAATAGGGTTTGCGACAAGAGGTAAGACAAGGCAAACAAATACTGTGTGCTGGTTGATGCCAGGCATTACTTTACGCACTTGATGAATGTTGCCTGCCTTCATCCTTACAACAGCATTCTGGGGTAGGAATTATTATCCATATCGTAAATGAAAATTGAGGTTTATAGAGGTTAAGTCACTGGTTCATAGTAATTCAGTTAATTATCAAAATGATTAATCATTGACTCTAGATCCTTGTATCTTTGTTTTTAAAAATTTTATCTATAAAGGGAGCCTTATGCAAGAGTTATAAAAATTTTTTTAGTTTAAATGATTTTCTTTTCAATATAAAAAGAATTTTTGCTATATTTTAATATAATGAACTCTGTAATAATTTTTTTCCCTACCTCAATTAATACCACACTAAGTAGTTATTTTCATACTATTCATACTGTATGATTACTCTATACAGTCAGCAAAAACAAGATTTGGAGCTGGCTGTGGCTCAGATCATGAACTCCCTATTGCCAAATTCAGACTGAAATTGAAGAAAGTAGGGAAAACCACCAGACCATCCAAGTATGACCTAAATCAAATCCCTTATGACTATACAGTGGAAGTGAGAAATAGATTTAAAGGACTAGATCTGATAGACAGAGGGCCTGATGAACTATGGATGGAGGTTCATGACATTGTACAGGAGACAGGGATCAAGACCATCCCCATGGAAAAGAAATGCAAAAAGGCAAAATGGTTGTCTGAGGAGGCCTTACAAATAGCTGTGAAATGAAGAGACGTGAAAAGCAAAGGAGAAATGGAAAGATATTCCCATTTGAATGCAGAGTTCCAAAGAATAGAAAGGAGAGATAAGAAAGCCTTCCTCAGTGATCAATGCAAAGAAATAGAGGAAAAAAACAGAATGGGAAAGACCAGAGATCTCTTCAAGAAAATTAGAGATATCAAGGGAACATTTCACATAAAGATGGGTTCGATACAGCATATATATTATCTATGGTGAATCAGATCACCAGCCCAGGTGGGATGCATGAGTCAAGTGCTCCGGCCTGGTGCACTGGGAAGACCCAGAGGAATCTGGTGGAGAGGGAGGTGGGAGGGGGGATCGGGATGGGGAATACGTGTAACTCTATGGATGATTCATATCAATGTATGACAAAACCCACTGAAAAAATAAATAAATAAATAAAAATTTTTTTAAATTTAAAAAAAAGACGGGTTCGATAAAGGACAGAAATGGTATGGACCTAACAGAAGCAGAAGATATTAAGAAGAGGTGGCAAGAATACACAGAAGAACTGTACTAAAAAGATCTTCATAGTCCAGATAACCGCAATGGTGTGATCACTCATCTAGAGTCAGACATCCTGGAGTGTAAAGTCAAGTGGACCTAAGGAAGCATCACTACGAACAAAGCGAGGGGATGTGATGGAATTCCAGTTTAGCTACTTCAAATCCTGAAAGATGATGCTGTGAAAGTGCTGCACTCAATATGCCAGCAAATTTGGAAAACTCAGCAGTGGCCACAGGACTGGAAAAGGTCAGTTTTCATTCCAATCCCTAAGAAAGGCAATCTGAAAGAATGGTTAAACTGCCACACAATTGCACTCATCTCACACGCTAGTAAAGTAATGCTCAAAATTCTCCAAGCCAGGCTTCAGCAACACATGAACTGTGAACTTCCAGATGTTCAAACTGGTTTTAGAAAAGGCAGAGGAACCAGAGATCAAATTGCCAATATCCGCTGGATCATCAAAAAAGCAAGAGGGTTCCAGAAAGCATCTATTTCTGCTTTATTGACTACGCCAAAACCTTTGACTGTGTGGATCACAATAAACTGTGGAAAATTCTGAAAGAGATGGGCATACCAGACCACCTGACCTGCCTCTTGAGAAACCTATATGCAGGTCAGGAAGCAACAGTTAGAACTGGACATAGAACAACAGACTGGTTCCAAATAGCAAAAGGAGTACTTCAAGGCTATATGCTGTCACCCTGCTTATTTAACTTATATGCAGAGTACATCATCAGAAATGCTGGGCTGGAAGAAGCACAAGCTGGAATCAAAATTGCTGGGAGAAATATCAATAACTTCAGATGTGCATATGACACCACAATTATGGCAGAAAGTGAAGAAGAACTAAAGAGCCTCTTGATGAAAGTGAAAGAGGAGAGTGAAAAAGTTGGCTTAAAGCTCAACATTCAGAAAACCAGATCATGGCATCCAGTCCCATCACTTCATGGGAAATAGATAGGGAGACAGTGGAAACAGTGTCAGACTTTATTTTGGGGGGCTCCAAAATCACTGCGGATGGTGATTGCAGCCATGAAATTAAAAGACGTTTACTCCTTGGAAGGAAGGTTATGACCAACCTAGATAGCATATTAATAAGCAGAGACATTACTTTGTCAACAAAGGTTCATCTAGTCATGTATGGATGTAAGAGTTGGACTATAAAGAAAGCTGAACACCGAAGAATTGATCCTTTTGAACTGTGGTGTTGGAGAAGACTCTTGCGAGTCCCTTGGACTGCAAGGAGATCCAACCAGTCCATCCAAAGGAGATCAGTCCTGGGTGTTCATTGGAAGGACTGATATTGAAGCTGAAACTCCAATACTTTGGCCACCTGATGTGAAGAGCTGACTCATTTGAAAAGATCTTGATGCTGGGAAAGATTGATGGCAGGAGGAGAAGGGGATGACAGAGGATGAGATGGTTGGATGGCATCCCCGACTCAATGGACATGGGTTTGGGTGGACTCTGGGAGTTGTGATGGACAGGGAGGACTGGCGTGCTGCAGTTCATGGTGTTGCAAAGAGTCAGACAGGACTGAGTGACTGAACTGAACTGAATGTGCTTCAAATGCCAAACAACCATAGAATGGTTGACGTTGAGTTCCTTGGCAACTTCTCATATAGTTATAAGAGGTTCAGCTTTGATGATTGTTCTCAATCAGTCGTTGTCACCTTCTGATTGCCTGAGTCTACACTCCTCATCTTCAAAATTGCTTGAACCACCACTACACTGTACATTTGTAGCAGTTCCTGGGTCAAACGCATTGTTAATGCTTAAGTTTTCTTCACTGCTATACAACCTATTTTGAACTTGAATAAGAAAATCACTCAAATTTGCTTTTTGTCTAACATCATTTCCATAGTCTACAGTAAGTATAAAATACACAGCAAGTAATAAGTTTTTAGCAAAAATCATAAAGCAAGAAATGTGCATTAAAATGATTATAGCATAGTCACATTTAAGAATGTATTCCAATAACAAACAGCAAATTTCTACAGCGCAAAACTGTAATTCGTTTTGTACCAACCTAACAGTTGTTCATAGATCTATTTCTCTCACTTAAATTTAACCTCCTTGAGGACAGTTATCATATCTAATTCATCTCATCCCTGCCACCCAGAACAAGGCCTAAATATTACAGCTACTTATTTTGTGTATGCTGAGCCAAAGAGGAAATCTCAAACAACACAGTTAATTTTTCTTCTAATTCTCCAGTTATTTTGATAACAAATTAGTCTATTAGAGAGGAAAACACATTCTCCTCTTTATTCTGTGGGACCCACATCAACATGGAAGGACTCTCTCAAGAGCATTAAAACTCTTCTATTTGTTAAGAACCCAAAGTTGTTTAACTAGGTTTTTTCCTTGGCTAAAAGATAGATGTGGGCCATGGGAATCAACAGCAAGTCCTCATCCCAGAAACTCACCCCAAGGGTTTCCCCACTACACAGAGAGATGATGGGGAGCATGAAAGTAAAGAGCACCTGGGATTCGGGGAACAGATCATGAGTCACTTCAGAAAATAAACTTTGACAGTGGCTTTCTGAGTTTGCATCATGGTGAGGAGCACAGGCTTAGAGACAGACGAGCCTTACTTTGAATCCTGCATGTGGCATTAAGCTGTGTGACCTTGAACCATTTGTTGAACACTTCTAACCACAGTTTCCTTGAGTGTTTCACACTAATACTGTGCTAATAGTGTTATTGTGAGAATGAAAAGAAAGAGCAAGTGTAAAGCATTTAGCACATGGCCAGCGCAGGAGAAATACTCATTAATCATTGCTACTCATTCTTATTTTTCCTTTGCATGCAACTATCTCCTCGTCTGTCTGGGCCAAATGATAACAACACTTGGAACTCATGATTTTAGTAGGCCTTTGAGTTTCCACAGCATCCTCCATCTCAGAGAACCAAAATCCTGGAAAATATGAATTCTTATCTACTGTATTTATACTAGTAAAGGCAGAAGCACATACAATGGCCTATTTATTCAAAAGAACTGTAGTATAGAAAACTAACCCCACAGGCACAAAGAAAAACCAAGTAAACCCTTAGCAGAATCTAGGTCTCTCATCTTGCAGGATTCCTCTTAATTGGATCAAACTATCTGCTTCCCGTGGCTAAATATTATTTATTGGCAGCGTAAGCCAATGCTGTTGATATATTACTCTTTCGGGGAGTGTTTGTTTTTGGAAAACTGCTCTCAAATTTTCTAAATGTGAATTTAAAAGTCTGTCAGTCTATGTGCCGATAACACAAAACAGATTGTAAATGTAACGGGATGCAATCAAGTCAAACAAATCCAATGAGAGTGCCAGAAGGCTTAATATTAGGACTGCTCCTGTTCACAGGCTTTTGCTAATGACGGAACAATTGTTTGTGCTGATTTGTAGCTGGCATTGATATGCAGACAGCGACACTTTCATCTAAAATCCAGCTCCCAAATTTTTTTAATCCTGTCAGTGAATTTGCTGTGTCTGCAAAGAGCAACTCCAAAGAATCTTTCTCAATAATAAGAAATGGGAATATGTAAGCAGAGTCTTTAATTCTAAATCCAAGGCGTTCGTCAAAATATACAATGATTCTTTTTCTCTTTGTCATTGTTTTGTCACCTCCTGGGATGCCTGCCTCCGAACTACTTATGTGAATTTATAAGTAACACAGCTTTAAAATACTGAAATTGGTCAATGATGGAGGTGGGCATTAAACTACAGAAGGATAGTGCAAGATTTCAAACTCATCTAACATTTCCTTCTGAAAATAAGAAAATGTAAATGTGCTCTGACTGCTGTTCACATTGACTGTGGGGACCAGTTTTTTATCAAACAGCACCTGCCTCTCTTTTCAGAGATGTCTGCGTGTGAGGATAAATGCAAACAACAAAGGCTTCAACTGTGGCAGCGGCTGCATCATTTGCTGGGAACTTGCCATTATGTTTCAGGTCAGAGACTGAGGCTTGATGCAGGGAATGGAGCTTTTAATATCAGGTGAATGGATTTTTATAAGAGGTTGGGAAGCTTTGGGTCTTAGTGAGAAAATAGCGCTTTAAAAATAGTCACATTTCTTTGTACTGCAATTATCAGTGCATGACGAATCATTTTTTATTCTGCTCCATGTAGGCAAAAGGAAATATCCCCTACCCATCTCTGTGGGCTGGACATTTTAAGAAAGTCAAAATGTTCCCATGTTTAATCAGTTTCTTGAGAATATGCAATTTACCTCAAAGATTGATCCTGAAACCAGGCTTCTAAGGGAGGATGAACAAATGGCACAAATTCATCAATTTGTCCAGGAAGTCATTGTCACACGTTCCCTGTTTAAACAGGTAATGTTAAATAAATTGGTAGCATTTCCATAATTCCTACTGGAAAGAAGGTCACATTGTAAGTGACCAAACATCAGAAATAAGAATAATCAGCCTTATTAAAAATTGGAAAAAAATGATAAAAAATAAAGGAACAGACAATACCTTGAGTTGAGCACAGCTCTGACTTTGATGGCAAAACCCAGGCAGATTTCTTAATGCCTCTGAGCTTCCACTTCCTTATCTATAAAGCAGAAATAGTCAAAGTTTCCCCTAATTGTGAATAGGAAATGGGAAAATGTGAAAGGCTTTGCAAACAGTAAAACACTTAAGAGCATCGGGAAGAAAAGGAGCTAGAGGAATGATAATAGTAACAATAAAACAATTGTAAAAGCAATTTTATTATTAAATAATATAATGACAATTATTATCATTACTATTGAAAACAGTAAATCTTGCCCAGAAGTGCTGGAAATTAGTAGATGGTACACCTCAGACTATGTTGTTCTTATGCTCTGGAGGAAAAGGAGACACAGAGGCCTCTTAATCCCCTATGAAAAAATGAGTCTGTTCTGACTGAAGTGGACTCTAGTCACATTAACATGTGTTCTTTGAAAGAAATTCTGCAGACCTTGAATTAAAATCACATCTTTCTGAGAGCCTTTTTCAAAAGCAAAGGGTGGGCTGGTTAAGGATCCTATTCTTCAGAGAGTTTGCAGGATTTCAAATGACTTTGGCCCACCTAACATGGGTGGGGGATCACATTAACTTTTAAGGTCATATTTCTCTCTCAATAAACCAGTTGGCCACATGTTTATACAGTCTTACCCGAAGGTGCCTGTCAGTGGCAAGCATTCATTACTGTATCTCTGCTCCAAAATTCATAGCTATCCATTGCTTCAGGAACTAAAGATTTTTAAACAGCATCCTAAAAACGTTGCAGGAATTATGGATCAAAAACTACTGTGTATTTTTGCTTCTGAAACCAACACCCCAGGAAAATAAATACATGTTTAACACTAGATGCATTGTATATACAACTTCCCACATTCACTTTCATGATGAAAAGTTCTGTGGTAAGAAGGTAAGGCAACCGGTGGTTACACATGAAGAATCTAAGCACTACAATTCTCTGCTCAGAGATGGAGAAAGATGTGATCAGTATACAGGTTGCCAAGATTTTCCCCACCTTTGGTGGTTGTATACTGTGTCTGTTTAGATAACCACATCGCCCAGAATCTTCTTTCCTGGATGGTCCTGTGTTAGTGCCACCATGGAGATGTTTGCATGAGACTTGGGAGATGGAGTAAATCAGCAGGCATCATACTCAGAAGACAGTGGTTGCTTAAGTCAGAGAGGGACAGAGAGGTTTATGTTGTCCTGCTCTCCTTGATCTAGATCCACCTTCCTACCTGACCGCCTGCTCTGCTAACCAATAACAGCCCCGGGCTACCTCCAGACCCTTTGTGGTGAGTTCACAGAGGCGTTAGCCGTGAAGAACGGAGAAACTTTAAGCAGGCTTCCAACTCAGTGCTGTTTCTGACTCCACTCTAGTGGCTGGACTTAACTGGCTTCCTGCAAGCTCTACCTTGTTCACCCACTGGAGTGTTGGGTCAAGTCAGGTTCATATATCAACACAATTAAAGTCATATAAAGATGTTTGGTATTAGAAAAAAGCATGGGCTTCAAAGCCCTTCAAATCTATGTACTCATCATAACTCTTTCCTTTTTTCAGCTACATTACTTTAATTTTCTTAAGCCTCCATTTCTACCTTCAGGCAAAATAGTAAAACGTCTTGCCTTGGTCTTATGTGAAGAAAGTAGAAGTTCTTCCATGAGAATTCTGTATCACAGCTAGTCTTCAAGTAGGTTTGGGGCTCACACACTCTACCTACATAAGCCATGAAAAGCCTAAGCTGAGACTTTAAAGCGACCCATGATTGTTAGTGCCTTGGAAGCATTTGGGAAGATCAAATATAGAAAGTTTCCAAAGGTAAGCACCTTAGATCCAGGGCACAAAGTTTTCCCCAAAATATTTCCAAGAAACATGAGTTCAGTTAAGGGGGAAAAAATTGTGAACACCCAAGGAAACAAGTTGTCACTAGCAAGAATCAAAAAAACAGCAAAAAACAGAATCTGAGTTGCAAAGATTGCAAATAATTATTTTACAAACATATTTATCAATCTCATACTTTGTGTCAGACTGTCCGTGGTGCCTGGGATCATTGATGTATCTGTGAGCAAAACTGAATTCTTTCCATCTTGGTGATATTTATTATCAATGTTTAAATGTAAGGAATGCCCCTTTAAATTTTTTGAAGAAATACTAGAGGGTGTCAAGGGCTTCCCGGGTGGCAGTAAGGGTAAAGAACTCACCTGCCAATGCAGGAGACACGGGTTTGATTCCTGGGTTAGGAGGATCCTCTGGAGGAGGGCAGCCCACTCCAGTATTCTTGTATGGAGAATCCCATGAACAGAGAAGCTTGGCAGGCTACAATTCATAGGGTTGCAAAGTGTCAGACACGACTCAAGTGACTTAGCACGCACGCACACAGAGGGTGTCAAAATTACAGGCAAATTTGATAAATAGAACTTGTTGAAATAAAAATAAAAATAATGATCTTGGAAATTAGAAACTCAAAAGGACAGGATAAGACACAGGTTAGAAACAACTAAAGAGAGAACTCAAGCTTTTATCTAGAATGTAGGACAAAGAGACAGAGGGATGAAGAATATGAACTCAAGATAACAGGACATGAAAATTAGGTTAATTTCTAACACATACCCTTTCAGTGTTTCAGAGGGAGAAGTGGGGGGGGGGAGTGCAATATTCAAGAAATTATGGCTGAGAGTTTTCCAGAAATGAAAGATAGCAATCCTCACATTCAAGAAACACAGCAAGTCACGCTGCTGTGTTGTTGTTTATTTGGCAATAAATAAAATTTAATGGCAACATATTTTACAACATTAGGTTTTGGTACCAGATGCATATTAAAATATGGAATAAAAATTTTTCTTCTATCATGTCTTCAAAAAGGGTGATGCACTCAGGGCATGAAATTTAAGGAAGAATAATGTAGAGACATACAAGTTCAGGGCTGACCCTTTTGGAAATCTGATGGTGAATACCTCCTTCAACTTTGTGCCCTGGGAGTCTCATTTGCCTCACCTCTGTCCTAGCCCTCATAGACAAAAATCTGCTTTTGTGATCTGATATTTGAAATTATCTAATTGAATATTTAAAAAAATAAGCTGAGCTATTTTTATGAAGTTTATATATTTTTAAATTTACTATCTTGTGATCTAATATATATTCAATATAATACACCCTGTGTAAATGTATAGTTTATTGAATTTTACAATGTAACTACCTCCACAATCAAGATATTTCCATCATCCCCTAAAATTCCCTCATGCTCCTTTGCTGTTATCTGTCCCCACCGCTGCTCCTAGGAAACCACTGGTGTGCTTTCTGTCATTGTAGTTTAGATTTGACTTTTTAACAGTTTCATATAAATGGTATCATGTAGTATTTGTGCATGCATGCTAAGTCACTTCAGTTGTGTGTGACTGTGCAGCCTCTTGGACTGTAGCCCTCCAGGCTCCTCTGTCTGTGGGATTCTGCAGGCAAGACTATTGGAGCTGGCTGCCCTGACCTCCTCCAGGGGAACTTCCTGACCTAAGGAGTTAACCTGCATCTCCTGCAGCTCCCGCATTACAGGTAGATACTTTAATGCAGAATCACCGAGGAAGCCCTGTAGTATTTACATTTTGTTTTTAAATAACAAGATAAAATTATCTAAGGCAACACTTCTTTCCAGATATCACGTTACAGATATGAATTATCATTTCTGTAATAAATTAAAAAGCTAAGTTAGATGTACTTGTCACTCTTGCTTTTTTCTTTTTACACAGGCTTCAGAAGTACTAAAGAGATTTTGATGTACTATGTAAAAAATGTTGAAATTAGTGAAATCAAAATTTTGTACAGTATGTCTTAAAGCAAATTAGAGAATTACTATTATTTCTATACTCTTAGTTAAATCATATTTAACTTCATATTCATTTTGTTTTTTGTCTATAGAAAGTTGACCATGTATATAAATTAAATTTAAAAGATACAAAATTTTTTTTTTAAGTTTTAACCTTATAACAATCAAAATCAATATAATGGCTAAACTGGGTGACCAAATCACAAGTGTAATTATCTTATATCCAATGATTGGTATGCCTGGCCACTCCATACACTCTATCAAACTCTCAAAGTGTTCAGTTCTGAAAGAAAAAATAGTCACATCATCATTTAAGTTTGTTTAAGACAGAAATTAGAGGTCACTAACTTAATTCTTATGCATCTCTACTGTTTTTCTAAGGGAGATATAATACATTAAAACTTCCCTGGTGGCTCAATGGTAAAGAATCCGCCTGCAAAGCAGGAGACGTGGGTTCAATTCCTGGGTGGGGAAAATCCTCTGGAGAAGGAAATGGCAACTCACTCCAGTGTACTTGTCCAGGAAAGTGCATGAACAGAGGAGCCTGGCGGGCTACAGTCCAGGGGATTGCAAGAGCCGGACATGACTTGGCAACTAAGCCACCACTATAATTACATTCAAAAATCTTTTATAGGGACTTCTCTGGTGGTCGAGTGGTTAAGACTCTGTGGTCCCAATTCAGGGGGTACAAATCTGATCCCTGGTTGGAGAACTAAGATCCCTCCTATGCTGTACAGTGTGACCAAAAGAAAAATCTTTTATAAACTTACCAAACAGGTAACTTTTTAAACATACCAGAAGCCAAAATAGATGTCAATACCATTTTTAATGATGAATCCCCTGTGACAATTTTACAAGCTTCTGAGAATTTTCAAACCACAATTCAGGAAATAAAATTTAACTGTTTATAGGCCACTTGTGGCTAATTACTGCATGTCATCAAGAAAAATTCTCTTTAGCCAGTCACACTCTTTGAAGTCTCTGCATTATTTTACACTATTTATCAGACCTTTCCTTCTCCCTTATAACCCTGCCACTTTTTAATTAAGGCCAACACTGTATTACTGTCTCTCCAACTTACCTAGCTAGCTCGTCTCTGCTTCTTTACCAGTTCCTCTTCCTTCTCCATGGCTGCAACAAGGCTACACCCTTTGCTTTTCTCTCACCCTTCACACTTGCTTTCCTTTGATTCATCTACATACTGATCCTGGTCTTGTTTCCCCAGTTCTGTTTCATTTTGCAGACTGTGTTTCCTGGGTATCGCCTGTCAGCTGGCTTCATTTGGTTAGACCAAATGGGGGCAATGGAGAGAGCATGGAAGCACCAACAGAGGCACTGAGGGAGACAGGAGGGTAAAGGGTGGGAGAGCCAGGGTAGTTCCCTCCCTCCCTCTCTGCATTGGGTGTCATCTCGGATGTCTTCACTGGAGCTGGGTGGTGCAGGTTTCACTCACATGCCTGGCAATTTATTTTGGCTGCTAGCAAGGTTCTCCTTCATGTGATAACTCACCTCTCAGCAGACAAGACTGGGCTTTTTCACACAGCGGGGTCTGAAGGTGTGGAGAGAGCAAGACTGGAACAGCAAGACCTCTTACGGCATATGGGTTCCAGAATTCACACTGTCACATCCACCATGTTCTATCCGTCAACACAAGTTACGAGGCCAGCCCTTATTCAATGGCTAGAAAAATAGACTTTATTTCTGCTCTGAGAAGAGCAGAAATAATATATTACAAAGGGCCTGGACACAAGGGAATGTTATTCCGTGGGGGCCATTATTGTAACAATATGCTTCACCCCATCCCTCCAGAAACACTAGCCCCATCCGAACCATGGCTTAGAGTCCTAGCTGCATGCTGTTCCTAATCTCTGGCTTGTCTCCTTAGCTCCTTCATCACCTGTTAAACCTATTATTTGCATCAGATTGCTTCTGGTTTCTGTGTTACCGATTTGAAGCTAAATGTGCGTTACCTTTCTTTAACAGTGAATAACTCAAATCTGAGAGTCCAGCTTGGTGTCTCATCCGAAATCCAATCCTAAATGCCATATTGCCACCTAGATTTCCTCTTCATCATCTAAAGCTGGCATATCCAAAATCTAAGTTACAGTCCTCTCCCCCAGGCAATGACCATTGTCATTGTCTCTATACTCTGTACCAGGGGGTGATTAACGATAGCCAGTGAACAAAGGCGCCACTGGTGTTTATACTGGAACACAGTCATGCTTGCTTATTTTTGTACCACTTATGACTGCTTTCACACCACAAGGGCAGAACTGAGTAGCTGCAACAGAGAGCATGTGACCTGCAAAGTTTAAAATATTTACTATCTGGCTTTTTTGGAAAAATTTGACAACTCATTTTCCAAACCTCTGGTTCCTTCTTTCTCGTGTACAATCAGTGAGCAAGTGTTATCAATATCAATTCAGACTCTTTATTTCTAAGTTATCTCAGTATTCTCTTATCTCTCCCTGTCTCCAACCTCCTGATCTGTTTTACATGTCTCCACTAAATTGATTGCTGCAAAATACCATTTTAACTGTTACTCACGGGTCTACAGTGACTTATTTTATGTATCTAATAATTACAAACTCACATTCTTCCATGAAGCTACCTTAATTCACCCAAGAAAAGTTAATTTGCTCTTTTCCCAACCCATCCTTTTCCAATCTTCTGTCCTTTCTCTTACTTCCTGTCAGAGCCTATGAATACAGGAGTTCTGTTTCAGGAATTCTAGTTCATTGCACCAACTACAGTGTCAGGCTTATAGTGACCTGGGAGTGAGTCATTGAGTGACTGCTCCCCCTGAATACTACTAACTTTTTCCCTCTTCTGATACTTTATTTATGTATTTCTTCTACCTAGGGTGCCCTCTCCATTTTCTATCTATCCAAGCTATTTTCATAGTCTCAGCTTCTCTCCAAACTGTCTTAAGCTTAGTGATCTCTTCCTTCACTCAAATACTATGATCCTAAAAATCCATATCATCCTTCCACCCGCTTACCCCCATGCACAAGTGGATATGAAATTAGCTACTACATTGGTTCTTGGGACAGTAAGAACATATGCTTAAACATTCAAATTTGTAACCTCCTTTCACATACCTCAGAGCTGTCCTTTGAGATATATCTCATTATCCTTATTCAGTGATTTGACCAAAATTACAAAGCTAAATATTAAAAGACAGACCAATAGTCCAGTATCTAAAACTATAAGTTCTAAGTCCAAAACTCTATGTTAATAAGATTTTCTAAGAAATGTCAGATGAGTCAGATAATATAAAATTTTGGTTTTTGTTTTTTGTTTTTTTTTTGTAAACTCAGAGGTAAAAATTTTCAAATAGAAGAGTTGGGAAAAAGAAATAGAAAATACTTACCCATAGGTTTTTATTCAAAAGAGAAAAAGACCACTTACACAGAATCTAACAATTACAACTTGTCCTTTCAATGTTTGTAAACAAAATCTTGAGATCAATACAGACATCCCTGGAAATAAACTCTTAAGACATTTAAGTGTTGAAACACTTTTTTACCAGCTTGAGAAGACAGATTATTAAATGGTCAGGAATTTCACAATCTAAGCACTAAGGCTTTGGTATTTTGAAATCACCCACTGTGTAAGAATTTACACGGAAATTGGCAATGATGAAAATCAGGAATTTTTCATTTGTTTTAAGTTTTTTAAAAACAGTCTTCCAGCCTATCACTGGATCATAAAAGAAGAGGAAGAGAGATAGAGGATAATAATAACAGTAGCAATTAATAATTGATTTTTAAAAAACACATTAGTTTAGAATTTACTATGTCACTGGGGTGTTAAATTTCCCTACTATTATTTTATAATATTACTGTCAGTTTCTCTCTTTATGTCTGTTGGTATTTGCTTTGTATTTAGGTGCTCCTGTATTGAAGGGACATAGGTTAATGAGTGTAATGTTTTCTTCTTGCATTGGTCGCCTTATCATTATATAATGCCCTTCATCTTTTGTTATAGTCTTTGTTTTAAAATATATTTTGTTGATATGAGTATAGGTAACCCCACTATTTTATCATTTCTGTTTGAAATATCTTTTTCTATCTGCTCTATCTCTGTGTGTCTTTAGCCCCGAAGTGATTTTCTTATAGGCAGCTTATTGAAGGTCCTGGTTTTTTATCCAGTCAGATAATGCCTTTTGATAATTTAGTTCATTGACATTTATAGTAATTATTGATATGTATATATTGCCATTTTATTACTGGTTTTCCATTGTTTTTGTAGTTATTTACTGTCCATTTCTTTTTCTTTTTGTTTCTTGCATTGCACTTGGATGATTTTCTTTAGTAGTATTCTTAGATTCCTTTCTTTTTGGTTTGTGTGTATCTGCTGTAGGTTTTTGATTTGTGGTTACTGTTGGCTTTACGTATGTTGACCCATAATTATATCTACTTGACTTAAACGGATAGTCATTTAAGTTCAAATACATGCTAAACAATCTACATTTTTTTCTCCCCTCTACCACATTTTGTGTCTTTGATGTTACATTTTGCATCTTCCATCTTATTCCTTTACTGTTTATTGTACTTATTAGTGCTTTAAAATTTTTTTTCTTTTTAATCTTTGTACTGGCTTGAGGCATTATAACAGCTTATCTGACCCCTTATCAACTTATTTAACATTTGTAATACTATCCCAGAGACCTCATATGTTGCACTCTTTTTTTTTTAATTGCCTTTCTGTCTGTTGTTCTCATTGGATGATTTCCATTATTCTATCTTCCCGATCACTTATGTGCTTTTTTCTGTGTAACTTAGTTATTCATTGGTTCTAGCATATTTTTATCTCAGATATTGAATTATCTGCTTTTTATTGGATCATCTTTATATTTCTAGTTACTTGGTAAAATGATTTGTGTTGAGATCAATTCTCTTCCATAATTCAGGTGGCATTTCTATTACCAATATCTTGAATTCCTTGGTAAAATTGCTTTTATTTCATCTTTTTTTTTTCTGGGAATTTTCTCTTGCTCCTTTTTTAAAAATTTATTTATTTTTTATTGAAGGATAATGGACTTACAGAATTTCGCTGTTTTCTCTCCAACCTCAACATGAATCATCATAGGTATATATATATCCCCTCCCTTTTGAAACTCCCTCCCATCTCTCTCCCTAGTCCACCCCTCTAGGTTCATACAGAGCCCCTGTTTGAGTTTCCTGAATCATACGGCAAATTCCCATTGGCTATTTTACACGTGGTAATGTAAGTTTCCATGTTACTCTTTCCAAACATCTCACCCTCTCCTCCCCTCTCCCCATGTCCGTAAGTCTATTCTCTATGTCTGTTTCTCCAGTGTTGCCCTGTAAATTAATTCTTCAGTACCATTTTTCTAGATTCTGTATATATGTGTTAGAATATATTTATCTTTCTCTTTCTGACTTACTTCACTCTGTATCATAGGTTCAAGGTTCATCCATACCTTATTAGAACTGACTCAAATGCATTCCTTTTTATGGCTGAGTAATATTCCATTGTGTATATGTACCACAATTTCTTTATCCATTCATCTGTCAATGGACATCTAGGTTGCTTCCATGTTCTAGCTATTGTAAATAGTACTGCCATGAACAATGGAATACATGTGTCTTTTTCAATTTTGGTTTCCTCAGGGTATATGCCTAGGAGTGAGATTGCTGTATCATATGGTGGTTTTATTCCTAGGTTTTTAAGGAATCTCCATATCATCTTCCATAGTGGCTGTATCAATTTACATTCCCACCAACAGTGCAAGAGCATTCCTTTTCCCCACAACCTCTCCAGCATTTTTGTTTGCAGACTTTTTGATGATGGCCATTCTGATCAATATGAGGTGATATCTCGTAGTTTTGATTTGCATTTCCCTAATAATGAGCAATGTTGAGCATTTTTTCATGTGTTTGTTAGCCATCTGTATGTCTTCTTTGGAGAAATGTCTGTTTAGGTCTTTTTCCCATGTTTTGATTGGGCTGTTTGTTTTTCTGGTATTGAGTTGTATGAACTGCTTGTATATTTTGGAAGTTAATCCTTTGTCAGTGTTTCATTTGCCATTATTTTCTCCCATTCTGAGCTTTGTCTTTTCACCTTGCTTTTGGTTTCCTTTGCTGTACAAAAGCTTTTAAGTTTAGTCAGGTCCCACTTGTTTACTTTTGTTTTTATTTCCATTGCTCTAGGAGGTAAGTCATAGAGGATCTTGCTTTGATTTATGTCTTTGAGTCTTCTGCCTATGTTTTCCTCTAAGAGTTTTATGATTTCTGGTCTTACATTTAGGTCTTTAATCCATTCTGAGTTTATCTTCGTGTATGGTGTTAGGAAGTGTTCTAATTTCATTCTTTTATATGTACCTGTCCAGTTTTCCTAGCACCATTTATTGAAGAGGTTGTCTTTGCCCCATTGTATATTCTTGCCTCCTTTGTCAAAAATAAGGGACCCATAGGTGCATGGGTTTACTTCTGGGCTTTCTATTTTGTTCCATTGTCTATATTTCTGTTTTTGTGCCAGTACCATACTGTCTTGATGACTGTATCTTTGCAGTATAATCTGAAGTCAGGAAGGTTGATTCCTCCAGCTCCATTCTTCTTTCTCAAGACTGTTTTGGCTATTCAGGGTCTTTTGTGTTTCCATGTGAATTGTGAAATTTTTTGTTTTACTTCTGTGAAAAATGCCATTGGTAACTTGACAGGGATTGCGTCAAATCTGTCAATTGCATTTGGTAGTATAGTCATTTTCAAAATATTGATTCTTCCTACCCAGGAACATGGAATATCTCTCCATCTGTTTATGTCATCTTTGATTTCTTTAATTAGTGTCTTATAATTTTCTGTGTACAGTTCCTTTGTCTTCTTAGGTAAGTTTATCCTAGATATCTAATTCTTTTTATTGCAATGGTGAATGGGATAGATTCATTCATTTCTCTTTCTGATTTTTCATTGTTAGTATATAGAAATGCAATTGATTCTTGTGTATTGATTTTGTATCCTGCAACTTTGTTAAGTTCACTGATTAGCTCTAATAATTTTCTGATACTATCTTTAGGGTTTTCTATGTACAGTATGACATTTTCTGTAAAGAGTGAGACATTTATCTCTTCTTTTCTGATCCAGATTCATTTCATTTCTTTTTCTACTCTGATTGTTGTAGCTAGGACTTCCAGAACTATGGTGAATAATAGTGGCAAAAGTGGACACCCTTGTCTTCTTCCTGATCTTAAGGGGGATGCTTTCAGTTTTTCACCATTGAGAATGATCTTTGCTGTAGTCTTATCATATATGGACTTCACTATGTTGAGGTAGGTTTCTTCTATGCCCATTTCTTAGAGAGTTTTAATCATAAATGGGTGCTGAATTTTGTCAAAAAATTTGCAGAATATTTTCTGCATCTATTGGGATTATCATATGGTTTTTATCTTTCAATTTGTTAATATGGCTTATCACACTAATTGATTTGCATATATTGAAGAATCCTTGCTTCCCAGAATAAACCCAACTTGATCATAGTGTATGAGCTTTTTGATGTGTTGCTGAATTCTGTTTGCTAAAATTCTGTTGAAGATTTTTGCATCTATATCCATCAGTGATATTGCCCTGTAGTTTTCTTTTTTTGTGTTGTCTTTGTCTGATTTTGATATCAGGAAAACAGTGACCTCGTAAAATAAGTTTGGAAGTGTTCCTTCCTTTACAATTTTTTGAAAGGGTTTTAGAAGGATAGGCATTAGCTTTTCTCCAAATGTTTGATAGAATTCTCCTGTGAAGCCATCTGGTCCTGGGCTTTTGTTGTTGTTTTTTCTTGCAGATTGTTTCATCACAGCTTCAATTTCAGTGCTTGTAATTGGGTTGTTCATAATTTCTATTTCTTTATTTCTTCCTGGTTCAGTCTTGGAAGACTGAACTTTTCTAAGAATCTATCCATTTCTTCCAGGTTGTCTATTTTATTGCCATATAGTTGTTCATAATAGTCTCTTATAATCCTTTGTATTTCTGCATTGTCTGTTGCAACCTCTCCTTTTTCATTTCTAATTTTGTTGATTTGATTCTTCCCTTTTTTTCTTGATGAATCTGACTAAAGTTTTGTCAATTTTGTTTATCTTCTCAAAGAATCAGCTTTTAGTTTTATTAACCTTTACTGTTGCTTCTTTCTTTTCTATTTCATTTATTTCTGCTCAGATCTTTATGATTTCCTTCCTTCTACTAATTTGGGATGGTTTTGTTCTCCTTTTTCTTCTTGTTTTAGGTGTAAAGTTAGTCTCCTCAAAGTTTTTCTTGTTTCTTGAGGTAGGATTGTGTTGCTATAAACTTCCCTCTTAGAACTGCTTTTGCTGCATCCCACAGGTTTTGAGTTGTCATGTTTTCCTTGTCATTTGTTTCTATAAATTTTTTTATTTCCCTTTTGATTTCTTCAGTAACCTGTTGTTTATTTAGAAACATGTTGCTTAATCTCCATGTGTTTGTGTTTTTTACAGTTTTTTTCTTCTAATTGCTATCTAGTCTCATAGCATTGTGGTCGGTGAAGATGCTTGATACAATTTCAATTTTCTTAAACTTATTGAGGTTTGATTTGTGACACAAGATGTGGTTTATCCTGGAGAAGGTTCCAAGTGCACTAGAGAAGAAGGTGTATTCTTCTGCATTTGGATGGAATGTCCTGAAGATATCAATGAGATCATCTCATCTAATGTATTATTTAAGACTTGTGTTTCCATACTAATTTTCTGTTTTGATCTGCCCATTGGTGTGAGTGGGGTGTTAAAGTCTCCTACTATTATTGTATTACTGTCAATTTCTCCTTTTATGTCTGTTAGTGTTTGTCTTATGTATTGAGGTGCTCCAATGTTGGGTGCATGGATATTTATAATGGTTATGTCTTCCTCTTGGATTGATCCCTTGATCATTATGTAGTGTCCTTCCTTATCTCTTGCAATATTCTTTATTTTAAGGTCTATTTTGTATGATATGAGGATTGCTACTCCAGCTTTATTTTGCTTCCAATTGGCATGGAATAAATTTTTCCATCCTCTCACTTTAGTATATATGTGTCTTTAGGTCTGAAGTGGGTTTCTTGCAGACAGCATATGTATGCATCTTGTTTTTGTATTCATTCAACCAGTCTGTGTCTTTTGGTTGGAACATTTAATCCATTTACAGTTAAAGTAATTATTGACATATATGTTCCTATTGCCATTTTCTTAATCATTTGGGGTTGATTTTATAGATCTTTTTTCTTCTCTTGTATTTCTTAACTATATAAGTCCCTTTAACATTTGTTGTAAAGCTGGTTTGGTAGTACTGAATTCTCTTAACTTTTTCTTGTCTGAAAAATTTTTTATTTCTCCATCAATTTTGAATGAGATCCTTGCCAGCTGCAGTATTCTAGGTTGTAGATTTTTCCCTTTCAGTACTTTAAATATATCCTGCCATTCCCTTCTGGCCTGCGGAATTTCTGCTGAAAGATTATCTGTTAAGCATATGGGGTTTCCCATGTATGTTACTTGTTCCTTCTCCCTTGCTGCTTTTAATATTCTTTCTTTGTATTTAGTCTTTGTTAGTTTGATTAGTATGTGTCTTGGTGGGTTTCTCCTTGGGTTTATCTTGTATGGGACTCTTTGTGCCTCTTGGACTTGATTGACTATTTCCTTTTCCATGTTGGGGAAACTTTCAACTATAATATCTTCAAAAATTTTCTCATGCTCTTTGTTTTCTCTTCTTCTTCTGGGACCCCTATAATTCAAATGTTGGTGCATTTGATATTGTCCCAGAGGTCTCTGAGACTGTCCTCAGTTCTTTTCATTCTTTTTACTTTGTTTTGCTCTTCAGAAGTTATTTTCACCATTTTATCTTCCAGCTCATTGATTCATCTTTTCCTTCAGATATTCTGCTATTGATTCCTTCCAGAGTACTTTTAATTTCAGTAATTGTATTGTTTGTCTCTGTGTGTTTATTCTTTAATTCTCCTAGGTCTTCATTAATTGATTCTTGCATTTTCTCCATTTTGTTTTCAAGGCTTTTTATCATTTTTACTACCATTATTCTGAATTCTTTTTCAGGTAGTTTGCCTATTTCCTCTTCATTTATTTGGACTTCTGTGTTTCTAGTTTATTCCTTCATTTTTCTATGCCTTTTCATTATTTTTTTTAACTTATTTTGTTTGAGATCTCCTTTTCCCAGGCTTCAAGGAAAGTTGAATTCTTTCCTTGAAGAAGATTGAATTCTTTTTTCCTTTTGGTTTCTGCCCTCCTAAGGTTGGTCCAGTGGTTTGTGTAAGATTCCTATAGGGTGAGATTTGTGCTGAGTTTTCCTTTGTTTGTTTGTTTGTTTGTTTTTCCTCTGATGGGCAAGGCTGAGTGAGGTGGTAATCCTGTCTGCTAATGATTGGGCTTGTATTTTTGTTTTGTTTGTTGTTTAGATGAGGCATCCTACAAAGGGTGCTACTTGTGGTTGGCTGATGCTGGGTCTTGGGTTCAAGTGGTCTCCTTTGTGTGAGTTCTCACTATTTGATACTCCCTTGAGTTAGTTCTCTGGTCGTCTAGGGTCTTGGGGTCAGTGCTCCACTGCAAAGGCTCAGGGCTTGATCTCTGGTCAGGAACGAAGATTCCACATGTGATTTGTTAGCATTAAGTGAGATTAAAACAAATATCCAAAAATGAGAAATCAAAGATGAACCCCAGACAAATAACAGTTACAAAATCAGGCAAATAATAATTAAAATAATGGAATATATACATATACATATATACCCAGGAGCAAAGTCCAACAAAAATAAAGCACAGTAGATTGACCTGGCAAACCAAGGAAATCAAAAACTATATTTACCAGTTAAGAACAAAACAAACTAAAACACAAACTGGAAAATAAAGCTAAAGCAAGGTGCCAAGTGGCAAATAATGCAATGAAAGCAAAACTAACAAATATGCTGAGAGAAAAGGAAAGAAAGAAAGAATAAATATGCAAATTAAATAGAGGTAGATGAAGATTTATATAAAGATTAACTGCAAGGGGAAAAGTACAGTAGGAAATGAAAACAAAGGAATAAATGTATAAAAATATAATAGGTTTTAAAAAATTAAAATTATAAAAAGAAGAAAAAAGGGAAAAAAAGGAAAACTCCACAGAACTGCAAACGCCCAAAGTAAAGGCAAAGGTTTATAACAACAATAAAACCTGTGACTGAATATACACATATACATATACACCCATAAGCAAAATCAAAACAGTCCAACAAGAATAAAGTACAATGCATTGACCCAGCAAACAAAGGAAATCAAAAGTTATATCTACCAGAGCAAAACTAACTAAAGCACAAACTGGAAAACAAAACTAAAGCAAGGTGCCAATTGGGGAATAAAGCAATGAAAATAAAACTAACAAATATGTTGAGAGGAAAGGAGAGAAAGAAAAGAAAGAATAGATATGTAAAGTTAAATACAGGTAGATAAAGATTTATATACATTAAAGGTTAACTGCAAGGGGAAAAGAACAGTAGGAACAGCAAACAAAGGAATAAATGTAGAAAAAATAATAATAGGTTTAAATTTTTTTAATTAAAAATAAAAGAGTAAAGAAAAAAAAGGGGGGGGGGAAACTCCACAGAATTGTAAAAGCCCAATGTAGAAGCAGAGGTTTATAACAACAATAAAAAATGTGACTGAGGGGGGAAAAAAGCTCAAAAGCTTAACTGGATTTCTTAGCGCCAATAAAATTGACAACTACAACAGAGGTGGGAAAAAAAGGAAAAAGAGAAAAAAGGAAAAAATCCAAAGAATCTACAAGTCAAAAAATAATAATAAATGTTTTTCCTGAGTCACTGCTGTCAGAGTCCCTTTCCTCGCTGGGAGTCGCAGTCCACCTCGCCTCCCTAGGATGCCCTCTCCACTGTGCTGATCTCTGGACCTGCTGGGGGGCAGCTCATATTCTGACCTGGTCCTCCTCCTGTGTGTTCTTGCCCCTAGTGTCCACAGCTATCAGAACTAGTGTGTTTTCTTTTGTGGGAGCTCTCAATGCCCTTTTATGTATTCCATAGACACAGTCTGCCTAGTTCATCGTGTGGATTTAATCTGCAGCTTGTACAGCTGGTGGGAAGGTTTTGGGTCTTCTTCCTTAGCCACACTGCCCCTGGGTTTCAATTGTGATTTAATTTCCACCTCTGCATGTGGTTCCACTGGGGTTTGCTCCTGAGGCTGCCCTGGAGGACTTGGGTTTGCCCCTGTAAGGGCCAGGCATGGAGGTGGTGCAACTGCTTGGGCTGCAGGGGTTCTGGCAGCACCAGGTACTCAGGGGATTTGGTGGCTAGGGCAGCAGGAAATATAGTGCTCTAGAAGGGTATGGCAACCAGTATTGGCCAATATGCTCCAGTGTTCTTGCCTGGAGAACCCCCATCCCTGACAGAGAAACCTGACAGGCCACAGTCCACAGGGTCACAAAGAGTCAGACACGACCAAAGTGACGCTGTGAGCATAGATGCAAGATTTTTTTTTTGCCTGTGGCAGCTCTGCCCCAGTGGGAGTTGAGCGTGAAGGGGGCGCAGCTGCTTGGCTTGCAGGGACCATGGTGGCGCCAAGTGTGCAGGGACACGGACTGCCTCTGCCACAGGAGTCATGGCCCTATCAGAGTCTTTTTTTGAGCCTCTTGTAGCTGGTCATCAGAAGGCCTCTTGGGCCAGTCTTTCTCTGTACCTCCACCAGTTCGTGCACTTAGAGGGCTCCCTTGCCTGGGGTCCTTCTCTGCTGTGTGGCGCATCAGTCACTTAAAGGAGCACCCTGGGTGGGGTCCTCCTCTGTAGTTCAGTGCCTCAGGCGTTTGATGGGTGAACCTATTGTTCAACTGCCGATGCTGGCATGTGGGGGGAGAGAGGCTGTGGTGATGGCTCCACCCCCTACATGTAACTCAGCGGTATCACCTTGCTTCCATGGCTGTCTGGCTTTCTTCCACCAGCATTTCCCACCACAATCTCCTTCCTCACATCCTCTCAATCCTCTCTGCAGTCAACAGCCGCCCTTGTCCCCAGATTGCTCCACACTCCCCAAACTCCAACTCCCAGCTGCTGCGCCTTCCAGGGGACCAGTGTTCCTGTCCAGGGTACTTATGGCTACAGCAAAGACTGTCTGATTCTCATTCCATTCAGGCTGCCACAGGTCAGCTGTTCCACTCTCAACCTTAAATGTTTCTCCTCTGGCTCAGACAATTGTCCCAATGTGGGGATCAGACCCCTGCTTCAGTTCCCCCACACACTGAGGGCAGGTCCAGTCCTACTAACACCTCTGTTTTTCCCCTAGTTCCTTCATCCTACTGAGTTTTGCATGGTTCTATATATTCTTTTCCACTGGTCAGGTACTCCTGTCCACTCCCAGCTGGTGTTCTGCATGCACTTCTGGGCCTGAAGGTGTATTCCTGATGTATCTATGGAGAGAGATGTACTCCACATCCACTTACTCCTCTGCCATCTTGTTTTCCCAGCTCTTGCTCGTTTAGTGGAAATTAGTTCCTCTGCCATCTTATTGTACTTAACTTGCTCTGTCTCTACAAATTTAGGTGAAACAATTTCCTATTGTGGTCACAAAGAGGTGTTCTTATTTGAGAGCATCCTTGTGCAGGCTGCATATGTCCAATGCCTTTGGTGGGAAAGCTGGACCTGATGAGTTTGCCAGTCACTTCTTTCCTCAGGATGTGCTAGCAGAGGGTATGGCTGATTATGGTGGAGCTAGAGCTTCCCTGTAGTGTGAGATGGGATTTCCTCTCTGCTCAGTCATCATCACTGCCCTGTCAGGAGCAGGATCTGCTCTCAGATTGCTGAATCAGAAGCTCTGAGGGTTGGGCTCAAAGTGACTCTGTTCCCTTTAAGTGTGTTTTTCCTTCCTGCTCTGGGACCTTTGCCCTCACAGAGGAGAGTGCTGAAGCAAGTGGGGTTTGCGTGCTTACAAGTCCAATGGCTGTCTGTGTAGGCAACCGTGGCTGCAGTCAGACACAGTTCATGGTCACATCTTGCCCTTGTCATGGCCACCCCGATCTAGTGCTAGGATGCAGGGTGGAGAGAGCGGGGGCTCAGTGTTCCCTCATCTTGGGTTAGGACTCACGGCAAGGCTGTTGTGGGAATTCCAGCAGCTGTACTGCTGTCAGAACTCTGGGTTGCTTCTGGGGTGCAACCTGAATAAGCACCCACAGTGGCCACCACCACTCCACCTGAGCTACACCCCAGAGCTTCAGGTTGCCATTGCATTCCTAGGTCAGGTCTTTTTCCAGGTCCTAGATCCAGTGCCAAGCTGTGGGACAGAGTGAGCAGTGCCAGGGTGTTCACTCGGTTCCAACTGGGGAATGCAGCAAGGAGGTAGCAGGTAGGACAGACCTCTCTTCACCTTCCTGGGGACACAACACACCTGGGCACTCCTTACAAGTGGGGGTCTAATCTTCTCCTGCCTTTTTATCTGTCCCAGCAGTTCTCCAGGCAGCCAAAAGGGTTTGTCTCCTACTCATAGGACTCAAGGACTGTGACGCCCAGTCTGTGACTGGATCCACTCACTCCCCAGGGCAAGTGTCTATCCGTGCAATCTCCCTTCTCCTCTTATTCCCTCTCCGGCCTGCAGGTCTCAACCTGATGCTTTTCTTCCTGTCCTACTTTATTTTGTGTGTATCTGTCTTACAGTTTTGGTTGTACATGAGTCCTTCTACCAGTTTCCAGTTAGTTTCCTCTGAGAAATGTTTCACATGCAGGTGTATTTTTGATGTGTTCATGGAGGGAGGTGAGCTCCATGTCCTCTGACTCTGCCATCTTCATCTCTCCCTCTCCAGCACATCATTGCTCTTAAGCCAGACTTTTACAAGACAGAATACTCACTCTTGGTCTCCTGATGAATTAATCTGTGTCCTTTCATCAGTAGGAAACCTACACTTGAGTAAAGAAACAGGAAGGAAAAATATGAGATTGCAAAAAGTAAAGGAGACTTGACTGCCGTATAACTGGCCTGTGGAAGATAGGAAGCCTAGAAACTAATCACTTACCTTCCTTCTGCCATGGGAACTTCTCAGGAAAGATGACTGCATATTCTTCCATTCACTGTGCTATCTCCATCATCCTTGCCCTCCCCACGAAAGCAATTGTGAATAGTTCAAATGCTTCACTTAACTCCTTGAGAACCAATAGCCATTTCTGATCACACCCCTTCATCATCAATAAGCAGGGATTTCCTAAATCTAGATCATCATTTATAAAATATGACCTTGAGCAGGTTCAAAGCAATATGCCAGCACTAATGAAGTACGGAAAAGTGTGGGACACGGGAAAGAGGGCGCAAAGAAAGAAAGAAATTAAGAATGGCACCTGAGTTCTCTAAGAGCTCAGTTTCTTACTGTGATAATCGGGTTCTCCTGATGCTTTGAAATGGCAGCACAGTGCCTGTGCTTGCATTCCGCTTTCCCCCCTCACAATTCTTGGTGTATCCCTGAGAATAATCTGGGAAACTGCACAAAAAGAAAATCAAAACAAACTTCTGTCATATGTCCATAAAAGGAAAAAATTTCTATATTTCCAAGAGGCAAAAGTTAATTTTTAATTCAAGTGTATGCCCCCTTTAGGGGAAGAGCTATCCAGTAAATTAGATAAATTTCAAAATTTGCTAGCAGAAATAAAATCCAGAAACTTGGAGGAAAAAGAGCACAATAACAAATGGTAAGTTTTCTGTCATACAAAACAACACTGGGCTTGAGAGGAGGAGAGGGAGGTGTACAGCTTAATTAGGAAGTGTTGCCCAGAATACCAATGGCCTCCCAAATGCTCTGCTTAGCTTTCCATGGGCCATTGTCTTTCTCCATAAAGTTAAATTAGCATCTGCAGCAACTCTCCTAGAATTAAAGACTATAGCTCTATATCTCATTTTGAACACTCACTGGTCTTGAACTAAATTTAAAACATGAATGGAATATTATTTAAAGGTTGATAATCTTCACGTAACATTACTTCAGCAATGAAACTAAAACCCCTTGAATAGAATTCTGTTGGCTAGCCAAGAGGACCCTGGTTAGGTTCCAGTTTAATAAAATTATCTAGCATTTGCAACTGTAAATGCTTTAAGGCTTTTTTAAAGATGGTATTATGACCTATACATAAAGTGATAAAGTATAAAGCATAAAGACATAAAGCATAAAGTGATGGACAATAAAACCTTTAGCTGATCTGTGGAGGAAGAGGGGGAAATAGAGGCCCATGGGAAGTGTCATGTACTTCCTCCAACTGGGAAGATCCTCTCTTCTCTTTTCCTCTCTAACAGCAACAAGGAGCAATTCTTTGGTTCCAAAAGGATTTTTAAATTTCCATCAAAGAAAACACATTCCACTGAGAAAATTCAGTAGTCAGTGAGATTGCAGAACCGGAGCACACCTATTGGGAAGTGATCCAAAGTGGCATCCACAGTTACCAAATTAACTTCTTTGTTACACCTATGACATCTAGCAGTACTTCCAGGTACAGTCTGTCATGCTGTGGAAGGGTATAGTCAGGAGAAATAATCTTGTTATTAGACAATCACAAATCTGTAAAGCCCTAGAGGTCATGTTGATCATCTTTTCCATTTCAGTTTACAGGCATTACCCCCACTGGAAAGTCAACAGGTTCTTGTAGTGCTTGGTCCTCAAAGAAGGCTAGACATCCTGCAGACACCTGCGCTAAGATTGGGCACCTGGAATGTGATGCTTTGGGTGTTATTATGGTCTTGTGGGTTGGAAGAGAACAAAAGGAGATCTGGAAGAAAATCCCATCCTGTCAACCTAGGGAAAACCGAACTACCTAGAGGAGTCAAAGAGACCTCATGAGGAAAAGGTTCTGCTTCGTTTTTATTTTTCTCTCCCATTTAAAGATTTGGCCAACTCCCTAATATCTAGGAAGCAAGAAGCAAGTGTCTCAGCTCAGGGCAGACCTGAAACTAAGAACAACAGGCCAACAGTTGATGTCCACCTGAAAAGCAGAGCCAACCTTCCATATGATCCTGATATGTGAGCTATCATGGATATCCTGATGTCTACACAGAAATCCCAGAAAGTTCCAGAAGCCCTATTGGAAATTAGCTGGATCAACTTTGTATCTGTTATCTGATGGGACCTGATATCCTGAAAGTATATTGTATAGTGTACTGAAGCACTATTACCTTCCTCATTGAATGCCCAGAAATAGGCGAAAAGCAGCTACTATGATCTCAGAAACTGAGGAAAGCTTCAGGGCTGTTCTCATAGTTCGGACCTGAGAGAAACAGACCCAGCCCATTCATTCTGTTAGAAACAAGACAGGAAATGATCTTTTTGTAAGTACACTGAGAATTGTTAGGGAAAGACGAGGCCAAGAAGGAAGGTCACAGTCACTCTACAAATAGTTGTAGCATCAACAAATCAGCAAATAATTTGAGGAAACCAATGAGATTTATGATTAATAATCCTAAAAATCTGTAATAGGTATAGATAGACATAGATATAATATATACACATACATACAAAGCCTAATGCCAGTAGAATTGAGACAAACATATGACTATTATCAACAATTAGTTAAAAAACAACATGACAAGTCCACTACTACTACTACTACTTCAGTGTCATGTGCAGGGTAAAAGAAAGAAATACTCATGTGTCAATTACTGTGTTCCCATCAGTGGTATCATCTTTGATCTTCACTCCAAAAATAGCAAGGAGTGACCACCATAATCACAAAACAATACCATAGGACATTATGAAATTTAAAATAGTTTCCTGTGTGTTGTTTCATCTCATGATCGCCTTGTGAGAAAAGCAGGGTACTACAGCAGATATGGTAGTATTAGGAAGAGGAAGCACGGAAAAGAAAGGAAGGGCAGAAAGGGAGAAAGGGACGAGAGAGAGAAAGGAGGAAGGGGGGAAAGTTACCTCTGAAATTCAAGATAGCAATTGCTCTACAAATTCTAAGTAGTAATATCATCATCAATCATAGCTATAAAATTTCTCGTAAACTCATATACTAAGTTGGGAAACTTTAGAAAAAAACAACAGTAAGAGCAGAGTAAAGCACAAAGTCAAGGAAGTCGGTTAAGGAAAAAAAAAAGCAGCAAGCACTAACTTTCCCCATAAGCCTCATACTCTCTCCGGGAGGCAATCAGCCGCCAAGCAATAAGCTTCCATGAAGCGCGGGGTGTGTAAAGAGACCCAGAGACCAGCCCTTCGAAGGGAAATCCCTCCCATTTTGTCCTCAGTTCAACTCCCAAGATTCCCAGGCTCACCATGTGAGTCACACTGCAATCGCTTAGGACAGGCATCTGCACGGATGCCCTCTGCTTCAGAAGGGAATTGCAAGCTCCCGCCTGCCTGTAGTAAGGGGAAAATCAGTGCAATAATGTGACCGGATGCTGGAAAGCTGGCAGCCAGAGAAAACAGTAGTGTATTTGGCAAATTTTCTTTTGCAGGGCTTTTTACTGTAAAGAACATTGGCCTCCATGGACTAAGAGAAATTTTGCGTCCCTTTCTCGAATTTGATCTCTTTGTTTCCATTTTAATAGGTCGTGGGAAGTTTCCTGTGAATACGTAAACAAGCTTTGTGTTTATTTTAATCACTTTTTCCTCCTGTTTCCAGGCTCCGGACAACCCCCGGCCCTCACTTGAATTGTGGTGGTTACAGTAGAACACAACCTGGTTGTAACTTAAGTCTTTCCTTTTGTAAGAGGAAGTGGTGAGATAAATAAAGGGATGGTATTTTCTTAAAGCAGCTGCATCTCCTATTATCTGGCTAAAGAACTAACTCCTCAACAAATTAGTCAACTGAACTAGTTTAAGAAAGAAAAGAAATCTTTGAGCTGGCGAATTTGTAGCTTTGAAAACTGAACAACTACCTAAGAAAGAATCTCTCACTTCCCTGTCATTCCTGAATAGGGCATCTCTCCTTTATTTCTCAGTGAATCACCTTGAAAATGTTGCCATTATATGATATCTAGTCCCTCTCATCTGAGTTATCAACCCACTGTCATCTAGCATCTGCCCTTACTACCTTACTGAAACTTACAAAGAAAATGATCAAAATGACCTGCTTATTGACAAACACAATGGATATTTTAAAGTCCTTATCTTATTAGATTTCTCTGCGGTATTTCTAGATGCTGATCAACTTTTCCTTTGAGATATTTCTCTTCTTTGCCATGATAACATGCTCTCCTGATTCTCTGACATCTGAGAACAATTCTTTTTTTTAAGGCAGCAATTATAAAATTTTTAATATTCTTCAAGTAGAGAATAAAGAGTTAAATAAACACTTTCTAACTTTTAAATCAGATCAATTCTTAGAGTTCTTTCCTGAATCCTTTTCCCTCATCTTCTTAAAAATAGGTGTTCTTTTGTGTTCTCCACCTCTTCTTTATCTTGTTTATTTATTCTTTATGCTTTCAACATCACCTCTACATAATTTTCACATTTGTATCTCTAGCCTAGACTTCCTCCCTAAGTCCTTACATCTTCACCTCCCCATCTTGACTGTAGCCATGATTATTATGAACAGTTCTAACTCAGCTCCTGCAGCCAGACTCCCACCACAAGTGCCTGCTGCTGCACGTCTTTCTGCATTCTGCCCTCAGGACCTTCTCTGATACCACAAGAGTTGGGCAGTCCACAGTGGGAGAGTCAGTAGATAAAAGCTCCAGACTTCCATCCTTCAGATGACTAATTTTTGGAAACATTCTTTGTTCTCAAAAATCCCTTGTTGCCCAGAGTACTGATCTGAATAAAGTACCCTGACATTGTCTCTTCTTCCTTCACCATCCCATTCTTCTTACCTGGATGCTCATGCTTTGTAGGATCACTACCCTAATAAACTACCCGCACCCAGGTTCCTATCTCAGGCATTGCTTTTAGCGAAACCCAAAGGTATTTGGTACCAAGAATGGTCCTGCAAAGCAGATTCTCAACATGAGACTCTATGGCCAGACCATCTCCACTTAGATGATACCAGTAGTATAATCACTGGTGGGAGCAGGAGAGTGATAAAACCCAGCATGATGTAACATTCAATTACTGAGACTCTCACCCACAGTGAATGTGATGAAATATAGGGGAAAGGAAAAGTATTGCATGAATGATATGGGCTGATGGTAATTACCAGTATTGTGGAATTGAAAGCTTTTTGTTAGATGTCATAAAAGGCTTGAGAGAATAGAATAGAATATGGAGTAGAAATAAAATAGAATCACATCAGTTATCAACTCAGTGCACACTGGAAGATCAGAAAGCTTCCATAGGAAGGTTCAAAAAGACCTTCACTCTTATAATCAGATGGCAGTCTATGTTGAAAGTCAGGCCAAAGAGCTAAACCTTATGAAAAGACTGGATGTACAATGTTGAGAGATCTTCCAAGCTGAAGACACACCCATCATAGAAAAACAGTGAAATCCTGAGACCTGATATGAGAAAGACATTTGGGTGGATTCATTTAAGAGGACTGAAGCACCAAGTTCTTCTGGAGCCTTCAGACTGCCTGAAGCAGCTTGCTCCCTTCTGCTAGAGAAAAAGAGTGTCCCTTACCTGAATATCTTGTAAAGACCTCACATGAGGCAGAGTCCTAGAAAGATGTTATTGCCTCTTTAAGACCCACCATAGTCTCCCCTTACAATGCACAAACTAATAACTAAGGTCATGACCCAGTATTCACTGAGTAGGGAAATATAGTCCCTGCTCCAGAAGAAAATAGCTTTTTTTTTACCAAAATGTAGTACTAGCTTATTAAGGCTTCTTTGGTGGCTCAGTAGTAAAGAATCCGCCTGCCAGTCCAAGAGATGCAGATTCAATTCCTGGTTCAGGAAGATCCCCTGGAGAAGGAAATGGCAACCCACTCCAGTATTCTTGCCTGGGAAATCCCATGGACAGAGGAGACTCACAGGCTATAAGCCAGTTCAGTTCAGTCACTCAGTCATGTCCAATTCTTTGCGACCCCATGGACAGTAGCACGCCAGGTCTCCCTATCTATCACCAACTCCTGGAGTCTGCTCAAACTCATGTTCATCGAGTTGGTGATGCCATCCAACCATCTTATCCTCTGTCATCCCATTCTCCTCCTGCTTTCAAACTTTCCTAGCATCAGGGTCCTTTCAAATGAGTCAGTTCTTCCCAACAGGTGGCCAAAATAATGGAGTTTCAGCTTCAGCATCAGTCCTTCCAATGAATAAACAGGACTGATCTCCTTTAGGAAGGACTGGTTGGATCTCCTTGCAGTCCAAGGGACTCTCAAGAGTCTTCTCCAACACCACAGTTCAAAAGCATCAATTCTCTGGCTCTCAGCTTTCTTTATGGTCCAACTATCACATCTATACATGACTACTGGAAAAACCATAGCTTTAACTAGAGGGACATTTGTTGACAAAGTGATGTCTCTGCTTTTTAATATACTGTCTAGGTTGGTCATAGCTTTTCTTTCAAGGAGCAAGTGTCTTTTAATTTCATGACTGCAGTCACCACCTGCAGTGATTTTGGAGCCCAGGAAAACAAAGTCTGTCACTGTTTCCATTGTTTCCCCATCTATCTGCCATGAAGTGACAGGACTGGATGCCATTGTCTTTGCTTTTTCACTTTCTTCTTTCTCTTTTATCAAAACGCCCTTCAGTTCCTCTTTGCTTTCTGCCATAAGGGGATGTCATCTGCATATCTGAGGTCATTGATATTTCTCCTGACAATTCCAACTTGTGCGTCATCCAAACTGGCATTTTGCGTGATGTACTCTGCATAGAAGTTAAATAATCAGGGTGAAAATATACAGCCTTGACGGACTCCTTTCCCAACTTGGAATCAGTCCATTGTTCCATGTCTGGTTCTGTTGCTTCTTGACCTGCATACAGATTTCTCAGAAGGCAGATAAGGTGATATGGTATTTACATCTCTTTAAGAATTTTCCACAGTTTGTTCTGATCCACATAGTTAAAGGCTTTGGCATCATCAACAAAGCAGAAGTAGATGTTTTTCTGGAATTCTCTTGCTTTTTCTGTGATCCAACGGATGATGGCAATTTGATCTCTGGTTCCTCTGCCTTTTCTAAAACCAGCTTGAACATCTGGAAGTTCTCGGCTCATGTACTGTTGAAGCCTTACTTGGAGAATTTTGAGCATTACTTTGCTAGTGTGTGAGATGAGTGTAATTGTGCAGTAGTTTGAGCATTCTTTGGCATTGCCTTTCTTTGGGACTGGAATGAAAACTGACCTTTTCCAGTTCTGTGGCCACTGCTGAGTTTTCCAAATTTGCTGGCATATTTAGTGCAGCACTTTCACAGCATCATCTTTCAGGATTTGAAGTAGCTCAACTAGAATTCCATCACATCCACTAGCTTTGTTCGTAGTGATGCTTCCTTAGGTCCACTTGACTTTACACTCCAGGATGTCTGGCTCTAGATGAATGATCACACCATTGTGGTTATCTGGGCTATGAAGATCTTTTTAGTACAGTTCTTCTGTGTATTCTTGCCACCTCTTCTTAATATCTTCTGCTTCTGTTAGGTCCATACTGTTTCTGTCCTTTATTGTGCCCATCTTTGCATGAAAGGTTCCCTTGGTATCTCTAATTTTCTTGAAGAGGTCTCTAATCTTTCCCACTCTATTGTTTTCCTCTATTTCTTTGCATCGATCACTGAGAAAGTCTTTCTTATCTCTCCTTGCTAGTCTTTGGAACTCTGCATTCAGATGAGTTTATCTTTCCTTTTCTCCTTTGCATCTTTTCTTTTCTCAGCTATTTGTAAGGCCTGCTCAGACAACCATTTTGCCTTTTTGCATTTCTTTTTCTTGGAGATGATCTTGATCACTGCCTCCTGTACAATGTGACGAACCTCCATCCATAGTTCTTTAGGCACTCTATCAGATCTAATCCCTTGAATTTGTTTGTCACTTCCACTGTATAATCATAAGGGATACGAAATAGATCATATCTGAATGGTATAGTGGCTTTCCCTACTTTCTTCAATTTAAGTCTAAATTTGGCCATGGCTATAGTTCATGGAGTTGCAAGGAGTCAGACACAACTCAGCGACTAAACAACAATGACAACAGTACTAGCTATCTGTTTTGACAGGACTTGGAAGAATATGTGTGGGAAAGGATTGTGAGGGTTAAGATGGGGAGGCAGTATATTAACCTGAATAAGGGTGACTTGTTGACATTGAAGTTCTCTTCCATGACTCAGGATTTAATATCTTGGCAAGAACACAGGAACCCAGTTCTAACACAAAACTGGAATGCCTTCTTAAAGCTTAGTCACAATTATGGCCTGTAAGGGTAGAGATAATGGAACTGCCTTGGCAGAGTACTGTAAAAGGATTTAGAAGGCTCAGGAAAGAGGGAAAGAAAACACCCTAACCATGTTCTGCAGGACAGCCCAGAGGATATATTCTTTACTAAGGTAGCAAAGAATCAAATTTTTATAAGATTCTCTCATATCTTTGAGAATTTCAGTGCTAATTCTTCTCTGTATGCCTGTGTAGATAGTAGGAATTAATGCCACAGTAGTGCATTTCCATTTTGCTGATGGGGCTGATAGAATTCCAAAAAATTAGAGACCAAGTTGTTGCAGTTAATAGTCAGAGGCAAGGTAAAAGTGATTACCATCAGTTTAGTTCAGTTCAGTCACTCAATCGTGTCTGACTCTTTGTGACCCTATGAACTGCAGCACTCCAGGCCTCCCTGTCCATCACCAACTCCTGGAATTTACTCAAACTCATGTCCATTGAGTCGGTGATGCCATCCAACCATCTCATCCTCTGTCATCCCCTTCTCCTCTCACCTTCAATCTTTCCCAGCATCAGGGTCTTTTCAAATGAGTCTGCTCTTTGCATCAGGTGGCCAAAGTATTGGAGCTTCAACTCAGCATCAGTCCTTCCAATGACAGGATTGATTTCCTTTAGGATGGATTACCGTTAATAGGCATCAAATCCAGAATGGCAATCAGAGTACCTGGACAATGGTGTTCCTGGGAATGACACAGATGGCCATCTGCCTACAGAAAAAAAAAAAAATCAAGGGCTGGTGAGCAGTGACTGATGTCAGCCTCCACACTGGAAAATCACAATATACTCAGTTGATTTTCACCAAGGGTCCCAAGAAAATTCAATAGGGAAAGAGCAGTCTTTTCAACAATAGTGCTGGGACAACTGATGATCCACATGGTAAAAGAATGGACTTGGACCCTTTCCTCACACCATACATGAAAATTAACTCAAAATTGGTTATAAATCTAAAGAGCTCAACTATAAACCGCTTATAAAAAAAAACACAAATGGATCTTCATGATCTTGGGTAAGGCAACTTCTTAGAGATGACATGCATGTGATAAGAGAATGCAAGTGATAAGAGGAAAAAAATAATAAATTCAACTTTATTTTTAAAACTTTTGTTTTTCAAATGCCACCATCAAGAAAATGATAAGACAATTTTGACTGTTAATTTCATGTTCCAATTTTGCTATGGTATGGTGCTCTGTTAATTGGTCAAACACCAATCTACATGTTGCTATGACAGTATTTTTTAGATGTAATTGATATTTAAATCAGTAGACTTTGAACACATTACTCTCCATAATGTATATGGGTCTTATCCAGTCAGTTGAACACCTTAAGAGAAAAGACTGAGTTTCCTGGAAAAGGAAGTATTCTGCCTCCAGACTTGCCTTTATACAGCAAATTATGAAACACTACAACATCAACTCCTACCAGAATCTTCAGCCTGCCAACCTGCCTACAGATTTCAGACTTGCCCCACAATATGTGAACCAATTCCTTAAAATATTTCTTCTCTGTATCTATATATATATATATATTTTTTTTTTCTCAATATATGTATTCTTTCCCTGGGGAATCATGACTAATACAATAACTTACATAACAGAAAAAAATTGAATATTATGTATCTGAAAAGAGACTACTTTTATCTAGAATGTATTTGAAAACACAATTCAGTAGTAAAGAAAAAATAATGAAATTTTAAAATGAATAAAAGTTTTTACATAGACATTTCTTCATAAAATATACATGAATGGCCATTCATGAAACGATGCATATTATCTCTAGTCATTAGGAAAATGCAAACCAAAGCCACAATAAAATATCATTTCACATTTACTAGGATCTAAAATGAAGCTGTAAGACCATATCAAATATTAGGAAGAATGTGGAGAAATCATAACCCTCATACATTGTTGTGGGAATGTAAAATAATATAACTACTTTGGAAAATAATTTGGGAGTTAACTGTTTAATGTCAAAATAGAGTTACTACATAATTCACTCCTACACGTGGATCCATATAAAATGAAAATACACACCCACATAAATATTTCTGGAGTATTATTCATACTAGCCAGGAATGCAAACAATTCAAATGTCCATCAACTAGTAACTGGATAAACAGTATGTAGCATACAACAGAATATTATTTGGCCGAAAAAGAGAAATGAAATTCTGATATATGCTGTTAATACAATTTTGATGACCCTAACACATTGCGCTAAATGAAAGAAGCCAGTAACATCATATCAGATATTGCATGATTCCACTTATGTAAAATACCCATAATGGCCAAATCTGTAGAGACAGAATGTCAGTGAGTCGTTGCCTAAGACTGTGTAAGGCAGTGGAAAGAGGAATGTAAGGAATGGTAAATGAATGTTGATGGGGATTGAGTGTCTCTTGCAGTAATGAAAATGTTCTAAAATTAGCTTATAGTGATGTAACACAACTCTTTAACTATACAAAAAAAAAAAAAACTTTTTTGAATTACACACTTAAATGGGCAAATTTTGTGGTACATAAATTACAGCTCAAGAAAGCTATTTTTAAAAAAAGAAAATAAGAAAATATATCCTTTATTTGGCTTCCTTCATTTTTTATTTCATTTTCCCATTCTCTTTCCATGATTTCCTCTGATTATCTCCCAAACAAACAACTTGCATTACACACAAATCCCTTTTGTCATTGCATATTTTATGGGAAAATTAAAATAATAGGCAGCTTTGGATTTTAGAATCATCATATAGCACATTTGAGAATATTACTCTGACCCATATCACAGTACTGAAGAGGACTGAAAATTCTGAGAGGGCTGAGAGCAAGAGAGGATTTAGCAATAGGTCCAGTCTAAGAAGCAAGCCTCCCTGCCATTCAGGTCACAAGACCCAGAAGACCCAATGGTGATAAAACTACATGCTTTATGGGGTCTCAGTAGGAGACTCAGCACAGAATCCTCTGGTTTGCAGTCATATCTTCCACAATAGAGACTAAATATCTCACTATGGCTAATCATGTGTATACAATCAGATCTTCCCAATTTGAGCTGGATATTGTGAGAGCCACCAAATTTTGTAAGGTGGATGTTGATTGCACAGCTCCAATCAATCATATTGGATATAGTATCTTGGTGGGGTCATGTCTCAACAGGCCTAGAGGATACAAGTAAATTACATGAATATGAGGCCATGATCACTGTATCAGTTACCCCTGATAACTGAGGGCCAGTTTTCAGGACTGGTGGACTCTTCTTCATCACACAACTATGTTTACTGTCTATGATAAGTCCTCCTTGTCACAAACAAAGGGAAATATTGGACCTGTTCACAGTCAGTTGAATATGTTGACATGAGACAAAAAGGTCTGCACTACACCAGAGCTCCACTCATGGACAAAGCAGTCCCTAAGGAACAAAGAAAGGGAAATGCTGTTTGACATAAATTTGATCAGTATTTTTAGTTGCCCACTATTTGTAGAGAGACAAATGGCCTGAGTAAGGGTATATAAAGATAGTGAATTACTATTACCCAGAGGTAATAGAGTTGGCATTGGATTCCTATTACCAAGAAGCAATAGTAGTATTGGCTCCTCACTATCACTGCCAATAATGTGCTTGCAAAGCTTGTGCTTTCATATCCTGTGGTCTTAGACCTTGTTGTATTTGAGGTCTTAATTCTGAAAGGGGTGGTAATATTTGGGAATTCTTCTACCAGGCAACATTCTAAGTATTCCATTGAATTTGAAACTGTAGTTCCTCATGTCAATGGACCAATTGGCAAAGAAGAAAGTACTCTATTGAGAAGAACAATCAAACTTGATTCTCTTGAAGGGTTATAACTGATAGAAAATAGCTGCATCTGCAGCTTGCAGTGTTCACCGTAGTCTACTATGGTGCTCCCATGCTTGGTGATGACTGTTTACTGGCAATTGGAGCAATCACGCCACACAAGGGACTCAGGCCCTTCCATTCAACCAGTCAGGCAACCTCAACCAGTTGGTGTTGGACTGTTCTTGTTGTTTAGTTACTCTGTTGTGTCCAACTCTTTGTGACTCCATGGGCTGCTGCAGGCCAGGCTTCCCTGTCCTTCACTATCTCCCGGAGTTTGTGCAAACTCATGCCCATTGAGTCAATGATGCCATCCAACCATCTCATCCTCTATCACCCTCTTCTCCTGCCCTCAATCTTTCCCAGCACCAGGTGTTTTCCTGTTCTTCGCATCAGGGGGCCAAAGTATTGGAGCTTCAACTTCAGCATTGGTCCTTTCAATGAATATTCAGGGTTGATTTCCTTTAGGATTGACTGGTTTGATCTTGGTATCCATGGGACTGTCAAAAGTCTTCTCCAGCACCACAGTTTGAAAGCACCAATTCTTTGGCACTCAACTTTCCTTATCGTCCAACTCTCACAAGGGTTAAAAACCTAGTGTCAGGAGTAGAAGAGGCAGAAGATAGAAATCAGTGACAGTCTGAGGACCACTGAAACAACACAGACTGTAGCCTATACTACTAATTCACCTGAACCCCTTCCTGCCTTCTGTCCCAGGGCCTTCTCTAGCACAATAGGAAGTCCCATGGCTGACAGAACTTCAGTGAGGCTCATACTTCTTAAGGCTTCCTTCACTTCCATTCATCCAAGTACTTCCTACATCCAGTTGTCTATCCTTCCCAAGAGTTTGTTGAATCTATCATTTGAACTGTATCTCCTCTGAGCACCCTGACTGCAGTCTTACTAATTTCAAATCTTCTCTAAAAAGAAAGTTATGTTTCTGCCTTTTAAATCTTTCAATGGCGTCATATCACCTACAAGTTAAGGACTAAGTTCCTTAGCTGGGTATATAAGGCCCTGGATGGTATTTCTCTGCTTACTTCTCTAGTCTGATTTCCTATCATTTTTTTAATCCTCAGCCTTTTCACTCTATAAAAATATCAAGTAGCTGAAGCTTCCAGATACCTTGTAATAGGCATTTACTATCCATTCTCCCTTCTGGAAGCCATATTCTAAGTTATCTCTAGGTGACCAGCATTTCCCCCTTTTCCAGACTAAGTGCTTACAATTAGACCACAGTTACTGTCCCAGGAATGAGCACTACTTGATCAGAGCCAGTGAATCATAATGAGATTTGTTTTTTCAGGAATCCTACAAAAGAAAACTTTCCTATTGAAAGAAAACATTCCTATTAAATGTAAACCAATGAATTACATGAGCTCTGCATCTGTGGAAGCCACCTGGAGACCATGGGGGATAGCCATGAGAATAAAGCCAACACAAAGGAAGCACAGTAAATAATGGAGCAGAAAGAACTGGATAATGGTCACCTCATCTGAGACCTTATGTACAGCCAAAACAGAAGTTAGATCTGCTCTAGACTGCTCATGTTCATGAACAGGGCATTCCATTTTTAGCTTAACTTAGTTTGACTCAGAACTTTTTTGTTTTGTCCATTAAATATGTCCTAACTGATATAAAATTCTCCAAGCCAGACTTCAGTAATACGCGAACTGTGAACTTCCAGATGTTCAAGCTGGTTTTTTGAAAAGGCAGAGGAACCAGAGATTAAATTGCCAACATCTGCTCGATCATCAAAGAAGCAAGAAAGTTCCAGAAAAAACATCTATTTCTGCTTTGTTGACTATGCCAAAGCCTTTGACTATGTGGATCACAATAAACTGTGGAAAATTCTGAAAGAGATAGGAATACCAGACCACCTGACCTGCCTCTTGAGAAATCTGTATGCAGGTCAAGAAGCAACAGAACTGGACATGGAACAACAGACTGGTTCCAAATAGGAAAAGGAGTATGTCAAGGTTGTATATCGTCACCGAGCTTATTTCACTTATGTGCAGAGTACATCACATGAAATGCTGGGCTGGATGAAGCACAAGCTTGAATCAAGATTGTCGGGAGAAATATCAATAACCTCAGATATGCAGATGACACCACCCTTATGGCAGAAAGTGAAGAACTAAAGAGCCTCTTGATGAAAGTGAAAGAGGAAAGTGAAAAAGTCGGCTTAAAGCTCAACATTCAGAAAACTAAGATCATAGCATGTGGTCCCATCACTTCATGGCAAATAGATGGGGAAACAGTGGCTGACTTTATTTTGGGGGCTCCAAAACCACTGCAGATGGTGACTGCAGCCATGAAATTAAAAGATGCTGACTCCTTGGAAGGATAATTATGACCAACCTAGACAGCATATTAAAAAGCAGAGACATTACTTTGCCAACAAACGTCCATCTAGTCAAGGCTATGGTTTTTCCAGTAGTTATGTATAGACATGACAGTTGGACTATAAAGAAAGCTGAACACCGAAGACTTGATACTTTTGAACTGTGATGTTGTAGAAGACTCTTGAGAGAGTCCTTGGACTGCAAGGAGACCCAACCAGTCCATCCTAAAGGAAATCAGTCCTGAGTGTTCATTGGAAGGACCGATGTTGAAGCTGAAATTCCAATACTTTGGCCACCTGATGCAAAGAGCTAACTCCTTAGAAAAGACCATGATGCTGGGAAAGATTGAAGGCGGGAGGAGAAGGGGACAGCAGAGGATGAGATGGTAGGCACCACCAACTCAATGGAGATGAGTTTGAGTAAACTCCAGAGTTGGTGATGGACAGGGAGGCCTGGTGTGCTGCAGTCCATGGGGTCACAAAGAGTCAGACACGACTGAGTGACTGAACTGAACTGATACATATATAGTTTCATGTGTCTGTGTACTTGTGCATGTATAAATGCCTAAATGCCTTATTTAAATACTTTGGTTAAATATTATCTTCCTTGGAAGTTTCTCCTAATTATTCAGAATGTGTTTGTCACCTGGATCATTGTGTTTTCTCTGTACATAAATACAGAGAAATTTGTACTTGAAATTTATGTATTTGAATTTGTCCCCATATACTATATGCATAGCTAACGTGTAGGTCTCTTCCACTAGACTATTAATTCTATTTGTTTCTTGAAAGAGAATTTTGCTTTCAACTAGCCCAATGACAGGCACATAGCAAATACTTACACTTATATATCGTGGGGATTTAGTCACTGCGTCATGTCTAACTCTTTGTGACCCCATGGACTGTATCCCTCCAGATTTGTTTATGGACTTCTCCAGGCAAGAATATGGAATTGGGTTGCCATTTCCTTCTCCATGGGATCTTCCCAACCCAGGGACTGAACCCCAGTCTCTTGCATTCCAGGCAGATTCCTTACTGACTGAGCAAACCAGGGAAGCCCACATTTATATATTGTCGCCTAGCAAAACTTCCCCAAAATCACTGGCTTAAAGCAACCAAGATTAATAATTTCTCTTTATTCTGGGTTTTGAACCCAGAATTTTGAACCCTGAAGAACCATTCTGGGATGGTTCTTCTGCTTCATGTAGTGTCATCTGGGGCACAAAGACAAGTGAAAACTACCAAATGGCTTCATTCACATGACTATCACTTTACAACCAGGAACTCAGCTGGGACTGTCAGCCAGAGCTCTTGGTTCTCTTCACATGGACCTCTCCTCTCCATAGGCCTGCTTGGGTTTCCTCACAGCATAGTGTCTGTGTTCCAAGCAACAAAAGCAGCAACTGAAGATATTTTTAAAATTTTATTTATTAACTATAATTGACTTATAATATTCTATTAATTTTAGGTATACAGCTTCAAAGTCTCTTCCATTACAGATTATTATAAGATACTGAATATAGTTCCCTGTGCTATACAGTAAATCCTTGTTATCTATTTTATATATAGTGGTGTGTATCTGTTAACTCTATACTTTTAATTTATCCCTCCCCCTTTGCTTCCCCCTGTGGTAACTGTAAGGTCATTTTCTATGTCTGTGAGTCTGTTTCTGTTTTGTAAATAAGTTGATTTGTATTCTTTTTTTAGATTCCACATAGAAGTGATATCATATTTGCCTTTCTCTGTCCAATTTACTTTACTTAGTATGATAATCTTTAGGTCTATCCATGTTGCTCCAAATGGCAATATTTCATTCATATATATGCACATCCACAATAGAATATATATATATATGTATACTACACACCTTCCACATCTTCTTTATCCATTTATCTTTTGATGGACATTTAGGTTGTCTCCATGCCTTGGCTATTGCGAATAGTAGCAGCTGAAGATATTTTAAAGCCCAGCCTTGCAAGTTACACAGCATCACTTCTATCAATATTGTTGAACAAAGCAGCCATAGGCCAATCAAAATTCAAGCGGAAGAGAAATAGATTCCACCTCTTGATGTGCAAGAAGCAAGATTATACTGCAAAAGAGCATTTAATGTGGCAAACGGTGTTGCAGCCATCTCTGAAAACAAAGTAAAACAGTCCACTGCAGCACTTAATAATCTCTGAATGAATGAGAAAATGAATGAATATACTATGGTCACCCTTTATTCCTGTCACTCATCTCATTCCACCACATTTGTGTTTAAGGTTTGATGGTGGCACACTTTCTCTTATCGGAATATTCATCTTTTTTCTTTCAGTAAGAGTTTCTAGAATTTTCAGTTAGTAAGATCAAGATTTAGGTCAGTTTATATAATTTTTCTCTAATAGTCTCTTTGTGGGGAAAAAGAAAAACCCTCTTTCAAGCCTGTGTTGCAGGAATGTATTGTGTGTGTGTGTGTGTGTGTGTGTGTGTGTGATTGCTTATTCTGTGTATTCAACGGATCTAAAATGCTCTAATATTCTGACTCAAATTTTAAATTCCTGAGACTTTAAAACATTTTATTTATTTATTTTTGGCTATGCTGAGTATTGTTGCATGGGCTTTTCTCTAGCTGCTGTGAGCGAGGGCTACTCTCTAGTTGAGAGCTGCGCGGGCTTCTCACTGCAGCAGTTTCTCTTGTTGCAGAGCATAGGTTCTGGAGCACTGTAATACATGGGCTCAGCAGCTGCAGCTCCCAGACCCTAGAGCACAAGCTCAGTAGCTTCCTCATATGGGCTTAGCTGTTCCGTGTCATATGGGATCTTCCCAGATCAGGGATCCAACCCATGTCTCCTGCATTCACATATGGACTCTACCACTGAGCCACCAGGGAAGTCCCTTAAATTCCTGAGTTTTAAGGCTTATGTCTGGTTTAATTACTTTATATAAAACACAATCCAATAATACTTAATAACTGTGAGAAGGTGATAATCTGGCTTGTAGCCAGATTCTTGCATCTTTAAAAATAAGGCAAAGGAGTTTATCTTACATCCAAGTCTATGCTACAAAATTCCATGAAGAATGTAGAAATGACTGTTTAGCATAGATCAGCATTATATTTTTTCATGTACCATAATAAAACATATACAGTGAAAATTCTCACTGTGTGAGGCTACATGAACATTGCTAAAGTCTCCACAAGTCCATTCTATCCAATGAGCTTCTTTAAAGACCAGATGGCCCTAGTCAGAGAGCTTTTGTTCAATCAGTCATTTCCTGAGGGCACATCTCTAGGGTTTGTCCTTTTCGATACAATTCCTTATTCCCTTTCTATCTTTATTTATTTGAATTTGATCTAACTTCTCTTGACTTGGGTGTTCAAGACATCATCACATCTCTTTTGCTGTATATCTTTATAAATTGTCCTGCTTGGGTTTTTCTACAGTCTCTTCCCACACTAGTTTCTACTTCGGTGCTGCTATTCTTTTGTTTCTTTTAGTTTTGCCTCGTAAACCAAGCCCTAAGTACCAAAATAAATTCTCTGTTTTCAACATTCTTGAACCAGAAACAGTAAACTACATGAACCATTACTTGTCCTGAAACCACCAAACCAGGCCCAATTTCTATGGCTAAATCTGTGGATACAACTATTTGGAGCTTGGCATATATGTCTTCACAATACCTATGGTTAGGTTCTGTGCATCACAAAATTTCTAATCAAACCATGATGTAGCTAAAAACCTACTATCCAAGAGTTGAGTTTGAAGTCTCAGATATATTTGAATCTTTGACTCAGACAGTAAAGAATCTGCCTGCAATGAGGGAGCCCCAGGTTCAATTCCTGGGTCAGGAAGATCCCCTGGAGAAGGGAATGGCAACCCACTTCAGTATTCTTGCCTGGAGAATCCCATGGACAGAGGAGCCTGGTGGGCTACTGTCCATGGGGTCCCAAAGAGTTGGACACGACTGAAGTGACTTAGCAGGTATATTTGAATCTTAAGTTACTGAGAACTCTGAAGGTGGGAAACCAGAGGAATAACAGCTTTTATAGTGACCCAGGAAAGTGATTCTCATGACAGCAGCCACCTATGTACCATGCAGAAGCATTCAGAGAGCATGTTTTAAAAATAAGCTGGAATTTATTTTCTGAATACTGAAAATGATACATTTGTTCTTCATTTGTCCTGGTAGGTGAACTTATATAATCAGGGAAATGGTACTAGTTCTCTGCTTTAGAAATTTTACAAAAACATCTTGTAAAATATAAGGAACAAGGAGTTATTTTCTGTCATAGGGCTGTTCTACAGGGTGATCCATGTACTCTGTGTTTCTTAATCTTTCTTCCCACTTGAGATATCATCAAGGTAATAATGTTGATACTGATTATGGGCTTCTTGATGAGTCTGAAACCTAGAGAGAGGCTGACTCCAACTCCTCTTCATGGGCTGGCTACTGGAAAAATAATATAGTATCTGGTGCTAACTAGCTAATAAATAAAAGAAGGAAGAGAGAAGAACATTAAATTGCTAAATCAAAAACAAAAAATGGAGGAACACCAGGAAATTAATTGAAGTCACCAATGTCAGGGAATAAATCTGATGCTGTCTCACCATCAGGATGCCAGCAGAGCCTTGGTTCCTGTTCTTGGAAGAGCAGTGGGGAAATCAGTGCTGGGTGGGAGTGACAGGTTAAGAAGTGTCTAGAGAGGCCTAAGGGGCTACAAGAGCTATTGGAACTTTCTTTGGGAATTTTCTAAAAATTGAAGTCATAAATCTCTTCATTAAATTGTAAGCAGTTGGAAAATCTACTTTAAGCAAATCCATAAATATGAAGATTTTCTCACTTGATCCAAAGGGAGATTTTAAGTCAAATGGCAGGGGTGAAATATATAATTTCTTAGGCATGAACCAAGAGTAAATAGAGGAAGCCTTGTGCTTTTAAATAAACACCCTTCACAGGCTCAGACAGACACAGACTCTGTAGTCCCCAAAACGTTTACACTTGAGAACAGTATATTACCTGTCTTTCATAAACACAGAGAAGAAAGTTTCATAATAAAATGTGTTTCAAAATGCATTTGTAAATCAGTTGATTGGCATTGGAACATATATATTTTTTAATACTAAATCAGTAGTTCAGGTTCTTAGATGAATCAAAAAAATTACTTAAAATCATGCAGTTGAAAATCCAGACCATTCAAATGTTGAGTACAACAACCCAAGTTCTTTGAGTCCTAAGCTAAGCGAACACCAAAGATAGAGATCAGAGGAAAAGCAGGGTCCACAGTAGTCCAGGAAGATAGCTCCTATGGCAACAAACATATGCATACATTTGCCATTCATACATCAAAAATCTTCAAGATATATAGCAGAATATTCCCTCTATCCAAATCAAAACTTGACCTAAGTTTCTTTCAATTTCATTTATAAATTAAAAAATGTTTTCATTCCATTTTAAAATAAAACTGCTACACCTTAAGTGGTTTCATTCACTTTTTCTATCTCAATCCATATTTTTCTTTCTAAAACTATAGAGCTTTTATTCTGCCAGTAATTTCCCTCCATGTTTCAGGGACCCATGATAAGACCCATAATATAACTTGTCACTCTTTAAGCATAAGAAACCATTAATTAACCTTTGCCTACCTCTTCCTCACAGAGGCTTTTATTGCTGTCTTCTTTCTCACTTATCCCTTGAGAAACAGTTCCTTCCAAATTGAAACTTACCAAAACCACTAGCCATTTTGCTCAATCCACAGTGAGACCTAACAATACCAAAATGTATGAGTTTGGAACAGAGAAAGGTTTATCGTAGGGGCCTGCAAGTGGTGGCTCACACCTGAAAAACCCCAAATTCCCCAAAAGCTTTCAGCAAATCCCTTTTACAGGAAAGGTGAAGGAGGGCTGTGGTTGGTTGTTGCAAATTTCTTGGTGTCAGAGTCTTTGTTCTTGACATCATGGTCAGATAATAATGTTCCTATAAATCTCTACAAAACAAATACTATTTTCTGTTCTGGAAAGAAAGGGCACAGTCCCCGGGCACAACATTCACCCTCTGTGGTCTAGACCCCAGCTGAGAGTAGGGGGTCCCTGCAAGGCTGTTACCATGCCCAGGAGTATTCCTCCAGTCCTAACAAGGCAGATCACAGTTGGCAGTTCCCTCAGGGCCAGGGCCCCATGCCCTGTCACCACTGAGGGGGCCAGGAGCCCAGGAGCCAACCAGGCCTCAGTCTTACAGACGGTGTCCCATTAGACTGCCACTTCCATCAGGTCACAGAGGTGATGGGAAAGAGGCTCACAGCCACCTCAATGCCTCGGCTTGGCCAGTTGGTGGCCTTGGCAAGGGCTATGGAGCCCTGAAGGATGGCCTGAGACCAGGTGAACTGGAGAGCTATGGGGAGAAGCCCGGTATCCACCTCTTACCTGACTCTCTGCCTGAAGACCGCCACTCCACCCGCCAAAACGAAACCGGCCGCTAACGGTTGCTCAGTGACCGCGGTTCCCTGGGGGAGGGGCCCACTGCAGGGTGGACCAATGACTGGGCAGAACCTCTAACCACCGCTCTAAACTTCCGGTTAGTGGTCTCGCGGGAACGGTTGCCCAGTAATGGTGCTACGGGCTGCACACTGCCCTGCTCTTTTGTAAAACCACTGCTCATTTGTATTTAGAGAACTGTTTAATGTTTGTGTTATGGTATATTCCCAGCCTTTGCCAGGGATACTAAACTCACATTTCAATGCTCTTCAACAGTAAATCTTCTCAACCAAAAATGGCCCTACCTTACATGTTCCAGAATGACATATTCACCAGTCTCCTCTGTCCATGGGATTTCCCAGGCAAGAACACTGGAGTGGGCTGCCATTTCCTTCTCCCGGGGATCTTCCTGACCCAGGGCTCAAACTTGCATCTCCTGCATTATTCTTTACCACTGAGCCACCAGGGAAACTATACAGCCATTACTTATAATTCCCTATTGAATTTATGATGGACATAATAAATTCTTGGATTCTGAATTAAGAACTAATTCTGAGATTTTAAGTGTCTAGACCAAAAAAGAAGGTTCTATTTGTCATTCTCCCCTCCTATTGCTCTCTTTTGCTCTCTCTATTCAAGTCTTCTTTCCAGAAAGTTGCTCAGCCACGCACTCTTCCAGAGCTTGACTCTTACACTTCATTTTTCAAGCAAGACATGCTACTGAGATAAGGTCTTGGCTGACTTACATTCTGGCCCAGCAGCTGTAATTACCTGCTGTGTAGACTGTCCCCCAGTACAGCAGGGGGAATTGTATTAGAGACGCCAGTGGGTTTTGTATAAATAGTCTTTCTAAGTCATTAGTGACCATTCTCATTCCCAAGATTGCCATGAAAAATTACGTGTTAGCATCAAACCTAGCTCAGTGTAAGCCTTCAAGTTCCCAGCCAGTCTCAGGAGACCCTACAACTCTTCTCTCTTGAGATATTCTTTGTCTGCTGGCCAACACATAGCTGAGAAGCAGGCAGACGGGCGTACAACCTCGTGAAATTCAGCCCAGGTCTTCCAACTTTTAAGTATCATTTCCTGTTTGCCTTGAATTAAGCAAGAGTTGCTGTGGTGTCATACATTATTCAGCAAGTACAGTATACTACAGTTCACCTTTCCAGAGGTGTCTGAAACATTCAAGACTTATGTCATTGGCTCAAAATTTACGTTAGGTTGACTCCAAATGATAATTTAGTTCATACATCATCCTGTTGGCCAAAAATTCAATTTTCTATTATGTACTTAGTTACTGACTTTATTTCTAGTCTTAATAACTTTTTAAAAAAACTCTTTTATAGTAACAACTACTCTGACATTGTTACCTCTTCAATGACAATGTTAAAATTAATCATAAATGCAAAGTTTTAGTTCACTAAAGTGTTATTTTCTATTTTTAAAAGGAGAGTGTCAATTAGTCATATATATCTGGTTTCTAGCAGATTCAAGTGACTCAGTTCTGCATAAGGACAAAAAGTTTCATCACCAGAGGTGATAGAGCACAAATCACAGACAACAATCCCGCTAATTCACATTGGCAAGAAAAAACAACAAAACAAATTCATGTAACTCTAGAAAAAATTCCTATTTCTTACCAGCAATCCTCTTAGAATGAAAAGTTCAGCACACTTGTGATAGGAGAAACCAATTTGAGGCAAAGGTAGTTTGGGTTAGCTATTGGCATCTCATTGAGTAACAATAATAAAGTATTCTACACATGTACGCCTGTTTCCATTTCAGTGGAAGAAATCAGTGGCATCTGGGTTTGATGCTCTTATGACTAGGCGAGGCAGTGTATCATAATGGTTAGGTGTATAACCCCAGGAACATACTTGAATGAGTTTGCAGCCCATTCTACACAATCAATGTGTGTGTGAGCATGCTAACTTGCTTTGGTCATGTTCATCTCTTTGTGACCCTATGGACCGTTGGCCCAGGAAACGAACTTGCATCTCTTACATCTCTTGCACTGGGAGGTGGGTTCTTTACCATCAGCGCCACCTAAGAGGCCCAACACAATAACTAACCTGAAATGAGTTACTCAAGGTCTTTGTGTCTCAGTTTTCGCATTTTTTAAATGGGGATGCTAATAATAAACCAAATTTTAGGGATATTATAAACGTCTAGAACAGTACCTGATCCAAAAAAAATAATAATAATAATTCAACAAATGTTAAGTCCATGGCTATAGCTGTGAAACCAAAACTATATTTTTATTTTTAAAGCTCCCAGTGGCTGCAGCTAATGAGGTTGTGACTGGCCCTCTTAACATTTCATTCACACATTTCCAGTAAACTGAATGCAATGAGAGCAAAAGAAATCATTCTGAACTGAGAATAGGACTATAGTGACTGTCTTTGCCACCAACTGATGGTGATCATACTTGATTTGGGCTCTCTATTTCCTTATCTGAAGACTGAAGGGAGTAAAATTTTTATATCTAAAGTCCCTCCAGATCTTACAAAAGAGACTGTACTTGATTTTCTTGAAACAATTGGGATGCAACTTTTTAACAACCATTTTTCAACAGGCATGTTTGCATGTTTGCTTTTAGGTATGTTTTCCTTCTTTTAAACTTTAAATCAAAGGTTTGTGTTAACTAAAACAGGATTTCATGAATTTTGAGTCAGAAATACAACAAAATGCATTTTTATACCAAAGAGTCAATAATAGCATATTATACTCTAAATGAACATAATTTTTTAAAACATAAACTTCTAGTTTAGGGCAACTTGGAAAATAAGGACTTCAATTAAGAGCTATATAAAGGAAATATAGGGAGATAACAGAAAGCAAGTGTAACTCTTAAAGGAGAATTTAAATTACACTTTTAAAAAACATTTTTAAAGCCGTCATCTTTGCAGGGAGCTCATAGTCTTAAAGGAAGGTGCTAAAGAGTCAGAAAGAAGACAAACCAATTTCAATCTTCAAAGACAGTATTATCTCAAGGAAACAGATGAGTGCCTCAAGAGAAAAGTTGGTTAAGAAAAAAAACCTGATAAAAGAGAACAAAGGGATTTTCCAGATAAATAGAGGGATAATGAAGAGATATGTGGATCAGGAGGAAGTTTTTTTTTAAGTTACAAAGCAATCAGGACAATAGGGGAAACTTGGATATGGACAACATATTAGGTAACAGTGTGGTGTCAATGATAATAAGATTGTGGTTATGTAGGAGAATGTCTTATTAGAAGATAAATGCTCAAGTATTTAAGGATAAGTAAAGTGAAAAGATGCAGCTTATTCTCAACTGGTTCAGGAGGGAAATGTTAAAAAGAAATAGAGTAAACGTGGCAAAATATTGGCAATCATGAACGTAGGTGAACAATCTGCAAGTGATCATTGTATTTTTCTTGTAATTTGACTGTAGGTTTGACATTTTTTTAAAAAAAGACGTTCTCGAAATTAAAAAAATTCACATACAACCTTTGAATAAATGTTATTGTTTACCCAAAAAATGAGCTTTCAGATGTATTTGACCCTTGTCCATTCTCCTCCTCCCTTAGAATTTAATCGAAGGAGGAGTGTGTGAAAATAAACCCGTAGTTGCTGATTAGTTCACACATCAGAACATCAGGGGCTTTGGAGGTTAGTGCTCTTCTTATAATTAGAGCCAGTTATTCTGTGGTATCTATTGGGTAACATCGAGAGAAAAAAAAATGGGAACCTCTAAACGTAAAGTCAGCCAGTGGTGAGAATAAAGCTAGTCAGGGGAATTTCTTCCCCTAGACTGAGGTGGTGTAAAGTCTTGAGTGGATAAATGAGAAGGGATAACTCAATACATAGAGCCATATGGCTCCCATCTCTTGGGCAGGTATGGGTGGTAGAAAATTGATTTTAGTAGCCTATTGAGCCTTTTCTAATCATAAAAAATCAACTTGTCTAAAAATACAAAAGGTGAAAAAATTTTAAAGGAACCCTCGAAAGGTGGAATTTTTCTTAATGAGGAAGCATTCTATCACTATTTTAAATTTAAAATTATAATGAACAATTCTGGCAAGGAGAAAAAGAAATGGTGTTCCCATACATTACTGGTTTCAGCATAAATTAGTACAGCATTGTTGGTAAATAATTTCACAAGAAGTGTCAAGAGTTACAAAAATATTCTTTTCCTTTAATCAGTTATCACAGTGTATCTTAAGGAAGGAGAGAGAAGTAAGGGAGAAGGAGGTGAGGGAAAGAGGAAGAAATGAAAGAAGAGAAAGAAAGAAGTGAAAAGAGTGGAAGTAAAGGTGAGCTATATATAATAAGATGGTCATTGCAGATATCTACAAAAACAAAGAGAGGCTAAAAAGAGAGAGGAAAAAGAAGGAAAATATTCAATAATGATGACATGCTTGCATAATGCACATCAACATTTGTTGTTGTCGTTCATTCACAGTCATGTGCAACATCAACACTAAGTATATAAAATATTTTGCAAAAAAATAAAATAAAATATTTTGCAAATTGTAAGACTATACATACATACTAGATCTCTTCGGTCGTATTCAACTATTTGCAGTCCTACGGACTGTAGCCCACCAGACTGTCCATGGGATTCTCCAGGCAAGAATACTAGAGTGGATTGCCATTTCCTTCTCAAGAGGATCTTCCATACCCAGAGATCAAACCCATGTCTTTTACACCTCCTGCTCTGGCAGGCAGGTCCTTACCACAAGCACCATCTCGTAAGCCTGTAAGACTATATAGGAAGAAGGAAAAATGCTTACAGCGCCAGGCACATAGAATTAATAATTGCATCTACATTTTAATTCAACTATGTAAAGTCATGAAGCACAAAGATATTGATCTCTTGGATTATAACCAGGATGGGAATTGGGTTTATCTTTTTAAAATCCCCATTGCTATTGTTATGAGAGTAGACTTGAGTTTAATTATTCTCTGAATAGTTTAGGGCATGCATGCAGCTTTGTTATTGCTGTTTTTTAGTTGCTAAGCTGTGTCCAACTCTTTTGTGACCCCATGGACTGTAGCCCACTATTTTCCTCTGTCATGGGATTTCCCAGGCCATTTCTTTCTCCAGGGCATCTTCTCAACCCAGGGATCAAACCCATGTCTTCTGCATTGGCAGGCCACTGAGGCACCAGGGAAGCCCATGCATGCAGCAAAGTATACTAAATTGAATATAAATTTGGGGGTATAGTAAATATAAATTCTCTCTCCAACTCTACTGCAGACTGTCTATATGAAATTATATTAAACCCCCATGATTCCTCAGCCTGTTCTTACATAAAGAAATCTAAAGACACAAAAATAATATTTACAAGATTAGAAAAACAATATATGCCAATTTGATGAGAATACTTATTTTAGGTTTTAACCTTTACAATGTGACTCTGATATTAGCAACACATCTATTTGTCATTTTGAGGAAATTTGGTTTAGAAGGTTACATAGTACACCAGAGGTTAGAATACAGGCTCTAGAGTTAGGTAAATCTGAATGCATTTTGTATATTGAAAATGCTTGAGAATATTTGTTAGCAACTTTCTGCACTGTTGTTTCCCCAACTGTAAAGTGAGTAAAAATTACACCTGTTGTAGGGCTATCATGAAGACGAAATGAGTTGCTGTATATAAAGCTGTCAGCACAATATCTGACATACGATGATGCTAGGTGAACATCAGAGATTGCTGTTGATCTCTTTAAGTTCTTTAACAAGGGATGGTCAGAAACACTATAGGGCCCGGTTCTCTACATTTACATACTCTCATTTACAGTATAGTCAGAGTATTCAGTGGGTTATGTTCCTTGAAAATATCTTCAGTGGCATAATTCTATCACCATATAAGATATATTAAATAATATATTACTGGGCTATATTACATAATATATAAAATTATATAGCGTTGTGGGAGATTTTAAAAGAAAAACATTACAAAGTTATGTCCAGATATGTTACTTCTCAAGTCCCATAGAATATGTGCAATTGAGAGGAATCTGAAGAGTAACTTTAGGTTCTTTCTGGAACTAGCTCTGAAAGAGTTCATTTTCCTAATGCCTCTTGCTACATTCATAATACCCAAATTCAGGATTTAAATATCCCAGAAGATACTGAGACATTTTAGATAATCTGCATCCCTTTGTTTCTCTGGAAAAGTCAATTACAGAATCGTGGGAATTCACCCAAACTTCTTTGAGGGACTGGTCTAATTGTCTAATCCAGCCATAATCAAGAAATAGAGAAGTTGGCCAAGAATTTCTCTTTAAAATAAGCAGAAAATTTGATGCTAATAAAAATACCTAAATAATAGAAGATAAATATGCAGATTGCATCCTGTTATTACTCACCAAGCACTTCTGGACACTTAAAAAACAAATAAGGCTGTATATTAGCACAGTGGAGAAACAGGTGGCACTGTTTTTGCTTGCAGGAAACTTGCACTTTATGTGATCAAAATATATGTATGAATAAATAAATTATGGTGGACTAGTAAATGCATCCAAAATATAGTCCTGATAGCAAGATTGTGAATGAGCTTTAAATCCTAAAGTCTTCATTCCAGCAGGTAGTAATCTTTAGGTTCTTTTTAGTTCCACAAATAACTTAGGTCTTGAACTTTCAACACCTCATTAACTGAAAGGAGAGGCTGGGGCAATCAGTGTTGCAATAGCATGACTGCTTTTTTTTTTTTTTTAACTCTCTCAGCCACCAACTGATAGCTGCAAAACTGTTTCTACTAAGAATGTGTTGAGAGAGTTTCAAGGCTCACAAGAGTTCACTCTTTTGCTGTCAGAGGTACGATTAGACATTTGATGCATCCCCCAGGTTAATTATAAAGGAAGCATCTCATTGGATTAATAAATACTGAGGTTGTTGCCCTAGAAATGAGGGAAAATAGTACCAAATAATTCAATTTGCTCTATCTGGTTGGCACTTAGCAGTGTTAGTTATTTGGCAGGTCAACGTGACTCGGGTTAAGTCACAAAAGACCAAATGGGGCAGCTGTGGAAGCAAGTCAATTGATGCTAGCATGTGTCACACAAAGCATTCTGTGCACATTTATCAAGTTCAAGTACCACACAATATAAGCTGGCTTTCCTCTGTGGACTAAAAGCAAAATTGTTCTTCCACTTATTTGATTGATAAAGATACTTCATTTTGCAGCAAAATTTCACTAAAAGTAGTCTCCAAATGTATTTCTTAATTCTAGGAGTTTGAAAAATTCACTGGTAGAGTAAAAGAGTCTATACCTGGAAAAAGTCTTTCAAAATATATGTATAATCTACAGCCCAAATGCATTAGAAAGCAACTCTGCTTGGACATATCAAAAGTGACTTCTAAGTAAGTGCAAACTTGGCACTTTGTTTTACTATGATAATAGAAACGACAGTTAAAAAGTTTATCTTTTTTCTTCCTAGAACAATATCTAACCTGTTTTAAGCTCTTGATAAGTATTGGTTGAATAAATGAATAACTCTTTGACTAGCATAGGAACGTAGAATTCACTTGGCATTTATGCCTATGATTAATCTTCTGGTAATTTCCACTGGTATTTTAGGGACATGTTTTGATACTCTAATTCTTTGAGATTCAAAATTTGGCCCACAGACAAGCATCATCAATGTCACCTGGGAGCCTGCGAAAACTACAATATTTCAGGCCTAATGAACCAGCATCTTCACATTATGTGCGTGCATGCTCAGTTGTGTTCAACTCTTTGCAACCCCCTAGACTATAGCCTGTCAGACTCCAGGCAAGGGTATTGGAGTGGGGTACCATTTCCTACTCCAGGAGATCTTCCCGACCCAGGGATTGAACCTGCATTCCTGTGTCTCCTGCATTGGCAGGTGGGTTCTTGACCACTAGTGCCACCTGACTTTGATAAAGGTTGGAAAAAACCTGATTTAAAACAGGTGACATAGTTTTAAAATCAACACAAAAGCCTGCCTTAAAAGGAGACACAAGGGGAGAAAAACCTCATAAATGGCAACAGGATCAAATGTGAGGTTTGGAAGGTCAAAAATTTTACTCATACGTCATGTGTGGTAGATACATGAAGTCAAATGCCTATATCCAAGGAATTATGAAACTTTAGGTAAGTTTCTTAACCGCTCTTAGAATTATTTGTTTAAACAAAGAAAAGAAAAGGCCAAAGTAGATATCTTCTGGCCCTGATGAGACTTTTCTCTTGTCCTCAAGTGCCTTGGGTTTTGCTTCCCAGAAATGAACTGGGGCATCTCTTTCACCCTAGGTCACTCTAGTTTGGCTACAGCATGTGCTTCCTACCCACCTCCTGCCCCCTCCTCAACTCTGCCAGGTGCTATCCACATTCAGAGTAGACTTCTAGTCCATGAAAATGTAAAAACAGCATTTATTCTGAAAAGCCTTGTCATTACAGACAGCTCAGGAAAGAGTTTACCCATACATATTGCATTCACGTGCCCTTGATTAATAGGGCACAATAAAATAAATGTCTAGGGAATCACCTGGCAGACCAGTAGTTAGGACTCTGTGTTTACTGCCAAGGACCCAGATTTGATCCCTGGTGTGGGCCCAGTAAGATCCCAGAAGCTGTGTGACAAAGCCAAAAAAAAAAAAAAAAAATCTTGCACAAAGATCTGTTTTGTACTTTTTTTTAGTTTTATATTTGTTCTATTAACTTCAGAAGGTTTTTTTAGTGCTTTTAAAGGCAATTCCATAGAAAACAATTGCCTGTACAGCTTGCAGGAAAGTTAAAAGTTCCTATTTGTATCCTTAGACTAGAGAAGTACTATGTATGTGGCATGATTTAAGGAAAACATTGCTAATAAAGAGTGATTCTCAGCAAGTTACGACAAGTGGCCCTGAACACACCCTGTTCTCACCACCAACACCCCAAATGAGTTGGCTGTTGGGACCTTCCATTTGCATAGTACAAAGACTCAGAACTGGAAAACCACATGTCTCTAAAATAACCCTGATATGGTGACTGAAGGATATCATCAAATTCTTGCCACACACTCTCATCAAGCATGCACGCATGCTCAGGCGTTCAGTCAGAGAGGTGAGGTTTATTTCCCCTCCCCTTGATTCTAAACTAGCCCTTACACACACTTTGACAAATGGGATGTGGCGGCAGTGGCTATATAACTTTCAAGGCTAGTCCTCAAAGATCTGTGTATTCTACTTAACCCTTCCTGGAATGCTCCTTAGAAACCAGCCACCACTTAAGAAGTACAACTAAGCAGGGATCACCGAGGAGGGAGGAAGCCCAAGCTAGCCCCTTAAAGGGTAAGAACCCGTGTGGAGGAGCACAGAAGTGCCATTTACATGAGAAAAGCTTGCCTGGAACTTCCAGTCCAGCTCCACCCCCTGGTGAATGCAAATGAGTGAACGAGACAGCTCAGGCCACGTGGGGCAGAGAAGCTTGCCCAAACTCTGCCTCAATTCCTGACTCCATCATGGGCGAGCAAAACTCTTGTTGATAGCACTGAGTATGGGAGTAATTTGTTACACAGCAATAGATAGCCAAAACACTTGGGGACCAATTATTTTCTCTTTTATTACTTTATCGGTTTTCTCCTGTTTTTATATTTTTAACATTTTTATTTATTTGGCTGTGCTGGGTCTTAGTTGTGGCTCAAGGGATATTCAGTCTTCGATGTGGCATGCAGACCTTTAGCTGCAGCATGCTGGATCTTTTTAGTTGCTGGCATGTGGGAGCTAGCTCCCTGTCCAGGGATGGACCCTGGGCCCCCTGCATTGGGAGCATGGAGTCTTAGCCACTGGACCATCAAGGAAGTCCCTTCTCCTATTTTAATCTGTTTTTCCTGACTGGCCTGCCCATTCTGTTCTTGTATACCCTTCCTGGGAAATTTTTATGAAATCTTTATATAAAACTCTGAAGGAGATAGGATGACTGGTTTAGTGAATTATCTCACCCTCCTCAGACAGAACGTCTTGAACCAGTCAGTCTTACAGGTTATAAGGTACCGACTCTGGTCAAATTCATTCTGACTTTGCATGTAGAGCCTGCTGTTGCTCTCCTCAGCAGAGCAATTCATGGGGGCATTGGGCATGCCAGGCGCCTGACCTGATGGCTCTGAATACTTTATGATTAAATCTTCAGCCCTCTGAATTAACCAATTATCCCATGCTAAAATGCAGATACTCCTTGCACACAAGAAACTACTCATTGTTTAAACTTCAATAAATGTAAGAGAGTTTTCCAACATGATCTGGCTGAATCTGAACTTTTCATGTTGGAAAAGGAAAAGAAGGCCTGATATCCATGAACAGTTGGTAGAGGTGCTAAAAAGAAATCAACAAGAACTTAAAAGAAAGACTAAAAGATGGTGAAGGATGATTTTTTTCTGGTTCAGCCTAGAGCAGGCCTTTGGCTTAAAGGTAGAGTGTTGATAAAAGATAGGATTTTTCTAGATATGTGGGGTCACTTGAGAAGTCATGTGAAGGCATAATGTGGTGACTAAGTCTATATGACCGTAAAAGAAGAGGAAGATGGAATGAGATGCTTGAAGAATATAAGCAAGAGGTTGGAGCCTAGAAAAAGAGGAAGAGAACAGAAGTTTTGGGAAGTATAGAAAGTGTAATACCCTAAAGAGGTTGTTCACTGTCTATCCTTCTCTGGTAAATGCTATTAAATAATACTTAAAATCAGCATTTACACAATAGATATATGTATATAGTGTTTACTGACTTCTAGAAGTTGGTCTGTTTGCTTCCGGAGGCTTTCAGAGTTTTTTAAATGGCATTTCCTTTATAATTTTTTGAGGCGTCTCCAATTTGAAATGTACATCGTCTCAAACATCCGGGCTGTTAGTATTCTCTGCAGGTGATCCAGCACACTGAGTGAAGTAAAGAAAGACAAAAATTGCCCAAGTGGAAAAAAAAAAAGTACTCTCTTACATCAAAGAATTTCAAAATCTAGATGAAGCATGCGTTTTTCTTGCAAGAAAAGTTCTTAATTTTTCCTTCAAGCTTATGTAACATTTTCAAAAATAATCTTTTTAGTATTAATTGGACTCAAGTTAATTTTAATTAAAGACTATACAATTAGGAAACTAAAGACTTCTCTATGATATTTGTTTGTATCTGCTTTATAAAACCATAATCAGTACTATATCATGACATTCAAAACTGTAAAAACAAACCCAACAAAACAGATTTCAAACATAAATCTTGTTCTCATTAAGGCAAGAACACAAGAATCTTATATTTGTAAGATAAATGTCCAGGATAAAGGACATGAGGAAAGAATATGTATCCTAGAATTTGGCCAAGTGTGCATTTTTAAAAATTTATACTTTATATTGGAGTATGGTTGATTTACAATGTTGTGTTATTTTCAGGTATATAGCAAAGTGATTTAAATATATATGCTAAACATATACAGGCACCTGCTCTTTTTCAGATTCTTTTCTAATAAATGTTATTATAGAGTACAGTAGGTCTTTGTGGGCTATTTTATATATAGTAGTAGGTATATGTTAATCCCAACCTTCTAATTTATCCCTCCCCCTACATTTCTGTTTTGTTAACCATAAATTTGTTTCTAAGCCTATGAGTCTATTTCTGTTTTTCAAATAAGTTGATTTGTATCATTTTTCAGATTCCACATATAAATGATATTGTATGGTATTTGTTTTTCTTTCTTATTTCACTTAGTATGATAATTTCTAGGTTAATCAATGTTGCAGCAAGTGGCATTATTTCATTTTGTTAATGACTGAATAATATTCCATTGAATATTGTATATAACATTCCATTGTATATATATTCTTTATTCATTCCACTGTTAATGGGCATTTAAGTTGTTTCCATGTCTTGGCTATTGTATTTACTACTGCTATGAACATTGGGGTGCATGTATCTTTTCAAATTATGGTTTTCTCCAGACGTATGCCCAGGAGTGGGATGTCTAAAATATTATCCTTCCTATTTTTGATTAATATAAAATTAGTAATATGACATTTTAAATTCTCTTTCATACTATGTTTTCAAAATTGGGTGTGTGTTTTACACTTTAGTTTCAAGTGCTCAGTAGCTATCTGTGACTAGGCTACCATATTAAGCAGTGCAGTTTAGCCCATAGAAAACATGGCAATGAGTCACAGAGAGGGAAAGAGTAGTTTGGGGATGTTCCTTCCCTGTTGGATCACCACAGACTGGTTTTGTCCTTCATAGCTCCCCTCAGGGTGGCCTCCTCTACACATTGTCCTCTTCTGGGTTCTGGTAACCATTTCTTCAACTTGCCCCTTCAAGCTTAGGGGTGCTAGCAGTGCGCTCCTTTGTATTTTGCATAAACCTTCTCCAAACATCTGCAATCTCTCTTTATTAAACCCTTTCTAATTATCCTTGTTTGGGTATGCCTTCCGTTTCCAGCTGGGACCCTTTCTGACTCATCTCTTTTATTGGCATTTCTCTAAAAGGTGTAAGGGTTATGTTCCTGAAAGTATTAGATTAGGAATGGTCAGTTCTAAGTATGAACCTATTAAATGATAGGGTGGTATACCTAAAAAAGTTCACTAATAAGTAGAATTCACTGGAATTTGATAAACTAAAATTTGCTTAATGTAATTATAAAGGTGTCTAATAGGAGTATATCTTCTGTATTCAATACCTATTGGTCAATTAAAAATCAGCAACATGGAAAAGTTTCTGGATTTTTAAAGGTTGAAGCAATCTAGAAACTTTAAATGTCAGTATTTTCCTATGTTCCAGGACTTCTGAACACACTATTCTAGCAAGAATAAAACTTCTGGAAGCCCTACAAGTCTTATATTTTATGGATTAAAATATCCTCTTTCAAAAAAATGTGAGGAAAAAAATCCATTTATGTAACACAGATATTGATTTAGTTAGCTTTATTATTGATTTCTAAGATTTATTTTGATAAGAGTTGTTATCAGTTCCAAGAAGGAAATTATATATAAATAATCTTTCTAACTGGCAAATAATACATAGATTATAGAAAAAAATCTCTGGCACCTATTAATACAAAAACTCAATCTGTGCCCATTTATGGATAAAAGAAGTCTATTCAATTGAATACTGTGATCTCTTATGTAAGCTATTTGAGAACGTTTTCTAGACACTTTTGGACCTATGGAAATGCATGTCTCCTTTATCACAAACTATGGTCATAATTTCAAATATTTTTGAAACACAGAAAATTCAGTTATATATTATTTTCTAGTGAAATCCAGACATAAAGTGTTTGCTTTTGTAGATGCTTTTCTTGGCCAAAGACATTGTTTGTGGGACAAATGGAAAAATGGAAAAAATCTATGCTGAAATGAAAAGTACTTAGGGTTCATAAACTGATTTTAACCTAATGGGATGAAAATATTTGCTCCCCTACAAAGTAAAGTGCTTTTTTTTTCAGAGATCAATGAGGTAGTATCCACATTGTTGCAAAATATATTTGAATGAGATTCTAGCAGGCATACTAGAAAGAGAAGTACTTGCAAAATCAGTTTTCAAAGCTGAATTCCACTTGTTTCACTAATGCCAGCCTATGCCCTCAATGTTTTGAAATAGTTGGCAGATGTCCCTAACACCATAACATTATGGGTGCAGCCAATTTTCTTGTGGCTAAACCTACTCTTAAATATTGGTTAAAATAGAATGGGGAGTAAGGAGATTACTCTTAAACTGTGGGCTTCACTGATGCATATGTGGATTCATCTGAAGAAACTCAGATTTTAAGGACAATAACTTGTAAAACCACAAGAGGGTTTACCCCAAACCTCGATCACTTAGAATTGGCCACAGAAGCTTGGTTTTGAATAACAAACTCTGTCAAACAGTAAATTAGGCTTCATGCTTACCATCTTCTGCTTCTGTACAAAAGAAAACATCAGTTTAGAATATTAGTAGGCTATGTTGTTGAAGAAGAGTCTCAGAGTATTTTTTTCTGGGAAGGGGCCAGTGAATTACCCTAAATACGCTCCAACTTATTAATGCAAACATCTCTTAGCCAATCCATTAAGCAAAATTTCACCTACAAAAGTGAGTGATCTAGATTTTTAGGTCACTCTTCCACTGTAAAATATGTTGAGAAATGTAGAGGGAAAAGAACATTGCTATAAAGAAGGAAATCTTGTGGCTCTGGGGAATTGTGTATAAACCAAAACGTATGTATAGGTTGGTGTCTTGACACTGGAATATGAGAATGGGAAGCCAAGTCAGGCATTATACCATCAGAACTTTCTAAACTTTTACAATGATAGGGAATCACGAGATTACCACTAGTAGGTGGTAATGTGGTAGTAACATTACATGGAGGAAAATGCTTCTTACTGTTAACATCTTTTAAAATATATCAATAGAATTTAAAATCACACAAAAAGGCATTTTAAAAAGCTGACTCACTTTTCTCAAAATTGTCTTTCCTAAAACTTTTCAATAAGGAACATGTTACCATCATTATGTTACACATTGATTCCTCATAGTGTTTGACACCTTGAGTATCTCTGTGTAAATATCTAATTTAAAATTTTCAGTCTGGAACTGAAAGTAGATAATAGTAGTTTGTCCAAATTCAGATACACAACAGGTTGTCAAGACATTTGATATTAATTGCTAGTTACTTTTTAAATATATATTTTACCCAAATAAGACTTCAGATTCTAGAAACCAAAGAAAGAATTCTGTTTATACAAAGAAATTGCTTTGTAATTTTATTTCTTTAATTAGTTTTATTTTTGGCCATCCTGGGTCTTCGTTGCTGCACACACACTTTCTCCAGTTGCAGCAAGTGGGGGCTACTCTCCAGTTGCAGCGCACAGCTTCTCATTGCTGTGACGTTTCTTGTTGCAAGCATGGGCTCTGGAGCACATGGGCTCTGGAGCACATGGGCTCAGTAGTTGCAACTCACAGGCTTAATTTCTCCATGGCATGTGGAATCTTCCTGGACCAGGGATCAAACCCATGTGCCCTGCATTTGCAGGCAGATTCTCAGCCACTGAACCACCAGTGAAGTCCTATACAAAGTAATTTTTTAGTCTTTTGGGGAGAAGGGTATATACTCAAGAGTGTCAAGCAATTTCTTTCCTCTGGAATGAGAACACTTAATGGGCACATATTAAAATGTTTGTTAAGGGCAAACTACTTAATCATTTGGAAAACCTATTGAAAAAAGTAATGTGTGAGAAGCTTCACCTCCTTATGTCCAAGTTGCACAGATGTGAGGTCCAGCTCGTTTCCTGCTTCTGTAAGAAGCATTTGAAGCCACTTGACTGGGAGGGGAATGTGCTTCCCTCCTGCCACTCAGGCCTCCTTGTGTGACTTGCTTCCCACCATTAAATGAACTTAGTCGCCTTGAAGGAAATTTTGCACTTGGTCATAATTTTCCTCTTTTTGAACTTTTCTTGCATGCTGAGGAAGTGGAATAAGTCCCCAGCTTAAAAGTAGGCCCTCTTTTCATCACAATAAATATATGTTAGCGGTAAAAGATATAGAATTCAATAAAAATGAAAGAAAGAATTTATCAATGTAGAGTCTGGGGGCTTTTTTTCCTCCCAAATTGACTCTTGTTTTCCACCAAGGTATAACTAGATGGATTTTTTTTTTCCTTGAACCTTTATTTAGACTTGAGGATTAGAAGTAAGAGGGGTCTAATTTAGTATTTTCTTTCACTTTTCTCACCTATTTTCTTACCTCAACCTGCTTCAGAAAGTTACAAAAACACCTGAGAATTGAATATGAAGCTTATCATTCTATCCTTAAGTTTAGGTTTAAGTTAAAGTTTAGAACTTCTGTTTCTTCCATGCAGAACTAAATGTTGCAGTGAAAAGTCTGTCTCTTGCTTTGTATCTTTCTGATATAAATTTCAGATTCTAAGTCACTTCCTATAATTGAATCATTATTTATAATTTTAACATATCTCAAGTCCATTTATTTTTTATTTTGTATTTTGTATTGGGGTGTAGCCAATTAACAATGTTTTTGCAGGTGAATGTCTAAGGGACTCAGCCATACATATACATGTATCCATTCTCCTCTAAACTCCCCTCCCATCCAGGCTGCCACATAACATGAGCAGAGTCCCATGTGCTATACGGTAGGTCCTTGTTGGTTACCATGTCCATCCCAAACACACTGATTCTTCCCCCCATCAAGTCTATTTTTTAGAATATACAGAATTAAATGTTTCAAGTTATGTCTATGTCTTAGATATAATTAAATTAAAACTAATTTTAAAAGAATAAGTCTACAAGATCTCTATTTATACAATGATTAATCAAATTAAATTTCCAAGCTCTCAAAATTATGAATTTAGAAATACCCTTATTATTCTGTTACATATTCCTACTTTTCATAAAGCACTCATAATCTTTCATGCACAGTGTTGACAGATCTTCTACAAATAAAGTTTCTCAGACCACTTATATCACAGTTATCTGGGATGTTTTTTAAAAATGCAGATTCCTGGACCATACTCCAGCCCTAGTGAATGAAAATCTCTGGGAATAGAATCCAAAATCATTTTTCTAAACAAGCTCCCCAGGAGATTTTTATGTATTCTAAAGTTTGACAGACATTGGCATAGAGGGTATTTCCTCTATATCCTGAGAATAAACAAAAAGTTAGATTTTTGTTTAGCTTTTGGTCACCTAATCTGCTACACACACACATTATTTGGAAATAATAATGCATTCCAGGTGATGGATGTACAAACTAAACTGATGTATTCAAGAGCCACCAAAATACCATGCTTTAGATAAAACAGTTTATTTCTCATGGGTTGTCCCAGGTGGGTAGGTGACTCCAATCCAGGTGGTCACTTAGGGATCCAAGCTACTTCTGCCTTGATGTTCTGCTTCCTCTAGAGTGTTGGTCTCATCTTCATGGCTCATAGTCAACACTGGCTCTTATCATCATGTCCACAATTCAGCCACAGTAGGGAAAGGAGATGAAATGGAGAGTAATAAAATTTAAAATGAGGTCTACAAGTTGTACAGCTTCCCTGGTGACTCAGATGGTAAAGAAACTGCTTGCAATCCAGAAGACCCAGGTTTGATCCCTGGGTCAGAAGAAGATCCCCTGGAGAAGGAAATGGTGACTCACTCCAGTATTCTTGCCTGGGAAATCCCATGGACAAAGGAGCCTGGCAGGCTACAGTCCATGGAGTTGCAAAAAGTTGGACATGACTGAGCAACTACCACTTCACAAGTTATATACTTCACTTTTGTTGTTGTTGTTTAGTCGCTGAGTTTTGTCTCTTTTGTGACCCCAGGGACTGTAGCCGGCCAGGCTCTTCTGTCCATGGGATTCTCCAGGCAAGAATACTGGAGTGGGTTGCCATTCCCTTCCCCAAGGGATCTTCCCAACCCAAAGATAGAACCTGTGTCTCATGTCTCCTGCATTGTAGTCGAATAATTTACCACTTGCGCTGCCTGGGAAGCCCAAACATGATCACATCCCTGATTAAATCCACTTCATGACTTCCAGTTGCACTTGGGTTAAAGAGTCTTTCAGTTGGAAAGAAAATAAACCCAACATAATCTAGATCATCTAGATTATCCCCCAAGAAAGTGGGAAGTGGAGGCAGGGGATAGATTCACATAATGAAAAAAATTCAAAGATAGATTATTTTTAGATTCAGCTAGATGGAAGTGACTCAAATGAGTCAAATGCTCTCATTTGTCTATTTTAGTTTTATTGTCAGGTAGGTTCATCATTTATGATAGGTGCTTGAAAACCTAGGCTTATATTCTATGTTCACAACAATCCCAACAGAAAGAAATTGACTCTTACCCAGCTCCAGAACTGTTTTGTTTCTTTTGATTTAACTGGCCTAGATAACAACATATGGTTCAGATGTCCAGAATCGACCACTGAAGTCAGAGGTTTACAATGTTTTTGTTGGCCATGTCTGAAGCTCAAAGTGAAATCAGATTCACCTATTCACATGTAATGAAAGTTAAGAGTAGTTCCTTTGGGAAAATCAGGGAGCAGACCTATAAGAAACAGATTCCAGATAGGTCAAAACACAGATATTTATTTTAGTCCACCTCCTAGCTGCACACCATCCACACATCTTTTTCTCATAACTAAAAATTCAAAAATTCCCCAAGCTTACATTAAGCAATAATATCATGTGGAATCAAAAACACATGTTACCAGCACCATGCACTTGTTACCCAGCTACTGCTCCTAGGCTGAGTCTAGACTCTTGTTAATGTGCATTTCTCCTGGCTCAGAAACTTCTTGCACAATGATATTTAATCATCTCCAATATATAAACATATATTTGTGAGGAGGAAACAAAATAGCTACCATAAGAATTTCTACTTGAAAAAGAGGAAGTGGGAGGAGGAGTAGCTTACAATGGACTGTTTGCAGGACAGGAGTAGAGGGATCTCTTGTTCTGGTTTTGGAGTGAATTTCTTGAGAACCTCTTTTGTCTACTCCAGGATGTGTCCTCTAAGAGGATTTTGCTAGTCATTTGTCCTCTATGGCCATCGCTGAGAAAGGCACTGGGGAGTGTTTACTTCCTGGTCTTCATAGCCTTCTCCTGGTGCTATTTCTGTTAGTGTGGGTTTAGGATCCTGGCTGAGGACTGCCTTGGGAGTTGAGCAATCACAGCCTTGAGTTTATGGGTGTTGAAGTTTCTCTGGAAACCCAAGTTCCTTAAAAGTTTAGTAAACTCAACAAAATGTTGAGTTTAGTAAACTCAACAAAATGTTGAGTTTAGTAAACTCAACCACGTTTCCTATAAATTCAGGGAGTTAGCAACAAAAACCAGTGTTGGTACTTCAGGCTAATCCTTGATTCCAGATCCTAAAGGGATAGTTTCTGTCTTCTAACAATTAACCTTGGTGCTCTGTCAACAGATGTGGGTGCAGCTACTGGTTTCAATCTTATCTTCTCATTTCATTCTACCCTCCCCACTTTTGCCAGCACTAAATTTAGACTGGAACAGAGGACTTTACTTTCCAAACTCCAGCTATAAAGTTTCTGACTCCTGGCTGGTTGGGATTTCAGGATAAGGGCTCAGGGGCTGCTGTTAGTGTTTTCACTGCTTTCAGACAAACCAATGTTAACTGCAGCTTGTCCCTTTCTTAAAGGACCTCAGTAAACCTCACAAGAAGGAACCAGTACTTTACTGACTTTTTTAAAAAAACACATCCTCAAATCTCCAGTCTCAGTAGCCCCATGCTCTGAATCCCAAGATACTACAGACAGATAATCAATTGTTGTGTTTCATATCTCAGCTAAAGCAATGTAAGCAGATAGGGTAGGGGATCCCTGGTAAAAGAGAATCAGGTATGGTTTTCTCAACAGAATAGAGGCCAGTTTGGCCTAAGCCATTTTTTTTCCTTAATCTAAACCTGCCCACAATGCTTGCCCTTGGACAGGCCTCAGTAATATTGATCTTAAGGGAACAGAAGGACAAACTTATCAGGCAAGAAAAGTAACAATAACAAAGATAACAAACCCATTGCAAAGAACCCCAGCTCTATTTCAGTGGTAAAGACAAGCCTAAAGCACTGTCTTGAGCTGTTTTGCAGAATTTAAATCCACCCACTCTGGTACTCAACTACCAGATCAATTGGAATCTAAGGAGTGATAAAGTTGACCTTTTCTGACCCTCATGACTTCAATTAACTAAAGCTTGGACTCTGACAATCTTTGTCCCAATTCTATGCTGAACTCTCCTCTGTGCATGAATTGACATGTACTCTTAGCTTAAAACTTCCCCAATTTTGCTGTTCTGAAACCTAACTCTGACTGGGACTTGAATCCACATGGCCCAGACTCAAACCCAGCCAAAACCCACAAACTTTTAACTGAAATCACACACCTAGTTTCAGGACTTAATGAAGCTCAGTGACAGATTTTAGAGTGAAACGCACTCCACAGACAGAATGTAGGCCATCTCAAAAGGCAAGGTGGCCTCAAAATATGGCATGGTTAGTTTCTATGGGCTGTGAGAGGATTATTCAAGCTATTTGGGGAAAGAGGCAGAGATTTCCAGGAATTGGGCCCCACCCACTTTTTTGGTCTTTGATGGTCATTAGAACCATCCTGGCCTTGTAGGTGTGTCATTTAGCTTGTTGCTATGTTATATAGAGCATATACTGAGGCTTAAGATCTAGTGGAAGTTGTTGACTCTGTCGACCATTTTGAATCCACTTGGTTCAAATCAGTCTTTGTAGTGTTCATAGTCCTCGGGCTATGTTACTCTTTCAAAGGTTGTGCCCTGCCGTCTTCACTCATGTGCCAGTTTGAGGAGTCTGGCTGCAAGTAATAAATCCTTCCTCCTCCTGATCTTTGGCTTGGTTGTGTCTTTTGGTTCAATATCCTCCAAGAAGCTGAAATGGAGCAGGACTCTGTGCAACCCTCCCAGGGAAAAGTCTTTTTCATATCCCTCTTTCTTATTTGTAGGCAATAGAGTTCCTTCAGCCTCCTTGACGTTCCCTGAATTCCAAAGGGCAAGTTCAAACTGTTGTTGTTCAGACACTCAATTGTGTCTGACTCTTTGTAACCCCATGGACTGCAGCATGCCAGGCTTCCCTGTCCTTCACCATCTCCCGGAGATTGCTCAAACTCATGTCCATCAAGTTGGTGATGCCATCCAACTATCTCATCCTCTATTATGCCCTTCTCCTCCTGCCTTCAATCTTTCCCAGCATTAGCTTCAGCATCAGTCATTCCAATGAATATTTAGGACTGATTTCCTTCAGGATTGACTGGTTTGATCTCCTTACAGTCCAAAGGATGCTCAAGAATCTTCTCCAACACCACAATTTGAAAGCATCAATTTTTCTGCATTCAGCCTTCTTTATGATCTGACTCTCACATCTGTACATGACTACTGGAAAACCATAGCTTCAACTATATGGGCCTTTGCAAGCAAAGTAATGTCTCTGCTTTTTAACATACTGTCTAGGTTTGTCATAGCTTTTCTTCCAAGGAGCAAGCGTCTTTTAATTTCATGGCTGCAGTCAAAATCCATAGTGATTTTGGAGTCCAAAACAATAAAGTCTGTCACTGTTTCCATTGTTTCCCCTTCTGTTTGCCATGAAGTGATAGGGTCAGATGCCATGATCTTTGTTTTTTGAATGCTGACCTTTAAGCCAGCTTTTTCACTCTCCTCTTTCACCTCCATCAAGAGGCTCTTTAGTTCCTCTTCACTTTCTGCCATAAGGGTGGTGTCATCTGCATATCTGAGGTTACTGATATTTCTCCCAGCAATCTTGATTCCAGCTTGTGCTTCATCCAGCCCAGCATTTCACATGTTGTATTCTGCATATAAGTTAAATAAGCAGAGTGACAATATACAGTCTTGATGTACTCCTTTCCCAATCTTCAAACTGTTACTAATCACAGAAGGGAGGGAATGCAGAAATGAGAGGAGTAGTCAAGGAAACAATAATGTCGCCTTGGGGTAGGGTCCTGGTTCCTCCTCAAGAAGTATACATAATATCTTTGAGGTCTTCTGATGGAACAAAGCTACTGAAGATAATTCCAGCTGAGCTATTTAAAATCCTAAGAGATGATGCTGTTAAAGTGCTGCACTCAATATGTCAGCGACTTTGGAAAACTCAGCAGTGACCACAGGACTAGAAAAGTCAGTTTTCATTCCAGTCCAAAAGAAGGGCAGTGTCAAAGAATGTTCAAGCTATCACATAGTTGTGCTCATTTCACATGCTAGCAAGGTTATACTCAAAAGTCTTCAAGCTGAAGCCATTTATTTACCTTAGATTGGAACTTGAACCCATGTGGCCAGGACTCAAACACAGCCAAAACCTACTGTATCTGGTTTCAGGACCTAATGAAGCTCAGATTCTTGATGTCTCATCTCAGAAAGAATTCAGTGAGAGAAAAAGTGATAGGTAAGAAGTGGATTAATTTATAGAGAAAGGCACTCCACAGACAGAATGTGGGCCATCACAGAGAGTGAGAGTGATGACCCTGAAATCTGGCATGGTTAGCCTTTATGGGCTGGGTAATTTCATAGGCTAATGAGTGGGAGGATTATTCCAACTATTTTGGGGAAAGGGTGGAGATTTCCAGGAATTGGGCCATTGCCCACTTTTTTTTTTTTTTTTTTTGACAGTGACTTGGAACTATCATGGCGCCTCTGGCTGTGTCATTTAGCTTGAGGATCATGGTCTAGTCTGAACTTGACTTGTCTGTCATCTTGGACCCATTTGATTCCAATTCATTTATGTTGTGTCCTCAGGTTATGAGGACATTCTTCATAGAAAGAATGAGGTTCATTCTTTCTGAAGTTTGCCCTGCTATTTCAAAGTTAGGCTTCAGCAGTATGTGAACCAAGAGCTTTCAGATGTATAAGCTGGGTTTAGAAAAGACAAAAAAACCAGAGATCAAATTGCCAACATCTGTTGGATCAAGGAGAAAGCAAGGAAATTCCAGAAAAATATTTACTTCTGACTTATTGACTATGCTAAATCCCTTGACTGTGTGAATCACAACAAACTGAAAAATTCTTAAAGAGATGGGAATACCATACCCTTACCTGCCTCCTGAGAAACCTGTATGCAGGTCAGGGAGCCACAGTTAGAACCAGACAGGAAACAAGTAACTGGTTCAAAATTGGGAAAGGCGTACAAGGCTGTATATTGTCACCCTGCTTATTTAATTTCTATGCAGAGTACATCGAGTGAAATGCCAGGCTAGATGAATCACAAGCTGGAATCCAGATTTCCAGGGGAAATATCAACAACCTCAGATACAGAGATGAGACCACAAATAACAACAACCTCAGATATAGAGATGAGACTACTTTAATGGCAGAAAGTGAAGGGGAACTAAAGAGCCTCTTAATGAAGGTGAAAGAAGAGCATTAAAAAGCTGGCTTGAAATTCAGCATTCAAAAAACTAAGGTCATGGCATTCGATCCCATCATTCATAGAAGCAAACAGAAGGGGAGAAAGTGGAAGCAGTGGTCGATTTTCCTTTCTTGGCACCTGTGGGGTATCATTTAGTTTGCTGTATGTTACAGTGAGTGCATACTGATGCTCAAGGTCCAGTGGGAGTCGACTAGTCTACCATCTTGGGCCAGTTTATGTTGTGTCCCTGGGCTATGTCAGTGTCTCCCTGAACAGCAAAACTGGGGGAATTTAAAGCTAAGGGCACATAGACATTTATGCAGGCTCTTGGGTAGTTGACATGGAACAGTGACAGAGTCCATCTTTAGTTGATCAAAGTCATGAGGGTCAGAAAATGTCAACATCATCCTTCTTTAGGTTCAGGATGATCTGGGAGTTGAATGTTTCAGGCTCATCTTTACTACTGAAACAGAACTGGGAGTCTATACAACTGATATATTATTTTGCTATGGTTACTTCTCTTGCCTGAGAAGTTGAGAATTATTACTGAGACCTGTTTAAGGGCAGGCTTCCCAGATGGCACTAGTGGTAAAGAACCCGCCTGCCAACATAAGAGACCCAGGTTCATTTTCTGGGTCAGGAAGATCCCCTGGAGAAGGGCCTGGCAACCCAGTTCATTATTCTTGCCTGGAGAATCCTGTGGACAGAGGAGCCTGGCAGGCTACAGTCCATGGGGTTGCAAAGGGTCCGACAAAACTGAAGTAGCTTAGCACTCCACATTCAAGGGCAAGCTTAGATCCCTTTGTGTCCAGGCTTAGATCACAAAATGGCATAGGTCAAAGATGGCCTCTGTTCTGTTAAGAATGTCATGCCTGGTTCTTTTTCTCCCCTATCTACTTACAGTTTCCCAAGGATAGTATCACAGTATCGGTACATCACAGTATCAATATATGAGAAAAGGGAGGATGGATCCTGAGCAGGTTAAATCAATAGGTTAAGCCAGTGACAGACTCAATATGACCTACAAGGACCTGTATGTCTGGATCCCTGCCTATCTTTCCAGTCTCATCTGATTATATTCTATTAACTTTTGGGGTTACAGCTGCACTTGCCTTATGCCACATCCATCTCTGCTTTTGGCCTTAGAAGCAGAAGTGTTAGTCACTCAGTCATGTCCAACTCTTGGAACTCCATGGACTGTAGCCCACAAGGCTCCTCTGACCATGGAATTCTCCAGGCAAGAATACTAGAGTGAATTGCCATTCCCTTCTCCAGGGAATCTTCCCAACCAGGAATTGAACCTGGGTCTCTTTCATTGAAGGCAGATTCTTTACCATCTGAGCCACCAGAGAAGCCCTGCTTTTGGCCTTCCCCCTGTGCAATTCCTTCTGCCTGAAACAATACTCCTCTCCTCATGCCCGATTTGATTGGTTCATTTTTAGTTATTTTTCAAATCAGCACAATTATCACTTCCTCAAGGAAAGCTTAAGTGGGCTTCTAAACTGAGCAGTGTCCTTTTATCTTCCCCCACAGCCGCTAAACTTCTCCTTTGTAGCACCTGTCATAATTACAATTAAGTATTTAGTTGTATAATTACTGAAGCTCTAGGAGGACACAATACTTTTGTAAATTTTATTCATGGAATGAATAAAGTGCATGAACAAATAGGCCAGTTGGAGCAATATGTGGTGGCAAAGATAGTTCTTTTTTCTCTCATTAATCTCTATATGTCTGGATCTAGTTTTTCTCAAACTCTCTCTTCCTTGTACAACAATACTAATTTTTCCCTAGGCTGATTGTTCACTAATATCTAAAAGAAGATATTTTAGTTGCATAATAACATGTGACTGTGAAGGAAATCGAGGGCAAAAAGAAAATTTTTCAATTAGGTATTTATGCAAGATACATCATGTTACTTACTGTAAAGTGCTCGCATGCTGATATAGATAAACTTGGGTTCTACTACTCATTGAGCCATTAATCAGCTCTTTGATTGTAGACACTTATTCTCTCTGAGGCTTTACTTACCTGTAAACTGAAAATAGCAATCTACCATGCAGGATTCTCATAGGAATATAAAAATAACATGTACTTTGTGCTTAGTACTTAGTAGGCAATCAGTATTTGGTATATATTCTTATGATATTTCATGGATCATAGAGTTGTCAATATAGTAAGAAGCATGGATTAGAAACCATGGCCATCACTACACATCACCCTGATGGAGATTCTTTTGCCACCATATGATCCCTTTACTATTTATTTATTACCTGTGTGTGTGTGTGAGTCTTCAGTCATGTCCAACTCTTTGTGACTGCATGGGCTGTAGCCCACTAGGCTCCTCTGCCCATGGAGTGTTTTATAATACACCCTTGTGTTTTGAAGGAAGCTCTGATTTCTAGAAATTCTTTTTATATTATAGACACCACCTCAGCCTTGTCCAAGCACCAGCCTTTAATCCATAATACATTTCACAGACCCCATTCCTCTTTCTCTCCAAAGCAATGATGAAACTTTATGAAGAAAACCTACAGAGCCCTCTAAGGAGGAGGTAGAGGAAATAGAAAGTGAAATGAAATGTTTTAGCCCATCAGCAACTATGGACTATACACCACCTGAACCACAAAAAATGGAAAGACATCTTTAAACCAATCCCCACCCACCTCACCCCCTTCAAAAGGCCAATCCTCTTCCTCCATTTATCAGCAGAATACTCTCTTAATAGACCCACCTTTCAGGGACCTTGCTCAGTAAGTCTTTTTCACTTTCTGTATCTTTAAACACCCTCCTCCACCTGCTCTCTCCCATCAGTAAACATGCTTGAGTCTCTTCCATCTTAAAATATTCTTTCCTCAACCCCACATCACCCCTGGAGTTCCTTTGCTATCTGCTTCTTCCTCTCTGCAGCCAACCTTCTTTAAACATCAGCTCTCCCTATCTCCACATCCTCGCTTCCTGTTTATCCTTCAACCTCAGGCAATCTGGCTTCTGTCACAGGACTCTTCTCCTGAAACTCACTTTGCCAAGGATTGCAATGAATGTCCCACTGTTATATCCAAGGGACTTCTCATTACTTGTCTCGGGTGACAGCTGCTAACCGGGCCAGACCTTCATGAGGCTTGTTCTTAACCTGGCTCCCATGACAGCACACACCTCTGGCTTCCTTCTTTGGGGGTTCCTCTTCTTTCTCTCAAACCTCACAGGGGGTGTCCCTCTGGTTCGGTGCTAGAGCTCCGCTTTTCTTCTCACTCTGAGTGAAGGGTCTGTTCTTCAACTGCCAACTTTGTGCAGATGATTCCCAAATTTCTAACTCCAGTCTGAATCTAGGCTTGAGGCTCAGTTACCCAACTGCTTACTGCACCTCTCCACATGGATGTCCCTCGGGTGACACAAACTTGATTTCTTGATCACTGGTTTCTTTTTTGTCTCAACCCCACCCCCACCCCCCACGTCCAGGTTCTCTTTTATTTCTGTCTCCAGTGAACTTCACCACCAACTACCCTTGGCAGCTCAGAAACCTGGGTGACATTCTGGAGCCCTGCCTCAGCTTCATCTTGCTTCCAAGCAGTTTACTTGGCTCTCTTCTGCCTCTGTGACACCCATGGAGCTGCTCATTTGTCTCCTGCTTATTGCCTACTCTCTAATTCAAGACCACTCTAACTTTTCCTAAGTTACTACCCCAGTATCCCCATGGGTGCCCTAGCTCCTGCTATTGTGTTCTCTCAACTCACTCTCCCCAGTGCTACTAGAGATGTACTTCCAACACTCACAGCTGATCATATTCCTCCCTCTTAAAACTAACCATGGATTTCCTACTGCACTTAAGGCCACAACCCAAACCCCTTATCATGACTGTCACTAACTCAAGAACTGCTCACTGCACACTGCCACAGCCTAAGCGGTCACCCTCTTCCTCTTCACTTCCTATGCAAGTCATTTGGAATGTGCTTTTTCTCTCAAATGCATCATGTTCTCTCCTGTCCCTGTTCTTCATATATTCTTTGGTTTCCAACAGGTACACTTCTCTGACTTTCTACTTGGCTTGAATAATTCCTACTAATCTTTAAGCTCTCATATCTCAGTATCATGTTACTTTCATGGAAAGTTTGCTCTGAGCCTGCAAGTGAGGTAAGCACCCTTCTGACTGTACTCTAGCACACATATAGAGTGTTTTATCGTTGCCTATATGCATGTCAAAAGCAAAGATCACGGCATCTGGTCCCATCACTTCATGGCAAATAGATAGGGAAACAATGGAAACAGTGACAGACTTTATTTTCTTGGGCTCCAAAATCACTGCAGATGGTGACTGCGGCCCTGAAATTAAAAGACACTTGCTCCTTGGAAGAATATCTATGGCAAACCTAGACAATGTATTAAAAAGCAGAGACATTACTTTGCCAATTAAGGTCCACATAGACAAAGCAATTGTTTTTCCAGTAGTCATGTACAGATGTGAGAACTGGACAATAAGAGAGACTGAGCACTGAAGAATTGACGTCTATGAACTGTGGAGCTGGAGAAGACTCTTGAGAGTCCCTTGGACAGCAAGGAGATCAAACCAGTCAATCCTAAAAGAAATCAACCCTGAATATTCATATGAAGGACTGATACTGAAGCTGAAATTTCAATACTCTGGCCACCTGATACACAGAGCTGACTCATTGAAAAAGACCCTGATGCTGGGAAAGATTGAATGCAGGAGAAGAAGGGGACAACAGAGGACCAGGTGGTTGGATGGCAACACCAACTCAACAGACATGAGTTTGAGCAGATTCTGGGAGATGGTGAAGGACAGGAAACCTGGCATGCAATAGCCCATGGGATCACAAAGAGTCAGACATGATTGATCAACTGAACAACAATTTACATGTCTGTTTTTCCACTTGACAATAAGCTCTTGGCAGGTAGGCGACACATCTTGTTCACTGTTATATCACTGAATGAGAAAATAAATATGTTGAGGGGAGAATAATGCAGTGAACCATCACCACGTAAGTTCAGTTTTAATTATAGAACTAGGCTGAGAGAGCAGAGCCTGGGAAATGCCACCACTAGGGTGAAACAAGGATGACCAGATATGTCATTATGATTACATCTTAATGGATGCTTTTGCAATGGTATTTCTATTCCTTTCTGGTCCTTCTGTGATCCGAGGGTTTCCTGGGCAGACCTTCACAATGGTGCCATTTGACTCTGCTTATGGTCATGTGCTGATCAACCTGCCTCTTGAGAAGGTGGAATGGAAACACAAATGAGACATCAGTATTTCAAGCACCACCATAGTCTGTGACAGTTTAGAAACTTCAGATTAACCATTTGGCAATGGAAAATGAGACCAGTGAGACTTCACTTCTAAAGCTTTAAAAAAAAAAAATTCTGAGAAAGCATCTTGCCTAGGTTAGTTTTCAGTCACTTCAAATCGTTTGGTAAGCTACTCCCAAACCTTTGCAGTGGCAGCACAACCCTTTCATGAGCAAAGCAGTTCAAAAGGTGGGGGCCTACAATTTAGTGCTAAGGTCAATAAAGCTATGCTTTTGAATTGTATACATTATCCCCGGATCTCTACACTCCATGTCAGGCATGAAGTCTAAAAAGGCCAAAAACAGAAATATATGCCAGCAAGTAAAATAATTATTGTCACCAAGAATTAACAATTCTACAGTAAATTTATCAAACACCAGTGCTTTTCCTTCCCCTTAAAGATATATGGCATGTAACGAAGGGCTTGGTAAGCAGCCGTCTTGGAGAGCACTCTCATTTGCTAGAGTTGTATGAAACTTGCCTTTTCATGAAATAGTTTAAAGCAAAATGTTTTACTCATTCCAAATTGTGTGTATGAAGTTTCATTTTGAGTTTTAGTTTCATTAGAAAATCTGTGAGTTTGTAACTGACTTAAACTAAATCTTCTAAACCCCACCCTCTACAGCCCTATTCAATAAAAAGGGAATTATTTTGATTAATTTCAGATATTTTTTTTAAAAATTGCTTTTTATGTAAATGTAAGTTATGTCTTCTTATCTAGTGACTTTGCTCCATTAAACACACACTCACACCCACCCACACACCTATAACCAAAATATTTCTCTATGCTCTGAGAGGGAAAGACAGCAAGGAAGAACTTCAGTGTTCTTATCTTTCATACCTTTGAGTAAATTGTTATTCTTTCACTTAATAAATAGGTAACAGATTAACTTTACCCTCACATTTGAGTGAACAGAATGCCTACCACACTGGCTGGGCTACATTAAAATATAACTGAATAAATACATGAAAACACTGAAACACACTAAATGTTTTCATCACTGTAGCTTTCTGCTCTGCTGTGTGACCATCAGCAAAGAACACAAATGTAGTATCAGCCTAGGATACAATGTCACAAGTCGGTCAGAACATTTTTTTCAGCTCCCAAGAAGGAATTAAAGTTGGTTTATATGTTTCCCTTTGGTTGTGCAAAAGTATTGAGGAACACTTAAGTCTGAGAAGATATCACCTGCTGTGTGACCCTGGGCAAGCTACTTAATCTTTCTGACATGTCCCCTCATACATTGAACACATGTTCCCTAGTGTTAAAAAATAAGATAAAATGGGATTCATAAATGTCTCATCTATTTTAAAGACTATTGTAAATACTAAATGAGATAATACATATTAAATGATTGGGGTAGGTTTAAACTACAGACCTAAACCATGCTATTTACTCATATCAGACTGAGTTTAACACTTCCATTAACTGTTTTTATTAGTTTCTCTTTTTAAATTTTTTTAATATCTATTTTGTGAGTTGATAACAGTGGGCCTTTACCTTTAACAGTGGGCCTTACCCACCAAATTTATGATTTTACCCTTTTTTTTTTTTTAATTTGAAATTTAGAGAGACTCTTCTGATTCTTGACAGTAGTTTTTAATGTTCTAAGATTTAAGGAGAATCAGAAATGTCTCTTTTATTAAACTACATCAGTATTATCACTAGGATTACACCCACCTGACTTCTTCCAGCCCCATGCTAAGCATACCATTCTCCAATAGTTCTCTCTTCCTTCTCTCTCTCTACCCAGTCTAACTAGGGTCAGTGGTCATAAGATTTCAGAGAAATAAATGTTAGGGACCACCAAACAAATGCTTCTTTAGCATTGTTTTTTATTTTTTACTTTTTTAAAGATTGGTTTATTCTAATTGAAGGATAATTACAATACTGGGGTGGGTTTTACCATACATCAATATGAATTGACCACAGGGATACATGTGTCCCCTCCACTCTGAATTCCTCTCCCACCTTCCTCCCTCCCAGTCCCTCTAGGTTGTCGCAGAGCACTAGCTTTGGGTGCCCCGCTTCATGCATTGAACTCAAACTGGTTATCTATTTTACATATGGTAATGTCTATGTTTCAATGCTCTTCTCCCAAGTCATCCGACCCTCTCCTTCTCCCACTGAGTCCAAAATAGCATCTGTTTTTGATGTTCTGATTTAATGTGTGTGTGTTTTTCTTTTCACCTTCCACTCTTACTGCTCTTTCAAGAACACCTATTTTGTGGTCAGTGCTTAAATATAATTTATTCTCTTGGGGATTAAAGTCATTGTGAAATGCAGAACAATTGCTTGGCAATCAACCCACGTTCAACTTAGAGGCATGCCTAATTACTGACAGATAAAGGAGACTTTCTGCCAAATAGTAATAGTATTCTATTCTAAGATATAAAATAAGAAAACAAGTTCAACAGAGGTTGGTGCTTTAGATCTTTGCAGGAAACTACTTGGCCTTCCCACAGGCTCTAAGTTGGCATGAGACAGATCTCATTACACTTTCTCACACATCTCTTGAAAGTATGAAAACACACTTAAAATATTTGAAGAAAATTCGATGTCAAGTAGTGATACTCTTAATTTTTCTTTCTTTTGCATACAGAGTATCATAAGAAAAGAAAGAATCTAACTCATAGGGGCCTAAAATTAGTTTAATCTGTAAAGTTCTTCCTTTCAGGAAGAGCTGCTCTAATGGTTAGCATGGTCCTTTGTAATATATTCATAAACTACTGCCTGACTATTATTTTGGAGAAAGAAAGAAATCAGAATCAATTTGTCTAATCACCTGGATTAAAGATTGGTTTACATTTTTTTAAGAAAACTGTAATAAAACTAAACCATAGATTTTTCTTATTAGAACAAAAATCCCAAATAGTCTTTGCCAGTTGAATTCAGGCAACCTCCAACACTCCTTCCTCCCCTCTGCACCAAGCTACCAGTCCTATCGTTTGCATTTTCCCCTGCTTCTTCCTTTTCACAACTGATAGTTGGGATCATTCTTTAGCAGCTAATTACTTATCTTTTTCTCAAAGGAGAGTCTTTATTTTTAACCTGTTATAAGAGAACTTAGAAGGATTTGCTGCTCCTGCCACTGCTAAATCACTTCAGTCGCGTCCGACTCTGTACGACCCCATAGATGGCAGCCCACCAGGCTCCTCTGTCCCTGGGATTCTCCAGGCAAGAACACTGGAGTGAGTTGTCATTTCCTTCTCCAATGCATGCATGCATGCTAAGTCACCTCAGTCATGTCCAACTCTCTGCAACCCCATGGACAGCAGTCCACCAGGCTCCTCCATCCACAGGATTCTCTAGGCAGGAATACTGGAGTGGGTTGCCATTTTCCTCTCCTCTTAGAAAGATTTAACCAACCTGAAATATAGAAAGGGAATCACAGGCAGATTTGCTGGATATTCGCAAACATATGAGGGCTTCACCAGAATGCAGAAAGATACACACTGTTTGCTATTTGTCATGGAATGCTCCATGAATAACAACAGTATGTGCCTATTAACTATTAATATTGTGTGTAAGCATTAATCATTTTCATATTTTTACACACTAGGCTATATCAGTGATTTTAAAGCAAAGCTGTACATCTGATCTCCGTAAATTTTTTGAAAAATATTGCTATTCCAGCCCCATCCCAGATGTTAATCAGAATCTTCCAAGATGTTGCTGGGGGAGTATAAAAGTGGAACCTAGTTATATGTATTTTTTCAAATGCTCCAGGGGTGATCCTCGTTCATTTTCCCAGTGGAAAGATTTGGTGCCATCCTATTCTGAGTATTTTATCCTCAAACATCCATATGTCCTATGACAATTTCAGTAGGTGGCACTCTTTCCACCTGTCAGCTTCCCTCTTTGGTGGGGATGAACCCTAAGGTATCCCTGGAAATCAGGAGCAGATCAAGGATGCAACTACCTTTTAGCAAATCAATATTGAAAAGAGATAGCAGAACTTATGTTTGTAAACAATTTGTTAGTAAGACAAATTTGGAGTGAGACATACATTAAAGTGGTGGAGGGAGTAGGCAAGGGTGTGTGGCTGTATTTATTTATTACATAAATATAATCACTGATCGAAACAGCTCAAACATGCCAGTTTCTAATATACAGTTGGGAAACTTAAGAAACAGGGTAGAGAGAAAATGATGCTAAGGAACAAACAAAACCAAGTAGAGGTTAAGAAAGAAGAGTTTTTGTTTCTGCTTCTGTTTTATAAGGAAGAACCGGGAACACCAGTGTTATTGCAAGAAAACAAAACTCCCCAACAACAACAAAACAACCCCCCCCCACACACACACACATACACACACACACATTAATTGTGTGAAAAGTTTATCATGGCATCAAATACAGATATCTGTATCTGTAAGCTGGGGAGAGAGCACAGTACAGCTTGCAAGGACACAAGCTTTAGAAACAGACAAATCTAGATTCAGATTTGGACCTTGGTTCAAGCTCTTTAATCCCAAACAAGTTACTTGACTTTTAATTCTCAATAAACTATTATCTACCTTATTTGGTTATTCTAAGTATTAAAAGATAGTTCAGTTCAGTCGCTCAGTCTTAGAGATTCTGCGACCCCGTGGACTGCAGCATGCCAGGCTTCCCTGTCCATCACTGACTCCCAGAGCTTGCTCAGACTCATGTCCATTGAGTCAGTGATGCCATCCAACCATCTGATCCTCTGTTGTCCCCTTCTCCTCCTGCCTTTAATCTTTCCCAGCATCAAGCTCCAATACTTTGGCCACCTGATGTGAAAAGATAATAAATCTAAAAGAATTATCATAATGCTTGGTGCATAGCCAGTATTTAACAAAGAAACATAATGCTAGGTATATGTAAGTGCAGATGTTGAGTTTTTTGTTTTTTTAAGTAACAGAATATTGGGAAATTACTGTGAGTTTTGAAGGGAAGATTGTCATACTAGTTAGTACTAGTAATGGTACAAAAATTTTGGAGGAAAGTGAGCAGGAAAAGATATGAGGACAATTTGGGTATATGAAAAACATCTAATCTTGGATTCACAAAACTTGGGTTTGAGAGGTGATCCTCTATTTGCAGGCAAAGTCACTTAACCTCACTTTTCATTTTTATAAGATGGGAATTAAAGGCCATTTTGAATGTGGCATATGATTTTGAATATTAAACTTTTATTAGTGTGTACCTAAAATGGCAACCCACTCCAGTATTCTTGCCTGGAGAATCCCATGGACAGAGGAGCCTGGTAGACCACAGTCCGTGGGTTCACAAAGAGTCAGACACAACTGAGCAACTTCACTTCACTTTCACTAATCATAAAAAGACTAGTGTACAAAGATGTTTTTTAAATTAACTATTCATTTATTTTACTTTTGGCTGTGCTGGGTCTTCGTGCTGTGTGGGCGCTCTCTAGTCCTGAGTGGGAGCTACTGTCTAGCCCAATGTGCAGACTCCTCATTGCAGTGACTTCTCTTGTTGCAGAATACAAGTGCAGGCTCTAGCCATGTGGGCTTCAGTAGTTGCATCTCAGGGGCTCTGGAGCTCCACCTCAGTAGTTGTGGGGAGTGGACTGTTGTCCTGTGGTGTATGGAATCTCTGGACCGTTGGCAGTCAGAATTCTAGTTGTAGAGAAGAGGGGGCAACTCTTTGTTGTGGTGCAGAGGCTTCTCACTGCAGTGGCTTCTCTTGTTGCGGAGCACAGCCTCTAGAGCGTGCAGTTGCAGCACGCATGCTCAGTAGTTGTGACAAGTGGGCTTAGCTGTTCCATGGACATGTGGAATCTTCTTGTACCAGTGATGGAATCATTTCCTGTATTGGTGGGTGGATTCTCCTCCACTGTACCACCAGAGACGTACCCCCAAATGCTTTTAAAACTATAAAATCTTATATCAACGTAGACTGGTGCTAAAGTAATTACTATAAACTTCATTACTGAAGTTTATCACTGAAGCTGAAAAATTATTTTCTCAAAGAAAGTAGGACATTAAATGTGTTACCAAATTTGGATGAGAAGAAGAGAGTAGTTACTGGATTGTGGATTCAGAATTCATGAGAAGGAACGACATGGATGTCAGGAATACATTGGCAATACTTCTAGAGGCATTTCCATGAGATTTCTAGCAACCCTAATATTCTTTTTATAACACCTTTGGCAGTATTTTAATCAGATTAGATTTCTGAGTTTCATCTGACATCTCATTTTAACCCCCATTAAGTCAGTACGCACATTTGGTTTGAGTGTTAGGATTATATCATTTGTATCTATTTCTTTAAAAATTTCCAAATTATCTTTGGTAAGCATCTAGGGTTGGGCATCTCTGAGCCTTATGTTAAGTATGTATGTATGCACGTATTTTCAGTTTTATTTATTTTTTTACTTTAAAACCTTGTATTGGTTTTGCCATACATTGACATGAATCCACCATGGGTGTACATGTGTTCCCTATCCTGAACCCCCCTCCCACCTCCCTCCCCATCCCATCCCTCTGGGTCATCCCAGTGCACCAGCCCTGAGCACCCTGTCTCATGCATCGAACCTGGACTGGGGATTCATTTCACATATGATAATATGCATGTTTCAATGCCATTCTCCCATATCATCCCACCCTCGCCCTCTCCCACAGAGTCCAAAAGACAATTGTAATTTTTTCATACAAAAGACTGCATGGAAGTGTTTTATAGCCTTGTTCATAATTGTGAAAACCTGAAACCAAGCCAAATCCCTTCCAAATACTGAATAGGTAACAAATTTTGGTAAATACATATAATAAAAATACATTTCAACAATAAACTGGAATGAACTACTGTTAAACAGAAAAATATGGATGGATATCAAATGTATTATTCTAAGTGAAAGAAGCCAGAATGATAAGGCAACATACTTTATAATTTCACTCATAGAAGTGAAAAGACAAAATTACACAAACAAAATGAGATCAGTGTTTGCCCTAAACTGAAAGTGGAGGAGAGGGTGACTACAAATAAACACAAGAAAAATTTAGGAAATTTTGGAAAGGTGATTTTCCGTGAAATATCCAGAAGAGACAAATCCATAGAGACTGGAGGCAGATTGGTGGCTGCGAGTGGCTGGTGGGACGAGAGATGCAGAGAAACCACTTAATGGGTAAAGGGTTTTACTCTGGAGTGATGGAAATGCTTTGAAATGAGATAGAGGGCGTGGTTATACCATATTGTGAAGGCACTGCATTAATTCCAAATGTTTAATTTTATGTTACAGAAATTGCCAATCAACAAATTATTATTTTTAAAAATATATCAAGGACAAATAAAAAAAATCCAAATTATAGAAAGAGAAATTAACCATATGAAACAAGGTCAGAAAAAAAAATAAGTAAAAATCACATTAACAAAAGAGAATTATAATATTATGATCCTTGTCTTTAGACAATGATTATTTATATAAGTAACAATGTATATCAATAATTTAAAGTGTTCTGTCTAAATGTTTCATCTCTTGGAGATTTTTTTTTTTAACTGGCATTGGACTTATGTTAAATAGATACCTTGTATGGTGTGCAGTAATGTCACCAGACAAAAGAAACAAGAAAGCACCTTCACAGCAATGACTGCTGTGCTGTTTGAAGGTCAACTGTCTTTTAAGCATGCAGAGAATCTTTATCATGTCATGCTTCAGAAATATGTTTTTGGAGATGGGAAACAACAGGCCATAATTTAATGTTTTTGTTAAACACTGTAATTCTTTCAAAGGAGTATGTACCACAACTCTTTTCTCTCTGTTAAAGAGAAAATCAAGTCCTTAAGAAAATTTCCTAGTCTGCAGGAGAGGAGGAAATTAAGAATCACCTATTATTTTTTGTTAGTACAAGAAATTTGCATTGTAAAGCAAGCTGCTGTTGTCAGCTCTTTAAAGGACAGTGCAGACAGGAAGCTGCCTCCACCCTAAGAGGCTTAGAGACCAGCAACTGTGTCAGGCAGCAGGTGCCCAGGCCAATCAAGTCAGTTTTCTAACCCAGAAGAGCATGCCTGGAACTTGTTCTAGTAGTCTTTTTTCTCTGGTAAGGAAGCAAGGATTTTGCTGTGTGGAAGCAGTGCTGGTCTTTCTAGTTGGAGGGGGGGAAATGGTAAGGAGTTTGCTAACAACTGACTGTTATTAAAACAACAAATTATCTTTTAAAAACAGATTATCCACACCTATAAGAGGAGGAATCTCAAGAATGCACACAATTAATAAAAGCAGGCTCTGAATTACTCATACACATGTGCACTAATATTCAGTAAACAGCTGATTGTGTGTACTATAGCTTTTCTTTCCCAGAAATAGAGGTTAAGAAAGAGGGTGCTTTTTTTTTTTCAACAATACAAAATTTTACTAAAATATTTTATACCTGTAGACTTTCAGAATTTTACTTCCTTTTGCTGTTGAGAAGTCACAATAGCCAAGAGGAGTAAGGAATTTTCTTTCAAACTAACAGAATGTCATCGTGGTTAAGGGCGGGGTGGGGTGCAGAGAAGTTGGCAAGAAAAGGTTCAGGGCCTGTCGCAAAACCAACTGCAAGTCAAGTGTGATTCCAGACAGACAAGAACCACCTGTTCCAACACACAGAGAGGGAGGTGTTTAAAAGATAAATGAGACGGAGGTGACCCTACAGATTGTCTCCCCAATTATCATATACATAAGTAAGGGAGCATTCAGGCAGTCATATCAAACTCCTGTACGTACAATACTTGCCTCATGTTATTCAATGTACGAAGACATATATTTACTTATATACTTCTAGTCCAACAAAAAAACTCGTGGAAGTAGAGAGTTTATGACTGGTAACAGTATTAATAATAACTACCTGGGCCCTTAGTGTCATATTTAATTCTCACAACACACTGTTTTAAGATGGGCTTCCTTGGTGGCTCAGACAGTAAAGAACCCGCCTGCAATGCAGGAGACCCAGGAAACATTCCCTGGAGAAGGGAAAAGCAACCCACTCCAGTATTCTTGTCTGGAGAGTTCCATGAACAGAAGAGCCTGGCAGGCTACAGTCCATGGGATCATCAAGAGTAGCACACCGCTGCCAGACTACCACTTCATACTTGACAGATGAGGGAACTGATACACAAAGAGTTAAGTACCATGCTCAAGGTCACACATTTAGTAAGGGGTGGAGTCCAGATCCATCTAGGTCTGTCTGACTCCAAAGCCCCTGTTTTCCACAATTCTGCTGTTTTGTGCTGGACACAAAGGTAGGTCACAGTCTTCGGAAAACTTTACTTTTGGCACTTGAAAAACAAATTACAAGGCACCTCTTAAACAGCTTACAGCTCATTAGCAATTACCAAGACTTCAAAGACACGTTGGTGTGCAGTTAAAAAAGATGAAAATTCATTTTACGTGGATGCTTAGGGAAACGAACGCTTAGGGAAACGAACGATCTTGCTTAGACAAGTTCGAAACCAGAAGTCGAAGTCAACTTTGTCTCAAAGTGGAATAAACAATGTTTCATTGGAACACACTTTAAACGCTCTTCTTCGTAACAACGTAACATACAGAGTTCCCTTTTTAAAGCCTTTTCAAAGAGGAAATATTCCGAACTGATAAAATTAGGTAAAGCCTTCACTTCTAAAGAAATTACGGACAAAAAAAATGTGAGTTATACAAAATAACTTGTGTTGACTTAAGAATATCCTGATCATAATGTAGCGATCCCCAAAAAGATGTGCCCCCAAAAATCTCTAACATTTGAATGCCAATAACGTGAGAACTTCTAATAGACGGCGAATCTCAAAAACTATAACGATTCATGTGGGTTTTGTTCTTTATCTCATCTTCAACATAAACGATGATTCTTTTTAACAAAGCATTAAAAGGAGAAGAAAATGTACTCGGCAATAGAGGAGAAAAACTGTCAACGGAAGCGAGCGATTATAGAATCCCGAACGTCAGGGAAAATCGAGCGTCCGTCATTTGGAGTTTAGTTCTTTACGGGTCGATTTCTTCATTACTTAATTATAAGGCTGGACATTTTTGCAAAATAGAGACTCTTACGCGAGTAAACTTAACCATTTGAAATTGCAGGTTTATTTCTTACGACCGAATTTCGGGAGAAGTAAGGAGTCACTGTTGAGAAAGTCCTCTCGGATCTGCGTGAATCCTTCTTCTCAGCCCACGTGGCCAAAGTAAACAGAAGGTGGACCGGGGCGGTGAGAAGCGGGCCTCGCTCAGTTTCCTAATTTGTCGCGTCTTTGAGACTACAGGCCCCGAAAGCACTAAGGGCATGCCCTCTGGGAAGCTGATGAGAGCTTCTGCAGAGCGAGACGAAGACGAGCGTGTGGGGAGGATGCTAAAGCGGGCGCGAGGCGGGGCGATGGACCTGCCGGGGGGTGGGTGCGCTCCGGGGCGCGCGCGGGGATACCTGCCAGGAGGTGGGAGTCCGGGCGGGCGCGCGGGCGCTGGGGACTGGGGAGGTGCGCGCCTACTCTCGGGTGGCCGTGGGTGCGATTCCAAAAAAAGTTTCAAAGGTTCAGCTGGGGTCTCGCATCCTCCTGCCAGGGACCCACACTACCTCCGCCGTCGCGCCAGTCCCACGCCTCCACCCGGGTGGAGACCCATGCAAGGGTCCCGGGGTCCGGACCCTCCCCCGCGCTCCTCCCGGCGCACCGCTCCCCTCCCTGGCTCCCCGGTCGCAGCCTCGAGCGCGCGCCCCTCCGTCGGGCCCCAGGTGCCTCCGGCTTTTGTGCCGGGAGCCCCGGGGCGAGGAGCCAATTCCCGGGGAGTCCGGGCCGAGAGCCCCGGGGCGGCGGTGGAGGCCCGGGCGGAGAAGGCGGTGTCCGGGGCGGAGGGGAAGGAGGAGGCGGCCAGGAGGAGGAGGAGGAGGAGGAGGAGGAAGCGGGGCGGAGGAGGCGGAGAAGCCGGAGGAGGAGGAGGAGGCGGGGAGCGGCGGCGGCGGCAGCGGCGAGAGCTCGGGCGGCCCCGCCGCCTCCTCCTAGCGAGCGCCGCGCGCCCAGGCCCGGCTCGCATGCGAGTCACGTCCGCCCCCTTGCCGCGGCCGCCCCGAGACGCCAGCCCCGCCGAGTGATGAGAACAGACGTCAAACTGCCTTATGAATATTGATGCGGAGGCTAGGCTGCTTTCGTAGAGAAGCAGAAGGAAGCAAGATGGCTGCCCTTTAGGATTTGTTAGAAAGGAGACCCGACTGCAAACTGCTGGATTGCTGCAAGGCTGAGGGACGAGAACGAGGTCAGAGCGCTTCTCTTATGCCGCGAAACTCTCCCTTTCCTCTCCCCTCCGCTTTCTCTCGGGCTCACGGGGACTGGGGAGCCAAGCCTGCAGTGTCACCCGCAAATACCAAGAGGGAAGAAGGGAAGCTTCACAAATTACTGGAGCCTCTTCAACATGGCTGACAAATATAGTTTTAATTCCCCCCACCCCCCTTTTAAACCTGTAGTTGTCTGATCTCGCTCTCCTGTTCCTGAATGCTCGTGCCCTCCTCGGCCAGAAAACTTACCTTTGTGAGTCCGGCCGGCCGCTTTCCCCGGCCTTTTATGCCCCGGAAAGTGATTTTTGTCCCCGCTTTCCTTGCTAAACTAGTTCAGCTGTCGGGGGGCACGACTTTCCCCTTGACTCTTCCCCCACCCGCGCCCTCGGGGGAAGGCAGACGAGCCCCGGGAGTATCCTCACCCACCCCGGGGAGCACACGGACCGGGCGCCTTTCGACCCTTTTCTCCGCTGGGGGTCTGGGTCTGAGTGTGCGTTCGCGTCCGCCCCCTTCTGCCGGCCCCGCGCCCCCTTTTCGGGGGGCCGCGCTCCGCGAGTGTCACAGCGAGTGGAACAGGAGTCCACTCGGTCGGGGGCTGTTGTGGTTTTGTTTTGGTTTTTTTTTTTTTCCTTCTCCCCCTCCTGAAGTCCGCGGGTTTTGTTAGCGCTGCGGAGCCGAGAGAGGAAAGAAGAGTTTCTCGGCTTCCCCAAGCCAAGACCCGAACCCCACTTTTCTCAAGGTCCATCAGCTCTGCGATGGGCTGTCCCTTCCAGCGTGGGGGGACGTGTGTGAGAGCGTTTGTGGGCAAATCTGCGTCCTGGCTTTGTGCTTCTCCCGAATCCGCTTCGTCGGGTTCCCGGTAAGTGACAGGCAGACACAAAGGCAGGCGCAGGCCCGGGGAGGGGGCAGGCGGCGGGCGCGGGGGGAGAGCGGAGAGTTGGGAGACTGCAAGGTCAGGGGCGCAGAAAGAAATGAAACCCAATCCCAGGGAGAAACGGAGGCGCAGAGAGCAGATTTCTAACAGTCGCATCCACATTGCTCTTTCTTCGCAGTTCTCTGGTCTTTTTATCTTTCTGCCTTTCTCTGTGTCTCCCTTTTCTCCTCCCGTTTCTTCCCGTTCTTCTTTTTCTCCTTCTTCCTTCACTCCTCCTTCCTTCACTCGTACATGACTCTTGATGAATCTTTTTCATGGAGGCTGCTTTTCTAGTGACACTAAGCTAAGTTTCTATGGAGAGTTTTCTATCTGTGGCAAAATAAAGTGTGGGCTGGATAGACTGCTGGGAAGGTCGAATGTGAAATTTAAGTGAAATTTACAGGCTATTGCCCTCATGACATACTTTTAATTGTATTGAGTGAGTTTTTCTCCTCCTTATACTGTTTAGGAATTGAAAAGGGGTCATTTTACAGTCGTTTAAAATTTAGTAAAATATTTTTATATTTGCCTGTCTAGGGAGTAGAATACAGCCACAGTTTAAAATTTCGAATCATACATCATGCTTTTCTTTCTCCAATCAGGGATAGATAATGGCAAATCCAAATCCAAAAGTATTCATCAATCAATAATCCAACATAAGAGTAAGATTCTATCTTAGGGACATTTGAAAATGTATATAGGAAAGATACTGGCTATGGTTTGGTTTGATTTAAGACTGTGGGTATTGTTGCCTGGCTAATGAAATCATTATATTTGCATTTTAATGGAAAGTCGAAATACTGGAGGGGAGTTATATTCTTTTCCTTGTTTGCTTGTGTGGTTCATAATAGGTTTGAAGTAGAATATACATTTCAACATAATAAATACTGATATTTCAATGCTCTTAAACAGAGAAGTGTTAGTGAAAGATTGGGAAGTCAAACAAGTTTAGAAGTCCTGTGTACGATTAAAAGATGGATGGGGAAAAAATGCAATAATGGACATTGCTCCATAAATCACATCTCCAAAACTACTTGTCCTTAGTAGTTCACTTTGTAACTCTACATTTTGATCTCTGGAAAGCAGTTAAGTTTAATCGTCGTAGAGGCATGATTACAAGGGAGACATGTTACTCATCTTTGTGGAATAGAAACAGCTCATTTGGTTGTTCTTATTTGTCCTCAGATAATAAAGAAAACACTAAAAGAGTTTAGAAGAAATGCTTACTATCTGTTGAGAAAACTGTGGTTAATTATCCCAGCAATTCAGAATTAAAATATATCTTTCCTTTTGCCAACAGTAGTATCTAACTACTTTGGGGGGACTTTTCCAATGTTGTATATACTGTCTTCAGGCTTTTCAGCTAATAGTAGATATAATATTTGCTGCTCATGTTGATAAATAAGAATATCTACATTGGTTAATCATTTTGAATGTGACCATGAAGGCCTGTTCTTTCCCAGAATCCAATTTAGACTCTTTTCTGAAAGTAACTACTAATGAATATTGTATGAGGGACTTCAATTATTATAAGAAGGACCTGTACATATTATTCATCAATCCAAATAAAAATGCTTTCTCTTTTTTTAGAAAAATTACTTGAATTACTATGGAATAGTTTACAATGAAAGATATAACCTCAGCTCTTTGTTTACCATATTTGTGAAAGTCAGTGCTACCTGGATTCACCAAAAATTTCACAGCTTGGCCTGTTTTGGGTAATTGAGTTTTAGTGGAGTCATAGTGGAGAATAACATGATAGATTTTTTTTCTTAAACTACAATAGTTTCGCTTATGTTTAAAAATTACGCTAATGGTTAATGAGAAATTAACTTGAAATAAGGGAAGTCTCTTGTCTTGTTTAAATTCACACATTTACCAAACTTCTTAAGACTCTAATTAGGTCTGGTCTCCTGCTGGTCCATGCTAGGAGCCAACAGGATTGATAGAATTTTGATTCAGTGGCACATGGACCTAGACATTGCCAGGTCCGTGTCACTCCCAGCAGGTGAAATGCAGCTGCCCAGGAGTTGTTATGACAGACTTCCAGAGTTCTGTTTGGGCACTAGACTTACATTAGATAACAAAGACTGGAGTTAATGTTTTGGTTTCACTTGTTGGAGTTAGAATTTCTCTATCAATTTCTCCAGTGCTCCACCCATACACAGTGCCGTAAGCCAGATGTCACTGTTGAAATGTATTTCCTTATTTGCTGACTCATTAAGAAGTTCTTATGATTCACAGAAACACCTGGCACCTTCTTATTTTTCATCCTGCCCCCAATCCAAGTTAGTATGTTCTTATGAATTCTCAAGAAATTACCATAAAATGTTCTCAAAAGCTATAGATGTTTGACAGTTTTTAGAATGTCTAATATTTAGAAAGTGTTCAATCTGCTTTTCTCTGCCCTAATTCCTTCTACCACAAGAGTTCAATTGTTGTCTTTGTTGTTGATGTTGTCGCTAGTTAGAAGAATTTATTAGTCTTACCTAGCCATCTTCACCAGGAAGAGACTTCTTTTGTAAACAACCATGCAGCCTGTTCTACTCTAATCTTTCTGAGTCATGGAGACAGGTTAAAACTTTGAATCAGCTAGCTGTCAGTGTTGGTTCATGAAAGTAACATTTTCTCAACTATTAGGCCATCACTGCACAGTAGTTCGTTCTTAGGAGTAGTAATGGCACCAGAGCCAGTAGCAAGAAAATATCTCTTAAGCCAGCTTTACAATTGGAGTCCTAACTGTGGGAGAGTAAAGTTGCCAAGTAGAGCTGGTGGTTATCTTGGAAACTGTGTTGAAGAACACCACCACAAGTGATTTTGCCAAATATACAGTATTTACTTGGTCTAGATCTCCAATTTCTACTTTGATTCACTGCCAAAACTCAGTGAATACTGTGGGCATTATTTAAGAAGGTTACATAGTGCATCTGTTGGTTTGGTATGTTGTAGGAGAGAAGAGTTTCAGAAAGGAAGAGGGTAAAGCAATACACCTGAATCATGTGTGACTACCAGCCAAAAAGAATTATGTGTATTTGCTTATTTCCAGCATTGTTCTTATCCTAAATTGTGCATTGCAAAAAAAATCCCAAGATAGACATACAATACTTTTTCAGTAAAATATATTTTGGTTGCCCATTCCAAAATAGTAAATTCTATCAGGTTTCATTTATACCTTTTCCATTTGTCATGAAATGCAGTTAAATGCGCCAGATTTCAAGAAGTATAAATAGATGGTAGGTGGATTTTCAATATTTTGTGTAAAAATAAATTCAGTGATAATGTCAACCTACCTTCAGTATTAAGAATTTGGAAATCAATATTTTATACTTGCTAAGGGTTGTTTCTCAAACTGACTTGAATTCAAGCTTTGGATCATCTGAGAATTAAGTAAAAAGATGAGTTAATTGGTATGAAGTGTTTTGAAGGACTATTTAGGACATAAAATGGAGTGATTGCTTCACTAAAAATACCATAGATGTTTCTTTCAAGTTAGATTTATGTCTGTTGAAAGATTTATGCTCTGAGAATAGCATTGAAACATGTATATTATCATATGTGGAATAGATCGCCAGTCCAGGTTCAATGCATGAGACAGGGTGCTCGGGGCTGGTGCACTGGGATGACCCAGAGGGATGGGATGGGGAGGGAGGTGGGAGGGGGGTTCCGGATGGGGAACACATTTATACCCTTGGCTGATTCATGTCAATGTATGGCAAAAACCACTACAATATTGTAAAGGAATTAGCCTCCAATTAAAATAAATAAATTTTAAAAAAAGATTTATCTTCTATGTCTTTTTATTCCCTAATAGAATCTATTGGTATACTACTAAGTCAAGGTTTAATTTGTTGGGGGTCAGACGTGGTGGGGTGAAGATGTTCAGAGGGTACTAACTTCCAGTTATAAAATGAATAAGTGCTGGGTTGAAAGCATAGTGTGGTGACTATAGCCAGCAGTACCCTTTTGTATATTTGAAAGTTGCTCATAACTGTGTGAGGTCATGGATATGTTAACTAACCTTATTGTGATAGTCATTTCCCAAGATATACCTATTACAGATTGTTACATTGTATACTTTAAATGTATACAATGTTATTATATGTCAGTTACTCTAAATAAAGGCTGAGGGGGAAAGATATAATGAATAATGTAGAAGTAGCTAATTTAATTAGGAAATGTGTAATCTCTTCTCAATGCATAAGAGAAAAACAAAGTAAAAGGTCTTTGGTGATACTGATGATGAAAGTAATGATGCTGCTTTTTCCTTAAATGTTAACTTCTACAGGTCATGGTAGTTGTTCCGTAAAAGCCATCCATTATAAGCATACAGTTGAATGATGTTTAGTAAATTTATATTTTTAAATTGAAACTTTTATTGAGCTAGTTGTAGATTCACATGCAGTTGTTTGAACTAATAATTGGACATGGGCATTCTGTCCAGTATTCCCCAGTGGTAACATTTTCAAAACTATAGTCTAATATCCCAGTCATGAGACTGACATTGATGCAGTCTACCAGCCTTACTCAGATTTGACTGGAATGTTTGTGTATGTGTATATTTCATTCTGTATACTATTTTATCACATGATCAGATAATTTTAAACATTTTCCCCTCTGAAAACAGAAGTTTAACACAGTTTTACTTCATCAATCATGTGCTTGTGCTACCATGCCTTGTTAAAATGTGTATCAGAATATAGGCTTTTGTTTACTCAAATGTTTTTTTGCTAAAAATATTTTAAGTTGTTTTACTGTTTTATGACATTTCAAGTTACATCATTTGATTCTCATCACAACTCTAGAGATAGGTGGTGGTGGTGTTATCCCTATCTCTGGAGAGGAAACTAATGCACAGTGAGATTAAATAACTTGCCCAAGTTCATACAGCCAGTACATGTCTTAGTTAGGATTTTAATTTAAGCAGTCTGTCTCTGGAGTCAGTCTTTTAATCACTATACTATACCACCACTAATAATAAACATGTTTCAGTAACATAGGCTGTGTAGAGAAAGTCATAAAAGGAGACTTAAAATGCATGCAATTATCTATACAAAACTTGTGCCTGAATATTCATAGCAGCATTATTAACAACATACATGTGAAATAAGTTTGAGAAAAGAAACTGGTCTACAGAAGTCTTTGTGATGCCAAGACAAGTGGGGAAAAGAATCTGAACATTGATGGCTCTCCATGTTTTGCTACATATAGCCAGTCTTTACAAAACCAACAAAATTTTACAGATTGTTAATGGTAAAATGAGTTCAGATTTTTAGGAATAGCCCCTATGAAATTAGGACATTATTTTTGACACACAGGAATTATTTGGGGTTTACTTTATTTTAATTTCTAACTTTATATACTTCTAGATACCAAACATTCTTCTTGGTAAGCAGTACTTTGTTCCCTTTTATTCTGTTGAGAATGATGCCAGTTGGGACCCTTACCTTGGCAGCATGACTGTTAACAGCTCTGGGGGAAGAGCCAATGATCTTGAAACATTCAGCTTTAATAATGTGCGCTTGTTGTTATACTCAATGAGGACATGTCTTGGCTTCATGTAATTACTGTAATCATTACTTTTTCAAGGAATAGCTATAGAGATGACCCAGAGATACCTTTTAAGAATATGATTATAACATTTACTGGTAGGTTTGTTGTATATTTGTGCCAGGTTCATGTTAGACACTATTGTTAGAAACTTTTAACCTGTCAAGAAGTTGACATAGTGATTGTTCAGTTCAGTTCAGTCGCTCAGCCATGTCTGTCTCTTTGCAACCCTATGGACTGCAGCACACCAGGCCTCCCTGTCCATCACCAACTCCCAGAGCTTGCTCAAACTCATGTCCATTGAGTTGGTGATGCCATCCAACCATCTCATCCTCTGTCATCCCCTTCTCCTCCTGCCTTCAATCTTTCCCAGCATCAGGGTCTTTTCAAATGAGTCAGTTCTCCGCATCAGGTGGCCAAAGTATTGAAGTTTCAGCCTCAGCCTCAGTCCTTCCAGTGAATATTCAGGACTGATTTCCTTTGGGATTGACTGGTTGGATCTTCTTTCTGTCTAAGGGACTCTCAAGAGTCTTCTCCAACACCACAGTTCAAAAGCATCAAGTCTTCAGTGCTCAGTTTTCTTTATAGTCCAACTCTCACAAATCCATACATGACTACCAGAAAAGCCATAGCCTTGACTAGATGGACCTTTGTTGGCAAAGTAATGTCTCTGCTTTTTAATATACTGCCTAGGTTGGTCATAGCTTTTCTTCCAAGGAGCAAGTGTCTTTTAATTTCATGGCTGCAGTCACCATCTGCAGTGATTTTGGAGCCCCCCAAAATAAAGTCTGTCACTGTTTCCATTGTTTCGCCATCTATTTGCCATGAAGTGATGGGACCAGATGCCCTGATCTTAGTTTTCTGAATGTTGAGTTTTAAGCCAACTTTTTCACTCTCCTCTTTCACTTTCATCAAGAGACTCTAGATCTTCTTCACTTTCTGCTATAAGGGTGGTGTCATCTACATATCTGAGGTTATTGATATTTCTCCTGGCAGTCTTGATCACAGTTTGTGCTTCATCCAGCCCAGCATTTCTCATGATGTACTCTACATATAAGTTAAATAAGCAGGGTGACAATATAAGCCTTGATGTACTCCTTTCCCAATTTGGAATCAGTCTGTTGTTCCATATCCAGTGACTGTTATGGAAAGCAATAAGGTAGAATATAGGTCTGATCTTTCTTATGGGAGAGATGAGTAGCTTATTTGCTTCTACCATCTCTTATTTCTTGTGACACTTTATGAACCACCTCAGCTGATAGTAGCTTTTCATGCTATTTTTATTATATTCAAAAAGCTATTCACTGAATTTGAGTGTAATATTCCATCTTTGCTTTTCTAAAGTGGAAGTCAAAGCTGCTCAGTCGTGTCCAGCTCTTTGTGACCCCATAGACTATACAGTCCATGGAATTCTCCAGGCCAGAATACTGGAGTGGGTAGCCTTTGCCTTCTTCAGGAGATTTTCCCAACCCAGGGATCAAAAACCCAGGTCTCCCCCATGCAGGTGGATTCTTTACCAGCTGAGCCACCAGGGAAGCCCATGAATACTGGAGTGGGCAGCCTATCCCTTCCAGCGCATCTTCCCGATACAGGAATTGAACCAGGGTCTCCTGCGAATTCAGGCAGATTCTTTACCAACTGAGCTATCAGAGAAGCCCATGAAGGATACACTATTTTCAAAAGAAAAACAGTGGGCTGTGGATATTTGCTGATGGAATGACTGCTCTCTTCAGAGAGAACATACTTGCCCATGGTCAAACATAGACAGTAGATCTCCCACAAAGGTATACCATACATGGTGTTGAAGCCTTTCATTTGCTGCTTTTGCAGTTTTGAGATTTATTAAATTTGTGGATGTCACAAAGTAATAATAATTTTAATTACTATTGTCATGATTCATTAGTTATTGCTAAAACTTGCCTCATCATGTCTTTTTCTTGATAGAGTATTAAATATCATTTCTATGATTAGATTATACTTTGATGGAAACTATTCACCCAACTCTCAGTTTTTATTATTTCTCCTCAAATTGATTTTTTTTTAAAATCTAGCAATGGATAAGAAAAAAGGCTTCAGTAGTAATAATGAAGCCTAGAGGATATAATGTGATCTTCTCTGAGTTATTTCTCCTATTTTTCACTCCTCCCTGCATTGAGAAACAAGAGTACTTAATTATTATTTTAAAAATACCTTAATTATTAGCTGTGCTGATTCTAAAGTAAAGCACAAGAATCTAAAAATAATGCAATGACACCACACCCAGATTCCATCCCTAACCCACTGTCTTGTTCCTATTAATTTATTTTTTAATGTTTGTTCTTTCAGCACTTTTTCCATTTTTGTTTGAAGTTTCTTACTTTGAAGTCACAGAATTTTCGTATTTGCCATTGGCTATAACATTCTGTCAGTTCTTTTATAACCTTTCATGATTTTTGTATTAAAAGGATTACTTTTGGACTCCCACTAATTAGTTTGGATCACTATTAGCTTTTTGTTTGTCTTACTGTGTACATCATAACAGAACAAGGAATCATTTCTGCAAATACAGTGATAGTTCATAAAATTAGAGTGAGCCTCTAAAAAAGTGAATTCAGTTACTAGGATATTAATTTACTTTATGTTCATATTTTCATGTGCCAAACATAACTAATAAAAGGGAAAAAATACCATAAATGGATACTTTCAAACATGAGGGAAGAACATACAATGATGTATGTCAATTATTTCTTGTTAAAACAGGAAAAATTTTTAAAAGCATGAAGGAAGAACAAATCTTCCAACCTAAAAATACTCACCACATAAATTATTTTTGTAAAAGGAGAAGCAGGTACAGTTCAGCAAGAAAGCATGCATTCTAAACTTTGCAATCTAGATTTCATCTATCTTTATTGTAATCTACTCACGTAAATGTTTTTTTTTTCCTCCTGTGAAGTTATACTATATATAACACTGAAATGAAAACAAAGTTGTATTTTAATTTTTGAATTATCTACCACATTATAGCTTGGAGAAAAACATATTGACCAAAAAGAAAGCTAGTAGACATTTTACTAATAGCTTACAAAGATAAAATAACTATGACATAATTAATGTATTTCTACCAGAAATCAAAATTAGAAAGGACATTTGGTTAACCTTAGGGAAGTAAAATTTCAATATATTGAAACAACATTTTAAATCAAGCATATAGAAGATATAGGACATGGTATTTTAAAATGACTGAAGAACATATATGAGGTTTTGCTGAAGTCAGTATTTTTTTTTTAATAGTTTAATTTACTACTGACAATTTGCATCAGTATTTTTGCATTGTTATAACTTGTCATGTTTCAAGTAATCCTGAAGATTATGGGAAACTTCATATGTGGGAATAAAGAGGTTGGTTGTTGACATTGTCATTTTCCTCTAATATTGGTAAGAATTTACCCTCCTTAAGGAATAGAGTTTGTTTTCTGTTCACAAACTCATGTAAAAGTTACAATGAGTATAGTGAGGGTGAAATTTAAAAGAAGAAGACAGGTGGAAAACTAAATTGTATTTCTGTACACTCAGATGAAGTTATTGGATACTTTCCTCTGAAAGGATCATATTGTAATTTTATTTGGATGTAGAATTGTTACTTTGCAAACAGTTTGCCTACTTAGTGTCTTAGTAGCTGTTGTGTAATGCTATCTTTCATAATAAGAAAAACAAGAAGTCTTGAGAGGAGGTAGAAAGTGCATTCAGAATGCCCTGTTGAGATGACAAAACTTGCCCTAAATTTAATTAGGCAGGGAGTTAATTTTGATCATGTCCTAGGTCAGGAGCTACTTAAAGAAGAAAAGAAATGTGATGGAGATTGGTCATTTCCTCCAGTTCTTCTGACCACTACTCTTTTTTTTTTTTTTTTGCAGCGGGCAGGGGTTGGAGGGAGAGAGAAAAATAACCTCCTTTAGAAATAATTCCTTGACATTCACATGCTCCTTTTTTAGGGCCAAAGAAATAGGAGGTTTCTCTTTGGAGCTTGTTGACACTTTCTCGCCTTGCGATTACACGCGGTCACATCAACATTTGACACGTGGGTTCCGTGCGCATGGCAGCGCTATTTACAAACACCATCCAGGGATTCCAGAGACTTATGTAACAGCTGAGAGTACAGGCTTTGTGTGTCCGTGGGCGCGGAGGAATCAAGCAACTTTATTCATAGTGGAGCAGCCGTTGTCTGGCTCTGATGGGGTCCTGCATCAAAGTTCACCGAAGTCTAGGTCTGGAACTACCCAATATGCAGCTTACCGGAGCCTCAAAGGCTGTGCCTTAATATAGGATTACGCTCTTCTTTTCCCCTCCCCCTCCTGCAGCAAACGGAATCCGTTATGCGAAACTTTTTTTGTGTGTGTGTTTTCGAAATGTGGGTAAATTGTGTCTTGGTTCTGGTTGTAATTTACTTCTGCCACTTGTGACAGAAATGCACATGCCTGCCACCCAGTCTCACAAATGCTTTTTTTTTTTTTTTTTTTTTTTTTTTAATATTTTGTTATTTGTAAGCAACTTCAGATGCGAGAGAATTGGTAAACTGACTTGGCAACTCTGTGACCACAGAATAATCAGGAAAACGGTTGTTTGATCATCCTCCATATCCAGTTCACTTGTACCCACCACTGTCCTTTCTCACCTCCCTCTTAAATTTCCCATTATCACACCTCCCTCAGCCCTCTTCCATCTTAAGTTACATATCAAGACATGGTATTTCTCCTTTAAGTTAGATTTCAATACTTAGGGAATTGTTCTTCTTTTCCCATATTGCTTTTAAGAATTTTCCATTTATACTTACCATTTTTTTAAAGTCTCAAGTCAAAAATAATTAAAACACCAAGAATTTGTGTCTCATCCTGGGTACCTGACATATGTTTCCTGGTGCTTTTTTTTTTTTTCCCCCATTGTAAATTGTAAATTGACTGGTTGGAATTTTTTAAATATGAGTAAATTTTCAGTCCTTTTTTGGTTGGAATTTTAGGATCTTTTTTGATGGATGTCATCACTGATTATCCAAAAATAGAAAGCTTGCCTAAAAAGAATTGAAATTAGATCATCAAAAAAATAAACTTGTAGTTACTTAAAAAGTTGGGCTGTTTGAACTCTTCTTTCATAGAATTTTTTTTCTAATCACACTATCTTTCTAAAAAGAGGAATGATCAGAATCTTTGAAATGTGGTACTGTAAATGGGAGGAATTTAACTTTTCAAAATAAAGAATTTTCTCCCCAAGATATAAACCAAACACCAAGGAATGTTTGGTATAAGAAGTTTAGGTATGGAATAATTTAGAGGTTATGTCTTCCAAGTCTATTATTTACCTATGAGATTTAGAAATTAAATTTGAACTGTTTAACAGCTGGATGTGCTGTCTTTTAGAAGAAGTTATCAAGAGAGTGACTAATTTAACCAACATAAGGAAATCTGAGAATAGACATTTTTCATTTTTTTTTGCTGAGTAAAATTTCCTTCTAAATTTGAAGATATATAACTTATTTAGTGGTTATAACTTATTATACTTTTCTAATACATTAAGATTTAGTGAATTTAGATTATAAGCTTTAAAAATTACTTTCTTTTTTTTATTTGCATGCTTATCATTGTTTTGACCTGAAGATGGTGTATTTATTTTAATTGCCCTTGATCCAAATAGTGAAAGTTTGTGTCAAAGTACTTATGCGTAAACTTTCTTACTAAAAGCAGTACCATGTCTGAACACTCTTGAGCTTTCATAAGGAGGATCTTAGCCTATGTTAGAACATTACCATTTTCCTCTCTTCTTGTACCTTTATGGACAGTAAGTTATATCTGGTTATAAGCTGAATCTGCTCAGAATTTGATAAAGGTTATAAGTTGATTCATTTCTGCTAAGAAAAGGATTAAATATAACTTTGTATTTTTGTTTCACTTGAAGCTTCAAGCATTCAGTAAACATTTATTCAATAGATGTGCTTCCTTCATGAAAGTGAGATAAATAGCAATTGTCTCTGTATTATATAAGGTTAAAATGGTAGATCAAATGTGAAAGATACCTAGGAAGATGCAGTGTGGGAATTTAGGTTGTTTTCTCTTTCCAACAACTATTGAGAGCATGTGTTTGCACATGCATGTGTGTTTTCTCTCATTCAAAAAGTTTTTGGACTTCTGAGTTAATTCCTCTTTGGTAGGAATGATTTAGTAAAACTGTCTGCAAATATAAAATTTTTTAAAAATTGATGTTATACATTTTCCCAAATATTGTGACAGTGTAAAATCCCCAGGGTCTTTTATAGAAACTACTTTTATATGGTTCCTTAGAAGACAGTTGAGGAATCACATAGGCGCTCACACATAAAACAAACAGCTGGTGTGGTGATGTTAAAATTGGCCAGGGTGTTCCCTCTAGCGTAGGAGTCCTAGGTCATAATGATGCCTTCCCATGTGGTCAAGCACACATGGCTTTCATGTTTACACACACAGTTCCAGAATTCTGAACACCAGTGATGCAACAGTGGGAGAAGGGGTGATCTGTATCTCACAAACTGTTTAATGACCTGGGTCATGAATATTGATAGAAAATAAGAAAGAACTGATTGTGGTAAAATGTGCCTGGAGGGGAAATAGAGTAGATACTTAAAGCAGGCTTCCTCCCCTCACCCCCCAACCTCTAGATTGTTTATTTTAAACTACCATTACCACCCAAAAGGAGCTTTCTACTTTGAACTTAAAATAGTAGCTTTTAACTGGACAAGTGAGTAAGCGCTTTGGTATCCAGGGACTGGAGGTGACAAAGCTCTCAAGAGTGTCACTCTCTTTCGTAACCAAGCTGACTCAGACTTTTGGAAGGTTTTATGGCAATTTAACCAGCTCTAATGATATTACCGCATATGTGCATGGGAACAGATAATTGGAGCTAGAGCTGCCATTTTCTCCAGTTTTAAAATTGTTTCTTACCCATTATTCCAATTTTATTTGTGAAAATAGGTCAATCCTATAGAGATGCTTTTCAAAATCACTGGATATATTTGTATAGAACTACTTTGTTTACAAAGAGCCTATGTCTACAACAATACAGAGGAAAATACCTTTTTATCTGGTAGAATCATGATAAAGGGGGAAAAAGAGGGAATGGTAATTCTAGAAAAAAATATAATAATAGCATGGCGGTATTCATACAACTAAATGGCAAGCAACTATTTTTAAACATGGAAAAGACCTAAAAGGGTGAGGGGAGAACATGTTATAAACAAGGAAAATATAGTTTTCGATGAATAAATGCTTTATTACAAACTATGGACATTTAAAAGATTTGTTTCAAACTCTTTCCTCCTTGTGACAAATTATCCAAGACATTATCTACCTCTCTCTGAACTTTTAACAGATTGTTCTGGACTTAATTTTAATTGTGGGTTTAATTTTGTTTGCGTGTGTGTGTGTTTGAGTATGCATGTGTTTGAGTATGTTTTTCTATTTTAGATCTAGCTATTCAAACTGGAGACATCTCCCACTACTTATAAGATATTGCTCCCTGTACTCCCATCACATTTACTTCAATATGTCAATAAATCATTCATCAGATTTGCAAAAAATGTAGCTCATTTTCAAAGATAGAATCATAGACTATTATTGACAAGAAACAGAAACTTTAGAGACTATCTGTTGCATTAACTAGAAAAAAATGGAGGCATAAAGAGGTGAAGACCATTGCCTCAAGTTGAATAATAGGATATTTATCATTTTAGTAATAGTCAGTGTTAACTAAGGTCTTCACATTCTGTCAAGAACCATACTAGGGATTTTCAGAGGTTATCTTATTCAATTCTTACATCACATCTATTTTTGTTGGTGCTATTATTATCCTCATTTTACTAAGGAAGAAATCAAGATATTGGATTAAATAATTTCCCTATACATTTTGATTTATCTTTGACATCTTCCAATTTGCAAATTTATCCTTAAACCCTATAGAATATTTTACCATGGCCATTTGACTTCTCTCCATTTCTGCTTCCCTCATCCCTTTTTTTTTTAATTTGAAAAAATATTTATTTATTTTTGGCTGTGCTGGGTCTTCATGGCTGCACGGGCTTTTCTCTGGCTGCAGAGAGTGGGGTGGTGGTGCGCAGGCCTCCTACTGCAGCGGCTCTTGTTGCAGAGCGTGGGCTCTGGGCGTGTGGGCCTCTTCAGTAGTTGTGGCGTGTGTTTAGGAGTTTCGGCTCCCTGGACTCTAGAGCGCAGGCCCAGTTATTTCATGACACATGGAATCTTCTGAATCAGGTATCAAACAATGCTTCTTGGATAGGCAGGTAGATCCTTTACCAATGAGCCCCCAGGGAAGCCCTCACCCTATTCTTTTTTTCACTCTGTTCCTTTGTGCCTGAAATGTCTTCCTCCTTGGTGTTCTCACCTATATGAGCTTTCTCTTCCACCTTCTTGGCTTTTTCAGCTATTCACCATATTTTCCCTGGACTCTGTTCTTTGCCTCCTTTTTTCTGATAAATCAAGCAACTCCTAAACAGTTGGATTCCACCAAACAATTTCTTTTTGTTTTGTTTTTTGGCTGCACTGTGCAGCTTATGGTATCATAGTTCCCTGACCAGGATCAAACCTGGGCCCTTGGCAGCGAAAGAATAATGTCCTAACCACTGGAATACCGGAGAATTCACAAACAGTCTGGTTTTTGGAGTTAGGAAGATCTATTTTTGAATCCTGACTTGCCTTCTTATAAGCTGTGTGTGTTCTTACACAACATGGCAGCTTTAGCGTCTCTGAATCAGCTTCCCCATCTGTCAAATGGGGCCGACTAAAAATTCTCATCTGTCTCAATGATTTTTCAAGTTTCTTAATTATACCACTTGGTGAATGAAATATACCTTCTATTTAAACTCATTCTTCTCTGTGCTCTCTGATTATTCTATTCTGATTTAGTTTTCATTCATTATTCTCCTGGTTAGGTCCACCATTGCTTTAGTTCCATGTCTTTCTCGGTATTTTATTCTTTTTTTCTTTTCCTTTTCTTTTCACTGATTTACATCCCCAATTTATTTATTTTGTCCAGAAATGGTGTGTAGGAGGAAAACTGAGTCCTTGCATGTCCAAAATGCCTTGAATTTTCCCTCAGAGCTAATTGATAAAATAATGGTGTATAGAATTCCATGTTCAAAGTAATTTTCCCTCAGAACTTGGGAGACATTGGTGCATTGAAGCAACATTTCATCCAGTGTTGGCTAATGAGATATCTGATATAAATATGGTTCATCTTTTTTAGATAACTTAAAAAAAAAAACCAAAAATCTTTATTTCCCAAAGTTAGGGAAGTGGGGCTTTTAGGAGGGAATGAAAAGACAGATAAAAATATTCAATCCCTCAACAAAGTCTGTTGACTCTAGTTTTGAACTATATCCAGAATCTGACCCATTTCCTATCATTTCACCATTTCCACACTCTTGCAAGCCACTATCATGTCTAATTTTGAATATAACCTTCTCATCCTAATGGATCTCCCTGCTTCTGACTTTGCCCTCCCTTCCTCACCTTACCAAGGTGTTTTACCCAAATCCAGAAATCAAAGTTTAATCTTTTTAAAATTGTCAGCTCATACCTCTGCTTAAAGCCACTGATGAACCCCTATTTAACTCAGAGTAAAGCCAGGGTTTTTTGGTAACCTCCAAGGTCTCAACTGATATTTACATTTCTGATTCCATTTCTTTCCAGTTCTTTCCCTCACTCTAATAGCCATGGCTTCCTTGCTGTCCAATCAACAAAAGGAGCATCCTCTTTCCTCTGGGTTTTTGTGCTTGCTATTTCCTTTCCTTGGAACAGCGTTTGTTTAGGTATCCACTTATGTTGATTCTTCCTTTATTTCTAATCTCTCCTTGAGAGTGTTAGTTTTCCAGGAATAAAATTCAGGGACTTTTCTGGAAATCCAGTATTTAAGACTCTGCACTTCCTCTGTAGGGGTTATGGGTTCGATCCTTGGTTCAGAAACTAAGATCCCACATACTATGTGGTGTGGCCGAAAGGAAAAACAAACCCATAACCATTTAACAGAACTACCACACTTAACCTTGTCCGATTTCCTTTCATTAGGTTTATCATCACTTGCGAGAGCACTCGTTGCTGCTTTAAAAAAAAAAAAAATTTTGGGAATTTCCTGTTGGTCCAAGGGTTAGGACTCTGAGTTTCCACTGCACAGGTTCAATCCCTGTTTGGGGAACTAAGATCCTGCAAGCCAGGAGTTGTGACCAGAAAAGTTTCTTTTAATTTATTTTCTGCTCCTCCCAGAAGATGTGCGTTCTATGAGAACAAGGGCATTGTTTGGGTCACATATAGCTTCTGCACCTAGAATGGTGGCTTGCATGTGGTAGACATTGAATAAATATTTGGTGAATATATATATATGAATAAAATGGTGAGTAAAGGGGCAATAATATAATTTTACTTTTCTGCTTTCCCTTTATAAAAGGCTACCAGTGTTCTGTTTGACACAAAATACAGGGAGTTTCTAGGACCAAGGAAACATTTGTAGCTAAAATGTCATACATACTGGCAACTGTACTCCTTTCTGATGTTATTATAGTTGGATAGTATTTAAGGTATCTTATGTGTTTAAAAATCTACTTTAAAATACAAACAGGATTTTAAAAGCTACCTTAAATTTTAAACAACTAATTTATGAGTAGACTTTTGGAGCTAAAACCTCCTAAAAGATGAGCAGTGCATATGTTCTTTCTGCTTCCTTTCTCTGAGTTGTGTGGTTACCAGCTTCCTTCCAGCTAGGAGAAATGGCACTGCTCTCAGTATCTCTTAGCTTCTTCTCTCAAGATGAGGTCATATCCTTCAGAAAACTGGTTATGAACTCAAGTATCCTTGACATTTATTTCGTAGGGAAAAATAATTACACATCGATGATTCTTCAATGAAGTTTTCCCAAAGTTTTGAAATACCCTCTTTATTAATTAATTGGTGGGGGGGGAGACTGGGATATAAATTCATGGTGGTTTGAGTGCATTTTTCTCTCATTATTGTTTTTATCATTAAAGGCTCAAAGTCCAGTAGAATTTGAGTGTGATTTGTAAGTTTCATGTTGGGAGCTCTGTTTCTCTTTTAAGGGTTATGACCATTGCCTAGCATAGCACCTCGAACATTGGAAACCCATAATAGCTATTTGTTGAATGTGGACCCATACTTTTGGAGAATTCTGATTCCAAAGTTTTTGTAGCATAAAAACTCATAATGTTAATATTCTAATTGATGCTAGTAAAATGAAGTATAAACTGATAGAGTAGTTCTTTCTTTTCTTTTCTTCCAAATATAGAGAACTTTCTAAAATGAGAGTTGGTTTAAGATTTTTAATATCTTTTATTGACATAATTATATGTGACCACATAGCCAGATAAGAGAAGCCAGTAGTCTTTCACAGTGTAACTTAATGAAGCATCCTTTGAAATTCTTAAAATTTATACTGGTATTAGCAAGGTACAATTCTTTTTTTTTTTTTTTTTTTTTTTTTTTAAGCCTAGGACTGGGGAGATTGGGAGGAAATGGGAATTAAGTGATAGTGGGCATGGGGATTCTTTTGGGGGGTAATGAAACTGTTTTAATGGCTGCACAATTCTGTGCAAGGTACAACTGTACCAAGGTACAATTCTTGAGCTACAATAGTTTCTTGATAAAAGATCTTGTTAAAGATGCCATTGTTACATTTGCCTGTTTACAGTCACCTACAGAGGTAAACTAGCTTCTTATGGACTTCATTATTCATTTTCATATACTTTACCTGTTTTGGAAAAGAAATAGAAAACTGTCCCTGTCCAGTAGTCAATGGGATCACAAAGAGTCAAACACGACTGAGTGACTTTCATTTTACCTGTTTTGGAAGTCTGTTTTCTAATCTTCTTCCAAGGCATATCATCTTCCTATGTTTATAGCATGTATTTTTGAGACAGGTCAAACAGGATTAACACATATTTGATATTGCAAAAATACATTATAGACTTTAAATGAGTTCTTTAGCTTTTCATGTGATGCTGGGCAGAAAGTTTATTACTGATTCCTCATCTATAGAATGAATAACTTGGGCAAAATAATGTTTTCTGAAATTTCACTGAACTTCGAAGTTTGAATTTGAATATACATATGGGCTTCCCTGGTAGTTCAGCTGGTAAAGAATACATCTGCAATGCAAGAGACCCTGGTTTGATTCCTGGGTCAGGAAGATCCGCTGGAGAAGGGATAGGATATCCACTCCAGTATTAAGAATCTGCCTGCAATGCGGGAGACCTGGGTTTGATCCCTGGGTTGGGAAGATCCCCTGGGGAAGGGAATGGCTTCCACTCAAGTATTCTGGCCTGGAGAATTTGGGGTTGCAAAGTGTCGGACACAACTGAGCAACTTTCGCTTTCATATGACTACTTGCAGCATATCACAGATATGAACTAAGTATTTGTTTCAGTGCATTTTGTAAGTGACCTTGTTATTTCCTTTCAAGGAAAAAGCAATAGTATTTCATTCAAATGCTTGAATGTTTATGAGAAATATTTCAGAACTCTGAAGGTTGAATTCAGGGTTACTTACAGGTTGTTTTTATACTTTATGCAATATTTATCAGAACGTGAAATAGCAGAGAGTAAAATTATTTTGGTCTTATTTCCATAAATCAAATTTTAAATATTCCTTGAGGGAATAGATGTTGTAGAAAGAAAAAAAAGAATTCTGCTTTTCAGACCTCTTAAGGATGTATATTTTGTTCTTAAGAGGAAGTTCATTTCTGCACACCAATACAAAGGATAGAAAGTTGACTTGTCTTTAATCCCTGAAGAAAAATGTTCTAAAATTGCCTTTTGCTGTGTACAATTTACTAAAGTGATGAGTTCCTGGATTAATCTTTAAAGAAAATGTCAAGCTTATTGAAAAACCTGAGATAACAATGAGTCATTTTGGTAAGTAAAGGAAATAAAGTCTAGTTGAAAATGACAGATTGTCTACAAGAATGCAAAGTTGATGAGTATAGGAAATTCAGAGAAATTTGCTGATTTATTTTCTTTACTCAGTGAATACAAAAGTCTACTTTTTCAGATATTAATTACATGCTAAATTAAACCATCTTTGAAGTCAGGCTAATATCCTTAAGAGAACGCCTCTTAAACTGATATATGAACAGGATATAATTTAACAGAGATTAGTACTAGTTAGGAATAATCTTGAGACTTCAAGATTTCAGTTTACAACATACTCACTGAAGGTTAGTTTTGTACATGGAAATATAAATCATACCATGCCTAAAAAAATCGTGTATATCATTTCTTAAATAGTAGATAGCAGTGACTTCAAAAAACCACAGGTCATTCTGTAAACATACACACTGACAAAAATATTATAAATGTGAATTTAGCATGCTAATTATATTCTCACCCAGAACCTTAACTTGTTTTATAATTATATTACATATATAACTATATTACCTATATGAATAAAATCTGATGGGTATCAGAGTTAGAAAAAGGCAAGTGTTTTTTTAAATATATATAAAACCTTAGTCAGTCTACACCTTCTTTGATAGGTCTTAAAGGTTATTTCATTAGTGTCTTCTAACAACTTTATTTGTACATTGTGAAAACCTTTTTTGAAAAACAGCTCACTGTGATCACAGAATTTGTCACTACTATTTCCCAATACATATTTGCAAAAGAAGACTTGATATATTTCTAGGATAACATATGGTATAAAAGGTTTTTTTAAAATCCTAAAAGAAAAATACTGAGATTTTTTATTTCTAGTCCAGCATGTGAGGAGTTTGCCATCCTACTAAGTGAAAAGCTGAACAAACTGAAAAATCAACAACTGTTCTTTGTTCCATCAGAAGTATGGTCATAGGGCAAACTACTGCTTCCAAAATTGGAGATAAACAGGCAGATTCTGAGAACTGTAAACTTGTTGGAGCAGAAGTATATGAGTAGAAATGGCCACAGGAACCAGTGCCATGGTAGAAAAAATCCTGTACTTAGCAAACTGCTAGAGCTTCACTGTGAATAAAAATCATAGGGATAAGTCATTAGGGAAGCCCAGCTATGGAGGGTGGGCAGGCTGCACATTTTTGTGAACTTTACCTCCAGGAACTCTACCGGGGCCTTAAAGTAAATACTAAATATATTTAAATATTTATAATATATTTAATAGAAACATTAGAGGAAAATTGTCTTCTGCCTCTGAAAGGAGCAGGGAAAAGAACACTTTTGAAATATGCCAGAGCATTGTGTTCTTCTTGACAAGGCCTCCCCTCAGGGAAACTGTTTCATCAGAGCTCAGAATACTGCAGATCCCTCTAACCTCCCATGTGGGGGAAAGGGAAATATGCATCTCCAGACTCCTCCAGCTAGTCTATCCTTCTTTTAAAACTGAGGGCAGAGGGGACTGACAAACTCTAGTGAAATTCACAGTCAAGGGGCAAAGACTCACCAAAAGACTGAGATAAGACCTAATCGTATGACTCTAGAATGCTTCCCGCTTCTCCACACTGTACTACCACATTTGTTGATTACTGTTAAGTAGTATCTGACTCTTATGACCCCATGGACTGTAGCCACAAGGCTCTTGTCTCCATGGAATTTCCCAGGCAGGAATACTGGAGGGGGCTGCCATTTCCTCCTCCAGGGGATCTTCCTGACTGAGGGATAGAACCCACGTCTCCTTCATTGGCAGGTGGATTTTTCCCTCTGAGCCACCAGGGAAGCCCCTATATTACTAAAGGCCTGTTTACCGCAGTTTCTTCTCCTGAGTACGTCATGGCTACCTTGCAACAAAAAATTACCAGGCATACTAAAAGGTTAAAACAAACAAACAAACAACAAAGAAACCCAGAATTTGAAGAGACCAAACTAGCATCAGAACCAGAGTCAGATATGGCAGGAATGTTGGAATTATCAGACCAGGATTTTTTTTTTTTAACTAAAACCTAAGGATTTTAAGTGGAAAAGTAGACAACATGCAAGAATAGATGAATAATGTTAGCACAGAAATGAAAATTTTTAGGGAAAAAAAATAAACACTTCTGGTGAAAAGCATTATAACAGAAATGAAGAATGTACCTTTGAGTACTCCTAAGGGTGGCTCAGATGGTAAAGCGTCTATCTACAATGCAGGAGACCTGGGTTCAATCCCTGGGTCAGGAAGATCCCCTGGAGAAAGAAATGGCAAACCACTCCAGTAGTCTTGCCTGGAGAATCCCATGGATGGAGGAGCCTAGTAGGGCTGCAGTCCACAGGGTCATGAAGAGTTGGACACGACTGAGCGACTTCAGTTTCAGTTTCAGGTAGACTGTGGGCTTCCCCAATGGCTCAGTGGGTTAAGAACCTGCCTGCAGTGCAGGAGACACAGGAGACATGGGCTCAATCCCTGGGTCAGGAGGATCCCCTGGCGAAAGACATGGCAACCCACTCCAATATTCTTGCTTAAAATCCCATGGACCGAGGAGCATGGTGGGCTAGAGTCCATGAGATTGAAAAGAATCAGACAGGATTGAGTGACTGAGCAATCAAGTAGACTGTATATGACTGAAGAAGGAATCTCAGAACTTGAGGATCTAACAACAGAAACTACAGAAATGGAAAATACAGGAGAGGAGAAGCAACACAGAATATCCAGAACAGAATATCCAAGAACTGTGGAATAGTTACGAAAGATGTACTGTAGGCAAAATGGAAATGCTCAGAGGAAGAGAGGAACAGAAGCAATATTTGAAGTAGCAGTGACTAGAATTTCCCCAGTTAATGTCAGACACCAAACCACATATTCCAGGAAGCTCAGGGAACACTAAACAGGATAAATGCCAAAACAAAACAAAAACAAAACAAAAACAAAAATAGATATATTCAAACTTCAGAAAATCAAAGGAAAAGAAAAAATTTGAAAGAAGAAAAAGAATACCTTTCCTATAGAGAAGCAAAGATAAAAATTACATTCAACTTATCCCAAGTTACCAAGAAAGCAAAAATAAAGTAGAGGGAGATATTTAAAATATGGAGATTAGAAAAAAAATCCATCAACCTAGAATTCTGTACCCTGTGAAATTGTTCTGTAAAAGTGAAGGAGAAACAAAGTGTTTCTCAGACAAGAAATCGAAGGAATTTGTTGCAAGTAGTCTTCCCCATAAGAAGTGCTAAAAGGCATTCTTCACAGAGAAGGAAAATGACATAGATCAGAAGCAAAGATCTGCATAAAGGAAGAGCACTGGCGATGCAACTGAAAATAAAATGAAGACTTTTTTTTATTATTCTTAGTTGGTCTAACATATAATAGTTGGTTCAAAATAATAGTAGCAATACTAAATCATATATGTGGATATACAAAATACATGACTATATAATGTATGTATGTTGCAATTACATATATACTCATGTAGTGAAATAAGCGACAACAATGATACACAAACAAGAAGGTGGAATTAAGAATATGATAAGGTACTTGCATTACCAATGAAGTAGTACATATTGTTATTGGAAAGTAGACTTGAATTAGTTGTAAATGTCTATTGCAGACTCTAGGGCAACCACTAAAAAACGGTTTTTAAAAAGTATAACTCATATGCTAAGAAATGAGAGAGAAGGGAAATACAAACTGCTCAGTGAAAACCACAAAAGAAAGGAAAAGTGTTAAGACAAAAATAAGAAAAAAAACCAAGGCTATAATTAGAAAGCAAGTAATAGCAGATATTAATTCAACTATACCAATAAACACTTTAAATACCAATGGTCTAAATACACCAATTAGAAAACAGAGATCATCAGAGTGGATCAAAAAACAAAATCCAACTATATGTTTTCTATAGGATACCCGCTTTAAATGTAAAGACACAGTGATTAAAACTAAAGGTTATGCAAACACTAAAACTAATAGAAAAGCTAAGATAGCTATATTACTTTCAAACAGAGCTGACTTCAGACTTAAAAAGTGCATTGCATAATGATAAAGAGGTTAAGACTCCAAAAAGATATACAATTTTTAATGTGCATGCATCTCACAATAGTGTCAAAATAAGTGAGGCAAAAACTGATAGAATGTCAAAAAAAAAAAAGAGGAATCTACTATTACAGTTGGAGAATTTAATAACTTTCTATCAAAAATAGCCAGCTCTAGCAGGCCAAAAATCAGTCAGAACATAGTAGCACCATCAATCAGCTGAATATAACTGACATCTATAGATTTCATCCAGTGATAGATTGTGTGTTAGTTTAACACACAGTATATGTTGATATCATCCAATGATGGCATATTACATATTCTTTTCAAGCTCTCATGGAACATTCACCAAGATAGACTACATTCTGGGCCATAAAAAAATATCTTATCAAGTTTTAAAGGAATAGGAATTAAAATTCCCTTAAGAGTTTGCTCTCAGACCCTAAGAGAATTATACTAGAAATCAATTACAGAGAGACCATTGAAAAATCCCTAAACACCTGGAGATTTAACATACTTGTAAATCAAACATAGGCCAAGGAACAGATCTCAAGAGAAATATAAAAATATTTTGAACTAAATGAAAATGAAAATTCAACTTATACAAATTTGTAGGAAATCAATGAATATGATGTTCAAAGGTAACATATGTATAGTACTGAATACATATATCAGAAATGAAAAATCTAAAATCAATAAGGGAATGTCTCTGGCAGCCCAGTGGTAAAGATTCTGTGCTTCCACTGAAAAGGGCATGGGTTTGATCCCTGTTCAGGGAACTAAAATCTCGCATGCTGCATGGCATGGCAAAAATAAATAAAATCAATAAGCTAAGCTTTCATCTTAGGAAACTAGAAAATTGAGAGCAAATTCAATCCAAAGTAAGCAGAAGAAAATAAAAATCAGAGGTAAAACCAATGAAATTTAAAGCAGGAAATCAAAGGAGACAATACTACAGATGCCATGGACATTAAAAAGATAATAAGAGAATAATGTGAAAACTGTATGCTCACAAATGCAATAACTTAGATGAAAAGAGCCAATTCCTTGAAAGACACAATCTGCCAAAATTCACACAAGAAGGATTAAATAATCAAAATGGGCCTATATTTGTTAAATAAATTGATTCAGTAATTAAAAACTTTTCAAAACAAAACACCTGGTCTTTCTTATGGGTTCATTGGTGAATTCTACCAGACATTTAAGGAAGAAATTATATCAATTTCAGAGAATAGAAGCAGAGAAAATAATTTCTAACTCATTCTTTGAAGTCAGCATTGTGTGTGTTACTCCCATGCTACTAATTGATCCCGCTCTCTCTTTCCCCTTCAGTAGCTATAGGTTCGTTTTCTATGTCTGTGAGTCTGTTTCTGTTTTGTATCCATATTGTTTCACATGGCAATGCTTTGTTCTTTTTTATGGCAGAGTAATAGTCCACTCTGTGTGTGTGTGTGTGTGTATACACATTTATTTATACACACACACACGCACACACATACACATACTCATACTGCATCTTCTTAAACCAATCATCTGTTATGGGCACTTGGGTAGTTTCTAAGGCTTGGTTGGCTATTGTAAATAGTGCCGCTGTGAACATTGGCATGCATGTATTTTTGAATTAGAATTTTCATCTTTTCAGGATATATGTCCAGGAGTGGTGTTGCTGGATCATATGATAGCTCTATTTTTAGTTTTTAAGGAAAGTCCATACTGTTTTCCATAGTGGCTGTGCCAATTTACATTTCTACCAAGAATGTAAAAGTATTCCCCTTTTCCCATACTCACACCAGCATTATTATTTGTAGACTTTTTTTTTGGTAGACTTTTGTATCATAGCCATTCTGACTGGTGTGAGTTAATAAACTCCTGGTGATACAACACCAAAGACATGATTCATGAAAGGAATAGTTTTTAAGCTGGACTTCAATAAAATGAAAAACTGGAAATTCTCTGGCCATCAATGGTTAGGACTTTGAGCTTTCACTGCCAAGGGCCAGGGTTCAATCCCTGATAAGGGAACTAAGATCCCACAAGACGAGCAGCCCTGCCCAAAAAAAAAAAAAAAAAAAAAAATTAAATTTCTGTTCTAAAGTGTATGTAGAAAGAATGAGAATACAAGCCATAGACTGGGAGAAAATATTTACAAAGAATACATTTGATAAAGGACAGTCATATACAGAAAACTATATATAGAGAAAAATATACAGAGACCTCTTGAAACTCTGAAAACAATTAAAAAATGAACAACCTATTTAAAAATTGGGCTAAAGACCTGAACAGACACATTATCAATGATGATATACAAATGGTAAATAAGTTTATGAAAAGGTGTTCATCATCATATGTAATTAAGGAATTACAAATTAATTAATGAGGTTACCCGGCCCACCTAATAGAATGGCCAAAAGCTAGAATGCTAAAAACACCAAGTTCTGGTGAGGTTATGGAACAGCAGAAATTCTTCATTCATTGATGGTAGAATGCAAAATGGTAGAGCCACTTATGGAGGAAAGTTTGGCAGTTACTGATAACACTAAATATACTCTTGCCATATAATCCAGTGATTGCACTCCTGGGAATTTACTCAAAGGAATTGAAAATTTAAGTCTACACAAAAATCCGCACAGGTGTTTATAGGCGCTTTCTTCCTAATTGCCAAAACTTGGTAGCAACCAAGATGCCCTTCAGTAGGTAAATGGATAAGTATACTGTGGCATGCAGACAATAGAATATTGTTTAACACTAAAAAAAAAAAAAAAAAAAGGTATCAAGCAATGAAAAGACATAGAGGAGTCTTAAATGCTTATTACCAAGAAAAATAGTCTATTCTGTAAAATTCTGTACCCTTTGACTCTGATTGTATGACTTTCTGGAAAAGAAGAAACTATGCAGATACTATAAAGATCAGTTCTTCCAGGAATTAGGGGTAGGAAGGATGAATAGGCAAAATACAGAGGATTCTTAGGGGGGTGAAACTGTTCTGTAATATATTACAAAGGTAAATACATGTCATTAAACATCTGTCCAAATTCATAGAATGTGAAACAGCAAGAGTAAAACCTAGGATCAACTTGCTGATAATGATGTGTCAGTGTAAGTTCATCAGCGGTAACAAATGCACCACTCCAAAAGGAAGCCTCATAGTGGGAGAGGTTTTACATGTGTGTTGCAACACACCAGGCTTCCGTGTCCTTCACTTGTTTCTCTGCGTTTGTGCAAACTCATTTCTGTTGAGTCAGTGATGCTATCCAATCATCTTGTCCTCTGTCAACCCCTTTTCATCCAGCCCTCAATCTTTCCCAGCATCAGGATCTTTTCCAGTGAGTTGGCTCTTTGCATCAGGTGACCAATGTATTGAAGCTTCAGCTTCAGCATCAGTCCTTCCAATGAATATTCATGGTTGATTTCCTTTAGGACTGACTGGTTTGATCTCCTTGCTGTCTCAGGGACTATCAAGAGTCTTCTCCAACATCACAGTTCAAAAGCATCAAATTCTTGGGCAGTCAGCCTTCTTTATGGTTCACCTCTCACATCCATACATGAGTACTGGAAAAGCCATAGCTTTGACTATACAGACCTTTGTAGGCAAAGTGATGTCTCTACTTCTTAATATACTATCTAGATTGGTCATAGCTTTTCTTCCAGGGGGCAAGCGTCTTTTAATTTCATGGCTGCAATCACTGTTCACAGTGATTTTGGAGCTGAAGAAAATAAAGTCACTGTTTCCACTTTTCCCCCATCTGTTTGCCATGAAGTGATGGGACCGGATGCCATAATGTTAGTTTTTAAAGTGTTGACTTTTAAGCCAACTATTTCACTCTCCTCTTTCACCTCCATCAAGAGGCTCTTTAGTTCCTCTTTGCTTTCTTCCATAAGGGTAGTATCATCAGCATACCTGAGGTTATTGATATTTCTCCCAGCAATCTTGATTCTAGCTTAAGCTTCATCCAGCCCAGCCTTTCACTCTGCATATAAGTTAAATAAGCAGGGTGACAATATACAGCCTTGACGTACTCCTTTCCCAATTTTGAACCAGTCGGTTGTTCCATGTCCCATTCTAACTATTGCTTCTTGACCTCCATACAGATATCTCAGGAAGCAGGTCAGGTGATCTGGTATTCCCATTTCTTGAAGAATTTTCCACAGTCAAAGGCTTTGGCACAGTCAATAAAGCAGAAGTAGATGTTTTTCTGGAACTCTTTTGCTTTTTCTGTGATCAAGTGGATGTTGGCAATTTGATCTCTGGATCCTCTGCCTTTTCTAAGTCCAGCTTTTACATCTAGAAGTTCTCAGTTCACATACTGCTGAAGCCTAGCTTAAAGGATTTTAAGCTTGCTGTAATCTTGCTAGAATGTGAAATGAGTGCAATTGTGTGGTAATTTAAACATTCTTTGGCATTGCCTTTCTTTGGGATTGGAATGAAAACTGATCTTTTCCAGTCCTGTGGCCACTGCTGAGTTTTCCAGATTTGCTGGTATATTGAGTGCAGCACTTTCACAGCATCATATTTTAGGATTTGAAATAGCTCAGCTGGAATTTCATCACCTCCACTAGATTTGTTTGTAGTAATGCTTCCTAAGACCCACTTGACTTCACACTCCAAGATATCTGACCATACTATTGTGGTTATCTGGGTCATGAGGTTCTTTTTTGTACAGTTCTTCTGCGTATTCTTGCCACCTCTTCTTAATATCTTCTGCTTCTGTTAGGTCTTTGCCATTTTTGTCCATTATTGTGCCCATCTTTGCATGAAATATTCCCTTTGTATCTCCAATTTTCTTGAAGAGATCTCTCATTGTATTGTTTTCCTCTACTTCTTTCCATTGTTCACTTAAGAAAGCTTTCTTATTTCCTCTTGCTGTTCTCTGTAACTCCGCATTCAATTGGGTATAATTTTCCCTTTCTCCTTGCCTTTTGCTCCTCTTTTCTTGTCTATTTGTAAGGCCTCTTCAGACAACCACTTTGCCTTCTTGCATTTCTTTTTCTTGGGGATGGTTTTGGTACAGTTTTATGAACTTCCATCCATAGTTTTTCAGGCACTCTTGTCTACCAGATCTAGTCCCTTGAATCTGTTCATCACCTCCACTGTATAATCATAAGGGATTTGATTTAGGTCATACCTGAATGGTCTAGTGGTGTCCCCTCCTTTCTTCAATTTGAACCTGAATTTTGCAGTAAGGAGCTCATGATCTATGCCACAGTTGACTCCAGGTCTTGTTTTTTGCTGACTGTATAGAATTTCTCCATCTTCAGTTGCAAAGGATGTAATCAATCTGATTACGTGTGTGTGCATGTGTGGTAAGTTGCTTCAGTTGTGTCCAACTCTGTGCGAACCCATGGACTGTAGCCTACCAGGCTCCTCTGTCCATGGGATTCTCCAGGCAAGAATACTGGAATGGGTTGCCATTCCCTTCTCCCAACCCAGGGATCGAACCCACATCTCTTACGTCTCCTGCATTGGCAGGCAGGTTCTTTACCACATGTGTGTAGACCAAAGTGTATTACAACTCATTATTCTTTCCACTAAACTTTAGAGTGAACCAAAATCTGCTCTAAATATATGTTTAATTTTAAAAATGTAATGCAACCTCAAAGCACCATAAATTTGTTAAAAGAAAACGAGCTAGGCAGTAAAAGTATCTTTTGTTTTTCTTAGTGTTTCAGTTCAAGTCCTGTCTTGACTCTAGGTTTCTAGTCTGAGGTTGAGAAAATAACCTAATCTTCTTAATTGAGTCACAGTCTTATTTCAATGAACAGTTCGTACCAATCCTTTATACCAAAGGTGAGGGAGGGGATATGAGTTGATCAAAAGATGGCCAGTGGGCAAGATTTACTTGGCTTCATTCAGTACCTTTGATAGATCAAAGGCTACAAGCCAAATTCATGTACCTACAGACTCCATGCCTTTTCTCTGAGTATTGAAGATGAGAGTCCTGTTTGGTTTTATGTGAGGATTTCCCCCCACCCCCCATCACTCCTCAGAAAATGAAGGATATCTATCCTCCTCATTTAGGAAATGAGTGCTTGTAATAGAAACTTATTTTTAGTCAGCTGTTCCCCTTAGATGATTTATGTCACCTCTGACCTGCTTTCTGATAAAACATGACTTCATTCATGGCTCTGGAGATGACCTGTGTACACCGACCTGGCATAAACCTGGAGTGTTAAGTCATTTTAATGACAGTTGGAGAGAGGATTGATCTCCCACTGTAAGACTGTCTACCGTGAGATTCTGTAAAGCAGCTGCATTCCTAGTGAGGCCTGGTTAAGTTTATCCTGCTATCAGGTTCTTCAGTATTACTCATCTTTCTCCAAAGGAAAGAGGTTTTTCCAGCATGCAGAGTATCTGGCTTTTAATGGCTATCGTGTGCTTAGATGCTCAGTCGTGTCCGACTCTGCGACCCCATGGACTGCAGCCCGCCAGCCTCCTCTGTCCACGGGGATTCTTCAGGCAAGAATACTGGAGTGGGTTGCCATGCCCTTCACTAGGAGATCTTCCTTATGCAAGAATTGAACTGGGGTCTCCTGCTCTGCAGGCGGATTCTTCACCACCTGAGCCACCAGGGAAGCCCCTTGTGATGGCTACAGAGCTGAAATAACATGCCTATACTTGGCTGCTCATTTGTGTTTTCCCTCCACTTGTTAACTGACTCATTCTTGGAGGTTACAGTGGTTATGCCCTCCTGGTCAGCAGATGGTTGACCTTTCTTAGAAAAGACACTTTCACATCTCCAAGTATAAGAAGTTAATGCTCCAGCTTCATTGAGCATCTCATCCACTCAATGAAGAATCAGGACATTCAGTATTGATTCCCATGGCCTGTGACCCCGAGTCAACTTGGTGCAAAGGGCTTTTCTCAGACGTCCTTCTCTAAAGGCAGGGTCAGGGACTCCTTTTTTTTTCCCCCAAACTCTGTTTTGCTCAATGATGATTTTAAAATGGTGATTTTGTTCTTTCAGTATCTGAAAATGCTTCCTATATTCCAGAACCTCAACATTAATACACCAAGGGAAATAACATACTCTCACATTCCTGTTCTCATACTTTTAATTGTATAAAATACATTCACATGTTTTATAATTATTGAGTTTTTTTGTTTTAAAATATATAGTTTCTTTGTTTTACAAGGGAGCTACATTATACTTTTCATGTTACGCTGTGGTATCATGACATTCCAAAAAAAAAAAAAAAGGTAAGTAAGTTCTGACATTTGAATATTTTTCCATCATTTACCTTTCCCTATATCATCATCACCAATAGTATTTCACATTTTTATTGATATTGCCCTTTTATCTTTCTTTATAACTCAATTCCTCCTGTTTATTCCTCTGAGTTAAAGTTGCTTTCTGCAGCTCCCTCCTGTCCCACTTTTATTCCTTGTTTGCCTCTATAAAATAAGGTTAAAAATAAAGCCTCTACGATAAATCATTATTATTATACTCATTTGTATTTCTACCTAGAATATTTTAAAGCCCTCAAAAAGTTTCCGTTGTTCAGGCACCCTCCCTATGCTATTATCTGTGTACTCTTTGGCCAAGTCTTTTGTTATTTTCTTTATTGGAGTGTGTGTTATATGTCTCTGTCTGTGTGGTCATGGTTGATAAACTTTAAATTTAGCCACAATTAACATGTTTTTAGATGAGTTTCTTTTTCTTGGGAGTTTGTTGATGGTATTTACTTTGTCTTGTGATTAAAAATGTGTGAGAGTTCTGTAGCAAGATAATGCTTTCTTACCTGCTTGCACTCTTCCATTTAGAAGAACTGGTAGTTGACAACGGACTCTTTTTAATTTTGGTTTCTACAACACAAGGGTTGCTAGGTAACTTTTAATCTCTTTCAGCAAGAGAACAGTCAACAACAACAACAAATTTCTGCTCACTTTAGATTGTATATTCCATCTAGAAGATCTGGCAAATAAAAAATGACTTAACACATTTTTTAAATATGCAGTTCTATATAGACCAGCTTCTACATCTTTGGAACATGGTATCAAATATTTTTTTAATTAAACTGCCATTTCTTCAACATTATGATCTGCTTATTCTTAAGAAATTAACTTCTAAGCAACATTTGCCATCTCCAGGAAATGTATGAAAATCCAGTTTAATTTGAAAATAGTAATTTTATGAAAATATATCAAAATTGTGTTATTAAAATATCTATTTGGAAAAAAATATCTACTTGGATTTCTCATTTACTTATATGACTCTCCAATCTTAAGTGTGGTACAGCTGTTCATACTAAACATTTTGTTTATTTAGAGGAAAAATGTACTTAAATTCTGTCATCCTGGTCATTACTTGAAAGTTTAACCTCATATTCTAATTTTTAAATTCAATGTCACAAAACATATAATTTTTACATAAAACTTTTAAAACTTAAAAAAAACCTTTTATCTTTTAAGTTTTCATTTCTTCTATCACATTTCCCCTATGATGTTTCTTTCTAGCTACTGCCAAAGTTAATAGTTACATTTTCCCCAGTAACAAGTAGTACATTTGCAAAGACTTTAGCAGTTATTTTATTGGAGTTTAGTGTTGATTGTGTTGATTTACAGTATTGTGATTTGCAAAGATTTAAGCAATTGCTTAAAGCCTTTAAAAAAAATCCTTTATTTAAGAATCATTCAAAAAGCTAGAGCTGGTATGTAGCAGGTATTCATGAGTGGAGCTGTGCTGAAGGTTGCTGAACTATCTCCAAGGTGGTGAGGGAATTCTGCTGCTCTAAGACACCCTGGCTCCCTCTCCATGACTCCCTCATCTTCCCACAGTCCTTAAGCTAGAACAGGTGGTCTCTTGGACCCTCCTCCAACACATGACCCATGCTTTGATGGGCTAGCTGTTAAACGTTTTTATTATCACTCATGTGATAAGAGAATCATCATTTACATGTCTTGGTGTTTTTAAGAGTACCTTATGATAGAAGTACTTTATGTCATGTTAATAACATTTCTAATTTTGTAAAATGCATAATTTGCTTTTAATAATCCAAGTAAATAAAACCATGGTCTCTCATTACTCTGAAAGATTTGCTTTATTACTTTATAATATGAAATTACCAAATCTAAAGGAAGAGAATATATCAATACCTTGTAAAGTAATTTAGGGGAAATCAGTAAACATTGTGATTATCAGTTTACAATTACCTGTTATGTGAGGATTATTCATTACAAAGTTTTAATATTTAGTATATGAAAGCAGTTGTTGTTCACTCACTAAGTTGTAGTTGACTCTTGTGACCCCATGGACTGCAGCATGCCAAGGTTCCCCATTCTTCACCATCTCTCTGAGTTTGCTCAAACTCATGTGAAATAAAATTATATTGCTTATTCTAATTATTCTAATTTCCTATCAATATAATTTTGTCATGGTTTTACACCTTATTCATTGTGTAATACCTCTTTTTTCAAACATGCATTTGTTCCATCTGTATCAAATTAGACCATATTTAAGTCATAGAATCATAACACCTTAAATCTAGTTTGGAATAGAGATAAAACAAAGCTCAGTTTCCTTAAGTGATTGGCCTGAGATCATGAAGTTTTAGCAAATTAGTGGTAAAATTAAAACTGAGATGGATTTATAATTTGGTTATCTTTTCTACCTTCCTACTTCCTTAGTTTGCTTATGTGTTTACGAGAGTGATGGGTGAGCTGTGAGCTTCTGAGATTCAGCTCAAAACCTCACTCCTAATAGAAATATTGTTTTGCAGTCAGCCAAAGAAATTTAGTCACCAAGATCTAAAGTTCCTTGTGTGGAGAAAAAGGAACACATGAACCATAAAAAAATCAGTGTACTCATTTTTCTCCACCTCTTTCATCTTCTTTGCCCCTTTCTTTTCTTCCACTACATAGAGTTCCTAGAAGGGATCCCCAAAATGCTTAGACATTGTGAATGGCAGCTCTGTTTTAGAGAATTACAGAGAATTGTGTTTCCTATTTTAGTGGATGAATGTTTCCTATTTTAGTGGCTTTTCAGAGTTAAAAAAAAATGGCCATGCCTCCATTGGTTTATCTAAATAATAGCCCAGTCTCTGACCAAAGAGGTCAAGTGTTAGCAAGGGTCAGAGTGTCGTAGATATGTTTGCATTTCAGATGCAAGAACTTATGTATGCTTATTCTGCTTGATTTTTACTCAATATATATTTTTAATGTGGGTTTTTCATCTTGGTGTTTCAAAATATCTATTCCCTCATAACTTTTGTTTGCTTGTTTGTTTTTGGAAGGTATATACGTTGATAATCTATACACAACGCCAAAGCCAAATGAATTTATACCTGGTAAATGGTACCTAATTTTTTGTGCAATAGAAAACTATGTCAGACAGTTTATAACTGCTGCCTAATGTTTCAACTTTGTTTGACAATTTTAGTTCTATAAAGACTGTTCATTAGGAACAGTCTTGTTTGGTGTATATATGTATACTTTTATCTTCGTGGAATTTGTTCAATAAATGCTTACTGAATTTTTCCTTGGAGTTACCACTTTGTGTTAGGAAGAGTGAGGAGTAAATATACATGAGGACTTCCTTTAGTTTTCTTCTTAGAGCTTTAACTGTGGTAGTGATTTTTTTTTTCAAAGCTTTAATAGAACAAACATCGCTGCCAAGGAGCTGACATTCTGAAATAACACTTCCCTTTGGGCTCCTTGCAGTGGGGATCGTTTACTTGCAGAGGGAGAAGGAGGGAGTCTGAGCCCAGGCTTGTTGGGGCGGGGGAGGGGAGAAGGGCGAGGAAGGAGGGAGGAGACCTGAGTCCTGGGGATATCCTGCTGAGGTCAGTAACCTGCTGTTCAGTGGACGTCCAGTCTAACCCCTTTTAGACCTGGAGAAGGCTCACGTCCAGCAGGGAAGCCTCCCAGGCAGCATGACACCAGGAAGGAAACACCTATCGCTGGGAAACTTTGTAGAGACACGCAGTGAAGGTGGCTGAGTAGCCCAAAGGGGGAAGGAAGGACTAGACCCAGCAGCAAGAACATAGTGCCCTGTTTGCAGTGGAAATACTTATCTAATGATTTGATCAGTGAAATATCCATCTGTTGGAAGGAGAATGAATATAAGACCGCCAAGAAAGATTTCTATATACAATGCCTAGTGTACATTGATGTATACATCTTGATAGTTTGTAAGGAGAAGTTTGGTTCCACTTTTGAAGGAAAGTGTCTGCTACTAGTATTTGAAGTACAGAATAACTTACCTTTCACCAAAAAGAATTCTGTTCTTCCCTGAATCGCCTATAAGCTGTTGGAGGCCTGCCTCCTACAAAGTGTGCGCTAATGGACATGACTGACAGTATTTTGAAGATTAAATGACTAAGAATGCAATCGGTAAATCTTAGCTGTTTTTATTGTCACTGATATTTTTTTCATCTATACTCTGGAAAAGATTGCAGAAGGATATTATCCTTTTGGAACAGTGAATAGTTGATGAAGATAAAATAGCAGAATAAGCTTCAATCTAGGGAGACAAAAGAAAAATCTGTCTTGGAACCACATCCTTAGAAAGATAGTGATTTTGACTGTGAGATTTATTTCATTCAGTTGAAAATGTGGATAGGAGTGAGGAAATTTCAATGTGCTATTGGTTTGCGGAAGGGAGGTGGGTGTTACCTTGATTTCTGTCTGTTTGCAGTTACCCTTCATGTTTATTCTGTTTAGCCTTCTAAATGATTTTTGTTTTCTTTATAATCTCAGTATATCAGGTCAGAGGGAAAACTCAATGTATAAGCAGATTGATATTGTTTTACATTTGCTTTGAGAGTATTTACCATAGCATCCTAAATAGTATTATTAAGGTTCTCTTTCAAACCATGGACCCAAGCATATGAGTCATCATGCAATGATTCCTGAATGATATCATGTTGGAGACATCCCAAGACTGAACACAGCCAAGATCAGTGGTCAGTGCAGAACTGTGTTCTTATAGGAGCCTTGTGGTCTCTTACACGTGTGCATTCTATTTATTGGGATAGCCTCTTTCTATAAAGGACCTTTTGGGGGCATAGAAAATTGGAACTTCACTGTCTCTTTGATGATTTGCCAGCTTGCTTCCCAGCCAGTCAGATAACTGCTCGTAGTGACATGCTTTTCTCTAGGGCCCCCCATCTTGTGCTGGTCTTTAGAGAGCAGTCTCACTAAACCCGCTCACACCATTCTGAGCCAAGGACATTGCTGTCCTGAATGCCTTACAGTATAGATAAAAATCTTATACCAATTACGTTCTGATAAAACTCTGAGTTTACTCTGAGAATGCATTAGCCATTTAGGTTTTGCATTACTATTTTAAACAGAAAACAGGAAGGCAAGTGTTTCCCTCCTTCCTCAATATTTGGTCCATAAGTTGCTAAAGCCAGCCTTAGGAATCTAAGGATGTACAGACAAAGGCCCTCTTCTTACCATTGCTTCTTTGACCTTTTCTAAAATGACAAAATGTTTCATTGCCTCCAACCCTAACCTCCTGAACTGTACTTGTCTGATAATAATTATTTGGAATACATGGATTCCTCAAATATGTCTTGTCAGAAGTTTATTTTGTCATTTCAAATTCCTTTATAGAATTTTTTTCCTGATTAATACCATCATTCTTCCAGGCAACCAAGCTCAAAACTTTATTGCTATAATTGAGTCTTTCTTCCTGTATCTACAGTGTTACTAATATCCACCCATTTCTCAATCAGTAATATTTCCCTACTTTATCATTTTAGTTCATTTCCTCTGCCACCCTTCTGTTCAGACTTATCATGTAATCTGAACTATGGCAACAAGCCAATATCTTTTTAAAAAAACAATTTTATTTATTCATCTATTTTTGGCTGTACTGGGTCTCCAGCTGTGTGGACTTTTCTCTAACTGCAGTAAGCAGGAGCTACTCTCTAGATGCAGTGCATGGGCTTCTCATTGCAGTGGCTTCTCCTGTTGCAGAGCACAGGCTCTGGGGTGCATGGGCTTTAGTAGTTGCAACTCCTAGGCTCTAGAGCACAGGCTCAATAGTTGTGGTGCATGGGCTTAGCTGCTCCAAAGCATGTAGCATCTTCATGGACCAGGGGTTGATCTGTGTCTCCTGCACTGACAGATGGATTCTTTACCACTGAGCCACTTGGGGAAGCCCCAAGCCTCTGCATCTTCTCCTACATCACATTCACTAGGATGACTTTAAACAAACAAACAAAAAAGACAGACAATAACAAGTGTTTGTGAGGGTGTAGGAGAATTGGAACCCTCATATCATTGCTGATGGGAATGTAAAATGGCAGAGACTTTGTAAAAACAGTTTGGCAGCTCCTCAAAAGGTTAAACGTAAAATTATCTTCTGACCTAGCAATTTCACTCCTAGGAATTCTACTCCCAAGAGAATTGAAAACATATGTCCATACAAAAACTTAGAAACAATGAACAAATATGTTTAGACCAGCATTATTCACAATAGCCTAAAGGTAGAAGCAATCTGTGTCTATCAACAGATAAATAGAAAAACAGAATGTAGTATATGCATATGATGGAATACTCTTCTGCCTTAAGAAGGAAGGAAATTCTGATATGTTACACCTTGGATGAATCTTCAAGGCATTATGTGAGGTAAAATAAACCAGTCACAAAAGGACAAATATGATTCAGCTTCTTTGAGGTACCTAGAATAGTCAAATTCATAGAGACAAAAAGTAGAATTATGTGCTTAGAAATAATGACTTCCATGGTATGTGAATTACATCTCAATTTTTAATTGAGACAAGACAGTCTTAATACATTGACTTTTATGATGCCATGTTGCTGAAGAAACAGCATGCCCCAGTCTCAGCTTAATATTTCTGGCTATGTAATGGAGAAAATTAAGTGACCTCGCTTCTGACTCTGTAAAATAGGGATAACAGTAACTACCTTTCCAGATGTTTGTGTTAAATGAGTTAACATATCTACTTACTTCTAGCACGGTATCTGGCATCACTAAAAACCTAGTAAATTTACTAAGACCTCTTGGGACATGAGCCTTCAACAGCTTCCAGTACTATTTCAGATACTATTTCCAGATATTCTGGAAAGTGGTCCAACTCCTTTGCCATTTTACCAATCTCTGTATTCTGGCTCAAAATTGCCTCTCCAGATTCTCCTAAGGCTATTTTATAGAAACCCTTCCTTCAGAATGGGCTTTTTTTAGTCCCCCTAAAGTTGCTTTGCCTATTCTTACAACTGTGTCTTTTCTTGAAAACAATGCTCTCTCCCTGTTCCTCTCTCTGAATTTCATCCTGCCTTAAAACTCAGCAGAAGCCTATCCTCATGCATTAAACTTTTCCTCTCATTTCAGTGCATGGATATCTCTCATTTTTGTAGCACCCAAGATTTTCACTACACCTTTGATCAGTGAAGCCTTACTTTGGTTATATTTTTTAAGTATTTATCTTATCATGTGATCTTTTGAAAGTATGTGTTGAGCTAAATTAAAGCTCCTGAGCACCGGGTTACATGCTATCATTCTTTACCTTTTCCACAGCACTTAGCACATTGCCTTGATGTGGTGCATTTGGAATAAACATCTGCTATATGTGAGTTAAGCTAGTGCTACATCTCAACAAGTACGGTGACTTAAACTAATGATTCTCTATTTTGGCTACACCTTAGAAACACTTGGGGAATAAGGTTTCATTTTTAGGCCAACAAATCAGAACCTCTGAGTGTTAGGCCTCAGCTTTATACCCAGGTGATAATTACAACCAAGACTGAGAACTATTGGCTTCGACCAATGAAATAATAGAAGCCAGTGGGTCTCAAACTTAATTGATAATCACAGTTAAGGTGTGATGACCACAGATTGACATAGTCAGAGATGCTTTGGATATTCCAAACTGCTCTGCAAATATTAGACAAATATTATGGTGCCATTGAAACTTTGATGGCCTTGAGAAAGATCCTTAAACCCCAAAATTTTTCACAGCCAATGGCACAGTGGGGAAATACCTAACTATAGGCATCTAAAACCTCTAAATTCTGCATCATAGCTTTCATACCAAATGTACATGCCTAGTTCCTTTTAGCTCTCTTAAAAATATTTAAACTCTTCATCTTTTCCAGGCTGGCCACCATTCAGCAGCAGACCCTCTCCAGATTGTCCACTTGCCTTTGCGCCTGGCTGAATTACCTCACATGGAGGCAGGAGATGGGCCCAGCGGCAGCCAGCAGGCCATGATCCAGGAGGTGCAGTGAGGGGAGAGCTGCTGGTAAGGCTCGGCGACAGTGATGCTGGTTTGCAGGGATGTTTATCCTCCCTTGAATGGTCAATCCTCGTCCAGTCTCCAGCTCTGTACTCTCTCAAATGCCTCTGCTATCTATGCTTACGATGCATGGCTTAGATTTTAAGGTCTGTGAATCCCCTAAAGTTGTGTGCTGACTTTTAAGTGTATATGTTGTTTTGTTTTGTTTTTTTTTCTGGAGAAAAGGAAGGTTTTCATCAGATTCTTAATGTCTGATATCTTAGTAAAAGAGAAATAAGAACCATTCAAATACAGTAAGCACAGAGAAAGTTCCTGTCTTTACCCACTTGTCACAGTATTTCTTTTCTCCATTCTTACTTCACCTCTGGCCACTTTGTCTCAATCTTGTTGAGGACCAGAAAAATGCTATTTTATGGTTTTTTACTGGTCTGAAAGTGAGCATCTCTTGAGCCTAGGCAGCTGGGCTTCATGACAGTTTGGCTTCGTAGACCTAGCTGAGAACTAAAGTTTAGAATGACAGATGTCAGAAGAGTCTATCTGATTTTTTCACATGATTTTTTCTGAAAAATGCAAATAGAGGAATGGACAAAGAGAAAGACACCTTTTTCATTATGTTCTTATACTTGATCTTAATAAAGATCAATTTATTTTGTTAATGAGCATCCCAACCTAAAGGTTTTTTCATTTTTTTTTTTTAAATCAGATCACTGTCTTTTATATAGACATACAGAAGTAGGGAACTGATTTATTTTTTCCCCAAAATATTCAAGATAAATGTGCTTAGTTGCTGGTTCGTGTCCGACTCTTTGGCATCCCATGGACTGTGGCCCGCCAGACTCCTCTGTCCATGGGATTATCCAGGCAAGAATAGTGGAGTGGGTTGCCATGTCCTCCTCCAGGAGCTCTTTCCATCCCAGGGATCAAACCCAGGGCTCCCACATTGCAGTCAGGTTTTTTTTTTTTTTTTTTTTACCATCTGAGCCACCAGCGAAGCCCATGAATACTGGAGTGGGTAGCCTAGCCCTTCTCCAGGGGAGTTTCCCAGCCTAGGAAACAAACCGGGGTCTCCTGCATTGCAAGCGGTTTCTTTACCAGCTGAACTACCAGGGAAGCCCTTAAGATGAATAGTAGAATAAATTCTACTGTATATACCTTTGTTTGTTTAAATTGTAGATGCATTGTAGAAGAGGAAGTACAGATTAGCTAGAAAAAGGAGGAATGAGATTTTTTTTTTCATCTATAATTCTTTAGCAGGTGATTAATTCTGCTTTAGTTTCACCGAGTCTTGTTTATGCATACAGCATAGTAAATCTTCTAAAAAGCCTGTGTAGCTTAATCTCTGCCCTCACTACAGATGCCTGAGGATATAAGTATCCACTCTGCCACTTGATACTTCTTAGAGACTGACCTGGTGCTGAGAAATCCTTTCCAACGTGTCCTCAGTTAAACTCCCATGATTCCTGGATATTGTCATTTTCAAGACATAGGGCAAGTGCATCTGCCTAGATTACCTCTCTGCCCTGGGAATTTTAAATCACCATGTAAGGGAAAGAGAACTCAGCACAGTGGTAACTCTCAGAATGAAAATTTTCCCCTTGCATGCTAATGTTTTTAGAGTAATCATTGTCACTGAAAATAGACTTCCTCTTTCCCCTCTCATACTGGAAAATGTTAGGTAATTATGAATAAAGCTTTCTTTGCCTTTCCCCTCCTCCCTGAGTGAATGCTCTGCCCCTCACCGTGGGGACTGTGGCTATTCTTTCTGTGTTTGGCCTTAACATGAGAACTGAGACAGCCTTTAAGAAAATTTTTATCTCTTTAGTTAAGTCATGACATTAGTCAGAAGATTTTCTCTTATTGGAGATGATGGGTGGATAAGTAAGGAAAAATAAAAGTTTAGGGAAAAGTATAAGATAAATTACTAACAAGAAAAAAGGACAGGGATTTCCCTGGTGGTCCAGTGGCTAAGACTCCATGCTCTCAATGCAGAGGACCTGGGTTCGATCCCTGGTCAGAGAACCAGATCTCACATGCTGCAGCTTGACCCAGTGCAGCCAAATAAATAAATATTTTTTAAAACAGGAAGAAAAGAGGACAGGAGATTAAAATATTTTCTTTTTTTTTTTTTTAATTTCAAGTCACTCTGTAAGGAGTCCTTCCTTCATATCCAAAAAGAATCTAATTTTGTTTTAATCTAATCTAGTTTTTTTACAGTTTGGTAAGCTCAGCCTAAGACTTATTTCCAGTAGTAAATAAGTCTGGGGCTTATTTTTAATAATGTTGATTAGCTGTGTGTTCCATGGGAAAGTTATTTAACCTCTTTAAGCCTTGTTTTATTTGGCAAGAAGGAAAATAGGTCAGAGTTAAATAATAATAGAATTGTGTAATGTTATATGGATAATATGTTCAGGGCCTGGCACATAGTAAGTTCTCAATTGTATAGTAGCATTTTTTTGTGATTATTAATCACTATTACTAATGTTGCTTTTAGTTTTTTAATAATGAATTCATTCAAAAAGTGTTTCTTGACCACCTATCAAATACCAGGCGCTCTTTAGGAAGGGACATATTAATGAGCAAAACAGACAAAAGTCTTTCCTTATTTATAGAGTGGGAGCCAGACATAAATACAAATGCATACTATGTAGAATATCAGGGAATACTAAGCATAAGCATTTTGTCAGGAAAAGGAAATTGGAGGCATAGTGAGTTAGTAATTGAAGATAGAGTAGTCAGAAAAGACATCAGGATACAATTACTTGTTGAGTGAAAAACATGAAAAAGGAATATGCTCAGGCCATAAAGTTACATGGGGGCAGAGTGTTTCCAGTAGAGGGGAAATACCGCAAAGCCCTCGAGCAGTTTTTTCGGAGTGATTCAAAGAGAATCAGAACATCATGTACAGCTTCTTCATGCATCACCAATAAACATTTGCCCAGGCACCCACGTGAATGATACAGATAAGAACTTTGGGAGTTCAGAGAATGGCAAGGTACATCTAGACTAAAACGGGTAGAGAAGACTTTATGAAGGAAGGTGGTGGTCTGGATCTCGGAGGCAAGGAAGAATTTGGATAGTTGGTAAAAGCGTACATACCTTCAGTTACAAGATAAATAAATAAAATCTGAGGATCTAATATATAACATGGTGACCATAGTTGACAGTGCTATACTGTATAATTAAAATTTGCTAAGAAAGTACAACTTAAATGTTCTCACCAAAAAAAAACCAAGAACCTAAACATCAGGTGATGGCGGTGGTAATTAACTTGATGAGGGAAATTCTTTCACAGTATCTATGTCAAATCATCATATTGTATACTTTATAGAGTTGAGTTTTATTTGTTATTCATACCTCAATGAAGCTTTAAAAAAACTCCAAAGTAAAAGTTCTAGTTAAAATTATTTTTATACACTTCACAGTCATACAGCCTCACATCATCAGCCATAAAACAAATAATCGGTAGGGATGACATCCCAGTGGACTGAAGTAAACAAGAAATACCATGAGGTGGAATAAAATTAAGATGTTGGTTTTGCAGGCAGGGGTGCACTAGGAAAAGGGAAGAGGCAGACAGCTTTTTACAGAGTTGGCAAGTAGTGGGAGGGAAGATGGAAAGACCAGTGAGGTCAATTGTTGTAAAACTCTAAGGGCAGTCTAAAGATTATTACCTGCTATCATATAAATATTGAGGAACAGCTGAAGCAGATAAGTAACATTGTAAATTCAGGTCCTTAGTGATATTATTATAAGTAGTCTAGAAGAGTAGGGAGATGAAGGAAGTGGTCGGAGTCATTGAGGAATGAGGTTGAAAACATGGATTCTGGTAACAGATAAGACAGAAAAGGGAAGATAGATTTGATATATTTTAAAGAAAAATGATTTAACTGCTTAATTGCACACAAGAGGTTAAGAAGAAATGTTCTCAAGTTTTAAAGTGACCAATGAAATGTGGCCATTGTAGGAAATAGGGTACCCAGAGGTGACGTGTGGCTTCCCTAAATCTGTGTCACCAGTTATTGGCAGAACAGCTCCTACCTCTGCACCTGTGCCTTCTGTCGGAAATATTAGTGATTTGTATTTTGCCAGGTTGCTTGTGGAGAACAGAGTTAGAATGTTTGGATTTGCCTGTTGACACTGTCTTATGGCCACTTTTTCTAATTAATGTGGGCATTTTTATTTACTCTCACATGAAACAGATCTAAGTTGCTTAGAAAGGGTCAAAGAAGCGTTGGTAAAACTAGAAGAGGTTCATCGTATATGCTTACATTCTCCCACCTGTGATGATTATTGTTTTCTAATTTAAAATGTCATCTTTCTGTCTTTTCAGTAGTTTGAGATGGAAGAGTTATTTCTATTATTGTACCTTTTTTCCTGTTTATTTTTCTAAAGAAAAATGCTTTTTGTCATCCTAAATATAAATCACCACCCATATTTTTAAAATGAACACTTCAGATATCCCTTCCTTATAGATCAGTCTTATAAACTGAAATTGTCATTGTTCTGACAAACCTGATCAATTTATCCTTTGAACCATAAGACTTGAAAAAAAAAAAGACCCTAGAGATCATCCAATGCAATGCTCCTCAAATTGCACCCTTCAAACTATTATTTTGCTACCCATCTATTTGTTATTAAATATATTCTCATTTTTAATAAAATGTAACTTTCTAACAAAGGAGCAGAAATGTACTTAAAAAGAGAAAATTTTAATTTTCTATTCTCAATAGTGCTACACGTCTTTCTTTATGCATTCCTTTACTTTCTCCATTATACATGCACATTATAATACAAGTCATGACTGAACCATATGAAAGCAAAATCTTCATTATCTATGGTATCTTCTCTTATATTCATATAATGCTTAGTTTGGCCTCGTAGTCTCTATGTCCCAAGAGAGCGAATTCTGTAAGACGTGGGTTTCTGCTGAGAACTTTGGCAGTCCTTGAATTCACAAATAGCACTGTAAGGCTTTGGGCATCAGTGCCTGTCCACGAATGACACGTACTGTGAGTTTGGAACGAGTCAGCCATGCTAAAATAGATGCACCCTATGAACGTTATTTTCACCATTCTTGTATTTCAGCTTCCCTATCAAAAGGTGAAGCGTCAGCTGCCTCTATTGATCTCATAGGATATTTTAAGCATAAATGAAAGAGTCTTGGTGAAAACACTTTTTATTCTGAAAGAAAGTTGCAATGCAACTAGAGACAATGGAAATGTACACCTGTCTTTACAGATGTTAATCTAACCAAAGCTTCTCCTCAAAGTGTGAAATTAATTTGTTATCTTGGCTTTTTTAATGTTGAAAAGAACCCACCTGCCAATACTGGAGACATAGAGATGTGGGTTCGGTCCCTGGGTTGGGAAGATCCCCTGGAATAGGAAATGGCAGCCCACTCCAGTATTCTTGCCTGGAGAATCCCATGGACAGAGGAACCTGATGGGCTACAGTCGCTAGGGTTACAAAGAGTCAGATACAACTGAAGTAACTTAGCATGTAGTCATGTAATTTTCAACCAAGAACACATACAGTCCTTTGAGTGTTAGTGGTGGAGTTGAGGGGACTTAAAAATACAAAACAAAAACAACAAACCAACCAAGCAACCAAGAAAATACCTTGACCATCTTTTCCAGATCTTGAATCCCTCTCATATGCACATGTACACGCACATCTTTCCTTAAATTCTTCTGGTCATCTTTCTTCTTACTTCATTGAGAACAGTTCACTCGTTAAGCAGGAATGTCTACCACTTTCTTTTCCACTCACGCCCACAAATCCAGCTTGTCCACATCTCTCTGTTCATTCTTACACTCTTAATTTCCTTTTTCCATGAATTAATCATTTCCTAATTGTTCCCTCTGATTCCTTTCTTCCACTCCTCCTCCCCCGCCCTCCACTGGTCAATTTAAAGTCCTTTAGTGTGCTCTTTCTTAAATGCAAATATAAGTAGGTATTGTTGTTGTTGTTGTTTAAACTCTTTGTGGCCCCCATGGACTATAGCCCACCAGGCTCCTCTGTCCATATTATTTTCCAGGCGAGAATACTGGACTGGGTTGCCATTTCCTTCTCCAGGGTATCTTCCTGATCCAAGGATCAAACTCAACATCTCCTGCATTGGCAGGCAGATTCATTACCTCTGAGCCACAGGGAAGCCCATAAGCATGTATACTCCTTCTTACTACCTTTTGATAGATGTCAGCAAACTTTGTTAGAGCACCCATGCCCCTCCATACACACCTGCCTTTCAGAGTGATTACAATTAAAATGAAATTCATTTGGTAAGTGCAGAAATGGATACAATGTGGGGACTTGTTGGGCCACCTACCTACCCCCATTTCAGCCAGTGTGGCCCTGAAGAGCTATGTGAACTCTTGCACTCTAAAGAACTCAGCTTGGAAAACCATTGGCCTATAAAACGTAGATCAGACTCTGTGTTTGATATTCCTTATCTGGCTCTTGATTACTCTTCAACTTCCTATCACCATATTGACTGTCTCTCAGATTGTGTGGTATACTTATTCCTAACTATAGTGCTTAAACATAGCATTACATTTTGTACATTCAAGTCTTTAGGACTGTTGTTCCTCTCCTGGTTAACTGTTCTTTTCCCATAAAGCCTCAGCTCAGATTTCTTATCAGCAAATCCTTTTATTTGTGGCATTTCTTGTCCCTCGAACATCACACTGACTGGAGTCCTGGTGCCCATCTTCTCTGAAATCCTTAGGACAAAGGCTGTCTTATCTTTCATGCCTAACATTTCGTACAGTGTTTGGTTACATAGTAGGCACTTAATCACACTCTTCAGAAGAAAGAATTCACTTTGTGGTCATATCTTCTATTATTTGTTGTTCTCTCTGGCTCCTTCAAATAGATACAACACCTGCCCCTTAAGTGGGAATGGGGCAGAGGAGGAACTGGGAGGGTAAATTAGAATTTACAGTGTCTAGACTTGGTAATTTTGTACACAGAGTTACATTATTTCAGAACTTGAACCTCAGAGATACTCAACTGTTACTGTTGTTGTTGAGTTGCTCAGTCCTGGTCTAACTCTTGCCACTCCATGGACGGTAGCCCACCAGGCTCCTCTGTCCGTGGGATTTCCCAGGCAAGAATACTAGAGAGGGTTGCTCTCTCCTTCTGCGGGGAATCTTCCTGACCCAAGGATTGAACCTGCACTTCCTGTACTGCAGGTGAATTCTTTACCACTGAGTCACCTGGGAAGCCCAATTGTAACTCTCACTTGCATAAGTAACTTTGGATGGTATGTATTTTTTCTCTAAAGTGCCTGCTGCTGCTGCTGCTGCTAAGTCGCTTCAGTCGTGTCCGACTCTGTGCGACCCCATAGACGGCAGCCCACCAGGCTCCGCCGTCCCTGGGATTCTCCCGGCAAGAACACTGGAGTGGGTTGCCATTTCCTTCTCCAATGCATGAAAGTGAAAAGTGAAAGTGAAGTCGCTCAGTCGTGTCCGACTCTTTGTGACCCCATGGATTGCAGCCTACCAGGCTCCTCCATCCATGGGATTTTCCAGGCAAGAGTACTGGAGTGGGGTGCCATTGTCTTCTCCAAAAGTGCGTGCTTGCTAAGTTACTTCAATCATGTCCGACTCTTTGTGACCCTATGACTGTAGCTCTCCAGGCTCCTCTGTCCAAGGGAATTCTCCAGGCAAAAATTCTGGAGGGGGTTGCCATTCCCTTCTCAAGAGGATTTTCCCACCCCAGGATCAAGCCCGTGTCTCTTATGTCTCCTGTATTGACAAATGGGTTCTTTACCACTTGCACCACCTAGGAAGTATCCCTGAAGTATCCTACCCTAAGTAAATTGATTACAATTGGGATTTGTTGGCTATTTGGGGAGATATTAAGGATATTCTGATTCCAGGAGTATTCATTAACACAAATGCTTCACCATAGGAAGAGAAATTTAAAAGCTATTATAAATAATATATGATGTCTATTGGGTGATAGTTTTAATGAATAAACACACTCAAGACCTTGCTTGGTGAGACATAAATACAGGAAATGTCTTGAAAATTCCAGAAAGTTTAGTTGATGATGGATTTTCTGACCCAGCAGATTTTTATTTTGTTTTGTTTTTCACCATCAGGGGAGAGGAGGCAGGCTGGTCAGTGTACTTTTGAATGTAGGCTTTTGTGGGAGCCATGTGTTTGGCAGTGATATCCAGGTGCCTTGTGATGATACGAGGACATCGCTGGGAATGTATGCAAGCTTGCAGGGCTAAATCAATATTTCTGGATCTCTAGAGAGCATTTCAGGAAAGACCTCTGAGCTCTAGGTTCCCTAACCAAACAGTGACATGTTTATTAAAATTCATAGCTTCAGAGGAGGGTAAATAAACTTTCCACATCAAATGCAGAATTGAATACTTGGGCACTTTAAATGTATTTTATTTAGAACAACAACAGAAAAATGTATAGCATTTTGATATATATTTACTAAAAGTATAAAACCAGATGGCCTCAAAAAGATTTTTTTCCCTTACTTAATTTCATACATTTTTAAAAACCACTTTTAAAGTGGAAATGCAGTTAATTTAAAATGTGTTAAGTTTAGGTGTACAGCAAAGTGATTCAGTTATATGCGCACGAATATATTCTTTTCTCAGATTCTTTTCCATTATAGGTTATTACAAGATACTGAAGATAGTTCCCTGTGCTGTAGAGCAGGTCCTTGTTGTTTATCTGTTTTTTATATAGTACTGTTTATCTGTTAATTCCAGATTTCTAATTTACCCTCTCACCCTTCCTTTGGTAAGCATAAGTTTCTTTTCTGTGTCTGTGAATCTGTGTCTGCTTTGTAAATACATTTGTATCATTTTTTTAGATCTCACAACATATGACATTGGTGTTTGTCTGTCTGACTTGCTTCATTTAGGATGATAATCTCTAGGGCCATCCATGTTGCTGCAAATGGCATTATTTCATCCTTTTGTATAGATGAGGAATATTCCATTGTATACATGTACCACACCTTCTTTATTCATTCTGTTGATGGACATTTAGCTTGCTCCTGCATCTTGGCTACTGTAGATAGTACAGCAATGAAAATCGGGGTCCATGTATCTTTTCAAATTAGAGTTTTCTCTAGATACATCCTGAGGAGTGGGGTTGCTGCATCATATGTGTGTGCATGCTCAGTCGTGTCTGACTCTTTGCACCCCATGGACTGTAGCCTGCCAGGCTCCTCTGCCCGTGGAATTTTTTAGGCAAGAATACTGGGGTGGGGTCCCATTTCCTACCCCAGGGGATCTTTTCGACTCAGGGGTTGAACCCATGTCTCTTGCATCTCCTGCATTGGCAGGTGGATTCCTTACCACTAGCGCCACCTGGGAAGCTCTGCTGGATCATATGGGAATTATTTTCAGCTTCTTATGGAGTCCCCACACTGTTCTCCATATGGCTGCACCAATTTACATTCCCACCAGCAGTGTAGGAGAGGTCCCTTTTCCCCCACACCCTCTCCAGCATATATTACGGATATTTGTAGACTTTTCAGTGATGGCCATTCTGACTGGTGTGAGGTGATATCTCATTGAACTGGGCCAGTGATGAACCATGAACTTAAGGGTATGTTAGAAGGTAGGCTTGAACATGTAGAAGCAATTGTCTCACTTTTGGATTTGTGGTTACTTTTGCCGTTTGAAAAGACCTTGAAGTTGGGAAAGATTGAAGGCAGGAGGAGAAGGGGACGACAGAGGATGAGATGGTTAGATGACATCACTGACGCATTGGACCTGAATTTGTGTAAACTCCGGGAGTTGGTGATAGACAGGGAGATCTGGCATGCTATGGTTTATGGGGTGGCAAAGAGTCGGACACGACTGAGAGACTGAACTGAACTGAATTTGCCTTTACTTAGGGCTTCCCAACCCCTTAGAGGGTGGCTTAGACAGTAAAGAATCCATCTATAATGCAGGTTTACCAGGTGGAACTGCTGGTAAAGAATCCACCTGCCAAAGTAGAAGACATAAGAGACGTGGGTTTGCCCCTTGGGTCAGAAAGGGCCCCTGGAAGAGGGTGTAGCAATCCATTCCAGTATTCTTACCTGGAGAATCCCTCGGACAGAGGAGCCTGATAAGCCACAGTCCTTGGGGTTGCAAAGAGTAGGACAGGACTGAAGTGATTTAGCACAGGGGGAGAAAAAACGCTTTCCTGCTGGATCTGCAGATGATGTACTTAACATCTTTGACCCATTGGTAGACTGTTTTTCCATCAAACTAGTTTATCAGCAATAGCAGATAATACTCTTGATGATAGATAGTATAAACCTGAGACTGTTTGGTTTATATCCTATTAGAATACAAAGGTCACAATGATATGATATGCATAACTGACATTGATATGAAAAACTGTGAATTTGTTTTTACAGGACATTCAGGGGAAAATGTAAGCTTTAAACTTCCACTGTTATTTCTCTAAGCCTCAGCTCAATAATTATTTCTATTTTGAACATTTCTTCTAGAATTTTGTTTTGTGAATGTAGTAAAAGATACATTAATTTTAAAAATCCTGCTACATCTCTACTTGTTATATGTTTATTCAACCTTTGTCTAATTACCTTTTCATTTAATTCACATTTCCTCCCTCCTGCTTGTTAAACCATTTTTCGTTTTCCTCCCTTTCTGAGAACACTGATTCCTGCTGTTCAGTAGTTCAGAGACCATATGTCATATATACATATATATTTATATTTATATATACACATACACACATGCATGTATATATACACACAGACACAGACACACTCATGTCATACTTTTTATCAAAATAAGAAAGAAGCTTGACTTTTCTGTGGCACTTAGGTTTTATGTTCAAGGTCTAAGGTTTATGTTCATGAGATAATTATGACTTTGAAAGTGAAATGAAAGTGATAGTTTCTCGGTTGTGTCCAACTCTTTGTGAGCTCATGAACTGTAGCCCATCAGGTTCCTTGCCCTTGGAATTCTCCAAACAAGAAAACTGGAGTGGGTTGCTGCTCCTTTCTCCAGCGGATCTTCCTGACCCAGGGACTGAACCCACATCTCCTGCATTGCAGGCAGATTCTTTACCGTCTGAGCCAGCAGGGATGCTGTTATGACTTGAGACACTCGATAATACTATGATTAAAAATCTTTGTGGTTGAATCCTTCTACCCCAGAAAAGTGATAAGAATTAAATTCTTCTTTAAATTCAAGTATTTAGCTAAATCATTTAAATGCTTTTAAATTAAGAGCTTAATTTAGAAACATTCCATTTGTTATATTTTTATTTATTTTCATTAATTTTGATTGGAATATAATTGCTTTACAATGTCACATTAGCTTCTGTTGTGCAGCCAAGTGAATCAGCTTTGTGTCCACATATATCCCCTCTTTTTTAGATTTCCTTCCCATATAGGTCACCACAGAGCACTGAATAAAGTTCCCCGTGCTGTAGAGTAGGTTCTCACTAGTTATCTATTTTTCACACAGTAGTGGGTATATGTCGATCTTGATCTCCCAATTCATTCCCTCTTCTCCCTGCTTGGTATCCGTAAGTTTGTTCTTCACATCTGTGTCTTTGGTTCTGCTTTGCAAATAAGTTCATTTGTATCATTTTCCTAGATTCCACATATAAGCAATATTTTTTTCTCTGACTCCCTTCACTCTGCATGACAGTCTCTAGGTCCCTCCACATCGCTGAAAATGGTGCTATTTCATTCCTTTTTATGGCTGAGTAGTATTCCATTGTATGTACCACGGATATATTTTAAAAGTTAGATGAATTGCCTTTAAAGGCAAAATTTTCTCTTTCTCAAAAAAGGCACCATTTTCCCTTCAAATATGTAATTGAGAACTGTTTTCCTGTTGAGGTGGTTCATATTTACATATCATATTTGCACTGTTGTTTAAAGTATTTCTTTAAAATTTTATGGAAGGTCTAAGACTGTATTTCCATTCATTGATAGTAATCAATACAATATATATTGAGGCAAAAAGCGTTGTTTTTTACATGATAAGTTGTGAGTACATTTGGTGCAATGCTTATTTTTCTTCCCATTGCAGTGCTCAGTAGCTTTTAGTAAATTTTAAAACCATCAGTTGATAATATTTAAACCAGGAACTTTTTAAGTGGGGTTATTTCTTCTTTGTGAGCTTTTTAAAGAAAAACTTCATTTCACTGAGAGGTTTCAAGGCTACTTATTATGAATTTTACAAAGCAAACTCTAAAGCAATAAAAAGTCACCTCCAAGTTGGGACTAGAGTTGAATCCCTCCCAGGACATCTTCATCCAGAATCTATGGGTTACTGTCTCCTGTCCTCCAGATCTGTGGACCATAGAAATTAACTGTATATTTTGGGAGATAGCAAGCACTCCCATCTTCTCTCTTCTTTGACTTCTTGTAAACATAGATATATGTCCAATGAACTGGTTCCCTGACTCATAAATATAATGAATATGTAATTATATAGCTATCTCTTCAAACTTTAGTTTTATGGAAAGCTTGCAAAAACTGTGGATAAGTAGCAAACATATATTAATCTTACTTAATGGATAGCTGATGCTGAAAATAATATGAAAATGAAATTATTGATATTGTTTTCCTAGCCCTTATCATTGATAAGCCTGAGTCTTCAGAGAGGTGAGGTGACTGCTTCAGGGTGAAGTGGTGAATTACTGTGGCACAGATCTGCCTGTCCAATCCTCTGAATACACAGTGGTTCTATTTCCACTGCTACAGACTGCCTCTATTTAAGAAAAATCTGTAATTCATATTTTATTTTTTAAATCTTTTCCCTTAACTATGATTATTAAATAAATACTGGGAAGATTTTTTTTAAATTACTTATTGTTTTCAGTTAGTGAATGTTTTTCTTCTCTGAAATTCTGATCTTCTCGAAGGCAATAGTTTTTTAGTTTCTTCTAAATAACACTTAGTAGTTTTAGTAATATCATAACTTTGGTTAATGGCCACACTAAGCCCTTATTTTGAATCACATTCTCTTTTTACAGCAAGGCTTGAGTTTTTATTATTATTATTATCATTTATAATTTATCAAAGAATACTTTGTCTTCAGGTTCCATAGTTTTGTGACAGAGTTAGTGTCAAAGAGTAGTGGATACTATGTTAACATTATAAAGATTTTATTATGAAGACATGGGCTGATTGTTACTGTGGCAGGCAAAATGAAACTAGTAAATACAAACATTTTCTGAAACAAAACAGAATGTGAGTAAGTAAAAGTATCAAATAGAGTTGGATACCTGGGCAAATATTTTTTTAGTGAAACCCTCTCAGAAATGTCACTGGAAACGCTGGATTTCATAGTTATCCTTGTAAACTGAAAAGGACCGTAGTGGAGTTTGAGCTCATGAAGTACTTGGACTTCCCTCTTACTTAGATTAGGACTCCTAACACTGTACTTGGCACATGTTAGAATAATAAATGTTTGGTGGGTCGATAATGATTACTAAACAAGGAGGAGAGTTGGAAAAATACTAACAATATCCAGTTAGTTATTTTAAAACATTTTATATAAGTTTATATGAGAAAAATGACTATGTTATACTAAGTAAAGAACTACTTCCATTCTTATGTAGACCATATAAATTCATATTTGGCCTGTATAATTATACCAGAATACATGAAACCAAATTTGTTTAGAAGATTTGGGAAGGAGTGGTAGGTGAGGGTTTTATACTTTGAATTTACTGGGAAATAATATTTCTAGCTTTAAAAGATATCCTAAGTAATACTGTGAACAGTTGGGAATTGAATGTGTTTTTGTCCATGAAATGCCTTTGTATATTTGTCAGTACATTTCATCACACAGAGAGGCGTGCACAGGAACCTGAGCTCTTAACTACAGTACTGATGCTGCTGAGCAGCAGGTAATACCAAAAAGACTCAGATTAACAAGGTTGAGGGAAGTAAATTTTCAATATAATAAGGAATATGTAATCTCTGTGACAGCATCCCAACTCCTTGAGGTAAATTTATCCCCTGTCTTTTCTGTGTCTCCAAAGCATGTTGTATACGACCTTTTAGGAAACTAACCACTCTGTTTTCTTCGGTGCTTAAAGCAACTCTTTCTCAGGGACATGAATCTTGAATCCTTGGTGCATACCAGGCACTTAACAGATATATTCGAATGAATAGTGGGCTACTACTGCCAAAAATTATAGACATTGTATAATATTAAGCAAGCAGTAGATAGAAGAAAAGTGCAGTCAGTTATTCAGAATAACTTTCTAATGGGGTTATCTTTAGTTATGCTTTTTTTTTTCCTGCCAAGCTCAGAGTCCTATCTTCCCAGATGGCTCAGTTGGTAAAGAATCCGCCTGCAATGCGGGAGACCCTGATTCGATTCCTGGGTCAGGAAGATCCCCTGAAGAAGGGATAGGCTACCCCCTCCAGTGTTCTGGCCTGGAGAATTCCATGGACAGCTCATGGGGTCGCAAAGAGTTGGACACAACTGAGTGACTTTCATTTTCACTTTCTTTCAGAGTTGTAACCACTTGACTGCCAGGGAATTCGTGTGTGTGTGTGTGTGTGTGTGTGTGTGTGTGTGTGTGTGTGAGAGAGAGAGAGAGATAAAAATAAGATGTCTCTTGGAAAATTGAAAGGTATTGCTTATGGGAATACTTGAGCTCTGGGTCTAATTGCAGAATAATAATTTGAAAAGTTTAAAGGTTATATGCCAAAAGTATAAATTTTTTTCAAAAGTTGAAATTTATTTAGACATTATAACTCCTTTGAATTGATTTTAGCAATATATATTTCCCTGTAACACCAATCTGGCTAGGTCTTCTAATTTATCCCTCCTTCTCCTTTGGTAACCATAAGTTTTATATGTCTACGAGTCTTATTTTTGTTTGGTCAGTAACTTCATTTGTATGATTTTTTAAGATTCCGCAAGATATCATATATTTGTCTGACTTATTTCACTTAATATGATAATCTCTAGGTCCATCTGTGTTGCTGCAAATGGCATTATTTCATTATATTTTATGACCAAGTAATATTCCATATTTTGTGTGTGTGTGTGTGTATGAATGCATACCACATCTTTTTATCCATTCATCTATTGATGGATACTTAGGTTGCTTCCACATCTTGGCTGTTGTAAATAGTGCTGCAGTGAACATTGGTATGCATGTATCTTTTTGAATTAGAATTTCCTCCAGATACATGCCAAAGAGTGGGATTGCTGGATCATATGGTAACTATTTTTAGCTTTTTTAGGTAGCTCCATACTGTTCTCCATAGTGACTGCAGAAGTTTACATTCCCAACAACAGTGTAGGAGGGTTCCCTTTTCTCCACACCCTCTCCAGCATTTATTATTTGAGGTCTTTTTAATGATGGCTTTTCTGACCTCATCATAGTTTTGGTTTGCATTTCTCTTTTCATTCCAATCCCAAAGAAAGGCAATGCCAAAGAATGCTCAAACTACCACATAATTGCACTCATCTCACATGCTAGCAAAGTAATGCTCAAAATTCTTCAAGCCAGGCTTCAACAGAATGTGAACCATGAAGTTCCAGATGTTCAAGCTTGTTTTAGAAAAGGCAGAGGAATCAGAGCTCAAATTGCCAACATCTGCTGGATCATCAAAAAAGCAAGAGAGTTCCAGAAAAACATCTACTTCTGCTTTATTGACTATGCCAAAGCCTTTGACTGTGTGGGTCACAACAAACTGTGGAAAATTCTTTAAGAAATGGGAATACTAGACCACCCGACCTGCCTTCTGAGAAATCTGTATGCAGATCAAGAAGCAACAGTTAGAACTGGACATGGAACAACAGGCTGCTTCCAAATCGGGAAAGGAGTACATCAGGGCTGTATATTGTCACCCTGCTTATTTAACTTATATGCAGAGTACATCTTGAGAAATGCTGGCCTGGAGGAAGCACAAGCTGGAACCAAGATTGCCAGGAGAAATATCAATAACTTCAGATATGCAGATGACATCACCGTTATGGCAGAAAGCAAAGAACTAAAGAACCTCTTGATGAACGTGTAAGAGGAGAGTGAAAAAGCTGGCTTAAAACTCAGCATTCAGAAAAACTGAGATCATGGCATCTGGTCCCATCACTTCATGGCAAATGGATGGGGAAACAGTGGAAACAGTAAGAGACTATATTTTTGGGCTCCCAAATCACTGAAGATGGTGACTGCAGCCATCAAATTAAAAGACAATTGTTTCTTGGAAGGAAAGTTATGACCAACCTAGACAGCATATTAAAGAACAGAGACATTACTTTGCCAGCAAAGGTCCGTATTGTCAAGGCTATAGTTTTTCCAATAGTCATGTATGGATGTAAGAGTTGGACTATAAAGAAAGCTGAGCTCCGAAGAAGTGATGCTTTTGAACTGTGGTGTTAGAGAAGACTTTTGAAAGTTCCTTGGACAGCAAGGAGATCCAACCAGTCCATCCTAAAGGAAATCAGTCCTGAATATTCATTGGAAGGACTTATACTGAAGGTGAAGCTCCAATACTTTGGCCACCTCATGCAAAGAGCTGACTCATTTGAAAAGACCCTGATGCTGGGAAAGATTGAAGGCAGGAGGAGAAGGGGACAACAGAGGATGAGATGGTTGGATGACATCACCAACTCAATGGGCATGAGTTTGAGTAAACTCCGGGAGTTGGTGGTGGACAGGGAGGCCTGGTGTGCTGCAGTCCATGGGTCGCAAAGAGTTAGATATGACTGAGCAACTGAACTGAACTAGTGACGTTGAGCATCCCTATGTCAGGGTGAGCCTGCCACAAGAATGTGTAGCTGGGAGAGAAATACCACAGTACTGTTCAGTTTGTGTTTTCAGTTGCCTCTCAGCTATGGTATAGTGATGGAGGACTTGCATTGCAAAATCTCCTTTTCTCCTGTTAGACCTGACTGCCCCAATCCATGCCTTAATGAAAGGGTTTTGGGGCAGTCGGCTAGCATCTTCTTTATTTTCTACATTCCACAGCTGCCTGAAAGAGGGGCTGAGATTAGACTCTTAGATATGTCCTTTAATGTGGATTTATCTGCATTTTATCCAGAAATTCCTCAAAACTTCTGTCTCTCAGCTGTCACTATTCTCTAGTACTTTATTGCTCATGTAGGATATTTCCACTCTTCTTTTTTGTTTTTAATTATTTCAGTCATTTAATGGAAAAAGGGCTTGGATGTCTGGTGTTATGTTACCATTTCTCTCTCCAAGTTCTTCAGCCTAATTTTGCTCTTGAACATGATGAAAATTAATTCCTTAAATGAATTTAATATTGGATGCTGCTTTCAAGGAAATTCAGAATAGAAAGCAATCTTTCAAGAAGAGAGAATAAATTATCAGTTGGTCTCACAAGGATAAAAATAAGCCAAGTTTTTTGGAGTAGTTTTTTCTTTCTTTCTTTTTTTAACATTTCCAATTCAAGTTGAATTCTTTAGATGAAACCAAAGAGCTAAAATTTTTAACTGATAAGGATCCTAAGCATTCACTGATAAGAATCTATTAGCTCATTGGAAATTTTCCATAAATTTTCCTAGGACATGAAGACTAAGTTGCTTTCTTAAGATCCTCAACGGGATCTCAGAATTTAGGAACTGGTGCTGTAAATATATAAGAAAATTAAGTCAAAAATGTACCATCTGATGAGTTTCTAGTTTTGCTACATAAAGGAGAGTGAAGATATGTAACTGGAGTGCAGAAAACTAGATTTGCTACCATTCGAAGTGTATCTAGAATTAATACTAGATTTTAACACAGTCCTGATTGCATAGTTCTTGAGTATGCTGAACAGGAAGAAGCAGAGAGTTTTAAAAGACAAGTGGAGCGCACAGTCAGTTTGTTTTGGCCATGACATCAGGTTCAGTGTCTATATTAAGGCAACATAAGAGGGAACTGAAATGATTGGTCATGATGGCAATTCTTCAGGTCTATGGTTTCTGAGGGGAGCCCAGCTCTTCTTTTCTGCTGTGGAAGGCACTATAAATACCTTCGTTTTGTTGTTAGGCATTAGCAGGATGAGGCAGCTCCCACTTTTATTTATCAGAATATTTTCATGTGCACTTTTGGTTTGGTGGGAACTGGTAGAATTTAGTTTTCAGCAAAATTTGAACAAATCGTTTGATTTGTGAACAATCCAAATTGGCCAGCGTTGAGCAGGACTCCCCAACATCTTTCTCTGAATTACATTTTGAGTTCTCTGAGGAATCAAGTTCCCAAATTGGGAAACCATTTTTCTCATTCATTTTTAACATCTAATTTTTTTTTTTTTTTTTTTTTTTTTTTTGCCATTAAGTATAAGGGACATGGAGACTTGATTACTTTTATGTGCAGGAAGTTAAAGTTTATTAGGCATCTTTATTTAACCATTTATCCTTCTATATTTCTTACATCTTTTCCAATCATAGAAAAGATGCTGAGCAAGCTCAATTTTGTTTAGTAGCTTATAGGATGAAGACGAGTAAAATAGTGTGTAAAGGCTGAATAGTGGTGAGTAGATGGTGTTTCCAATTAATCTCCATGTTTGGAATTAATTTAGCATTAATTCTGTTCTTCAGTATCTTCCTGTTTTTTGACATAGTGACCTGCCATAACAAAGAGGAAACAGCAGGAAACTTGGTGCCAATTAAAACCAGCCTCCTTCCACCAAAGAAGTGAACTGTCAGCAAATGTAATCTCAAATTCAAATAGTGATAAGTGTTTTAGATGAAACAGAATAAAAGAGCAAAGCTATTAAATTTCAACATCTACTGGGGAACAATTAAAATGCATGCCAGTTTAATTAAGTTTGGTATTTAATACGTTACAACTTGCACAACAGAAATTCAAATAGATGCCTAATGCATGGTGTGTATGTTTGGGTGGAGGCCACTTTCAGCAGAACTGAATACACTGGGATGAATGTCTGCATAATATTGTTTATACATTCACCTTTGGCATTCATTCCAGCTATGAGAACGGCAGTATTTGAAGGCTGAATTTGTTCTAGGCTAAGTCAAGCATAATCACAGATTTTTTTAATCAAAATAAGTCTTCAGCCTTATTTGTGAGGAAACTTGAAATATCTGTCCTTATCCTAATGGAGATGCTCTAGATGATCCTGGATACACAACTCATTGCCTTTAGATCTTTACATTAAGTAGTAGGTTGAACTGACTTTCAGGTTTAGAAGTCTAAATCCTTTGGTGCAGGTTCATACCTGACATAATGCACTTCCAACTTTCTTGTGACTAAAATAGGATACATGCCAGGTTGGGGTGTCCCAGTGGAAATAGGACAGAAATTTAACAGCAGATTTCTCAGATATGTTTTTGTGTTTCTTAATGGAATTAAATATATGATTTTGCTTTTCTACAGTGAAGATATTTTATTGATAAAAGATGTCTAAGAAAATTGAGAAATCTTAAACTTGTAGCTATGCAATTACTATTTTAAACAGATATAGAAAACTAAAGTTTATTTCTCATCATCTGGGAATACTAACATGCTAATATTTTCCCCATGTAGTTAGCATAAAATATTTAGTTATAGATATTTTACTGACATTTCAGGTGTGTTTGTTGTTTATAGTGGAGCTAGTGGTAAAGAATCTGCCTGCCAATTCAGGAGACTTAAGAGACACAGGTGTGATCCCTGGGTTAGGAAGATCCTGTGGAGAAGAAAAAGGCAACCTATCCCAGTATTCTTGCCTGCAGTATCCCATGGACAGAGGAGCCTGGTGGGCTACAGTCCACGGGGTCACAAAGAGTCAGACACAGCTAGGCGGCTGAGCATACACATACACATACCATCTAAAATATTTGTATCTCTTCTATTTTTCTTTCAGTGAATAGTCACTCTTTGAGTGCCTTTTGCATATATTGCTAGGCTTTCAGGTTGGGAGGTAAGGTAGATAAGACCTGGAATTTGCCCCTCGGGAGTCCAAAGCTGAGTCAAAGATGGACAAACCTTGTTAGTGATAACCAGGGCAGTCACTAAGGGAATTTAGAAATTCCTGTGTGAGGTCCTTGCCTTTTAATCCTGTGTGCTAAAAACTAAACAAATCATTTATATTGTAGGCAAAGTAGTTTTTTTGAGGATTTATTTTTTGTGTGTGGGACCTGGGTTAAAATAAATATGTATGGCAAGAGATTTTAAACTTATTTTTCCTCAATTGCTAATTCAATAACCAAGTGTTATTTTTTTCCAGGGGGTATCTTATCTATACCTGCCTGTACCTTTTCTCTTTACCGAGTACTTTGTGTTCTAGTTTTTAATGCACTTATTCACTAAAATAAATATCTATGTAAAAATGCTGAATTTTAAATCTTAAGATTTTTATAGACCAGTAGGAGAGAAAATATGTATACCCAATCATTTATTCAACAAATATTGAGTATTTTCTGCTAGGTATTGGGTTAAGTATTGTGATTATGACTGTGAAACCAGTAGACTGCTTCTTCTCTGCAAGAAGCTTAAACCTAGTAGAAGATGCAGAGAAGGAAATTGGCAGATAGAGTATAGTGTGTTAAGCACTATGTTGAAGAAAAATACAGCAATACACCTAATAATACAATGGTGTTCTTAAACCAAATGCAACCATCTCACATGCCCTTGGAAAGTCAGTTTCCTAGAGGAAGTACTGTCTACATCAAGGTCTGAATAGAATAAATGAGAGTTAATTTGTCTAGAATGGGAAGGGTGAAGAAAGAGATGGGGAAGATTTGTACAGTGAAACAAACAAGACCACATGTGCAAAGACACAAGAAACAGAGAGAATCTTCCGAGTTAAAGAAACTGTAAATTATAAACACATCGGTAAGAGACTGGAGCAATGGTCAGAGAAAGGTTTGGAGAGAAGTCACTGATAGATCCTGATAGCTTTAGGGTCATATTAAGGGGATTAAGGACTTTTGGCTAAGAGGATCTGCTGTAATGATTGGAGTAAGTAAACAAGCAAGAGTGTTCAGCATTGGGCTTTGGTATAGAGAATAGGTAGAAGGTGAGGAAGACCAGAGGCAAGAAGACCATTTAATGGTCTATTGTAGTAATCCAGGAATGAGATGGTGACAGTAAGACCATGATAGTAAGAATGAGGGTGTGGATGATTTATGGATTCCAGATACAATGAGAAGGTAGAACCAATAATACTTGGTTTTGATGGGATGTTTGTAAGAGGAAAGAAAGAATTAAACATCCAAAGTTTCTTCTTAAGTAACTTTTTTCAGTTGCTCAGTTGTGTCCAACTCTTTGCAACCCCATGGACTGCGGCACGCCAGGCTTCCCTGTTCTTCACCGTCTCCCAGACCTTGCTCAAACTCGTGTCCATTGAGTTGGTGATGCCATCCAGCATCTGTCATCTCCTTCTGTCATCTCCTTCTCCTCCTGCCTTCAATCTTTCCCAGCATCAGGGGTTTTTCTAATGAGTTGGTTCTTTGCATCAGCTGGCCAAAGTATTGGACCTTCACCTTCAGCATCAGTCCTTTCAATGAATATTCAGGGTTAATTTCCTTTAGGATGGACTGGTTGGATCTCCTTGCAGTCCAAGGGACTCTCAAGAGTCTTCTCCAACACTACAGTTCAAAAGCATCAATTCTTTGGCACTCAGCCTTCTTTATGGTCCAACTCTCACATCCATACATGACTACTAGAAATATAATAGCTTTGACTAGATGGACCTTTGTTGGCAAAGTAATGTCTCTGTTCTTTAATATACTGTCTAGATTTGTTATAGCTTTTCTTCCAAGGAGCAAACGTCTTTTAATTTTATGGCTGCAGTCACCATCCACAGTGATTTTGGGGCCAAGAAAATAAAGTCTGTCACTGTTTCCGTTGTTTCCCCATCTATTTGCCATGAAGTGATGGGACTGGATGCTGTGATCTTTGGTTTTTGAATGTTGAGTTTTAAGCCAACTTTTTCACTCTCCTCTTTCACTTCCATCAGGAGGCTCCTTAGTTCCTCTTTGTTTTCTGCCATAAGGGTGGTATTATCTGCATATCTAAGGTTATTGATATTTCTCCTGGCAATCTTGATTCCAGCTTGTGCTTCATCCAACCCGGCATTTTGCATGATGTACTCTGCATGTAAGTTAAATAAGCAGGGTGACAATATACAGTCTTGATGTTCTCCTTTCCCAATTTGGAACCAGTCCATTGTTCCAAGTCCGGTTCTAATTCTTGCTTTTTCCCCTGCATACAGGTTTCTCAGGAGGCAGGTAAGGTGGTCTGGCATTTCCATCTCTTTAAGAATTTTCCACAGTTTTTTGTGATCTACACGGTCAAAGGCTTTAGCATAGTCAATGAAACAGAACTAGATGTTTTTCTGGAATTCTTTTGCTTTTTCTGTGATCCGATGGATGTTGGAAATTTGATGTCTGGTTCCTCTGCCTTTTCTAGATCCAGTTTGAGCATCTGGAAGTTCTCAGTTCATGTACTGTTGAAGCCTAGCTTGGAGAAATTTGAGCATTACTTTGCTAGCCTGTGAAATGAGTGCAATTGTGCAGTACTTTGAACATTCTTTGGCATTCCCTTCTTTGGGATTGCCCTTCTTAAGTAACTGATTAGATAGATGATATTACCAGTGATAGGAATACACAAGAGAGATAAGTTTGGAGCAAAAGACAATGAGATCAGTTTGGGGTATATAGATGATGAGGAGATAGTTGTAAATTCAAATTGTCAACTCTGCTGAGGACTAGAAGTAGAGATCTGAGGTTGGTCTGCAACTTGAGAGCATGGGTGTTAAATAGGTCACCCAGGAAATGGTTATATTACTATCATTCTAGCTATCTCTTGGGTTACCTTGCTCTCTTTTCCTTCTCACTGAGATCTCTAAATTCTAAAGATTTCTCAGCTCCCATTTTAGACCATCTTTAACTGTGCTGTCTCTGAAGATAATTTCATGGTGTTCTATAGCTTTAAATACCATTGGTAGGCTGACACAGCTCAAAGTCAACTCCAGCTCAGATTGCTTACTTAGTTCTCAACTTTTAAACCCAACTCCCTGCCTAGTATACCCATTTGAATGATAATATGCATTTCAGCCTTAGCTTGTACGAGACCTAACTCATAATTTTCCATTAATCTTGTTACTGGCGTTCACCTCTCTCTGTAAATGGCACCATCATTGATCTTGTGACTTGGGATAAAACTCTAGCATATCCTGGTTTCTTCTTCCCTCTCATGCAGTACCTCACATCCCATCTATTACCAAGTAGTTTTGTTTCTGCCTCCATAATGCATCCAAATTCATTCACTTCTCTGTATTTCCATTGCTGTCATCCTTGTCCAGGATATTATATGCTTTCTTTTGGATTACTGCAGTCTCCCATATTGATGTATCTGCTCTTAATGTGTTCAGTTCATCCTTCACAAATTACCAGAGTGATCTTTTAAAAATCCAAATCAGAGTATGCAACTATTCTACATAAAATGCTCAGATGGCTTCCCATTGGATTTAAATAGTAATCTAGGTGCACAGTGATAGACTTGGGGGGCTCCAAAATCACTGAGGATGGTGACTGCAGCAATGAAATTAAAGATGCTTGTTCCTTGGAAGAAAAGCTATAACAAACCAAGACAACGTATTAAGAAGCTTTACTTTGCAGACAAAGGTCCATATAGTCAAAGCTGTGGTTTTTCCAGTGGTCATGTATAGATGTGAAAGTTGGACCATGAAGAAGGCTGAGTGCCAAAGAATTGATGCTTTCAAACTGTGGTGCTGGAGAAGACTCTTGAGAGTCCCTTGGACTGCATGGAGATCAAACCAGTCAATCCCGAAGGAAATCAACCCTGAATATTCATTGTCAGGACTGACGCTGAAGCTGAAGCTCCAGTACTTTGGCCACCTGATGCAAAGAGCCAACTCATTGGAAAAGACCCTGATGCTGGGAAAGATCAAAGACAAAAGGAGAAGGGGATGACAGAGGATAAGATGGTTAGATAGCATCACGAATTCAATGGACATGAGTTTGAGCAAACTCAGGGAGATAGTGAGGGACCGGGAAGCCTGGCATGCTGTAGTCCATGGGGTTGCAAAGAGCTGGACATGACTTAGTAACTGAGAAACAAGATCAGCTATTTGCCTCACCCCTGCCTGGCCTATATATATATAGATAGATAGATAGATATAGATAGATAGATATATGAAAAGTGAAAGTGAAGTCGCTCGTCGTGTCCAACTCTTTGTGACCCCATGGACAGTCCAGGGAATTCTCCAGGCTGGAATACTGGAGTGGGTAGCCTTTCCCTTCTCCAGTGGATCTTCCCAACCCAGGGATTGAACCCAGGTCTCCTGCATTGTAGATGGATTCTTTACCAGCTGAGCCACCAAGGGCTGTCCAAGAATACTGGAGTGGGTAGCTTATTCCTTCTCCAGCAGATCTTCCCCATCCAGGAATCAAATCGGGGTCTTCTGCATTGCAGGCAGATTCTTTACCAACTGAGCTACTGGGGAAGCCCAACTTTATATTAAAACCTTTCTCTCTTGCTTACTGAGAACCACCCAAACCAGTTTCTCTGTTCCTCAGATAAGCCAAGCTCATTTATGCTTCAGTGCGTTTGTACTTTCTGTTCCTTCTGACTGGAACATTCTTCCCCCAACTTTTCCTACCACTGGCTTTTTCGTTCAGCTCAGATAGATGTCAGCAACTAAAGAGCCTTTTCCGTAACTTCTCTATTCAATAGTTCTGTTTTAATCCCTCTCTATCCCATCATTCAGATATATTTCTTTCACAGCAGTTAACAATCTGCAGTTGTTTTATTTGTTTACTTGCTTGTCTAAATAAACCACTAATGAAGAAATCTAGCTTATCTTGTTCGTCCCTACATCCCTAGAATTCAGAGCAATACCTTGATTACAGGTCCCTGTTAAATAGAATGAGTAAATAGATGAATGAACGTTGAAGAAGTTGTAGACTGGAACCCCAAGAACACTGGCATTTAATGAATAAACAGAGGGAGAGGAGCTTGGTAGGACAGTGAGAAGGAGCAATGAGAAATAGACAACAGCTGAGTCAAGGTGTTACTGAAGTGAGAGTGTCCTAACACAAGTCTAAGGAAAAGAGAGTTCAGAAAAGAGCAGCCCTTCTGTTTGGACAGGAACAGGAAACGCTGTATAGAGGAAGTAAATTTTTATTGCACCTTGGCAGATCGGTAGGGAAATCTTGTAAGAAGAAGGGGATGGAGGCAGAGAAGCAGAATATACATACCTTGGTAGGGAACAGAAAGTCATCCCATTAATCTTTCATATACCTCAGTTAACAGTAACCCTTTTAGTGTAGTGTTGACACTAGACTAATAAACAAAGGCTCCATCAGAGTTACACAGTAAGTGGAAGAATGAAGATTTAAATGCAGATCTACCTGACTGCAAGTCTACTTTTTTTGTTTTGACTTGTCATTGAGATTCTGTATAAAAACCTCATATCTGTAAATAACAGTATGCCAGTGATGGAATGAGGTGTGAATGAGTAGGTGGCAGTGAACACAGATACTCTCAACTTTGATTATTCCTATTATAGTATCAAGAAAAATTGAGGCTGAAGAAAAAATTAACCATTTTCATTGTCCCCAAAATAGAAGAAAATTTTAAATATTTGAACCATGCAGTTTTTATCTTGTCAGGTGGTTGACAAGTCCAGTTTACTCATAATGAAGAGCACCTCTTCTTTATCCCCTTATTGTTCTACTTTGCAAAATGATCTGTACTGATCATCTGAAGCCCATTTGAGATTGAGAGGAACAGCAGACTTTCCAAAGATTATATTTAATCACCAAACACTATTAAATGACTAAGCTTATAACAGTTTCAAGTGTTGAATTATTTTTCTTGTGTATTCAAAACCAACTATTTATAAAGATTGGCAACTTGGAATGGAATTTTGTAGTGAATTGTTTATATGTGCCTGTATTTGTCAGTGTGCACACACACACACACCCCTTGTATGTTGGTTTTTATTTTTTCAGTTTTGAGATATAATTGACACATAACATTATATAAATTTAAGGTACATAACGATTGGATATATGTAGTTATTGAAAAATGATCACCATGAATAGTTTAGTTAATATCCATCACCTCACATAGTTATAGATATTTTTGTCTTGTGATGAGAAGACATATCTTGTGATGAATAAAATCTACCTCTTAGCAACTTTCTAATCTACAATACAGTATTGTTAACTCTAATTATGACTGACTTATTTTATACCTGTAAGTTTGTACCTTTTGCTCACCCTCATGCATTTTGTCATTATCGCCTCTGGTAACTGTCAATCTATCCTCTGTAAGTATGAGTTTGTTTGAGGTCATGTGGTATTTGTCTTTCTCTGCCTGACTTACGTCACTTAGTGTAATACCCTCAAGGTCCATCCATATTGTTGCAAATAGCAGGATTTCCTTTTCTTTGTATGGCCAAATAATATTCAACTTTATATATAATAATTTCACAATTCTTAATCCATTTATCCACTAACATACACTTAGGTTATTTCCATGCCTTGACTGTTGTAAGTAATGCTGCTGTGAATATGGGGGTGCAGATATTTCTTCAACATAGTGCTTTTATTTACTTTGGATGTAAACCCAGAAGTGGAGTTTCTGGATCATATGGTAGTTCTGTTTTTAATTTTTTGAGGATCCACCATAGTTTTCTGTAGCTGCTCACCAATCTACAATCCTACAAACAGTGTACAAGTGTTCCATTTTCTCCAGTTTCTCACCAGAATTTGTTATCTCTTGTTGTGTTGATGATAGCTGTCCTAAAAGCCATGAGGTCACATATCTCACTGCGGTTTTAATTTGCATTTCCTTATATTGAGCACCTTTGATAGACCTGTTGGCCATACCTGTATCTTCTCAGTATAAATGTCTTTTCAGGTCCTTTGCTCAAATAATTGAATTATTTGAGGTTTTTGCTCTTGTATGAATTTTTAATATACATTGGACGTTAACTTGTTTTCAGTTACTTGATTTGCAGTTTTTTTCCACAGTCCGTAGATTGTCTTTACATTTTGTTGATTGTTTCTTTTGCTTTGCAGTAACATTTTAGTTTGATGTAGACCCATTTGTTCATCTTATATTTTGTTGCTTGTGCTTTAGGTATCATATCCAGAAAATTTTTGTGACCCTATGGACTGTAGCCTGCCATGCTCCTATGTCCATGGAATTCTCCAGGCAAGAATACTGGCGTGGGTTGCCATTCCCTTCTCCAGAGGATCTTCCTGATCCAGGGATTGAACCAGGGTCTCCTTCACTGCAGGCAGACTCCTTTCTATCAGAGTCATCAAAGAAACCCAGAAAATCTTTAGCAAGATTTATGTCAAGGAGTTTTTTCCCTATGTTTTCTTCTAGGAGTTTTATTGTTTCAGTTCTTATTCTTAAGTCTTTAGTAAATTTTGAGTTAATTTCTGTGAATGGTAGAAGTTAAGAATCTAGTTTCATTCTTTTGCATGTGAATATTCAGTTTTCCCAGGCTTCTCTAGGGGCTCTGTGGTAAAAAATCTGCCTGCCAGTACAGGAGACGTTGGTTCAATCCTGGGTTGGAAAGATCCCCTGGAGAAGGAAATGGCAACCCATTCCAGGATTCTTGCTTTTAATGCTATTGTAAATGGAATAATTTTCTTTATTTCTTTTTCAGCTAATTCATTGCAAATGTATAAAATCACTACTGCTTTTTGTAGTGTTTCATATCCTGCAACTTCGCAGAAGTTGTTGATTAGGGTGTTTTGTTAGAGTCTTTAAGATTTTCTACATATAAACTCATGTTATCTGAGAAATTTTACTTTTTCCCTTCTGGTACTGATGCCTTTCTTTTCTTTTTCTTGCCTGATTCCTCTGACTAGGACTTCCACTATCATGTTGAATACAGGTGGTGAGAATAGGTACCCTTTTCTTGTTCCTGATCACAGAGGAAACTTTTTCAAAGTTTTACCGTTGAGTATTATAAATGGTCTTTATTATGTTGAGGTACATTCACTCTGCTTAGTTTGTTGAAAGTCTTTTTTTTTTTCTTTTTATCATGGATCTTGAATTTTGTCATGTTATTTCTGAATCTATTGAGATGGTATGATTTTTCTCTTTCATCCTATTAATGTGATGTGCCACTTTTCTTGATTGGGGTATGTTGAACTAACCTTGCATTTCAGGGATGAATCCCACTTGATCATGGTATGTGATTCCTTTAATGTGTTGTTGAATTTGATTTACTAGTATTTTGTTGAAAGTTTTTGCATCTGCATGCATTAGAGATATTGGGCTGCAGTTTTCTTGTAGTATCCTTCTTTTAATGTTTTGTTGAGTTCAATTTGCTAGTATTTTTTTTGGAGTTTTTGCATCTATATTCATTAGGGATATTGGCCTGCAGTTTTCTTGTGGTGTCCTTATCTGGCTTTAGTATCAGGGTAATGCTGGCCTCATTTGGGAGTGTTCTCTTCTATTCCCTGGAAAAGTTTGAGAAGGATTGGTGTTAATTTTTCTTTAAATGTTTATTAAAATACACCGGTGAAGCCATCTTGTTCTGAGTCATTCTTTCTTGGGAGGTTTTTTGCTTATTGATTCAATCTCCTTACTCATTATTGTTCAGATTTTCTATTCCTTCATGATTTAATCTTGGTAGTTTGTATGTTTCTAGGAGTTTATCCTTTTATTTTAGAGTGTCCAAGTTTGTTGGCATATAGTTTTTCAAAGTAGTCTCTTATGATCCTTTGTGTATCTGTGGTATCAGTTGTAATATATCTCTTTTTAAAATCTGAGTCCTATCTTTTTCTCTTGTCCAGCTAAAAGTTTGTCAATTTTGTTTATCTTTTCAAAGATCCAACTCTTAGTTTTGTAAATCTTTTCTGTTGTTTTCCAGTTTTATTTCTCCTCTAAACTTTATTAGTTCCATCCTTCTGCTTTAAGTTTAGTTTACAAGCCTGTATTTTAAGCTAGAGTCAAATTATTCATTTGTGCACACTGAGTGAAAGTTAAGATACCCCAGATTTTGAAAATTGAAATTGTGAAGGCTGTCTATATTTTCTAGTGCTGTTCTTTAAATACATAAAAAGTTGAGTTCATGTTATTAATCTCAATTTTTTTTAACTTTCCATTATTTAAAAAAAATGCATTCATTCTTCACCATACTCTTCTCCCACCAAAAGACTCCATGGAAGTTTATTTTGCAAATGTATCTGCTTCTTTGTTTTCTTTTTAACTACATCAAGTTTGACTTTAATTCTTGACTCAACTCATCAACCCTTCTAAGATGGAAATATACAGCTGCAGTATGAAATAGCTTACAGTGACTATTTTTAGGACTAGAACTCAATATTTTTGCTGAAATGTGACAGTACGCTTACTTGATTATCATAAGATTATAAAGGTACAATTTAGGGAGATTGTAATGTGCTTCCCTTGTGGTTCAGCTGTTAAAGAATCTGCCTACAATGTGGGACACCTGGGTTCCATCCTTGGGTTGGGAAGATCTTCTGGAGAAGGGAAAGGCTACCCACTCCAGTATTCTGGCCTGGAGAATTCCATGGAGGAGTCCATGGGGTCGCAAAGAGTCAGACATGACTGTGCAACTTTCACTTTCAGCTCTTCATGTATACTCAGAAGCAGTAAACTCAGAAGTAGCATACCAAAATTTTTTAGCCAATTTTAATCAAGTTGAGTGATTGTGCATCAAAGCTTATAGTGATAATCACAAATAACCTTACTCAAAATGACACCCTAATTGCTATCACATCTATATGCTCTATGCCTTTCTCATTTTAAGGTTTTATGTATCTTTGCTTGACCAAATAGATTTCTTGTTATTTTAAGATCTCTGTTTCAAGTCCCCTTTCTATTAATTTCCTAAAGCATTTCCCTCTGGCTCAATGCTCTTATTTCACTGCAACTGAAGATATCCTAAAAATTCTTGAGTTTCTACAAAAATCATCTCATTATGATGTATGTTCTGTGGTTCTGTGTTTGTATGAGCCTGATAACATTTATCTTCTTTTTCAATTAGCATTTATCTTCTTTTTAAATTTTATTTATATATTTTTGTCTGTGCCATGTGGCTTGCAGGATCTTAGTTCCCTGACCAGGTGATCAAACCCTGGCCCCTGGCAGTGAAAGTGCCAAGTCCAAAGCATTGTACCACCAGGGAATTCCTTCATTGATTTTCTTAAAACTCTGTGATGCACCTCTAAGTTAGGTATAAGTTCCCTGAGAGCACTATGACCATCATCATTGTGTTTCTCATGGTATCTAGCATAGGACTCAGTTCACAGGCCTAATAAATGGTAAGTTGAACTACAAATTTGAAAGTGTATGTCAGAAAATATACCATGACAGTTTATCATGTATAATAATATAGATATAATGCTTACTTTTACAGAAAATGCCACATGAGACTTTTTAATAAAAATTGAATATTCTTCAAGTAAGTAGCATTTAAACTGAAAAGAATGGGTTCTTTCAGTTTCTTTCTGTAGTAACATCTTATGATCACTTAGCAGATCTTGAAATATATGTTCAAGAAAATTAATGAAAGAGCTTTTTAAACCTTGTGAGTCTTGACTTATATTTATTACCCAGAAGCTGAATTCTTATTCTGCATATTATAATTTCAATTATTTAAAACTTAAATTAGCTTGTAGGTATTTAAAATATTTGATTGGTAACTCTGTGGCAGTCTTCCAAAGTTGGAAATGCCGGAGTGGATTCTGAGGAAAGATTTAGAGTTTTGAAAGCATTATGAATGAAAAAGCAGAAAGGAATACAGCATTTTCCCAGTATTGCTTCAATAATGCCATTTTAAGCATCATCTCAAAGCATTAACGATAGTTAAGATGAGATCAGCCAGTTTTCTTTTTTTTTTTTTCTTGGCTGCAATGATTTCACCATCTCTTCAAGCTGCCTCTTGCCACAGAGAACATTTAAACATGGGAATTTGCCTTGAATTGTAAGAAGCTGAAGGGGGACCAGAATGCTAACTCAGTTCTGGGATTATAACCCATAACCTCTTTCAGCAGAACAGTGTAGAATTTTTATGCAGTACCATAAATTGGTGGCCTGAGGAACATTTTAACTGTAAGTCAGTACCTTTGAATAGAAAAGTTTGACGATTCAGAGTTTTGTTTTCTCCATATGTGACTAAAGAAATTTTCCCATTAGGAGACACACCATAGTTGCCTTCTACCTGTTGTTTTCCCCTCAAATAAAATTAATTTTGCTTCAGAGTATTTTATGATCTGTCCATGGAGTCACAAAAGAGGTGGATACAACTTAGCAACTAAAACAAAAAACAAAATTTTATGATTTTATTGCTCACCATGGGTTTAGAAGACTGTGTAAAACATTTCCACACTTTGAATACTGGAGTTAGTGGGCTTGGAGTTTGGTTAGAGTTTCTTGGGGAGATGAAAGAGGACAAGTAGAGTAGAAATAAATATTTTTAAAGCCAAAGACTAATGCAAATGAATGTTTGTTTCAAATGTGTTTATTTGTCTATAATTCTTTGCAACAGGTGAGGGGGAGGAGAGCTGAAAGGAAATACTGTTTTGAATTTTAATAAAGTTTGTTCATGGAAATGTTGGTACTTCTGCTTCTTACATTTCTGTAAACTTTGTAAGTTATTTTGGGATGTTCTTTTTCTTCTTCTTAATTCAGTGAATATTTTAACCAGTAACCTTATCTTATCGTACCATTTTATAAGATGACAGTTAAAGTCTGAGTATGTATACCCACTGAAAGATGGAAAGGAAGAAAGGGGTGCAAGGGAAAGCTACAATTTTTAGAGAGCTGGTGATATTTTAAATGTACATTGTTTCAGATTTATGTTGCATATGAGTTGCATGTTATGTTGCATGCTGAGTCCAACTCCTTGCAACCCTATGGACAGTAGCCTGCCAAGCTCCACTGTCCATGGGATTCTCCATGAAAGAATACTGGAGTAGGTTGCCATGTGGATTCTTTACCACTAGCTCCAAAGGAAGCTCTATGTTACATACACCATATTCAAATATAACTGAAATGTAAACATGACAATTTGATAACAGACAGAAAATGTATGACATTTTCTATTATATTTTTTTCTCTAGAAAATTCTGTTTTCTATGAAAATGCCATGAACTTGTATTATTCACTGATTTATTAAGTTGAAATGATTTTCAAACAAAGCGAATTCATTTTTAGTGAATTTAGTTATAGTCATGATAATAGATATAGCTATGTTTGTTGTGCAAATCACTAGAAAAATCAACCTCTAATGCATCCTTTGGTGTGACCTGTGAATCTGTGCTATCACCTAAATAATGCTGTGGTTGTATGGAAATTACTTTGTAGGTAATTAAGTCTTCTCATGAATTCAGATGATATTTTTAACACAGACATAGTCAAAGTATATTTTTAGTTTTTCTCAGTGTTTAGATTTAGTAAGTTTATAATCCTTTTTTTTCTTTTCTTATCCTTTCCACATGCCCTGTGGAGACTTACGTTAGTGCAGTACTACATTAAAGGAACAGTCACCCAGATTACACCCTGAGAGCAGCCTTTCTCTTAATTTTAAGGGCATAACTTAAATGGTCTATTTAACTCACACACAGAAAATTAGCAATTTCTGAGTACTAGAGCAAAGTAGGATAGTTTCATGAGTAAATTTGCTGCTGGGAATCTGAATTTTCCTGTTTGTCTTCATTTTATTTTTAAAATTATGCTTCAGGGTTGTTTTATATTCAATATTATTGCTAAAGACTGTAGCATTTAGAGAGAAAAAGGAGTTTTGCAGTTATGTTATCAAAAGTTTAATTGTTCACTTCAAGGCTGAAGAAATTTCTGATAGAATTTTTTTCTCCTAAATATATAAGTGTATTGGCACTTTTGATGTTTAGAAAATAATCATGAAAAGCTAGATTTTCTATTCCTATTTTATCCATTATTATCCTTAATTGGATTCTTTAATTACTGTAGTTCCTCAGCTATAATCTGATTTTATTTCTATTATTTATACTTAGTACATAAAAAATTACTTTGTGTCAGTCCTCATGCTTCCATTACATTTTTATGTGATCTGGTCTTGGACAATTAGGAGTGGTTTTCTTCATGTGGCAGGTGGTAGCATAGACATCACAAAGACTTGTGTTTATAAGATTTGATCTTAAAAGCAAGTATTTATTTGTCTTTTTAAATATCTTTATATAATGTAAATCACTTTTGACATTAATTAAATGACTCTACTCTTAAAATTACCAAGAAAGATTTGTTACCGTTAATTGAAGAGTTTTGAGTCACTGTTTCAAAACATTTTGGTTTGAGATTTTGTAGCCATTCCTAAATATTTTCATCAGGACAGAAGAGATTTTGAGCTAAAGACAAGAGCCTTTTCTAAGGAAGAGTTTAAGTATTAGAATGGTGATAAAATTGCAAGAAATTAGGGAGAATAGTTTTTACATGTTTAATTTGAAGTTAAAGCAAGGCTGGCACATGTGATATGTGGCACATATGATATGTGCTCTCAAAGATGAACTCAGAGCTCTTTACACCTAAGTTATGGATATGAATTTATATTTTCCTAGACCACAAGTTCAAGATCTATGTACATATTTAAAACTGCATAAAGTCATCAAGTACATCTGAATTAGGATTATTTAGTGTGTGCTATTCCATGGGATGTTGGTTTTGCAGGGTATTCTGTAAACTATGATTCTACATTCAAGCTATGTCTGGGAAATGCCATACATGCATTGACTTTTTTGGGATCTCATCATCATATTAACAGCTTTGAGGACTTTCATTAGAAGCAGATTTAAATTTATTCATAACCCAGTTTTCCTTATTTTTTCTCAGCCTTGTCCTTCCTTTTAAAAAACATGTATTAATAACCAATAGAACTAGTACTTTATAGATCATATGATGTGACCTTGCTCCTATAATTTGGTTGTCTATTTGTGTTCTTGCAGCTGTACATATAGACTAATCTCCAGTGTATTTAGCAACACACTTAAAAAGAGACTTGCTAGAAATGTCAAGAATATATCATTTGGGGGTGGACACCATTGCCCAGAATCTGCTCCTTAATTTGAAAATCCAGAAACCCAATTTTATCTTCCTCTCAGAGTTGATTGGATTGAAAGTGATTTGTTTTAATCAAATGCACGTGAAATTGGTGTTTAAATAAGCTTATATATTTCTCAATTCATAATCAGAAATTCACACTTCTTAATATGATGTATGTACGTGCCTTGTCCAAAGTACCTGCATTCAGGGTGCCTGGTGTTTCTTGGATCTGGAGAACTTAAGGAATATTTTCTTATCTAGATCTCAATGAAGAAAGCAGTCAAAAATAAATAAATAAATAAATAATTTTAAAAAATACAGAAAGCAGTGTTCCTCGCATGTAGGAGAATTTGCTCACCTAGTGACTGTAGTCATATTGGCCAATCTGGAATTTCTCTTCCCAGGACAGTACATAGAGTGCTTATATAACCATGAGGAGCACCAAACCTGCTTCTCTGCCATGAACTGACCACCTCCGTCTAGCCACATTTTGGCTCAGAGGTTGACAGGTCTGTGTTTCATATCTGTATCTGCCCTGTATCAGCTATGCCAAGCTTCTTTACTCTTTTAGCTTCTATTTACTTATTATTAAATGAAGTGAAAAGTATACTTTCCAGGCCAAGGGTAGTCTTTGTGATGACTTATTTCACTGAGACCCCAGTAGTTGTTGCTGCTAAGTCGCTTCAGTTGTGTCCGACTCTGTGCGACCCCATAGACGGCAGCCCACCAGACTCCCCCGTCCCTGGGATTCTCCAGGCAAGAACACTGGAGTGGGTTGCCATTTCCTTCTCCAGTGCATGAAAGTGAAAAGTGAAAGTGAAGTCACTAAGTCATGTCCAACTCTTAGAGACCCCATGGACTGCAGCCTACCAGGCTCCTCTGTCCATGGGATTTTCCAGGTAAGAGTACTGGAGTGGGGTGCCATTGCCTTCTCCACAGTAGTTGTTAATCGTTGCCAATTTTAAAAAATCATATCATTTTAGCACTCAGAAAGATCTTTGACATAATCCTGTTCATTTCCCTCAGATTATAATTGAGGTTTTTTGTTTTTGTTTTAAATTATGATATGCAGATGTTATGACTTGCTCAAAAATCTATATCCAGGACTAGATCTGAAGATCTGGTCTTGTATATGTATGTCTTATCCCACCAATCTAGTCATTCAAAATTTTTAATGATAGATATTTAATGCTTCTTCTGGATCCCTTAAGACTATATATCCAGAGTAAGAGCCTTTTTAAGGGGAAAGAAAAATGTATGGCCTTTTTATTTCTATTTTGATACCAGTTAAAATGTGCACTATAATTTGGGACAATATGAAGTATTTATCAGATCTTCTAACAGAACACAGAAGATCAAAAAAGATGAGAGTAACCTTCATAACTTATGGGAACATGTTTCTGATGAACACGTGGTTATATACTCTTGTCAAGTAACATCAAATAGTTGATGTTTCCCATTTTCTTAATGCTTTGTCCACTAGAAAATCTCTAACTTATTTTCTTCTGGATGGACAAAAATTATTTTATATTATGAAATAATATTAGTTTGAATGTGAATGTATCATTTTATTTTTTTAATTTTTATGCCTCTGAATGATTAACCCTGTCAGAAATTATACAAAGTTCTTTTATTTTACTAGAAACTGTTTTGTTGGATTTATATGACAGTTTTATTGGAAACATCATACTCCAGGATATAAAAATAAAAGCATTTTCCCCTATAGTTTACCTGCAAACATACAATGATAGTGTCCCCTCATCCCCCACCCCACTATCCCTATGGTGTCTTCGTGGCTAGACTCTATACTTTTGACAGCATCCTCTGGTATTAGAACAGTTTTATCTTGGTCTTTGAAGTTCAGCCCTACTCATCTTAAAACTCCCAAGTCAAGCCTAATTCAGTACTCTTCCTCCCCCATCAGAATCTTTATCTGTGGCTCCAACACGTGGAGAGTCTGACTCTGGGTATCTCTGCGCCCGCCTCCTCCATTTTAAACACCAGCCACAGGGAAGTTAGGCAGGGCTGAGGAAGGATGGAAAAAACTTAGGGTTCCTTATTCACCTGCAGGACAAGGCTGCAGGACGTTGAATGTTGCTGTTTTGGTGGTTGGCATGGACATTGGGGCAGGCGTTGAAGCACTGGCTGTCTTGGCACCCGTGGCTCTGGAGAGGCGCCCACAGGGGCCTTCCTCCGCAGCTGCCCGGCCAGGAAGTCCGTCCTCTCTTAGTGTCTTCTGTCTCTGTGTCCAGTTCAGCTTTGTCTGCAGCAGGTCCACTCTACACACTCTCTGTGCCACGGTGCCTGTCCACCGGACAGATCTTCAGATAGTATGTCAGTGAGGTCAAGCCCAAATAATGACAGTTTCTGCAATACATTTTTTTTTTAATTGAAAATGTCAGGCATTGGATAGAGTGTATTCGAATAAGTGTATCCCAGTGTCCTAGTAAAAATAAGCCACTCACAATTATCTGTTCTAATGATGAAAATGGACTGAAGCTGAAAAATCTAACTTTTATAATTTATGAGAAACAAATGATGCTTGTGACACATGGCATTTGTAATTATGTTTGGCGATCTTTTCCCTCAACACATATTAATTTGGTGAGAGTTAGAGACCAGGAATAAGTCCAAATTCAAGAAACAATCCCAGGGTTAACACATATGGGATAGCTGAAAACTGACAAAAGAGCATGCCCATCTCACCAGTTGGGAAACCAGTTGACCTGAGTTGTAAACTATAAGCAGATCTATTTCTAAACTGCCAGGTGGCTGCACATTGTATGTGCAGACTTCTATCTACAGGCCTCTTCTCTAATCTTCACTGACATTTCTCCTGTCTCCTCCCTCAAGTCGTCTATTTGTTATTCCGTTGTGTCTATACTGTTATTTTTAAGATAAGAAACACATTTTAAAACTTACAACATTGGGACTATATAGTTTCTACTGAGGATTAGGAAAAATTGGATAAGTCCTCTCTATAAGCATAGGTAACACACCACAGGATCAAAGCAAAGTGCTGGTCGTGTGCATAGCTACTTGTATAATTAATACACTTCTGGAAATGTAGGCACTTTCTCTGAGATGCATACACGTTTGTGTGTTTGCTGGGTTTTTTCCCCCAAATCATGGGAAGTATATCTTAAGAGATTTCTTAATATTAAAATTAAAAGTTCTTATTAGATGAGACATTAAAAAGTCAGTTTTGAAGTAAAAATATTAATTCACTTTATATTCTCCATATTTAATGCATATATAAGGCATTATGTTCCAAGCTTAACATGTAGTTTGGAGACAAAGTTTGCTATTTAAAGTTGGTTTTGCATAGATTGACTATTTTTCTTAAAAATTTTAGCTTTAATATTAATGAAAAATAACTTTTAATTTTTTAAGTTATGCCCTATAAAAAATACTTTGCTTACTTCCAGAATGGGACTTAACAATACTGATATTATATAGTAAGAAAGTAAGTCAAACTGAGTGGAGAGAATTTGATAGATGCTGAAAATAGGGATGGAAATCTGTCAGGATTTTAGAGCACTACCCACGGGGGCCTTCAGTAGACAAAACCAAGGCCTGGTATCCTGCATGCATCTTGAAATAAATATGTCAACTCAAGTTATCTCCCACTCTGGTGGGAAGAATCTAAAATAGTTTTGGAGAATAGTGCCATCTTCACAGGAAGGGTAGTGAAACATATCATCTTTACTCAATGATTTCTATGTTAGGAACTAAATAATTCCTAACACCTGAATTATACAATAGGGGCTGAACCTGTCAAGGAGGCAATAGAGACATATAGTAATCTAAGGCTGATGCTGAGACACAGGTACTTGAAAGTAACTAGTCTTAAGAATTTACTCCCTGCAATGTGCCTGTGTCAATAAACAGGACTCATATGATGATGGCAGAGTATTTTATATACTTTCAATATTAGAACATGAAGTCAATTTTTTATAGAAAAAAATTATTGCCTTATCATATGGTAGCTATACATATCTATAAATTGACTTTTTTTGGTCTCCTTGGAAAAAGCCGACATGAGATTTAAATGACTTTTTTTTTTCTTCTTTTCTTTCAGAGTAGTTAAAGCCACACCACCAACAAAATCAATAAACCAAAAAGTAACAGCAAAAACAGAAAGCCCTCTTCACAAATTTTGAGCATCATCTAGAGCTTTATGTGGTGAGAGATGCAGCTACCATTCTCGAATGATTCAAAGAGAGTCAAATGGTGTTGAGCTAAATTACAACCCTAAATGCGTATTGGTGAAATGAGATGCTGATCCATTTGCACACTAATGTGCTATTTTTAAGTCATGCATCATAGCATCTTCAAAGAGGCCTGTCATAATTATGATGGATTAGACTGCAGAGTCAGTCCTAGATGGAGTAATTGTTTCGCAGATGCTGCCAATGTGACTTGAATTCATAATAAATTATTGTCAGAGAGGTGGGAGAAGGAGCAAAATCAAATACCAAAGGAAAGCTGCTGTGGCTGTTTTGGTCTTAGGAAACCAAAAATGTTAGCTACTAGTCAAAAGGCTAGTATTTTCAACTGAGATAAAGGGACTTCATTAATGTGTACCTCTAACGCTGAGGAGGAAGGTTGACACTTGGAATTTTTACTTCAAGTTCTCAGTCTCTATCTCAGTATCTTTCTCTTCCTCTCCCTTATAGCTTACAAAAAAGTATCCTGGAGCAGTAGCTGAAATCATGAAGTGGCCATAACATATTCTTGTACATTTCTACTATCTGATTGTAACTTGACCTTTAGATTTCCAAAAAATTCGGCTGTATTTATAATAGACAAAACTGTTCTTTTCGGTTCTTTAGAAGACCATACTTCATGGGGAACATTAGACTGTTACAATGGAGAAACATAAATAACATGACTAGTAGAATCTAAATTATGACATTTTAAGCTATGATATAATTAACACCCATCATTTAGGTAATTTCTAAAACTGCTTCTTTAGGCTTTGCAGAAATTGCCAGAGCTGGTAGTGTGTGTACACAGTTTAAGCAATGAGTTACTTTTTACATTTGTGCATGCTCAGTCGTGTCTGACTCTTTGCGACCCGAGGGACTGTAGCCTGCCAGGCTCCTCTGTCCATGGAATTCTCCAGGCACGAAGACTGGAGTGGGTTGCCATGTCCTCCTCCAGGGGATCTTCCCGACCCAGGGATCAACCCGTGTCTCTTGCATCTCCTGCATTGTAAGGGGGATTCTTTACCACTGCGCCACCTGGGAAACTCATTATTACATTTTGATTAGCAAAGATAACTGTTAGAGCACTTCAAGTAGATAAATATATGCCATGGCTTTTCCTAAGTTAACGATTCAATAGCCAGAAAAGTTTCCATAAGTTATTTATTGAATATTGCTTTTTTTTTTAAGGCACTGAGTTTTTTTTACATAGTCCCCTCTGTATCTGATAACCACTGATGTATATTCTGCTTAGAACACTAGTTCTTCCGCCTCAGTGATTTTGATAGATCTGTTTGGTGAACATTCATTGTCATCCTTTTAAAACTAACTTTGACTTAGTGGCACATGTATTTCTCTTATGGCAGGAGGGAATGGAGTTAAATTTCATGAGAGAACTTGGGATTGGCGGCATGCAGACCTGGACAGTTGAAAGTGTTTTCCCCTCTCCTGTACTCCTCCGGCAATTGAATACTCATATTGTGTTACCAAAACCACAGTCCAGGGCAGAGCAGAACCTATGCCTCTATGGCGCTGCCAGTTTAGCTCCTGTGGGAGCAATTATTTTGCTGCCTAACTTGAGCAAACTGCTCAGTTTTTACATCTGTAAAATAACAGAGTGGAACTAGATTTTTCTCTTATGCTCTGAGATGTTTTATACATTGTCATGACCATCATCATCACATTTATCACTCATTTTGAACAATTAAAAATTTCTTAGCCTTCCAAAAGTTTAACATACTGTTCAGTAAGTCTTTAGGCCAGAGTGCCTTGTCCACTGCTATTCTGGAAATAAGGAAGACCACCACAAATAAAATGGCACGTATTTGTTCTCAGGGAACTTTTATTCTGTTTCCAAGAAAGAAGAAAAGAAATAAATATGATTTGTTAATATTTCAGTAGCTTTAACAGTAGTGTGCCTAGAACTACCTCTTAACAGGTTGCAAAAGCAGATTGTGGAATTTTCAGGAATTTTGTGAGTTGGCGGTTGATAGCTTGAAATTAGCCATCATCTGTCAGAACATCTCTTAAGGAATATGTTAAAAGCTCACTTTTCATTTTAAAATTGTGACTAAATGCTATAACATTAAGTGTTGACACCATGAAAAAAAAAATAACTGGGTAAGCTTAGCCAGTCATCCTTTCTAGGTCTGCCAAAGTCTCTTCTGCCTATGTTCCTGCCTACAAACTTCCTAACAGTTTTAAGAAAAAATTAGTGCCTTAGTTTTGATTGGCCATTGTCCCTGTAGATGAGTCATTGTCCTTATTGTAGAAATTGAATCTTATTCTAAAACAAAAATTCTCTCTTATGATTTTTATAGATATACTTTTATTTGGCATTAACTATTTGACAATTGTATTTGGTATAAATTATCATATACAAACCTCCAAGAGCTGGTATTAGTTTAAAAACATTTTAATATTGCTTCACAATGGAATAGCATCCTGATTAGTACTATACATCATATTAATTATATGCTCTCTAGTGTAGGAAAAATGAAGGATATTCCATTTCAATCTCAATTACGAGGATTCAAAAATGTTTCTGCGATCAGTCATGTAGAAGAACAGAGATGAATGAATAAAAACTCTATTTCTGTTTTTAGTCTCTGTGAGGCAAAAGGAATGCCACACAAAAATATCTCTCTAATAAAAAATTTACATTCATTCAAAAAAAAAACCCACTTATTTTAATTATGAAAAAAGTTTCCCTTTTCCCCTTAAATTTGTGAAAATATTAACTCTATTTTCACAGCTTAGCAGATAAAAATTATCTTGGAAGATTTTTGTCATAGATACAAATTATTGACTTCTGTAAGCTTGAAAAAACTTTTAATATTTATATACACAGTAAAAATTACAGCAGGAAAGCTTTTTCAGTATTATACAATGACCAAAATGAACAGGTCGCATTTCTTTCTTCTTTCATTACAAGATAAATAATGTTCCAATGTCAGTATGAAAGCACTTGGTGATTTTAAGAGCGCTGTTGCAAGTGGGCTCCTGGATTGTGTAATATTCTGGGGTACATATGCAAAAAGTGTGGTCTAGGACAAACTGAAGTCAAAGAAAATATTTCTCTTTTCTCCCTCTAAAATGGGACTTTTTTGGTTTACATTGTCTGAATTAGATTCATAGACCAGTAACAATTCTGACATAAGTTATCCCCATCCAAAAATGAAAAGATAATATATAATTTTCCTGTCCTCCCTGAAAGAGTTAACCATGTAGCTTTCTACATCTGATGGCTGTACTCAGTAAAGGAACTGCTGTCATGGGCAGAATAGTTCTGATACTGGGGTTAAAGTAGTGTCAAAACTGGCTATTGTGTGTAAAACTCCATATTGAAATAAATTTCAAGTCACCTTCATTTCTTCTTAGAAGCTATTATTATACTCATAAAAGATTTGCAGACTCCATCCATTGTAATTCTGTCCTTGACACTTTAAAGAATGTCCAAATTATGTGGTATGGATTGTGATAATGTATTACTTTATATATAAATATCTTTTTTTTTTTTTTTCGGTCATACCACAAGACTTGTGGGATGTTTATTTCCCAACCAGGGATTGAATCCATGTCTTCTGCATTACAGAGAAGTCCCCACTTAATATATAAATATCTCTTATCTAAAAAAGTAACTAAGACAATATATATTCAAAGCCTGCAAATTTCATATAATATGTAACAATATCTTCCCTGGTGGCTCAGATGGTAAAAGTGTCTGCCTACAATGCGGGAGACCTGGGTTTGATCCCTGGGTCGGGAAGATCCCCTGGAGAAGCAAATTGTAACCCACTCCAGTACTCTTGCCTGGAAAATCCCATGGACAGAGAAGCCTGGTAGGCTACAAACCATGGGGTCACAAAGAGTTGGACACGACTGAGCGACTTCACTTTCAATGTACATGTGTGTGTGTATTTTATGTGTATATATATATATATATATATATATATATATATACACACACACACATTTTGTTTGGTGTATGTGTAAATCAATTTTACAGTTGCCAAAAAAGCACTTTTTGCTATAGTGTTTGGAAAAATAATTGACCTAATTCTATGAAGAATTATATAGCTTATATCTGTGCTTCTTACTTAATTTCTTTTAACTGAAGTATAGTTATTTTACGATGTTTTGTTAGTATCAAGTGATTTTGTTAGTATCAAGTATCACAGCAAAGTGATTCAGTCATGTGCATATACATGCTAACACACACATGTATTATTTTTTGGATACTTTTCCTTTATAGGTTATTATAGCATAATGAGTATAGTTCCTTGTACTATACTTTAGGTCCTTGTTGTTTACCTATTTTATATATAGTAGTATACATATCCAAATCTCCTAATTTATCTCCCCCACCCTATCCTTCCACTGTTACCCCCTACTATTGCCTTTGATAACCATAAGTTTATTTTCTATGTCTGTGAGCCTATGTCTGGTTTTGTGAACAAGTTCATTTGTATCAGTTTTTAGATACCACATGTAAGTAACATTAATATGATATTTGTCTCTGTCTGACTTACTTCACTTAGTATGATAATCTCTAGGTCCATCCATGTTGCTGCAAATGGTGTTATTTCATTCTTTTTAATGGCTGAATTATAATTCCATTATACAATATCCAATATATACACATCCTCTTTATTGTATTTATTTTTGGCTGTGCCAGGTCTTTATTGCTACACGTGGGCTTTTCTCAAGTTGCAGTGAGTAGGGGCCACTCCTTGTTGCAGAGCACAGGTTTCTCGTTGTGGTAGCTTCTCCTCTTGCGGAGCACCGGCTCTCAGATGGGCTCGATAGTTGTGTCTCCCAGGCTCTAGAGCATAAGCTAAATGGTTGCAGTGCACAGGCTTAGCTGCTCTGCAGCATGTGGGGTCTTTCTGGCCCAGGGATCAAGCCCATGTCTCCTGCACTGGCAGACAGATTCTTTACCACTGGGCCACCGGGGAAGCTCCCACCATATCTTCTTTATCCGTTTATCTGTTGATGGGCATTTAGGTTGCTTCCACATCTTGCCTATTGTAAATATTGCTGCTGTGAACACTGGTGTGCATATACATTTTAAAATTAAGAGTTTTCTCTAATGTATGCCCAGGCGTGGGCTTGCTGGATCATACGGTAGCTCTATTTTTAGCTTTTTAAGGAAACTCCATAGCAGCTGCACCAGTTATAGTCCCACCAACAGTGTCTGAGGGTTCCCTATTCTCCATACCCTCTCTAGCATTTGTTATTAGGAGGACTTTCTGATGATGGCCATTCTGACTGGTGTGAGGTGATAATTCATTGTAGTTTTAATTCTTGTTTCTCTAATAATTAAGAATGTTGAGATCTTTTCATGTGCCTGTTGGCCAGCTGTATGTCTTTGGAGAAATATCTATTTAGGTCTTCTGCCCATTTTTTTTATTAGATTGCCTTTTTTTTTTTTTAATATATATTAAGGTGCATGAGCTGTGTGTACATTTTGAAAATTAAGCCCTTATTGGTAGCATTATCTGCAATTTTTTTTCCTGTTATTCTCAGGCTGTGGGCTGAGGAAGTCTTTAGGCAGCCTTTCTGCTGACGGGTGGGGCTGCGTTCCCATCCAGTTTGTTATTTGACCTGAGGCACCCCGCCACTGGAGCCTAAGGCTATTGAGTGGGGCCAGGTCTTAGTGCCAAAACATCAGCCTCCTGGAAAGCTCACACAGATGAATGTTCCCCAATATATCCACCACCATTCCCCAGGAGGTCCTGCAAGACCGGCAGGGAGGTCTGGCCCAGGCTTCTATCAAATTGCTGCTTTTGCCCTGGGTCCTGGTGCACATGAGATTTTGTGTGTGCTTGTCCCCCAATCCTGGGGAGCTCCTGCAGTCAAGCCCTGCGGCCTTCAAAGCCAAATGCTCTGGAGGGCTCCTCTTCCCAGTGCTGGATGGAACTCTCATTTCTGTGGGAGAACCTCTGTGATGTGATTATTCTCCAGTTTGTGGGTCATTCACTTGAGGGGTATGGGATTGGATTATATTGGGAGTTCACCACTAGTCTGGTTGTGGTTCTGTCTTTATGTCTTTAACTGTAGAAAGTGTTTTCTGGTAGGTTTCAGCCTTTTTCAAGGATGGTTGTTCTGTAGATTGTCGTGATTTTGGTGTGCTCATTAAACTCCTTCCAATTTGCCGTCTTGGCTGCTCTCATACGCTTCTTAATTTTTGAAAAATGGTAATGCCCTCATTTTGGAGAAACCTCCTCTATCAAAGACAACAAATCAATATTAATGATTCTGAAAGCTAAAGGTTATTTTTATTAAAGATTACCAATAATTACACGTATCAGTTTAGTTCAGAGCTACCCAATAGAAATGCAACCTAAGCCACGTTTGAAATTTAAAATTTTCCAGTACTCACAGTAAAACAAGTAAAAAGAAACAAATAAAATTCAATGTGATCTGTTTTTACTTATTATATCCAATATAGCATTGTTTCAGCATGTAATAAGAATTGATTTATTTTATATTTTTTTGGTCCACACTAAGTTCTTTGAAATACAGTGTGTATTTATACTTACAGAACTACAACTCAGACTAAACAGGTTTCAAAGGCCCAGTGGCTGTTTGTGACTAGTGACGATGCACATCTAGGCCATCTCTCAATATTTGAAAGGAAGTAGGTCCAGCAGAAATTAAGATATCACTTTGTTCTGTTGTTTTTCTTTGTCCATTATGAATTGCAACCTTTTGATTTAAGTTTTATTTACTTATATGCACGCCTAAATGTTATAAAATGACACAGTTAAAGGCAATCTCCCTCTCAGTGCTGTTTTCCAGCCTCTCCATTCTTTTCCTGGAAGCAAAGTATTTAAACCAGAGCTCATTTTATTTTTATTCTTGTAAATGTGCAGGTTGTGGCATTCTTATACACACTGTCCTGCAACTTTCTTTATTTCATTTAATTACTTGGAAATACTTTTATCTGAAAATGTAGGTTGTTTCCAAAGTTTTGCTAGTGCAAAACTTTGTGCATACATCATTTAACACATATATATGAGCATATTTGTTAGAAAAGTTTTTAAAACTGAAGAATCAAAGGAAGTTTTTACAAAATTCGGTGGCTATTGCTAAATCCCCTCTATGTTATTTGTATTAGTTTTGACTCATTTTTTCTATTTGATGGTTGATTATTTTGCTCTATCAATTTGTATGAGTCTTACATATCAAGAAAAGTACTATGTAACTTTTAACTTTGCTTAGGGTTTATGTTTGCATGCATACATTTTATTGAAGTTCCTCATCTTTCATGGCTTTAGATTTTGTGTCACAAAGAACTTGTCCAGTCATTAGATTATGTTTTTAAGTTTTGTAAGACTGTTTTAAAATTTTTTAGTGATTTGTTTTCCATATTCAGATGTTAAATCTATCTAGAATATATTTTGGTATAAGATATAAGGAATTAATCCAACTTCATTTTTTCAGAAAACTATCCCATCGATCTAATATTACCTCATACCCTATTTCTATGCATGTTTGAATCTATTTCTTTATATTCTATTCCATTGGTCATATAAACACCCTATTATCTATTGATGTGTAAGTACAAGCTGTTTTAAGTAGAACTTTTGTTGCTTTTTAATATCTTTCAATTTGGCTACTGCCCTGCTCGGACCGCATTACAATTCTCTTTCACATTATTCCTGGATACCCAATTTGTTTATTTTCCACAGAACCTTTACAGTCTGTCTTCTTAATTCCTCAAAACATTCTGCCAGTACTTTTATGAAACTGTATTAAATGAATTGGTTGATTTGACCACTCTGTAAGAAGATATACTACCTTTCTACTTGTTTTGTGTTTGTATTTATAGATCCCTCAGTCTTGTTTTAACGTTTTATTCAGATAGGCCTTTCACATATCTTTTAAAGTGTATTCTTAGTGTTTAAGAAAAGTTTACAGTTTTTTATTTCACCAAAGCTTCTGACTAGTTGTTGCTGTTAGGTACCAAGGTGGTTGATTTTTTTCTCTAGCTACTTTACTGTCCTTTGTAACCGTTTTTCAGTTGATTCTCTCGGTTGGCCAGTGTACAATCTTATTCTCTGCAAATGGTAACTTTAGTGTTGCTGTCTAATATTTATTTCTTCCTCTGTTTCATTTGTCCTGGTTAGTAAGCAGTAGCTATTTTAATAGGCCTTTTTTATAGCCCAAAGGGAAAATAGTCTTGATTTCTTTTTCTGCTTACATCCTTAAAATAAATTTAATGAGAAAAACTGTGGGAAAATAAAGCATGACTGCACAATAAATGGGACAGCATTCACTTTATATAATGGATTATTTTTTATTTTTAGTGCCCATTTCATCCTGCTTTCCCTATTATTTGGACTTCGAAATGTCCATCAATATTGGTCTCAAAAATGTTTGAATGAATGATTGAATAAAGAAATGAACTCAAGATGAATAAATTTATATCAGTCTAAGTGAAACTGATTAGATGTTTACTCTATAGTAAGCACAAAAATAAACAGAGTAGGATATTTTTAAAGAATTCACAGCCCAGTAAAAGAGACCAAGCAAGATACAATTGCATGTGATGTGTTCAGCAGTAGACTATATATAAGGTAAAGAAGGAGAATAGAAATGGGAGTGACTAATTCTTCTGGAAAATCAGGAGGGAATCCCTAGAAGGTGATCTGAGACAGTTTTAGCTGGATACAGAAGTCACTGGGCATGATACGGGGACTAGGAAGGCATTCTAGGAGATAAAACAATATTGTAGAGGTCTGAAACAGCTTACAGTGTGTGGGTATTTATAAGCTGTTGTTATGGGGGGAGTATAATCTGTGGGAGCAAGTAGGACAGAAAAATAGAAACTTGCATATGAAAAACCATGTCTATTAGGCAGGAATTCGCAGAAGAAGGAGGCAGCCGGATCCTATAAAGGAAAATACAGAATCACTTAGAAAGGGCATATAAATTATACGTTCATCCCTATACCCCGCCCCCTGGAATGTTAACACTGCAGGGACTGTGTCTTGTCTTCCAGGTGTGTTTGGGTAAAGAGTTTGAGAGCTGCTAATGCAAGCAATGAGAGTTAGTAAAGTGTGTGGGCTTCCCTGGTAGCTCAGGCGGTAAATAATCTGCCTGTAATACAGGAGACCCAGGTTTGATCCCTGGATGGGGAAGATCTCCTGAAGAAGGAAATGGCAACCCACTCCAGCATTCTTGCCTGGGAAATCCCGTGGACAGAGGAGCCTGGTGGGCCACAGTCCATGGGTTTGCAGGACTCGGACACAACGTAGAAACCAAACCACCACCAAAGTGTGTGAAGAAGGGTATGAACCAGATTTGCATTTTAGAACTTTCCCTTTGATGGCAGTTTGAAGGATCCTTGAAGGACTGGGAAGAGGACAAGCTGGGTTCCAGAGAAGAATCTTTTAAAAAACTACTACAGTAGATAGTGAAGCAAGATAATGTAGATCTGGCCACTAAATGGCAGTGAAGATAATTCAAGGAATACACAGGAAATGGAATTGATAGAATTTAACGAGCGATTGGATACGTAAGGTGCTAGAGAAGAAAGAAAGGAGGTAGTCTTCCTCTGTTGTTCTTCACATTTTGACAAGAAAAATTATTCGGGAAGGAAGTTGATAATATTTACTAATAAAATAGTGTGAACTTCTCACATTAGCTGGTGATTTTGATCTTTTTTTTGTGAGCATAAATATCTGATGGCTGCTGGGAAGACAAGAATAAGCTTATCCTGAGTAGCTCTTGACTGTCACTCTGAGACATGAAAAGGAGTATCACAGTTTGCTATGTCTAGGAATACCAATATTATTAAGGCCACAGTTTTTCTGTAAGGTGTGCTGCTAGTGTTAGATATGTATTAATGTACTTTATTTTTTTGTTTCTGTGCTCTTTAGAATTCATTCAGAGGGCAGCCTTGTGGATGGCCCCGAAGCAAGCCTGATGGAACAGGACAGAACCAATCATGTTGAGGGCAACAGACTAAGTCCATTCCTGATACCATCTCCTTCTCCCATGTGCCAGACAGAACCTCTGGCGAGAAAGCTCCAGAATGGAAGCCCATTAACCGAGAGACCTTATCTTGAAGTGAATGGAGACGCCAAGTGGCAGTCTTTCAAAAGTTATTATGGAATACCCTACATGAAAGGAAGCCAAAATAGTCGCGTGAGTCCGGATTTCATACAGGAAGGTAGAGGGTATTCCAGATGTTTGCAGAATGGCGGGATAAAACGCACAGTTAGCGAACCTTCTCTCTCTGGGCTCCATCAGAACAAGAAACTGAAACCAGACCAAAAGGCTAATGGAGAAAGAAAGAGCTTCGGGGAAAGCCAAGAAGGAAATCCAGACAAAGGCAGCAGTCAAACAAATGTCTCCGATATGAGTGCTAAAAGGGAATCTGTGAGCTCTGCGACCCAAGAAAATGAAGTGAAAGATTTCACCAGTTTTCCAACACACAATTGTGGTGGGTCTGAAAACCCAGAGCTTCAGATTCTGAACGAACAGGAGGGGAAGAGTGCTAACTACCACGACAAGAACATTGTATTACTTCTAAACAAGGCAGTGCTCATGCCTAACGGTGCTACAGTTTCTGCCTCTTCCATGGAAAACACACACGGTGAACTCCTGGAAAAAACACTGTCTCAATATTATCCAGACTGTGTTTCCATCGCGGTGCAGAAAACCACATCTCACATACATGCCATTAATAGTCAGGCTACTAATGAGTTGTCCTGTGAGGTCACTCACCCAGCGCATACCTCAGGGCAGATCAATTTCCTGCAGACCTCGAACTCTGAGCTGCCTCCAGAGCCAGCCGCAGCGGCGACTGAGAGCTGTGAGGCTGATGGTGCCAGTAAACCGGCTGCAACGCTAGGGGCCTGCCCCTTCCAGAAACCAGAACAGCAGAAGTCCGCTTTTGAGATATGCCCATCTCCGGCAGGAAACAGTAACATCCAAGGCACTGCAAAGCTAGGCTCTGGTGAAGAATTCTGCTTGGGTCCCAGCGGCAATTTGCAGTCTCCTGGCGGCAGCTCTGAACGGTATTTAAAGCAAAATGAAATGAATGGTGCTTGCTTCAAGCAAAGCTCAGTGTTCACTAAGGATTCCTTTTCTGCCACTACCACACCACCACCATCACAATTGCTTCTTTCTCCCCCTCCTCCTCTTCCGCAGGTTCCTCAGCTTCCTTCTCAAGGAAACGGCACTCTGAATGATGGGGTTTTGGAAGAACTCCATCACTACCCCAACCAAAGTGACCCAACTCTTTTAAGGGAAGTGAAAATAGAGGGTCAGCATGAGGCACCACCACCCCAGAGTCCCACTCCCTCCGCCCGTGTATCCAACCCCTCTCTGATGCTTCCAGTAAGGCCTCAGAATAATTGTGTTAACAAGAATGACAGTCGGACTCCAGGGACAATGACTATTCCATTGGGTTCTGAGAAAACCAGACAACTTTCAGAACATCTCAAGCCTAATCCACCAATTCTTCATAGCAGTGGAGATCCACAGGATCACTGCCAGCATTTGATGGGACACAAACAGCAAGAGGTTCTCAAGAGTCAAGACAAGGAACAAACACATGACCTCATGCTCCCAACACAGCCCTATCTGAAACCAGGATGGATTGAATTGAAGGTCCCTCACTATCATCAAGCAGAATCCCATCTAAAATGTAATGAGGCAACCCTGCGGTCAATTCTTCAGTATCAGTCCAACCCCTCCAATCAAATGACCTCCAAACAATACACTGGAAATTCCAACATGCCTGGGGGGCTCCCAGGGCAGGCTTATATCCAGAAAATAATGCAGCCGAAGCAGAGGCCACCAAGGTACCAAGTTGAGATGAATCAAGGGCAGTCTCAAGGTACAGTGGACCAGCATCTTCAGTTCCAAAACCCCTCACTCCAGGTGCCCTTCTCCAAAATGGAGCCTTCACCTGACACTCACAGGCAGTCACTGTGTGCCCCGAGATGTCATTTCCAACAAAGACCAGATCCCCAAACTGAGAAACTCATGCCCCCAACATTAAGACAGCACTTGAATCAACAGACTTCAGAGACTGAACCCTTCTCAAATTCACACCTTTTGCAGCATAAGCCTCATAAGCAGGCAGCACAAACGCAACCACCCCAGAATTCACATCTCTCTCAAAACCAGCAACAACAGCAAAAATTACAGCTGAAGAATAAAGAACAAATGCCCCAGACCTTTCCTCAGCTCCAGGGCAACAGTGATGAGCCAAGAGAAGGAACATTCTTTAGCCAGGTTAAAGTAGAAGAATGCTTTCCTGGTGAAGAGCAATATTCAAAATCAAGTGAGTTCCAGACTCATAATCCCCAAATGGGGCTGGAGCAAGTACAGAATATGAACAGTATAAATTCTGCCTATGGGCAGATCTTGAAGTCAAATGCAAGCAAAGTACAGATTTCTGGTTCAAACCATATACAGCGGGTTCCAGACAATAAAGAACAGACTGTAAATTCTGAACTGTTTGCAGGAAACAAGACCCCAAACATGCATCACATGCAATATTTTCCAAATAATGTGACCCCTAAGCAAGGTATTCTTCACAGGTGCTTTCAACAACAGGAACAAAAGCCTCAACAGGCTTCAGTTCTGCAGGGATATAAAAGTAGGAACCAAGACGTGTCTGGTCAACAAGCTGCACAACTCGCTCAGCAAAGGTACTTGATGCAAAACCAAGCAAATGCATTCCCTGTGCCCGATCAGACAGGAACTCATGTTCAGACCCCACCTCAGAAGGACATTCAAAAGCATGCTGCTCTGAGGTGGCATCTCTTACAGAAGCAAGAACAGCAGCAAACACAACTCCAAGCCGAGTCTTGCCATAGTCAGATGCAAAGGCCGATTAAGGTCGAGCCTGGATCCAAACCCCATGCCTGTATGCGCCCCCTGTCAGCACAGCCAGAAAATAAAATGTGGAAAAAGATACCCAAGCAAGAGATTCCACCTCCCAGCTGTGATAGTGTGCAGCCGCGGAGCATCCTTGAGACCATGGAGCAGCATGTGGAGCAATTTCAGGTCAAATCATTATTTGACCATAAGGCTCTTAATCTCAAATCACAGAAGCAAGTAAAAGTTGAAATGTCAGGGCCAGTCACGGTTTTAACTAGACAAACCACTGCTGCAGAACTTGAGACCCACACCCCAGCTTTAGAGCAGCAAGCAACGCCTTCCTCAGAAAAGACACCAACCAAAAGAACAGTTGGTTCTGTTCTCAATAATTTTTTAGAGTCACCTTCCAAATTACTAGATACTCCTATAAAAAATTTATTGGATACACCTGTCAAGACTCAGTATGATTTCCCATCATGCAGATGTGTAGGTAAGTGCCAGAAATGTTCTGAGACACATGGTGTTTATCCAGAATTAGCATATTTGTCTTCAGATATGGGATTTTTCTTTCTTTTTAAAAAAATCTTGAGTCTGGCAGCAATTTGTGAAGGCTCATAAAAACCTGAAGCTTACATTTCTTGTCTTTAAATTACAGATGCTTGTGCTGTGCAAGAGAGAACTTCATTTACACTCAATTTTTCAAAAAAAATAAAATAAAATAATTGTGCATGCTCATTTGTCCCTACCATCAAACCCTTTAAAATATAAAGGTATCTGTTTTAGACTAACCAATCTATTTAACTCTTTGTGTATCAACTCCTGGAGAGATACCCAAGCTGTAAAATCATCTCATTAAAATGGCAAAATAACTGCCATATGCAAATTGATGTAGGAGCTTTTAATATTTTTTTAATTCAAGGTTTAATGTATTAGTAGTCTTTCAATGTTAACTTCCAGTTAAGGGGGAAATGATCATCCTTCTGCCTCAGTGAATTGGGGGAAATTATTATGCTGAAGTTCTGAATACTCATAAAGTTGCCCTTTCTCTGTGTATGCATTTGAAACATTGTGTGATTTATATTTATTTTGATAATATTTTCTCTTTAAAATTTCATCTATTTGATAGAAAATATGGTATTTCCCTTTTTTTTTTTTAAACAAGCTTCTTTTTATTAAAATTCAAGATGCTTGATAGGTGTATTGTTGGATACAGTATTTGTAAAACCAGTGTTAAACTACTGTGGCTAATAGTCCACCCACTCCATGTTATTCCTCTCACAATGGGACACCCCACATTTTATAGGAGGATGGAGGGAGGATCCATACTGCCCCTTGGCGTGTGGTTAATATTATTGCCTCATGGGGCTAACGTGCCACACATGTCATAGACAACACTGGGTAAGTTATCCTCATCTTCACGCCCCGCTCCTATCACACTAACCCTTTTTTCCCGCACTTGTCATCTTTGATGGTATGCAAGAGCCTCTTCCTTTTATCTGACCCTCTCTTTAAGTTTTCTCTCATTATAAGTTGTTCTAAAGTACACACAAACATGGATCTGGATTCAGTGTTCTTATTTTCAAAACAGAGTGATTGAATGTTGTGGGAAAAGAAGAGGAGAAAAAGGTATCTTGACAATAAACTGAACAAGATCCTGGGGGATGAGATAGGACAGGAGATTTTACTTTTAATCTTTTAACATCCAAATAGCAGGCAGGCTTCTAGTAAGCTGTAATTTTTTTGTTCAGTTTAAAAAATTGGATTATAGTTGATATTACATATAATATATTCTAATTCCCTCACTGTTTTCTTTGTTTACTTCCAATTACTTGGTTTAAAATAGCTCCTTATCCCATATCTGAAATGTATGTAATATATTTTTATCCAACAGGCAGAATGTACATATACTTAATTATTTCGCACATTTTTTAATAGATTAGTCCATCAATTCATTTTAAAGGAAAAAAAATGTTTAAAGTCACATTTAGGGCCCTTACTGTACAGTTGGGGGATAAGCTTTGTGGATGTAGCCTTTATATTTAGTATAATTGAGGTCTAAAATAATAATCTTCTATTATCTCAACAGAGCAAATTATTGAAAAAGATGAAGGTCCTTTTTATACCCATCTAGGAGCAGGTCCTAATGTGGCAGCTATTAGAGAAATCATGGAAGAAAGGTAATTAACACAAAGGCACAGGGCAGATGAACGGTTATCCTTTTGTATATGTCAGAATTTTTCCAGCTTTCACATACAAAGCAGTAAACAATTGTAAACTGAGTAATTATTAGTAGGCTTAGCTATTCCAGGGTTGCCAACACTACACACTGTGCTATTCACCAGAGAGTCACAATATTTGACAGGACTAATAGTCTGCAAGCTGGCACAGGCTGCCCACTTTGAGATGGATGCCAGAAAACCCAGGCATGGACAAGAACCAGCCAGCCAGCCAGCCTGCCAGGCATAAGGGTGCTGGCGCAGGCCGCAAAGAGAGGCCCCGCTCTGGTTTTCCCACTTGATAAAGTGTCAGAAAGGGGGAAAGGTGGTATAAGAAAGGAGCCATTGCGTTAAATTCACCTCGAGTTGTAAACGAGTAGCTATCTCTAAGGAAGCTGTCCACTGGTATGAGCAGAGGGCAAGAATGCTATACTGAATAGAAATAGAGACAGATTCTATTTATAGCTACATTGATGTTTAACTGTCAGTCATAAGCATACAGGTGCTTACCTGAATCTACATGGTTACTCCTGCATGTAGAAGACTCTTAGGAGTGAGAATCAGTGCAGAGAGAGACGTTCATATAGGCATCAGCAGCGCTGAGCTGCTGTTATGCTAGGGTGCCTTTTCTTTATGAGGTAGGCAGTTTCATCATTAAAATACATTAGGAAGCCTTCTGGGCAGCAAGGACATATTCTGTATCATTGTTGCCCCAATTCCAAATTATTTATTTCTAAATTAGCACATAGAAATTCACTAAATAATCATCTAGTAGCCTGGCAAAAACTGAATTTCCCTAAGTGCCCTCTTTTATTGGCAAGTAGTAAGTAGTGTCTTGTAAGTGTAAGTAAGTAAGGGAAAATATAATCTGTTTCTAGAATTATCCCATAGTTTCAAAATTGCTGGATACTAGTTATTTGAGAGCCTTTTAAACAATGTGAGAGAGATTCTTAGAGGAACAGATTCTAACTAAAATCTATTAAGATTCCCCAAGTTTTAAAATAGCTAAATTCAGCAAAGGACAAATCAAATCGTACATATCTTGGAAGACTAAATTTAACAAACTTGGAAAAGTTTTGTGCTTTGTGAAATTATGTATAAAAATAAGCTTCCCCATTATTTTTACCCAACATATAATTTCAAAATAGTTCATTACAATTATCAATATATTTTGATACTAAAGAGATACAAGGCTTAAAGTCTGTTATCCAGTTTCCTTGGCTTAGTTCTGTTTTTTTTTTTTTTAAATAAATTAAACTATTCATTTCTCAGGATGTGATCATAGAATAAAATTATGCACAAATGTTCAGTATTTTGGTTGCCTCTTAGATTCATTTGCTAATTTTATGTGTGTGTGTGTTTCTGTGGATTTCTTTAAGGTTTGGACAGAAGGGTAAAGCTATTAGGATTGAAAGAGTCATCTATACTGGTAAAGAAGGCAAAAGTTCTCAGGGATGTCCTATTGCCAAATGGGTAAGTGTGACTTAACAAGGCCTTTGATCCTCAGTCTTGGGCATTTTGATTCATTCATCTAACCCTGAGAATTGGGTTGCCCAGATCAGACAGTCGTTTATGCCAGCAGAAAGGAATATTGCTTATATTTATCATTGTGTCATCTCTTAAGAAAAGGGGAGTTTAAAACCATGTACAAACTGTACTTAATTGAAAGAACTTAATGGTGAGGAGGAGGTCTGTCCAGGTGCCTGCTAGAAGTATATTTCTTCCCAGCACGTGAGGTCCTTAATCCTTTAAAAACCTGCAGTTAATCTTTATCTTGTCATTTTTGAAGCCCTGGAACTTTAAAGTGTTGCCCATGTAGCTCTGGCTTTAATGAAGGGAGCGTTGCCTGCAGTGTCGTGGGGAGTGTGTCTGGTACACACTGCCTGCATTTGCAGCTCTCCTGCTTCTGACCCCGGGGTAAGCCCCAGCATCATAGATGGGCAACAAAAGGCAGGGGCATGTGCTGATAGGTGTCAGCCTAACTGTGACCAGATGTGAGAAAATATACAGACATCAGTCGATGCTCTCCTCTGCTGCAAGTGACCCTTGTTTTGTTTTGGTTGGGGTGGGGTGTTGGGGTGGAATGGTGACCCGGACAGGTGGTTCGCAGAAGCTGCAGCGAGGAGAAGCTACTGTGCTTGGTGCGGGAGCGAGCTGGCCACACGTGTGAGGCTGCGGTGATCGTGATTCTCATCCTGGTGTGGGAAGGCATCCCAGTCTCTCTGGCCGACAAGCTGTACTCGGAGCTCACCGAGACGCTAAGGAAGTACGGCATGCTCACCAACAGGCGCTGCGCCCTGAACGAAGAGTAAGTGCCTCCGGGGGCCTCTCCTCCTCCTCCGCTGCTAGAAAACCTGACCGTCGGCTTGGGGGTAAAGAGTCAAACTTGCGTTTTCATGTTTATAAAACAGGGCTCAAAATGCCCGCTTCACAAACATGCAATAGGATCTTGTAGTTGCTAACATGGATACTTTGAGGAAGGTGCACTCACTAATATTTTGTACCTTGGGAGAGTGTAGCTATGAGTTAGAAGCAGCTTGCTGGAAGTCTGTGTATATCCACAAACTGGACCATACTATAAACTTGAAAATACCTGTGTGTCTGCTCGCTGCAAGCTCACTCTTTTTGTGTGCCTGGCCATCATGTTAGAATATTGATACCACTTCGGTGCTACAGTATTTGAGACAGTAAGCTTGGTAAGAAACTTTAGGGTTTCCAGATCAAGGATTTTACTACATCTGTAGCAGACAAAAATACAAGTCTGTAGAGGTCCTGTAGGAACAAACTGATTTTGACTTCACTGCAATCTAGTTCATTACTTCCATTGTAATAATCAGAATTGTTTCTATTTTTACTGCTGCTAAATAATCAACACATTAGCTATGGATGGGCATTATTTTCTAGGAATATAAAAATTTGAAATAGGAAAGCAAGGGTATACAGTTAAATATATTTAATGCAACCAAGAATTTATGGTTTGTTTGTGGTTTTTTTATTTTTTAATCTCATCTACTTGCAGGAAATTTAAATCTTCAGTTGAAGAAAGTGTAATTTTTAATTTTCCTTCTGGTTTGGTATTCTATCATTAAAAAAATACAGGAAAATTCACAGTGCTGCACTGAAATCCTATGTAACTATTTTAGTCACAGTTTAACTTTGTGCTTCTTCCTTTAGTCTCCTTTCTCCCATGTCCACCAATTACAAAATAGCTTACTGAGCTTATGGAAATATTGTCTGTTCATTGCAACAACTCACTGCTAACCAAATTTGTAGCTTCATTGACTATTACTCTAATTGGTATGGTTTAAGTATATGTTAGGGGCTCCCTCTGGGACACTGGGGGCAGGTAGGGGAGTACTAAATCAACTACAAATAATCTATCAAAATTACTGTTTTGATATGAAAATGTGGCTTGGTTTTCTATGATAGTTATGATCCAGAAGTTTCATGGTGTGTACCTTATGGCCATAAACCCACTTTCACAAATGATAGATCGGAGGATTGAAGTTGTTGATTCATAAGACATGACTCAAACTTGACAGCTTTGAAGTGAAGTGAAAGTCGCTCAGTCGTGTCCAACTCTTTGCAACCCCATGTCCATGATATTCTCCAGGCCAGAATACTAGAATGGGTAGCCTCTCACTTCTCCAGGAGATCTTCCCAACACAGGGATCGAATCTAGGTCTCCCACACTGCAGGCAGATTCTTTACCAGTTGAGCCACAAGGGAAGCCCAAGAATACTGGAGTGGGTAGCCTATCCCTTCTCCAGCAGATCTTCCCAACCCAGGGATCGAACCGGGGTCTTCTGCATTGCTTTAGGTGTAAGGTAATATTCTATTTATCCTAACATCTCATGTTTCATCTTTTTTTAAAAAATGCATTTAGGTGCCTTTAATCAGAAAGAAAATGAACATTAAGACATCTTGAGCTGCTGTTGGTGACATTTTTCTCAGGAATTCAGTGACACTGCCTTGTGTTCGTAAAGCAGACTTCCTCTTAGACTTGGTGGCTGGAACTTCTAAACCACCAAAGATCTTGTGAAAATGACAGTTTTGTTTACATTTCTTAAAGTTTCTTGCAAACTATATTTCACATCCTTTGTAACTGATTTAATTTTTATAATATTATACATCTGTTATTTTTCCCCTGAAGGCTTTTCTTTGGTTCCTATAAATGCCATTGTCTGAAACAGAATTTATTTCTATATGTCAGATTTTATGTTAAGAACTTTGCTAAATTACATTATTTTGCTTTTGAAAATCACAAATGTTGATGGGGCTGGGGTCTAAGAAAACTTGTAATTTGTTTCACTGGTCTAAATAGGAGGCAGGTACAAAACTATTAAAAGATGTGCTGCAAATATTAAAACATTTTAAAGGGCAGTCTATATACCTTTGCTTAACTTGGTCTGGAATTTCAAAGTAAAGATGAGGAGTTATTTAATTGATATTTTAGCTTTGAGTTACTCATACTTAGAGCAGTCCCCCCAAAAACAAAAAATATACTTGAAGTACATGATTCAAATAGACACTTAACCAATGACATGCCATATATCACTCAGATACAGCTTATGAAATTTCTCCTACCCTATAAAATAAATTTTATTTCATGTCTGGCAAAAGTTAAAATTATTAGTATTTGCCAAGTATGAAGAATACTTATTTTCATGGCATGAGATTTTATTTTTATTGCAGCTCGTTTATTGTTTCTCTATCCTTAGGCCTTGAAAAATTCCTGGTAACAGGGTCAAAGGGCTGCCCTGGTGGCTCAGTAGGAAAAGAATCTGCCTGCGATGCAGGAGACCTGGGTTCAATCCCTGGGGCGGGAAGATCCCCTGGAGAAGGAAATGGCAACCCACTCCAGTATTCTTGCCTGGAGAATCCCATGGACAGAGGAGCCTGGTGGGCTCCATGGGGTCACAAAGAGTCAGACATGACTGAAGTGACTAAACAACAACAATGAAGGATAATCTCAAATTGGGGCTGCTGACTCATTTTAATGTTCAAAGCTGTGTGACCCTCATCACTGAACTCATAAATCCCAGTGCCCTCATGCAGCATAACCACCCACTGTGAGTCCAGAAACAAACTCTGAAAGCGTCTTCCAGTGGGAAAGTCAGAATGAATTTTTACATTTCCTTTGAGCCAAGCCATTTGTTTCTCCTTTAAAGATTTCCGTTTGAGATGTCCATTTTACGGACTAAGCCTAACCAGTATTTTTTTGGCAAGTGAGAGTTGTGGGAGTGTTATCTGTCATCATAAGAAAGTCAAAGCCAGGACTGTCTCTGCCATGCTGGGTGATATTAAGCTTTTAAAGAAACTGTATATTATAAAAATTTTCGTATGACAAAACCCACTGAAAAATAAAAAAATAAAAAAAAAAAAAAGAAATAAAAAAAATTTTCCAATATACATAAATGGAGAGTGCAGGATAATGAATCCCTAGGAACTCATCACATGGTTTCAACATTTATCAACATTTTGCCAATACTATTACATATATCCTCCCATCCACACTTCCTAACCCCACCCCCGCCACTGTTTTAAAGCAAAACAGATGCCATATCATCTCAGATACATTCACTCTGATGTATATTGCTAACAGATAAGGACTTTTTTTTTTAACAAAACCTAGTCACAGTGGCATTATCCTTCATTTCAAAATTGAGTGATTCTTGAATATCATTTAATGTTGAGACCACATTTAAAGTTCCCTATTTGGATCCTATTTCCAATATACACAGAGAGAAAAAAAATACTGAGAAAAAGAAAGTCTGTATCTGGCATTTGATTGAGACTTTTCAGTAGGTCCTAGTTCAAGCCTATCATCTAGCATAATTATTGCTAGAACATCCTTTTATTCTCAAACGTGTCCCAGTTTGTAAGATCAAGTATATGATTCACAAGCCTCTTGTGACTAGTTTCCCCTCTTTTTAATGAATTTGTTAGACTGTATGATTTTGATTTGCTTTGTAAAATTTCCTACACTCTGGATTTGACCTGTGCACACTTGCTTAACTTGTTCCTCTGCCACTAATATCTTCTATATGCTGGAAGTTAGAGACTTAAATATGTATGTATACATGTGTATTAGCAAAATGCTTCATAAGTGGTCATGAAATAATCTTACTTCTTTAGGCCCATCATGAGGGACATAATATCTGCTTTGTCCCATTTATAGTGATATTATCAGTGTTCAGCTCAGAAGTTATTAGCTTGATCCACCCCATCATAAAGTTTCCTAGAAAACTTTTACTTAACGGCTTAGCACATTCATCAATGAATATTACCTGTTTCTATTAGTTTGAAAATTGAAATGTTTCTTATTTTTTAATGTTGTACAAATTTATGTGTTGTATACATTTGAATTATTTTGCTAGTTTTCTATTCTTGCGTAAGTTTGAATAGCTGATCTAGTTTTTAGCTTAAATTTCTTTTTTCTTTTTTACAGTTAGAAGTCCAAAGAGGTTGAAGCACTTTAAAAATATGTTGCATAGGCAAATATTTTTATTACAATTTCTCTGATTTGTTATTTAACAATTAGCCAAATTCTGAGTCATGTTGAAAATGAGGCTACAATGTGAAAATTCTAACCTGAATTGAAAGGCCTCTGTCGAAAGAAATGTGCCTTTTTAGTATCCACTTCATGTAGGAAATCACCTTGAAGTCACTTTGTTATGTAGTGATTTTTTTTAAATTTAGATATAATTCACACACTATAAAATTCACCCTTTTAGTATACAATATAGTGCCTTAGTATATTCATGAAGTTGTGCAACATTTTCATCACTCCCAAATATAAACCTCATAGCCATTAGTTAGTCACTTTCCATTCTTCTCTCCTCTAAATGACAACTACTAATCAACTTTCTGTCTCTATAACTTTGCCCCCTCTGGGCATTTCATATTAATAGAATCATACAATATTTAACCTGTCTGTCTGGCCTTTTCCACTTAGCATAATGTGTGTTCTTTAAATTTTTTTAAAAAATTTTAATAGAGTATATTGGTTTACAATGTTGTCTTAGTTTCAGGTATACAGCAGAGTGATTCAATGGTACATATATTCATTCTTTTTCAGATTCTGTTCCCATATAGATTATTGCAGGATACTGAGTAGTTTTCTGTGCTTTGTTGGTTTTCTGTATATAGTAGTGTGTGTATGTTGATCCCAAGCTCCTTTGTTTTGTAAATCATTTTTAAGAAATTAGATTCCACGTGACTGATATCATGTCGTATCTGTCTTTCTCTGACTTACTTCACTTAGTGTGATAATCTCTAGGTCCATCCATGTTGCTGCAAACAGCATTATTTCATTCTTTTCTATAACCAAGTAGTACTCCATTGTATATATATATCACATTCATTCTTCTGTCAATGGACATTTAGGTTGCTTCCATGTTTTGGCTATTGTAAATAGTGTTGCAGTAAACATCGGGGTGCATATATCTTTTCAAATTCTGATTTTCTCCAGATATATGCCCAGGAATGGGATTGCTGGATCATATGGTAGTTCTATTTTTAAGTTCCTTAAAAATAGTTCTTTTTTTTCTTTTTAAAGAACTTCTATACTGTTCTCTATAATGGCTGTACCAATTTACATTTCCCACAAACAGTGTAGAAGGGTTCCCTTTTCTTCACACCCTCTCCAGCATTTACTGTTTATAGATTTTTTTGATAATGGCCATTCTGACTGGTGTAAGGTTATTGCTCATTGTAGTTTTGACTTGCATTTCTCTAATAATTAGCGATGTTGAGCATCTTTTCAAGTGCTTTTTGGCCATCTGTATGTCTTTGGAGAAATTTCTATTTAGATCTTCTGCCCATTTTTTGATTTTTGGGGGGATATAGAACTACATGAACTGTATATTAGAAATTAATCTCTTGTCAGTCACTTTTTTTGCAAATATTTTCTCCCATTCTGTGGGTTATCTTTCCATTTTGTTTATGGTTTCCTTTGCTGTACAGAAGATTTTAAGTTTAATTACATCCCATTTGTTTTTTGTTTTTATTTTCACTAGAAGGTGAATCAAAAAAGGCTATTGCTGCAAAATTTTTGTTAAAGAGTATTCTGCCTTAGAGTTTTTAATGCTCAGCTTTACATGTAGGTCTTTAATACATTTCAAGTTTATTTTTGTGTATGTTTTTAGAGAGTGTTCTAATTTCATTCTTTTACATGAGCTGTCCAGTTTTCCCAGCCCCACTTATTGAAGAGACTGTCTTTTCTCCATTGTATGTTCTTGCCTCCTTAGCCATAGATTAATTGACCATAGATACATGGCTTTATTTCTGTTCCATTGATCTGTTAATATATTTCTGTTTTTGCACGAGTACCAAACTGTTTTGATTACTGTGACTTTGTAGAATAGTCTGAAGTCAGGGAGCCTGATTCCTCCAGCTTTATTTTTCTTTCTCAGGATTGCTTTGGCTATTCAGGGTCTTTTGTGTATCCATCCAAATTTAAAAATTTTTTATGTTAGTTCTGTGAAAAATGCCATTCGCAATTTGATAGGGATTGCATTGAATCTGTATATTGCCTTGGGTAGTATAGTCATTTTGATAATATTGATTCTTCCAATCCAAGAACATGGTATATCTTTCCATCTTTGTCATCTTTGATTTCATTCATGAGTGTCTTATAGTTTTCAGAGTACAGGTCTTTTGCCTCTTTAGGTAGGATTTTATCCCTAGGTATCTTATAATGTTTTAAAGGTTCATCTTTGTTATAACATTAATCAGTACTTTATTTCTTTTTATGACTAAATAATATTCCATTGTGTATATGTACCACATTTTCTCTGTTTATCAGTTCATAGACATTTTGGTTATTTCTACTTTTTGGCTACTATAAATATCTGGGTACATGTTTTTGTATGGACATATATTTTCACTTCTCTTAGGTATATACTGAGGAATGACATTGTTAGTCATATGGTAATGCTGTTTAACTTTTTGAGGTACTGCCAGACTGTTTTCCAAAACAGCTGTACCACTCTTAATGCCTAGCAACAAAATACAGAGGTTCTGATGTTTCTACATTTTAATCAAAACTACTTATTGTCTGCCTTTTTCATTATAACCTTTTCAGTGGGTATAATGTGTATCTCATGGTTTTGATTTGCATTTCCCTTATGAGTAATGATGTTAGTCATTATTTCATTTGCTATTGGCTATTCCTCTATCTTCTTTGAAGAAATCTTTACTTAAATCTTTGCTCAATTTTTAATTGTTCTGGATGCTAGCACTCATCAGATATATGGTTTGCAGATATTTTCTCATTCTGTAGGTTATCTCTTCATTTGATGATATCCTTGAAGCACAGAAGTTTTTTATTTTGATGAAATCAATTGCTTGTACTTTCAGTGTCATCTCTAAGAAATCACTGCATAATCCAAGGTCTTGAAGATTTACACCAATGTTTTCTTCCCAGAGTATTATAGTTTTAGCTCTTACATTTGAGTCTTTTGATCACTGTTGAGTTATCATGTGAGATAAGAAGTCAGCTTCATTCTTTTGCATGTGACTATCCAGTTGTCTCAGCACCATTTGTTGAAGAGGCTGTGTTTTCCATATTGAATTGTCTTGTCATTCCGTTGAAAATTAATTGACAAAGATGTATGGGTCATTTCAGGACTTTCCTATTTCATTAATTTACATACCTGTCCTTATGCCAATACTTCATAGCATTGACTGCTGTAGTTCTTGTGGTAAGTTTTGAAATCGGGTGTGTAAATCTGTTTTCCTTTTATAGGATTGTTTTGACTACTTTGTATCCTTTTCAGATCTCTGTGTATTTTAGGATCAACATATTAATCTCCCCATCTGGGATTTAGACAGAGGTTCTATTGACATCTTAACGATATTACATCTTCCTATTTATTAGACAGTATGTCTTTACATTTATTTAGGTTTTTAACTTCTTTCAATGATATTTTATGGTTTGCAGTATACAAGTACTACACTTCTTTTGTCAAATTCCTAAATAATTTATTATTTTTGATACTATTTTAAGTGGAATTATTTTTATTTCATTTTTGAATTGTTCATTGCTACGACACACTTACACAATTGGTTTTTATATATTAACCTTGTATCCTGCAAACTTATTAAACTAGTTGATTAGTACTAATTTTTTTAGTGGATTCCTTAGTATTTATACATACAAAAATCATGTCATCTACAAATAGAGATAGTTTAATTTCTTCATTGCCAATCTGAGTGTCTTTACTTTTTTCTTTTTTAAATCCTTTTGCATTATTTTCCTGGCTAGAATGTATAGTGGATATTGAACAGAACTAGCAAAAGCAAACATCTATTTCTTATCCCTGATTTTAAGGGGAAAACTTTTAGTTTTTCACTACTTAGTATGATGCTAAATGTAGGGTTTTTGTAAATGTTCTTTGTCAGATTAAGGAAGATTCTTTTTCTATTTTTAGGTTGAATATTTTTATCATAAAAGGATGTTGGGCTTTTCTCAGATGCTTTTTCTGTATTTCATTTTACTAATGTAGTATATAATATTGACTGACTTTTTTGTACATTGGACCAACATTGCATTTCTGGCATAGTTTATTACTTGGCTATAGTGTATACTTTTTGTGTATGTTGCTGGATTCTGTTTGCTGGTGTTTTATTGAGGATTTTTTCATCTGTATTGATAAGGGATATTGGTCTATAGTTTTCTTTTGACTGTCTCTGTTTTATAGTTTCAGGGTAATACTGGATTCCTAGGAGGCATTGGAAAGGGTTCTCTCATATTATTTGGAAGAATTTGTAAAGGATTGGGGTTAGTTCTTTAAATGTACCAGGAAAATCATGTACTCCTGGGTTTATCCTTGTGGGCATTTTTTTGATTATTGATTCAATCTTCTTGTTATAGATATATTCAGATTTCTGTCTCATCAGTTTCAGTAGTTTGTGCTTTCTGGAATTTTCATCCATTTCCTCTATTTTATCTAATTTGTTAATAGATCATTTTTATAGTATTCCCTTATAATGTTTTTAATAAGGTCATTGGTAATATCCTCTTTTTTATTTCTAATTTTAGTAATTTGGGTCTTCTCTCTTTTTCTTGGTCAGTCTAGCTAGTTTTGTCTACCAAGACCTCAGACAGCTACAATGTTCAACAACTGCCTCTGACTATTGTCAATAAATACCTCCAGTGGGGAAAAGGCTGTGTATAATAGGTGAGCTCCAGGTCAGATCAAATAAAGAAAGCCTTGTCAGTGGGGTCTTCTAAAGAGCTACCAGATAGGTAAAATAGTGACATTTCTCCAGGAAAATAGTGACATTTCTGCAGGAGTAGGGCTTTGGAGGATATCCAGCCTAATTCTGCCCTCTCCAGTGGTTGTCAGCCTGCTGATTTTCACCATAAATGTGAACTGCTGGTTTTCAAGGCTGTTGTGGAGTTCTGGGGACAGTGGGAATAGGGCAAGTTAAAACACTGTGTCAAGTTTAGCTTCTTACCGAAATTTCACTGCTATTCTTGAATAAATGCTTTCTGGACTGCTACAAGCCTTTTGTTAATTTCCGTATTTCTGAAAAGTTGCCTTTAAAAAACTTTTCCTTATTAACTGTTTGGTTACCATTAAATATAGTTTGTAAACAAATGATAGAATAATACATGGTAAGTATCTTTAGTTGTGAAATTTCAAAATAGTGAATTGGTGCCTTAGTAAACCATCCAAAAATGATTAGTTTGTGGTTTCTTTTTGATATCATTATTAACTGATTTGAAAAATTAAAACCTCATGGGTTTTAACTTGTGTTCTTTTCAATGAGAAATGGTATTTAGAGATCACAATCTGTATCCAGATGTGCCCATTGCTACAACAATATTGTTACTTTAGGTATTTTCAGTGGGCAGATATAGAAATTTTTTTTAGAAAGAGAAATTTTGAACTTTTTAACCCATGAATTCATGCTATTTCCTATTCATAGGATTATAGGATCTTTACTTATCTTTAGACTTCTTTCATCTTACACTAAAATTCTCAATTGAAGTTAACAATGATTTCTTCATGTCAGAACATACATAAGTAACTTCAAAATAATATCGTTACTACAGATAAGACTATTGTTGTCCAGTGAGGTCAGGAGAGCAATACATAAATGAAAGATGCCACAATCCACTTATCCATATGTATCCAGAGTAAATGAAATAATTATCTCAAAGAAGTATCTGCTCTCCAATTGCAGCATTGTTTACTATAACCAAGGTGTGGAGACAACCTAAGATTCCATTAATGGATAAATGGATAAAGATGTGGTGTGTGTACACACACACACAGGAATATTATTTAGCTTTAAGAAAAGGAAATCCTGTCATTTTTGAAATGTGGATGAACTTGGAGGGTATTATTATACTGAGTGAAATAAGCCAGATGGAAAAAGACAAATACTAATGGTATCAATTATCCATGGAGTCAAAAGCAAACAAAAGTCAAACTCATTGAAACAGAGTAGCATAGTGGTCATGAGAGTCTAGGGCCTGAGGGAAACAGAGGTTGGTAAAAGGATATATATAATCTTTCATTATAAAATCTGAGGCTCTAATGTATAACATGCTGACTGTGGTTGATAACACCTTATGGTATAATTGAAATTTGCTAAAAGGGTCATACTTAAGTGTTCTTTGCAAGAAAAAAAAGATAAATTTGTGAGGTGATAGATACGTTAACTAACTTGATGGGAGAATCCTTTCATAATATATGCTTATATCAAATCATCACATTGAATGCTTTAAATATGTACAATTTTATTTTTCAATTATACCTCAGTACATCTAGGGAAAAAATACCTACTGAATATAGTTTTCCTTGTGGCTTGTTTTATCTTGTTTTTAATTTTTGATTTCTTTGCTTGGTTGCCTATTTATTGCCCTTAGGGTAGAACTGACTTGGTCTGTAAAGTCACAGTACTATATTTTAGCCAAAAACTAGAAAGCACTCAAAGGCCCATCTGTGTTGGAATGGTTAATTTGTGGCATATTTATACAATTGAAAACTGTATGCACGTAAATATAGTAAAACTACATGTAACAATATGGTTGCAACATCCAAAAAATATTAAAAGATACAAATAAGCTTATACTAAATAATTGCATGTACATGTGTATGTTATGTATGTATGTATGTGTATAATATACACACACACATTTCTGCCTATTTTTATACTATAGCATAAAATATATAGCATACTACATGTAGTGTCAGTTCAGTTCAGTCATTCAGTTGTGTCTGACTCTTTGTGACTCCATGGGCTGCAGCACTCCAGGCTTCCCTGTCCATCACCAACTCCCGGAGCTTGCTCAAACTCATGTCCATCAAGTCAATGATGCCATCCAACCATCTCATCCTCTGTCATCCCCTTCTCCTCCTGCCTTCAATCTTTCCCAGCATCAGGGTCTTTTCAAATGAGTCAGTTTTTCGAATCAGGTGGCCAAAGTATTGGAGTTTCAGCTTCAGCATCAGTCCTTCCAATGAATATTTAGGACTGATTTCCTTTAGGATGGACTGGTTGGATCTCCTTGCAGTCCAAGGGACTCTCAAGAGTCTTCTCCAACACCACAGTTCAAAAGCATCAATTCTTCAACGATCAGGTTTCTTTATGGTCCAACTCTCACATCCATGTATGACTACTGGAAAAACCATAGCTTTGACTAGATGGACCTTTGTTGGCAAATTAATGTCTCTGCTTTTTCATATGCTGTCTAGGTTGGTCATAGCTTTTCTTCCAAGGAGCAAGCGTCTTTTAATTTCATGGCTGCAGTCACCATCTGCAGTGATTTTGGAGCCCACAAAAATAAAGTCTGTCACTGTTTCCATTGTTTCCCCATCTATTTGCCAGGAAGTGATGGGACCGGATGCCATGATCTTAGTTTCTGAACGTTGAGTTTTAAGCCAACTTTTTCACTCTCCTCTTTCACTTTCATCAAGAGGCTCTTTCATTCTTCTTCACTTTCTGCCATAAGGGTGGTGTCATCTGCATATCTGAGGTTATTGATATTTCTCCCGGCAATCTTGATTCCAGCTTGTGCTTCATCCAGCCCAGCATTTCTCATGATGTACTCTGCATATAAGTTAAATAAGCAGGGTGACAATATACAACCTTTACGGACTCCTTTCCCCATTTGGAACCAGTCTGTTGTTCATGGTCAGTTATAACTGTTGCTTCTTGACCTGCATATAGATTTCTCAGGAGGCAGGTCAGGTGGTCTGGTATTCCCATCTCTTTAAGAATTTTCCACAGTTTGTTGTGATCCATGCAGTCAAAGGCTTTGGAGTAGTCAATAAAACAGAAATAGATGTTTTTCTGGAACTCTCTTGCTTTTTCCATGCTCTAACAGATGTTAGCAATTTGATCTCTGATTCCTCTGCCTTTTCTTTACATGTAGTGTAAAAATAGTCAAAACTATATATGTGTGTGTGTGTGTGTGTGTGTGTGTATAAATGTATGTGTGATCTATACTATACATAGTATGAAAATGGGCAAAACTATATAGGTACACACACACACACACACATATACTTTTTCACTTTTATATCTAACTTTCACATACATATACACACGCATACACACTAAATTCAGTAGGTTTACAATATGTATTGTATAAAGAGCTTCCCTAGTGGCTCAGATGGTAGAGAATCCACTGGCAGTGCAGGAGATCTGGGTTTGATCCCTGGGTCGGGAGGATCCCCTGGGGAAGGGAGTGGCAACCCTCTCCAGTATTTTTGCCTGGAGAATTCCATGGGAAGAGGACACTGGCAGGCTGCAGTCCATGGAATCACAAAGATTTGGACACAATTGAGTGACTATGCACAGTGGACACAGTAGTAGATATAGTATAAAGGGTTTCCCTCGTAGTTCAGTGGTAAAGAATTTGCCTGCCAATGCGGGAGATGCAGATTCGATCCCTGCATCAGGAAGATCCCCTGGAGAAGGAAATGGCAACCCACTCCAGTATTCTTACCTGGAGAATCTCGTGGGCAGAGGAGCCTGGCGGCCTCCAGTCCATGGAATTGCAGAGTCGGACATGCCTGAGTGTATGGACACAGGCACACATACAGTGTAAAAACAGGCCAGACTAATCTCCTGTGATAGACGTTCCTGTTAGGAGGACAGTGCCTGAAAGGATGGGGTTTTGAAGGTGCAAGTGTATGTTTTGTTTCTTAGTTTAAGTGCCACGTGGGTATGTTCCATTTGTGAGTGATTGCAAACTATAAAATCATGTGTACTTTTCTCTGGTTTATACTACAATAAAATGTTTGTTTAAACAGTCTTTTTGAGTCAATTGAAATAGTTCTTTTCTCATTTGATTGTGGCACAGCTTAATATAAAGTTAGACTTTTAAAATTAATTTGCACCCATTTTGGAATGTAGGTACCCAGAATATGAGATTGATGGCCCAGACCGTGCTACGCATAGTCATGAACTTGGTTCTTTGATTTCTCAGGAGAACCTGTGCCTGTCAGGGGCTGGACCCAGAGACCTGTGGTGCCTCGTTTTCTTTTGGTTGTTCATGGAGCATGTACTACAATGGATGTAAGTTTGCCAGAAGCAAGATCCCAAGAAAATTTAAGCTGCTTGGGGATGATCCAAAAGAGGTTTGTTTACTTCCTGACATATAATCTGTTTATTTCCATGGAGAATTGATGAACACAGATGAAATGAATAATATGATATACTCTGTTAAACTCTCATTATCGGAGAGAATTTCATCTCAAAGATTGATCAATAAAATTTTGGCTAAACTGTAGACACACAAAATAACATTTTATAAAATTATGTGTGATAACAACCATGTGATGCCAAAGTAATAGGGTTTGAGCAACACAAACTCTTTATGCTTATGGCTTTTTATTCTTTGTCTTTTATGTTAATTCCAGAGTTCTACACAGCTGTCATATCCATATGAAAATTATTAATACTTCACTGTTAAAACTTTCATCTTTTAAACCTGAATTATAGAAGCCATGTTTGTGACTGCCACATTCATAAAAGACCATTTCTATTCACATTTTCAGCCCATGAGATTTGATGGTTTAATGTTACTATAATAAGTGCATTCAAGTAACTGAAACATATTTAGATTTTAATATAAAAATGTAGTTGAAATGAATGAACTCTGATTTCTCATTGATGTCACTGGGTTTGTCCTTTCTCTAGACTATCAATTTCTCAAAATATAACTTGTAAACTGGTATCAAATTTAACAACTTTTGGGTAGCTTGTGTTCTAGGGTATGTTAATTGACTAATTGGAAAACCTCAGTATGTTTAGCATTTAAATATGATCAAATTTTTAGTGAATCTGTACACAGTATAGTTTTCTTTTAAATTTTAGATGCAATTGAAATAGATATGTATACTATTGATGTAATAATTTTTACACGTCCCTCTAATTGAAAAATTTGTTATCTCTATTATTTGTAATTATAATAGTAAGTGGAAATTTAATAAAGTGCAAAAGCTCTTCAAGTCACGATATAGTTTTTTTTCATAGAATCATAATATTTTAATAAGCTGTTATTAATGTGCTAGAGTCCTCTTTTCATAAAGAAAAACACCCAACTATTTAATAAACCTAATGAATAGCAAATTTGCATGCTGCCTTCCACTTTAATTTTTCACACTGGAGAGCTTTTTCACCACTACTTCATAAATATTTATTCCTGTGTTTCATGTGAACCAAATCCAGGGGATGGCTAGTAACATCCTCTGTCTGTTAGATAGGAGGGCTTCAGTCAGAAATCTCCTCACCTTCTGAAATACAAATGTTTTTCAGCCAGCTGGTTAAATCTCCCACGGTTTTTAGAGAAATATCAATGTGAAATGAGAACCTCTAAGTATGAATGGAACAATGGACTCTTATCACCTAGCATTTAAAAAAGCATATTCTTTGGTGGGGGGGTGGATGTAACTGAACATTTTTCCTCTTTTAAACTTTACAAAATTTTTCACATATACCACATTATAGTTCTTAGAGTTTTATTCATATTTGCATCACCTAGCTATTTTTAGTTCTATGGAGATATCATTTCAAATTTTGAAATGCTATTTTCATAAACATTTAAAAATATAAAGATTGGAAATAGGTTAAACCAAACAAATCCTTTGAACACCTCATCTTCCTTGGCCACTAACTGGAGAGGAGTAAAGAATGTGACCTTTTAAAATGGTATGGCTTCATTCTCCTAATCTACTACTTGTATAGACATATATTGATAAAATGGATGCAAAGTAGAAAATTGATTAATCTTATTAAAATAAAGTGATAGACATTTAACAACACAAAAATAGGTTATAAATGGTCTATGCTTTTCACTTAGAAATAGTGTGTTAAGATGGCAGTTATTTAATAAGAGATGCTATATATAGTGATTTGGATCTAAGATGTAGGGGAAAAAATCTAATCACCTTTCATATATGGATAGAATGGATTTGGAATTTAATATGCAGAATTATTCATTTTATACAGGAAGAGAAACTGGAGTCTCATTTACAAAACCTGTCCACTCTTATGGCACCAACGTACAAGAAACTTGCACCCGATGCATATAATAACCAGGTAAGTTTAAACAATTATTAACACTTATTGAGACACTTTACTTACTCATTATTGATGACCTGTCTTTCCAGAAATATTTTTAAAGCAATGCTTTTCATTTATGTAACTTTTTCTCTTCCTAGTTGTTGAAGCCACTGTAGTGTTCTGTTTTTGATATATGAAAATTATATCATCCAAAAGAGCATATTTCTGGTCTTTTAATCTGTAAAGATAAAAGTTTTTAAGGCTCACAAGCTGTTTTACTTACTAATCTTGTTCTCATATGGATAATTTTATCTCTATAGACAGGCTTTAGTGGTTAATTAAATTATATAGTTCCAACCACCTGTTAACTGTTTTCATAGCAAGTCTATACATATAAAGCTATGGGTGTACCACTTTGTAAGTGTATATACATGTGATGAGATATGTTAGATTTTGCTAGATTCCCCCTATTTTCTAAGTGTGTGCCAGGTTCTGCCTGTATGGAAAGCTTGGCGATTTGTTAGAGATGCTCCTGAAGGAGGCAAAAGACCATGAAGTCTACACAGTTTCAATAAACTCCTTCTTTAGAGGAGAAATGTAAAATGCTAACTATAGAATAAAATGATAACAGCTGAGACAGAGGTATGCACACATTTCTGAAGGAAAAAAAGCTTCTCCCTGAGTAGAGGAAAGCTGTAAGGTCATAAATGGCCTTGGAGGCCATACAAAGATCTTTGAACTTTAAAATCCTGTAGACAAGAGAAGAGACCTATCACTGGGGTATTCCAAGTGTATATTGGGGTGTGTTCTAAGTGTATATTGGGGGCAGTGAGGGTGAAGTGGTTTAACTCTGTAAGGTTGAAAGTGAAAGTATTAGTTGCTCAGTTGTGTCCGACTCTTTGCAACCCCATTGACTGTAACCCACCAGGCTCCTCTGTCCATGGGATTTCCCAGGCAAGAATACTGGAGTGGGTTGCCATGCCCTCCTCCAGGGGATCTTCCTGACCCAGGGATTGAACCAGGTCTCCCACATTGCCGGCAGATTTTTTATTATCTGAGCCACCAGGGAAGTGGTGAGAGTGCAGTGTTTTAACTCTATAAGGCTACTCAAGCCAAATAAATGAAATACAGCTTAGTGGAAGAATAGAGAAGTAAACTGTTGCAGTCATTGGGCAAGACATGTTAAGGTCCTAATTTAACAAAATAACAGCAGTGATAAAATGAAATAAATAAATTTGAGGATCCACCCTTGGAGGTGGATCAAATTCTCTTTTGCTCATCTTCAAATCCAATTGGTCACTATCAGTTCCACCTCAAATATTTCATAAATTTCTGGCTTAGGTGGCTATTAATTAGTATTAGGAATCAGTGAAGAAAATTAAGTTTGGAGGAGATAAGGAGAAGACTATAAATGTCATTTTGGACATACTAGATTTGACATATTTCTAGGATAATTAGAAAAACAATATGAAAAAAAAAATCCAAGTTAGGATAATTCCCAAGTGGGAATTATCAAAATGCAGGAAATAGTTAGTAGTAAATGCAATTTTTCAGAATGGAGATTATAAAGATGAGAAGTGGCTAATGATTTTGACATTTAACAGTTTAGGGGTGAGTGGAGGAAGAGAAACCATTGAAGAAAGGGCGGGGGGGGGGGGCAGGAACAATGGAATAGGAGAGGTTAAAGATTTAAGAGGAAGAGGAAGACTGATAGATGGAGGAAAGCTGGAAGTGATGAGAAGGTATTCAGAGTATGCAGCAGCAGGGATATGAGGAAGTGTGAAGGGCAACATTTTTGCAACCATCGTTATTTGCCTTACTTAACAATGTTAAAGGCTCTAAGGGGACTAGATTGGTCTACACAGCAGAGACAGGGGACCCAATTCTAATTAACAATGTAGTTATGCTTTAACACGTGGACTTCAACATTTTCCTCAAACCCCAATTCACTTTTTATTTTTAAAGTAGCAAAGAGGGCAACTTTAGTGATTGTCTCTTTATAAGTTGTTTTATGTCACACCTAGATTTTTAGAGATATATATGTGACTATGAAGATTATTTTAAATGCGGTTAATAACAGTGGGATTAATATTGTTATTTTACAACCTTACCTGTTTTAATCAGTGTCACTGATTAAATCATAATGAATGGTTTGATAATCATAGAGCTGTTGTAAAAACAGCTCTGGGTAAGCAACACAATAAATCAAGCTATAAAAAGAAAATGAATTGAGTCTATACTGCTAGATTTCAAGTTTGGCCATTTTCTGTTGAATGAATTTTTTATAGGGCTTATTAATCAAGTGGATTTAACTGAGGAATGGGACAAAACAACAAGCATTGATGTTCACCTTACTCCTTTGATTCTTACTCTAAACTGTATCATACAAACTCGATTATCTAAAAGCATCTATATTTTCTATTTGTGTTTGGAGTATTTTATGCATTTCCTAAACCTGGAATATCTAAAATACAAAGGAGCCTCAGATTTTTAAGTTTTAACAACATGATTATGATTATATATAATTCCTTAAATGTGTTTTAATATTTGTATATGAGCAAATGTGTAAATGTACTATGGGCTTCCTTGGTAGCTCCATGGTAGAGAATCTGCTTGCCAATGCAGGAGATCCAGATTTGATCCCTGGGTCAGGAAGATCCCCTGGAGAATTGGCAACCCACTCCAGTATTCTTGCTTGGGAAATCCCATGGTCAAGGGAGCCTAACCAGTTGGCATAAAGTTTTGGTTAAGCACGATCAATAATGGCTAGAGATCCACTGTATAATTGTACCTATAATCAACAAATTTACATTTAAACATTTTCTAAAATTGTAGCTCTCATGTTGTGTTCCTACCACCATAAAATAGATACATACATTTATACATTAAAAAATAGATGTAATGTCTATATAAACTAAATCAACTAATGGCTAAGAATGAATAAGGTGTTTTTTTAAATTTCATGGGAGGTACTATTGCAAATATTTATCCATATGTCTTAACATGCTTTAGAGATCTGAAAAACAACCATGTGATCATTTCCTACAGAATATGTAAAACATAAAAGTTATGGATGCTGCCAAAGTCTGTTATTTGGTCTTTGCCTCCTTTTCCCCAGCTGAATATAATACCTTTATTTCTCACATATGCATGTTTTTCCTTGCTTTAGTCCTTGATTTCATAAAATCTTATTGCTAAAGTTAAGCTTCCTTGGGTCTTCACAGCATTTCTTCTGTCAGCTCCATGATATTAGAATATATTTTCTTAATTTAAATACATCTTCATATCTGCCAGTAGATTTGTATTTCTCTGTCTTTTCTATGATTATCTTACCACTAAAGTTTAGGCCTGAATTAGCAGGCTTAAATCTTAAAATCACGTGCTTTCAACATGTGTGGAGATGACATTTTAGACCAAGAGAACTTTCTATGACAGTGGAAATATTTCCTGTTTACACTGTTTAGAATGATAGTTACATGTGGTTACCGAATACTTGATATGTGGATAGTGCAATTGATTTAATGAAATTTTCATTTTAATTAATTTAAATTGCCACATGTGGCTGCTAGCTACCAAATTGAACAGCACAGCTTTACACCATCAGAAAGTCATCCACTTAGAACTGTCTTCCAGATAGATTAATTTCCAGTAATTCATTCACAGACTCCTGCATGGTGTTTCTTATAAGATGACATAAGTCTAAAAACCAACTAGATTTTGTTTCATTTTTATTCAAGGAACAGAATAAAGCAAACTAGACCACAGCATGGACTAAATAGTCACAAACCACTGGTTTGTGAAATATAGTGGTCGTTTACCTTTAACCAGTCTCTCAAAAATGCTGTATAAACCTAATAGTAAATAATATTCAAGCCATCACAAACTTTATTATGTTATGACTTCAGCTTCTAGCCATGGTAGATTAACAGAAACTGATTTACTTTCACACATTTAAAAAAAAAGAAAAAATACACAAAACAGTAGTTTTTAGATATAAGACAATAAGAAACTCAAGATACTATCACTAGAGAGAAGGGAATTTAAAAAGGTAAACTTACAATTACCCTAACTTGCTTCCTAAAGAGCACATTAGGCTTCAGGCAGGAAGGAGGGACCTACACAGACCCCACGGTTTTCTCTGTGTTAGAATAAGAAGTTCAGAATTTGGTAGAAGTGCTGGAATTCACAATTCAGAGTCCCAAAGAGGAGAATGTTTCATTGAAGAGCTCCAGAAATCTATAGAGTCTTCAGCTGTGTACTAAATGTTGCACGCATGTGAAGAGATTACCAGGGAAAGAATGGAAAGAATCATCAAAAGAAACAGGCAAAACAATCCTTTGATTTTATGCAGGACTTGGAATAGTTATTATTAATACCATCCAGAAGGAAAAGACACCCTAACAGGACAGATACTAAATACAGTATTTAGAATTTTCTGGCCTTGGTAACAGAAGTAGATTAGGCTGTTCTGGTCCCATCTAATAATATTTAAAAGCAAGACTTGAAAGGATCAAACTGATTCGAACAAACTTAATGGGGGTGGGGGGTGGTCTTCCCAGATGGCACAGTGGCAAAGAAACCGTCTGCCAGCATAGGAGATACAAGAGATGTGGGTTTGATCCCTTGGTCAGGGAGATCCCCTGGAGGAAGGCATGGCAACCCACTCCAGTATTCTTGCCTGGGAAATTCCATGGACAAAGGAGCCTGGCGGGCTATAGTCCATGGGGTCACAAAGAGTCAGACACGACTGAGTACACACACACAACAGCATCTCAGAACAAAAAAAAAAAAATTTAAGATAGAATTAATAGTGTCTAGTAACTCATCAAAAATTATCAGGTATACAAAGAAATTAGAAAACATGACCCATAAATGGCGGGGGGGGGGGGGGGGGGAGAGGGTTGCTTGGGTAGGGAACAATCAACAGAAATAGTTCCAGAAATGACATATGATAGGAATATATTGACAAGAGCATTAAAATCACTAATATTTCATTTGCTCAAGACAATAGAGGAAAGTATGAGCATGACTTTAGAAACAGCTAAGAAGACATCAGACCCATACTGAACTTCTAGAGATGAAAAACATATATAATATCTGAATAAAAAATACAGTAGATGGAATTAACAGCAGATTAGTGAGCTTGAACATGTGGTGATAGAAATGTCCCAATGTGAAAGAGGACAAGCAAAACTGAAAAATAAAATGAATTGATCAAATGCCTATGGCAAAGTGTTATTACCCTAATATAGTGTAATTAGAATCCCAGAAGGAAGACAGACAATATTTTAAAATATAATGGCCAATTACTCTTCAAGTTTGTTCAAAACAATAAACCCACTGATCCCAGAAGAAGCTCAGCAAGCCACAAATACAGGTTGTGTGTGTGTGTGGGGGGGGGGGGGGGGAGATTAATAAAGAAGGCTACATAAAGTCACATTAAAATCAATAACATGAAGAGCAGATGAGGAGGGGAAGAAAAGACATTATTTATAGAGAAAAAATTATAAGAGGCATAGAAAAATGCAAGAGAAAAAGATAGGAGAAACCTCTTTAAAGTACTGGGGTAAAAAAAAAACAAAACTATTAACCTTGAAATCAGTAAAGCCTCTAAAAGCCGAAGGCAAAATAAAAATTTATTTTCAGATCTACCAAAGCTGAAATAATTTTCCACCAGCAAACTAACACTTCAAAAATGTTAAAGGAAGCCCTCTGATAGAAAAATACTAGATAGAAATCTGGATTGACAAAAAGGAATGAAGACATCATAAATAGTAGATATTCAAGAAAAAACACTTTTTCCCCTTATTTAAAAATATTTTCTTTAAAAATTTTTTTTTCTTTAAAAGATAATTTGCTATTTTAAAATATATTTAAAATGTAATTTAAGGCTTGTAATGTAAAAGTGCAGAAGCTGCAAAATTGGAAGTATATGGTTGTAAGATTCTTATATATGGAATAGTATAATACTACATGGATAAACTATTACACTGCACTATAAACCTTAAAATAAGCAGCCACTAAAAAAAGTGTATAGTCCCCCAGTAAAGAGATGAGAATAGAATCCCAAAGCATTTTTAAAAATATGGAACCAAAGATAAAACAAATAGCATATGGTATATTTAATCCCAGCAATATAAAAAAGCCACATCAAAAGTAAATTTTTTAACCACTCCCAACTTAAAAGGTAGAGCTTATGATATTGAATAATCACACTGATGCAAAACAATTATTTAAAAAGGCAAGAACCAAGAAATATTGTACTAATGTCAGTCAAAAGCTGGAGTGATATTAATAGCAAGGTAGATTTCATGGCATAGAATATTATAAAGATCATTTTATAATGATAAAAAGGTCAGGTTAGCAAGAGAACATAATCCTAACTATGCATATAATAGTTTCAAATTATATTAAACAAAAACTGATAGAACTAAAAAATCTCCAACTGCAATTAATTCTCAGTATATATCTTTCTCAATGACTGTTAGAACAAGTGGACAGAAAATTAATAAGGGAACAGAAGACTTGAACAACACTTTTAACCAAATTGATGTTATTGACATGTATAAAACTCCCCACACAATGACAGAGTTAACATTAATTTCAGGTGTACAAGGATGATTTACCAAGATAATTGTTTGGTGACCTGGAATATTAACTACCAGTAAATTTAAAAGTCACAAAGTATGTTCTCTGACCCTACAAAGTAAAAATCACAAATCTCAACAAAGAAACTATTTCAAACTGAATGAAAATGAAGATGTGACATTGAAATTTCTGGGATGCAACTATGAAGCCTTGCTTAAAGAAAGATTTATAGCATCAAACAGTTATATCAGAAAAGTATAAAGCCTCAAACCAGTGATCTTCTACCCTATGAAACTTGGAGAAAAGGAGCACTTTTAGCCTTATAAGAAACAGAAGGAAAGAAAAACAGAAGTTAAGAACCAAAATCAATAAAATAGAATGCAGAAAAAACAAAAAATATCAGTGAAGCCAAAAGCTATTTCTTTGAGTCAGTTTAATCAAGAAAAAAATAGAAGGTACAAATTGTCAATATCAAGAATTAGAGATGAGAAATCACTGTAGATCCTACAAATTAATAATAGAAAACATTATTAAAACTTTATGAAAATAAAATCAATGATTTAGATGAAATGAACAAAGTCCTTAAAAGGCACAAATTACTAAAACTTACTAAAGAAAAAATAAATAGGACATGGAAGAAACCTAGATGTCCATTGACAGATGAATGGATAAAGAAGTTGTGGTACATATATTACTCAGCCATAAAAATGAACACATTTGAGTCAGTTCTAGTGAGGTGGATGAACCTCAAGCCTATTCCACAGAGTGAAGTAAGTCATATACATTACCATATGTAAAATAGATAGCTAATGGAAAGTTGCTGGATAACACAAGGAGCTCAGTGCAGTGCTCTGTGACGATGTAGAGGGCTGGCATGGGTGCAGGGTGAGGGGGAGGGTGGGGACATATGTATGTTTATGACTGATTCACACTGTTGTATGGCAGAAGCCAACACAATATCGTAAAGCAATTACCCTCCAATTAAAAATAAATTTTAAGAAAGAAAATAAATACCACAAATACTTCTGTGTCTATTAAAGAAATTGAATTTGTAATTAAAAACTCTCTCAAAAAGAAAACTCCAAACCCAAATGATTTCCCTTCCAAATTTCACCCATTATTTAAGAAAGAGATAACAATGGAAATTCTTCTAGAAAGTAGCAAAGGAGTGAGACTGGAAATATCCTGATACTAAAATCAGACAAGGACATTAAAGAAAAAATAAAGTCCAGTGATCTTCATGAATATTAATATGAAAGTTCTTAACAAAATTTCATGCAAATGCATCCAATAATGGTGTAAAAGGGATAATTCATCATGATCAAATGGAGTTTATTTCAGGAACAGTTAGTTCATTTAACAGTCAGTCAAAGATCAATTGATGTGATTCACTATATTAACCAACATATTGGGTGGGAAATATCTCAACAGAGAAAAAGCATTTGACAAGATTTAACATCCATAGAAGGAAAATTTCTCAGCCTAATAAAGGTCATAGATGAAAAACCTAAAGCTAACATGAGTAATGGTGAAAGACTGAAAACTTTACCCTAACAACTTAGTGGTTTTATGACATGGCAGTAAGTTAAAGAAGCATTTCACTCCTTAACTTGTTCAAGGTAGAACTGTAATTTGCTTTACTCTATTTTGTGACATGAAGCTTTTTAATGTTATTTTGTGGTAAAAAGTGAGTGTTTGCTCAGTTCTGTCTGACTCTCTGCGACCCCATGGACCTTAGCCCACCAGGCTCCTCTATGTATGGAATTCTCCAGGTAAGAATACTGGAGTGCGTTGCCATTTCCTATTCCAGGGCATCTTCCTGACCCAGAGATGGAACCTAGGTTGATCTGCATTGTTCAAATCTGCATTGCAGGCAGAATCTTTACCATCTGAGCCACCCATCCATTTTGTGATGGGATCATGCCTGTTATCTAAGGTAGACCTTTGACATCTGTGAAAACTCAATAAATGGAAAGCTAAAATTAAAAAACAAAAAAACATATTACTCAGTATAAGAAAAGGATGTCCATTCTTACCACTTCTAGTTAACATCTTTAACTTCTCAGCTAGGTTTTACTGTTTGTTGAGAGTGTTCTCTGTGCCATGTCTATAAACAGAAGTTTAATATACATTTGTCATACAGTAATAAAAATACATACATAATTCTTTATAAGTGGATGTTTGCTTAATAAAATTCAAGATAGGTTTTCAATTTTCATCTTGGCACCTAGCTTTTTGTGGCATCATAATTTTTTAAATTGAGGTATAGTTGATTTACCATATAAGTTTCACATGTACAATACAGATATTCAAAACTATTAAAGATTATACTTCATTTATAATTATTGTAAATTTTTAGCTATGTTCCTTGTGCTGTATAATATATCCTTGTAGCTTATGCTATTTAACATCTAACTGGAAATTTTAGACAGTGCAGAGGGCAAGGATACAGATTCAATATGAAGAAATAAAACTGTCCTTGTTTGCAGGCAACATGTGTTATATGGAAAATTCCAAAGAATCTACCAAAAACACCTCCTAGAACTAATAGTTTACAACAGTTGCAAAATATAAAAAGCAATTATATTTCTATATACTAGCAATAAATAATTAAAAATTGAGATGAAAACCAGTAGCATCAAAAATGAAATTCACAGATACCTATTTGACAAAACTGTACAAGACCTATGCACTGAAAACTACAAAACACTGCTGAGAGAAATTATAGAAGACCCAAATAACTGGAAAGATATGCAGTATTCATGGATCACAAGACTAAATATTATTTAAATGTCAGTTTTCCCAAATTAATCAATGGATTCAGTACATGACCTACCAATATCTTACCAGGTGTTCTGAAGGAATTGACAAGGTGACTCTAAAATATAGAGAGAAGTGTAAAGAACCCATAGTAGTCAAACATTTTTTTAAAGACCAAAATTTGAATATTTATACTCCATGATTTCAAGATTTACTACAAGTCTACATTTACTACAAATCAAGACAGTTAGTTATTGACCTAACACACACACACACACACACACACACACCCCAGTGCAGTATTAAAAACAAAAGATCAGAATAGTCTGGAAATAGATTCAACATGTATGATCAAGTGATTTTCAACAAAGACAATTCAATGGGATAAGTATAAACTTTTTCTACCCACTGGTGTTTGAACACTTGAATATCCATATGGAAAAAAAAATTCTTTGACTCTTATTCTCACACTCTATATAAAAATTAACTCAAAATGAATCCATTTGTATAAAATTCTAGAAAATGCAAACTAATCTTTAGTGACAAAGCCAATCAGTAGCTTGTGCTTGAGAAAAAAGTCATCTGGCTCAGCTGGTAAAGAATCTGCCTGCAATGTGGGAGATCCCCGTTCAGTCCCTAGGTTGGACAATCCCCTGGAGAAGGGAAAGGCTACCCACTCCAGCATTCTGGCCTAGACAATTCCACAGACTGTATACTCCATGGGATCGCAGAGTCGGAAACAACTGAGCGACTTTCACTTACTTACTTGAGAACAAAGTAGGAGGCATGAAAGTAAAGAGGCATGAGGAAACTTTGGGGAATGATGGTTATGTACATTATTTTGTTTGTGGCAATGGTTTCATATATATATAGTGTACTGTTTGATATACATATTAAACAGTACACTAAACAGCATATATTTAAAGTATGTCAATGATATCTCAATAACACTGTAAAACATTTGCCCCGTTTTGCCTCATTCCATTGTGTTTTGGGATATAAAATATAATACAAAGGAATTTTTTGACCTGCTCATTATACCCGTCTTATACTTTTTTTGTCAAATGTGTACCTAAGAATTTCAAATGCCTAAGTACTTCCCACTCATGGACACACTTCTGTTTTTCAGATTGAGTACGAACACAGAGCACCAGAGTGCCGTCTGGGTCTGAAGGAAGGCCGTCCATTCTCAGGGGTCACCGCGTGTTTGGACTTCTGCGCTCATGCCCACAGAGATTTGCAAAACATGCAGAATGGCAGCACACTGGTAGGTGGGGCTGAGGGGAGGTCAGCAGCATGTGCTATTGAAGAGCAGAGGATGGAAGTTAGCAGCATTTAATTAGCGTGATCTGCTTCCTGCAGATGTCATTGTAGAGGCCAGTGTTTTCATGAATGATTGCTGTTGCAAGTGACCTTATTTGGCATAACTAGTACTCGTATAACAGGCTGGCATATCACATCAGTGGAAAACTGTTGAGAAGTACATGAAAATCATGAAAATTCCTGGTACTAATCTAAACTGGTGACTAACCATGGCTAGCTATAATTGAACGTCAAAAAACACCTTTCAGTATTTAGTATCAAATATCTGGTAAGTTATAATCAGTTCAGCAAAAAGTCATACACAAGCCAAGATACCAGTCTAACTTACATAGAGAAGATATATGAAAAATGAGTCGCCATTGTCACAGTAACTACTACAGAAGGTTCAAAGTCCAAAACAACCTATTGTAGCTACATATTACAGTCAGTGAAATGAACTGGCCTTAACTGGAAACTTTGCTAAGGGGAGAAAATGGACCCATCTTAGGAGGGAGCAGTGTGTTCTATACCAACAAAACCCAGGGTGTGGCCGTGCACCTAGAGGGATGACCCAGGATGGAGATAAAGAATGAAAAAGCTCAAGTACAGAAATTATAAATTAATCAACCCAATGAGTCATCGGTTCGTGAGGTTCTGATGGCAAGTATACTGGAGTGGTTTGCCATTCCCTCCTCCAGAATGCCAGAGAATTGATGCCTTCAAACTATGGGGCTGGAGAAGACTCTTGAAAGTCCCTTGGACAGCAAGGAGAGCAAACCAGTCTTAAATCAACCCTGAATACTCGTTGGAAAGACTGATGCTGAAGCTGAAGCTCCAGTATTTCGGTCATCTGATGCGAACAGCTGACTCATTGGAAAAGTCCCTGATGCTGGGAAAGATTGAGGGCAGAAGGAGAAGAGGGCGTCAGAAGATGAGATGGCTGGGTGGCATTACCACTGCAATGGACTTGAACTTGGGCAAACTTCGGGAGATGCAGAGGGACAGCGACACCTGGTGTGCTGCAGTCCATGGGGTCGCAAAGAATCGGACATGACTGAGCGACTGAACAACGAGTCATCAACATAAAAATAAGTGTAATTGAGGAAGATGAGACCTAACATGGAAAATATAAGGCAGGCCCATAGTTCTATTACAGAGGAGAGAATAATTCAGAGAGGTAGTAGGCAGTAGAAATAATTTGAGGAAGCTGGTGTGAAATCTTTGTTGAAAAGCAGAGAAGGTATTGATTAATACCTATGATTTAGAGCAGGGCTTGGACACTTTTTCTGTTAAAAAGCTTTGCAGGCCACATAGGATGTCTGTAATATTCTTTGGGTTCCGCCCAATAAAAAGTTCTTTAAAAATGAAAAAAAAAAAGAAAAAAGAAGATTCTGAATTCACTGGCCATACAAAAAACAGACTGCGAAGCGGATTAGCCGCTAACCCAAGCTTGCTGACTTCTGATCCGGGAGAGCAAACACGAGGCTTATCATCTACAATATCTTACATCATCACTAATCAGGTATTGAACATCTGCTCATTTGGAGGCGCTGCTAGATTCTGGAGAGTAGGGGAAATAAATGATAGATGGAGCTATAGTTGGTCCTGAAGATAACCAGATTCCTCTTCAGCAAGGAGCTGGAGAGTAGGCAGAGGAAGAAAAAGTATTTAAGTGGAAGGGCATTTACCTCTGATAGATTGCGATTTCTGTGAGGTTCGATGGAAGGCTGCACAAGAGAAGTAGAAGTGAGTAGGGATAAATTGTGGGAAAGGTGACAGATGCTCAGAGACAAGGATTTGGGATGACTTCTGTGTACCATTTTAATACCATCACATGTTAAACTTATTTACAAACATAAATCTAACCATCACATTCCTTTCAATCGTGACTTTCAATGATTTTTGTTACCTTGGGTTTTAAATAACTGTGGTCACATTTTCTCTGTTAATTAAAAACACTGAATACTCAAAGCTAGTATTTCAAAACCAACCAACAGTCTTTCAAAGCCAATGTGATTATGGCCAACCAAAGGAAAAAAGTACCAGCAAGTTATCAAAGCAGTAGAAGTAGCTTTTTTCCTTTTTAGAAAAGAAATGAGAAAGAAGAGAAACAATAAGCTAGATTTCACAGAGTATAGAGGAGAGAAAAGATAGGTTAAACAGCATTATGTTACATATGAATCAAATCTTCAGTTTTACATTATTTAGATTTCACTTTGGCGCAAATTTCCTAAACACAGTTAAGGAGAGTTAGGTGTGAAGAAAGATGTGAAATTTCTTTGTGCACAAAAGTATGAAATGAGGCAAAGGTGATATTACCAGAAACAGAGGAAGTCGTTTTGGTGGGGGAACCGTAGTTTCTTTTTGAAGAGGCTTTGCCTCTAGCACATCTATTTTGTAAGTGTGAAAAGTGGAAGATTGCTACACTTTTGGCACAATACAGTTTCTTCCCTTAGAAATGTCTGTGAGGAACAGGGTCACTAACAATTCCTGATAGACTCAAAAAAAAAAAATCAACATGAACTTATTTATCTTTATGTACCATTTTGATGCAGTCTTCATTAATAACAGACAAACATGGTTTTATGGTAACAAACCAGTCTGGCCCAGTAGGCCAGCATCATGAATCTAAATACTGAGGAGACACTCACACTCACCAATTTTCATTTGGACTGAAACTGAAGCTGTGGTCTCTTACTTCCCCGCCAGGTATGCACCCTCACTAGAGAAGACAATCGAGAAATTGGAGGAAAACCTGAGGATGAGCAGCTCCACGTTCTGCCTCTCTACAAAGTCTCTGATGTTGATGAATTTGGCAGTGTAGAAGCTCAGGAGGAGAAAAAGCGAAACGGTGCCATTCAGGTACTGAGTTCTTTTCGGCGGAAGGTCAGGATGTTAGCGGAGCCGGTCAAGACAGGCCGACAGAAGAAACTAGAAGCCAAGAAAGCTGCAGCTGAAAAGCTTTCCTCTTTGGAGAACAGCACAAATAAGAGTGAAAAAGAAAAGCCAGCCTCATCTCGTCCGAAACAGACTGAAAATGCAAGCCAGGCTAAACAGCTAGCAGGTAAATCCAGTGTGAAGCACTGTGGATACATGTGTTAGATGACACTTATTTTAAAAGTGAACATTGTTGATTTTGGAAGCTTAAGTTCAGCCATGGTCTTCGTTCTATACCAGAATTTTCTCTAAGGTAGCAAGGCCCAGGCTTTGTTCTTGGAGATGTAATGAGATATTGCACCATTAGCCCCAGTTTGAGGAAGAAATTTGGATTTTATTCTCTAATAAATGGCAGAGTTTTATGGGAAGTGACGTGGTGAAATTAGTTATTAGCAATGACTGGCAAGCCAAACTGGAGGTAGAGTAACTAATAGTTTGGAGACCAATGCAGTGAACTGAGAGGGAGATAATAAGAGCTTGAATTTTGGTGTAGTGAAGATGATAGAAGCAAATTCTTCCAAAATGATTATCAATACATCAGTGACAAACCATTAGAATGCAGGAGAAAAAATAGTTAAGGATGACTCTAAAGTTATTAACCCAGATAATAGTACTATTTATTGAAATATGGAAGGGGAAGGGCAGGAGAATGAGATACCTTTCCTTAGCCAGGTTGAGTCTGAGGTATGCAACCGGGCTGCACATATAGTTCTTATAAAACTTTTACCCATCAAAGTAGATCACATCTGTAGTTATAGCAATAGAGCATTATTATCAATGCTAAGTGAATATTCTCTTTCTAAAGGTTCTTGCTTTATGACTATAGTTAATACTCTAAAAAATAAAATCATACAACATGTTGTCCATATCCAAATTTAAGAGGTGGTATTGGCCTATCCATAACAAAAGAAAAATATATATCTTTTGCATTAATATCCTGCTTTGCTTGGAACCACCCATCTCTGCTTCACTAAGGTGAATCTCCCTATTGATTGATTTGTCTCTGAATCTCAGAGATAAAACTAAGTAATTTAGAATCATATGTCAAAGATGTTTAATAAACATTTGTTCATATGTTGATTTACACTAAGTAAATCCTATCCACTCCCTGATATTTCCTTTAAGTTAGCTATATAGTATAATCAGTAAGAACTCTGCTCTAGTTCCTTCTAACTGGCCTCTGCAGTAATCATTTCAGTTCTCAGAACTGCCATTGCAGCTCCATTTATCTGTTCTGATCTCATATCACTTTTTTTTTTTTTAAGTGAAACAGAAGTATGACTTTTACCAGTTTCACATACAAAGCTGAAAGTTTCTTTAAAGTTCTATCTACAACTGTGTGAATTTCCTTCCTGGAAAGCATGCTAATGAGATGAGAGTTTGCCAATTGTATAAGGTGTTTTGGGTATTTAAATGAATGACATTTTTTTTTCTCATAGCATTGCTAAATCTTCCATAACAAATTTTCTTGCTCCTTCACCCATTGAACATTGTTTGCCAGGCAATGGAGAAATAAAAGTGAAATGAGACATGATCCTTTCCCTTAAGGAACTGCTTTACAGTGAGGTGAAGAAAGAACTAACAATGGATAATTCCAGCATCCATTATATATAATTCCAGCATCCAGTATATCATGACTGTTGCTTTATCTGACTGATGTTTGCAGTGACCATGACCAAGAATTAGAAAAGCACTAGAAGCGGGGTTTAGAGGAGGCTTCCTTGAGGAAGGGATGACTGTGTCGAGGAGGGGCAGGGGGGTGGGAGGACGGGGCAGGGTACTTCCAGGAGACAGCGTGGCGTGATCAAAAGCGCAGAAGCTCCAGAGGAAGCACATGGTGCTCTTGGATGTTTTACTACATTTCCCACCGTTCACCCAGTTGTACTGTTAATGGATTCTGCCATTGTATTTCTAACGCTTTAGACACAGAAAATTATGCACGACGGTGATCAGAGAGCTCTGATGTTACTCTCGTCCTTGTTTGACGGGTCTTGCATAATTCTAGCCTGGTTCTCACATGCATGTAAACATCCTCGCTGGCTTTCATAAAATGATAATCAAGCATATCTGCCCCTGCTCTCTCTTATCCTGTCCACAGAACTTCTGCGACTTTCAGGACCAGTCATGCAGCCGTCCCAGCAGCCCCAGTCCCAACCCCAACCCCAACTACAGAAACAACTCCCACAGTCGCAGAAGCAGCCGCCACAGCTGCAGCGACCCCAGCAGCAGCCTCCGCAGCAGCAGCCACATCACCCCTTAACTAGTAACTCTCAGTCAGAGTCGGCCAGCTCTTACTCTTCGTCTGGATCCACCAATCTGTACATGAGACGGCCCAATGCAATGAGCCCTTATCCTGGCTCTTCGCACACTTCAGATATTTATGGAGGTGCCAACCCTGTGAACCTCTATTCCACCTCATCCCAAGCTGCAGGTTCCTATTTGAATTCTTCAAATCCCATGAGCCCCTACCCTGGGCTTTTGAATCAGAATAACCAGTATCCATCATATCAATGCAATGGAAACATATCAATGGACAACTGCTCCCAATATCTGGGCTCTTATTCTCCCCAGTCTCAGCCCATGGATCTCTACAGGTATCCAAACCAAGACCCTCTCTCTAAGCTAAATCTGCCACCCATCCACACGCTTTACCAGCCGAGGTTCGGAAACAGCCAGAGTTTTACTTCTAAATACTTAGGTTACGGAAACCAAAATATGCAAGGAGATGCCTTCAGCAGTTGTACTATCAGACCAAATGTACACCACGTAGGGACATTTCCTCCTTATGCCGCGCATGAGATGGATGGCCACTTCATGGGAGCCAGCTCTCGATTACCACCCAATCTGAGCGGTTCAAACATAGACTATAAAAACGGTGAGCATCACCCAGCTTCTCATTTAATCCATAACTACAGTGCAGCTCCGAGCATGTTCAGCAGCTCCCTTCATGCTCTGCATCTCCAAAACAAGGAGAACGACATGCTCTCCCACACAGCGAATGGCTTAACTAAGGTGCTTCCGGGTCTTAACCAAGAGAGAAGTCCTTCTGTCCAGGAAGGCTTGCAGAAGGTACACGAGGCTGGCAGTCAGGAAAAGCAGCCTTCGGCCTCCGAGGACCACGATGAGGTCTGGTCTGACAGCGAGCAGAGCTTCCTGGATCCTGACATCGGGGGAGTGGCTGTGGCTCCAACTCATGGGTCGATCCTCATCGAGTGTGCAAAGCGCGAGCTGCACGCCACAACCCCTTTAAAGAATCCCAACAGGAATCACCCCACCAGGATCTCGCTTGTCTTTTACCAGCACAAGAGCATGAATGAGCCAAAGCATGGCTTGGCGCTCTGGGAAGCCAAAATGGCCGAGAAAGCCCGTGAGAAAGAGGAAGAATGTGAAAAGTACGGCCCGGACTATGTGCCCCAGAAAACCCACGGCAAAAAAGTGAAACGGGAGTCCACTGAGCCGCATGAACCTTCCGAACCCACTTACCTGCGCTTCATCAAGTCCCTTGCTGAAAGGACCATGTCCGTGACCACAGACTCCACAGTAACTACATCTCCATATGCCTTCACTAGGGTCACGGGGCCTTACAACAGATACATATGATGTCGCCCCTTGAGTTGGTTACCTCATTTGAAAAGACCACAACCAACTTGTCCGTTAGTGTAGTTCTCATGACGTGGGCAGTGGTGCAAGGACACAGTAATCCTGACAAATGTGGTGGGAGGAACCTCGGCTCACCAGCAAAACAAGAGGTCGTCTTACCATAGCACTTAATTTCCACTGACTCCCAAGTGGTCACAGATGGAATCTAGGCAAAAGACCAAAGCATTCTATGCAAAAAGAAGGTGGAGAAGGAAGTGTTCCACAATTTACATTTTTAAACACTGGTTCTATTACTGGACGAGATGATATGTAAATGTGATTCCCCCCCCCTTACGACTCTACACATCTGTGACCACTTTTAATAATACCAAGTTTGCATAGTCATGGAACACAAATCAAGTACTGTAGTGTTATAGGGGCAGGAATCTTAAAATACCATCTGGTGCTGAATATACAATGTACTGAAATACTGGAATTATGGCTTTTAAACATGCAGTTTTTACTGTAATCTTAATATTAACTTTTATTTATCGAAATAGCTACAGGAAGCATGAATAGACAGCAAAACACTGAATTTGTTTGGATGTTCTAAGAAATGGTGCTAAGAAAATGGTGTCTTTCACAGTTGAAAATTTAATGCCTTTATATCATCAAGATGCTATCAGTGTACTCCAACGCCCTTGAATAATGGGGGTACCTTTTCATTCAAGTTTTTAATCATAATTACCTATTCTTACACAAGCTTAGTTTTTAAAATGTGGACATTTTAAAGGCCTCTGGATTTTGCTCATCCAGTGAAGTCCTTGTAGGACAATAAACGTATATATGTACATATATATATACACATATGTATATGTGCACAGACATGTATATCTATAAATATTTTAAATGGTGTTTTAGAAGCACTTTGTCTACCTAAGCTTTGACAACTTGAACAATGCTAAGGTACTGAGATGTTTAAAAAAAAAAAGAAAAAAACATTTACTTTCATTTTAGAATGAAAAGTTGATTTTTTTAAGGAAAGCTTTTAAAATATTTTTGCTTTTAGCCATGCATCTGCTGATGAGCAATGTATCCATTTTTATTACAGCCAGTTAAATCCAAAATGGGGCTTACTGGATTCAAGGGAATACATTAGTCCACAAAACACATGTTTTCTGGTGCTCATCTCACATGCTATACTGTAAAACAGTTTTATACAAAATTGTATGACAAGTTCATTGCTCAAATATGTAGAGTTTTAAGAATTTTCTATTAACTCCAGGTAATAAATAAAAGCATGCTACAGACTCAACAAAGCTAGTTCACTTAAGCCAATGCTATTTTATGGATCTGTATGGTTCCCTTTGGTGAACCAAATGGCATTCTGCCTTTGTGTTGATAATTGTACATTTTAATGTTGTCATTTCTTAGCTTAAGTGTCCTCTTTACCAGAAAGATTGAGCAGACTGATGCCTGCGTAAGATGAATAAACAGGGTTAGTTACATGTGAATCTATTAATTAAAAAAAATTTTAAAAACAGGCAGCTGGTTTGCTGTGGTGGTTTTAAATCATTAATTTGTATAAAGAAATGAAAGAGATGTATAGTAAGTAAATTAAATTGTAAACAAACTTTTTTAACGCAATGCTTTAGTATTTTAGTACTGTAAAAAGAAATTAAATATATACATATATATATAAATATATATATATATATATATATATAGATTTGAAACAGAATTCACATCATGATGGTGCTACTCAACCTGCTACAAATATATCATAATGTGAGCTAAGAATTCATTAAAGGTTTGAGTGATGTTCCTACTTGTCATATACCTCAACACTAGTTTGGCAATAGGATATTGAACTGAGAGTGAAAGCTTATAGCATTGTGTACCATCATTTTTTTCCAAGGCTTTTATTTTTTTTTTTTAGTTAAAAAAAAAAACATACCTTTTTCCAATACTTGATTTCTTAGCAAGTATAACTTGAACTTCAACCTTTTTGTTCTAAAAATTCAGGGATATTTCAGCTCATGTTCTCCTTATGCCAACATGTCACCTGTGTTCATGTAAAATTGTTGTAGGTTAATAAATATATTCTTTTTCAGGGATTTAACCCTTTTATTTTGAATCCCTCCTATTTTACTTGTATATGTCCTGATGTAATTAAAACTAATCTTGTAAATCTGTTGGCTGTTTTTATTGTAAAGAAAAGCATTTTAAGAGTTTGGAAAATCCTTTTGACTGTTTCAAGCAGAAAAAAATTACATGAAAATAGAATGCACTGAGTTGATAAAGGGAAAATTGTAAGTCAGGAGTTTGGCAAGTGGCTGTTGGCTAGAGTCTTTAACTCTCTAAATAAAAGATGTTTTGATCCTGTAATCAATACAGGTACAGATCCACAGGACTTTTCTACATAAGAAAAACACTTAGGGGGATGGCGTGCAATCAACTGTACAATTATGTCTTAGTCTGTGTACATTTTTGCTTACTAACATTTCAAATAAATTCTTAATCAATGGAGGCCTTTGTGTTTTATTGGTCAAATCTTCATGGATTTTTTTTTTTTTTTTTTTTGGTCAAAACATGAAATTTAAAAAACTTTTTTTCTCTAGTTTTTGGCTGTGACCAGTTTACAAGCATTTCAAGAACATTTGCTTTATATATGTCAAACTGCATGATTTGAATGTTTTGCATATGCCATGTATCTAACCCCAAATATTTGGTTACTACATGCACATTTGCTGGTTTTGAGTCATCCATCCCTAGATGAGTGAATATTTGGTTTCTGTACCAATCCACTGTCATTTGTCAAACTGCTGGCCAACAGAGCAGGAAGTATAGTTTGGGGAGTTGAAGAGAGGCTAGGTAGGAAGGAGAAGAAATTAAGTGGCATATTGTAAATATCAGATCTATAATTGTAAATATCAAACCTGCCTCAGAATGAATGGAAAGCAGATCTCCAATTTGCTTATTTAGGAATATCAGGTTGACTATATAGCCATACTTGAAAATGCTTCTGAGTGGTGTCAACTTTACTTGAATGAATTTTTCATCCTGATTGACGCACAGTGGTGTACAGTTCACTTCTAAAGCTAGTGGTTAACTTGTGTAGGAAACTTCTGCAGTCTGACACTAAGATAATGAGTTCTGTGTGCATTTTTCTACGCTTTTTTTAAAAACTTATTTTCATGAGATGTTTGGTTTGTCTATAAAAATCTGAGGATGGTTATAAATACTGTAAGTATTGTAATGTTATGAATGCAGGTTATTTGAAAGCGTTTATTATTATATCATTCCTGATAACGCTATGTGAGTGTTTTTAATAAAATTTATATTTATTTAATGCACTCTAAGTATTGTCTTGTTGTTGAAGTTTCTGTTCACTTCCTGAATTACTGCTACCTCAGTGGGGCAGAAGGTAAAGAAAAACAGTAGCTTTTAAAGATACTTTTTAGATGGTTATTCTTAATAGTAAACTATATCTAAGGTAGCATCCAAATAATGAAGGCCAAAATATTTCTATGACTGAATAGCTACTCAGCTGACTTTTTTTTCAAGCTTACTCTTTAATCTACGCACTTTCCACGTGTAGCCAGTGTCAGGAATGGAGTAACAGCTCCTCTGAGGACCTCAGCTGACCATCCCTCCTGGTGTACAGTCTCTGCACCATCGGGGGCACCAGGGACCCCAGAGTTGAGTTCACATTGCTTAAGTCTAAGGCCAGCCCTTTTCTCAGATTCTCATTTTCCTCTTCCTGTCCGCTCTTAATGGAAAGTTCCTCTCCCTGCCGATCAGAAAGGCAGGCAGTGTTAGGAAGGGGCGTGGGGAGGGGTGGCCTGAGAAGCCCCAGACAAACATGCATGTCCACATGCACCCATGTGGCTTCAGGAGGCTGGAAGCCAGGTTGTCCTGCTCTGTATCCCTTCCCTGTCCTGTGAACCACTCCTCACACAGCCCCTGTGCGCTCCTGCTGAACACTGCATAGAAAGGCAGGGTAGCAAGCACAGTTACACGTTCTAATTACCTTGAGTCTTCCAACCGTCGTCCCCACCCCTTCTGAAACTGGCAGAGAAATCATTTACATCATGCATGAAGTAAGGAATTCTTTCTTATATTTTTCTGTCAAATAGTCATTCTTGAACCCAGAAAATGACTGCCATTTAATAACCTTTGCACTCATTGCCTAGGTGATTCCTCTAGCATTCTACTCAAAGCCAGGGTGTTAAGAAGCAACATCACCATTAAAAAGCAGGAATCCAACCATTTGTGGGTTTTGTTTTTGTTTTTAATTTCTGAAGAAGGTGTCAGCTCTCATTTCACAATCCATCCTCTGGCTTAACCTTGGGAACTTCTAGCTCTTCAGGTTTGCTAGCCTGCACTGTTCCAGGCAAGGGGAATTTAAGATTCTGTGAATGCAAAAGCTTTTCCTGCCAGGGGCCTTCCTGATCTCACTGGCCAGGCAGAGGCTGGTGATGCCAATGCCCCATAAATGAAGGTATGGGCCACTTTGCTGCTTCCGAGCCTGCAGGTGGACTTGAACCCAGGAGGCAGCTGCCAATGACAGATGAGCCAGCCTCAAAAGCTTTATTGGCCACTTGCCTCCTCTGGAAATAACTGCCAAGAATGAACCTTTTCATGCCAGCAGGCATGCCCGCAGCTGCCGGGTCACACAGGACCCCTCACTCCTTTCCTCGGTCTCTTCAGTTGCTCTAGTGTAAAAACCCTCCTGCTTTGGGTAATTTGAGCTTCTATTCCTTTCCATCAGCTGTGTAAGAACCAAATTCAGTGAGAAAAGACCTTATTCATCCAGGCAGCTACTGTTCAGGCTGCAGAGAATTTTTAATTGGTTTTGTGGGTTTAAAGGCCACCTGGAGGCGAGTGTCCAGCATCTCTCTCAAATCAATGCAATGGGAGAGTGCTGGCCACAGGAAGACACTTGCTAACTAACTTCAGCCTCAGGCTTTGCAGTAAGGGGTGGAGCACTTCCTCCCTGCCTCCCTCCCGTGAGAAACACACTCTCGAGTTGTTAGAGTGGTGAGAAAATGTTCACAAAAGATGCCCAGCAGAGAATTAGCAGTAATTATAGATTATTTCAGTTTTGCCAGCACTCTTCAGCTTCGAAGAACAAAGATACTTTTGTTCCCATATTCTCGAGGCCACCTGCCTGCATTTCCCTCTCTTCCAAGGCAATTTCTCACAAATGTCTTTGCTCCCTCTCGAAACATTTCCCTCTTGAAAGGAGCCACTCTTTCCCTTGCATGTATGCTGCACAAATATGCTTTCTTCCTTTTATGCAATTTCAAAAGAATTTCTCGACTCCGATTGACATTTTACTCTCTAATCAATTCTTAATTCAAACTGAAATGAGATTTCTCCTTAGGTGTTGAGTAAAATAGTAGTTACACAGAGATACTCTACTTCTTCCCTACCCCCACAAGAATGAATTTGGATCATTTAAAATCACTGAATTAAGGATTTCTAGGCGTATTCACTGAGCACTTGCCTTATATTCCTTGCACAGAAGAGTCCCATTTATAGAAATCTGGGTGGTGGTGCTTGAAACTTGAGATGCCCCTGGTGGCCTAATGCCTCCCTCACAAGCAGCTCTTGCCTGAGGCTTTAAGGAACTTGACGAAGCTCCAGCAGCAGTATAGCAGAAGGCATCAGGCTTTGGATGCAGACTAGCACTTTTACTGGTTAAGCCTCATCTGTAAAAATCAGTAAAACAGTGCATTCCTCACAGGGATATGGTAAGGATTAATAAGAATCTAAAACTTTGAGTGCAAACTGGAATAAACGGTTACTTTTACAAAGTGTTTCCTCTCCCTCCCTCCCCTTTGCCTCATACTTCATGCCAGCAGCTGCATCCCACTGATCACGCCCTAGTGACTGACTCCTAACCACAGGACCTGGAATCCCTCACCCTTGACCAAACAGGTTTGTGTAACAGCATATGAGCTCTTGATCATGAAGCACCAATAGGACCTCAAAGCCAGGGGGAAGACAGGGACAAAAACTAGGAAATAATTCTCTGTCATATACTCTTATTAAGCCTCAAACTGATTTTCAGGGTAGCAAATCATCCCAGAAAAGAAAGTAAAAGTGATAGTCCCTCAGTTGGGTCTGACTCTTTGCGACCCCATGGACTGTAGCCCGCCCATCTCCTCTGTCCATGGGGATTCTCCAGGCAAGAATACTGAGGTGGGTTGCCATGCCCTCCTCCAGGGGATATTCCTGCCCCAGGGATGAACCCCAGGTCTCCTGCACTGCGTGCAGACAGATTCTTTACTGTCTGAGCCATCAAGGTATAGTAAATAATTCCCTGATGACTGTGTAAAAATTCCAGTAGTTGGAACAACATCACAATTTCTAAGATACTAAATACACATCCAAGACCAATAAAAAGCTCAAACAATTTGAGTTAAAATCAGAAGGGAAAAAAAAAGCAACCAGAGCATAAAATAAATGACTGAGGAAATTATATTTGTATTTCTTTTCCTTACAATATCACCTACTAACAGGTATGTATTTCATGAAATTAATGTCTATAACATCCATGTTTCAAATATGTGTATTTGAATAAAATATTTTAAGGGAGAATATATTAAAATGAAAGATTATGTTTTAAATATTATGTACCACTGATTAAATTTTCATTTTTATACTCCCTCAATGATGACTTACAATAAAGAACGATAACTGGGTTCAAACCCTGGCTCTGCATTACTAGTATGCAACCTTAGGCTATGCACTATTCTGTCCTCTATTTTCCTCAATTTACACATCCCCAAAATGAAAATAATAATAACTATGGCACAAGGTTGTTGTGAGGAATAAATGAGTTCATTTAAAGCACATCAAACGAACTTAAAAAAAGTCAGATATTATGTTAATTAGTTGAGCTAAAGCTATAATTTCCTAACATAGTGGTTTTATTTTATGCATTTTGAAGTCATTAATGAGAAAAAGGAACTACATTTCAACTCACAAAATCAGGGATAAGCAGATTTGAATGAGATCTTAGAAATCACCTTTTCCACCACCCTGGTTTTGTATAATCATTCATTCATTCACCCATCCATTAAGAAATAGTTTAAACCTTTACTCTTAAAGCTGGTTTCAAGCGCATTTCTAGGAGTTAGGCATCCAGCAATGAGCAAAACCAATATGTCTCTATCTTCTTGGAGCCTATATTCTAGTTAGGAAAGATAGACGCAGAATAAAGTATTAATAGATAAGTGCAGGAGGAAAAAGTATGGCAAGTTAAGGGGAAAGGGAGCACTGACTATTGGGAGGACTGCTGGATTTTCTAAATAATCAGTAGTCGGCCAAGGAGGTTTTACTGACAATACTTGAAGATGAAAGTCATGTGGATATTTGAGAAAGAGTATATAAGCAGAGAGAAAAGCAGGAGAAAAGCTCTAAAGTTGGAAAACTCAGAAAAGCTGTGGCCAGACCAGAATGAGCCATGAAGAGAGTGGTGAGGATAAGGTCAGATGGTGGCCTTCACTCTAAGATGATGATATTAGAGGGTTCTCAGCAGAGGAGGAACATGACCTGATTTGTGTTTTAAAGGGTAATTCTGTGTTAAGAGTGGATTTTAAAAAGTAAAGACAGATCTAACCTCATGAAGTTAATTGGTCATTTCAAACTTTTATTCCAAAACATTTTTCTCCAAGACAGGTAATCATTAAACTGTTTAAAACCAAAGAAAAAAAGAATTTATAAGAGGCAAGAGACAAAAATTTTCTCCCATCAGATTATCAGTGGATTTCTCAGCAAAGACCTTACAGGCCAAGAGAGTATGGGGATGATACAGGCAAAGTGGTAAAAGAAACTGCCAACCAAGAATACTTTACCAAGCAAAGTTGTTCTTCAGAACTAAAGGTGAAATAAGACCTTCCAGAATAAACAAAAGCTGAGGGAATAGATCACCATTAAACCAGCCTTATAAGAAATGCTGAAGTGAGTTATTTGAGGTGAAAGGAAAAATTGCTAACTAGTAAAGTGAAAACATAAAAGTATATCACACATTGATGCGGTGCTGTGCTGTGCCTAGTCACTCGGTCCTGTCTGACTCTTTGCAACCCCATGGACTGTAGCCTGCCAGGCTCCTCTGTCTGTAGCAATTCTCCAAGCAAGAATACTGGAGTGGGTTGCCATGCTCTTCTCCAGGGGATCTTCCCAACCCAGGGGTAAAGGTTAGCATACAGTCATATTCAGAATACTCTAATACTATAACATGGTGATGTGCTGTTTAACTCTAGAATAAAGGTTAAGTCATAAAAGCATAAAAATAGCTCTAGGTTCAACAATTTGTTAATGGAAGCACAGTAAAAAAGATGGTGGGCTTCTCTGGTGGCTCAGTGGTAAAAAAAAAAAAAAAAAAAAAAATCAACTGCCAATGCAGGAGATACAGGTTTGATCCCTAATCCAGAAGATTCCACATGCTGTGGAGCAACTAAGCTTATGCACCACAACTACTGTGCTCTAGAGCCCAGGAGCTGCAGCTACTCAGCTCACGCACCGCAAATACTGAAGGCTGCACACTCTAGGGCCCAAGAGCCACAACTAATGAGCCCATGTGCTTCAACTACTGAAGCCTATGCTTCCTAAAGCCCGTGCTCTGCAATAAGAGAAGCTATCACAATGAGAAGCCCACAAACCATAACTAGAGAGTAGTCCCCATTCTCTGCAACTAGAGAAAATCTACATGTAGCAATGAAGACCCAGCACAACCAAAAATTAAATAAATTATTTTTAAAAATGGAATACTGCAAAAGCAGTTCTAAGAGGGAAGTTTATATATGCATATATTAAGAAAAAAAGAAATATCTCAAACAAACAGCCTAAGTTTACAATACAAGGAACTAGAAAAAAAGAACAAATGAAGACCAAAGTTAGCAGAAGCAAGGCAATAACAAAGATCAGAGCAGAAGTTAATAGAGACCATAAAAAACAATGGAAAAGATTATTAAAATTAAGAGCTGATTTTCTTTTTTTTTTAAAGATAAAGAAAATTTATGAACTTTTAGTTAGACAAACTTTGAAAAACTGGAAGAGGACAAGGACTCAGAATCACAAAAAACAGAGGAGATGTTACAACTGATACCCCAGAGATAAAAAGTATCATGATAGACCATTAAAAAAAGTTACATGCCCAAAACTGGATAATGCAGACCTGGATAAATTCCCAAAAACAGAAAAACTTCTAGAAAGATTGAATCATAAAGAAACAGAATATAAAAGATCAATCGTGAGTAAAGACATTGAATAAGTACTCAAGTAGGTCAAAAAATAAAAGTCCAGGACCAGACTACTTCACTGGTGAACTCTACCAAATATTTAAAGAAAAACAAACACCCACTTCATCAATGGACAGTTCTTCCAGGCAAAAAATCAGTAAGGAAAAGTAGCCTTAAATAATACATTTCAACCAAACAATATCTATAGAACATTCCATCTAAAAACAGTAGAATACACCTTCTTAAGTGCATGTGGAACTTCCTCCAGGATAGATCACATTCTAGGCCACAAACAAGTCTCAAAAAACTTAGGAAGGCTGAAATATGAAACATCTTTTCCAACCACAATGTTATATAAGTAGAATTGAAAATAGGAACACAACTTTATAAATCTATGGGACAAGGCTTTCCTGGTGGCTCAGTGGTAAAGAATATGTCTGCCAATACAGGAGACATAGGTTCAATCCCTGATTCAAGCAGATATCACATGGCATGGGGCAATTAAGCCCACTTTCCATAAATATTAAGCCTGTGCTCTAGATCGGAGAAGGCAATGGCACCCCACTCCAGTACTCTTGCCTGGAAAATCGCATGGACAGAGGAGCCCGGTAGGCTGCAGCCCATGGGGTCCTGAAGAGTCGGACATGGCTGAGCGACTTCACTTTCACTTTTCACTTTTATGCACTGGAGAAGGAAATGGCAAACCAGTCCAGTGTTCTTGCCTGGAGAATCCCAGGGATGGGGGAGCCCGGTGGGCTGCTGTCTATGGGGTCACACAGAGTCAGACATGACTGAAGTGACTTAGCAGTAGCAGCAGTGCTCTAGATCCTGGGAGTTGCAACTACTGAAGCCTGAATGCCCTGGAGCCTATGTTCTGCAAAGAGAAGTAACTGCAATGAGAAGCTCAGGAACCACAACTAGAGAGTAGCCCCCATGAGCCACAACTAGAGAAAAGCCTGTGCATCGATGAAGACCTACTACAGCCAAAAATAAATAAATAATCAATCAGTCAACCTGTGGGACACAGCAAAAGTGGTTCTAAGAGGGAAGCTTATAGTGATACAGGCCTACCTCAAGAAACATGTAGAAGGCAATGGCAACCCATTCCAGTACTCTTGCTTGGAAAATCCCATGGACAGAGGAGCCTGGTAGGCTGCAGTCCATGGGGTCACTACAAGTCAGACACGACTGAGTGATTTCACTTTCATGCATTGGAAAAGGAAATGGCAACCTACTCCAGTGTTCTTGCCTAGAGAATCCCAGGGACAGGGAAGCCTGGTGGGCTGCTGTCTATGGGGTTGCACAGAGTCGGACACGACTGAAGCAACTTAGCAGCAGCAGCAGCAAGAAACAAGTAAATCTCAAACAACCTATCTTTCCACATAAAGAAATTAAAAAAAGAAAAGCAAATCAAGCCCAAATTCAGCAGAAGGAAGGAAATAAGGGTCAGAAAGGAAATAAAGATTAAAAATAAAATCAATAGATCAATGAAATTGAGTTGTTTTTTAAAAATTTTAACTTGAGCCAGATTCACCAAGAAAAAAAAGAGAGGGTCCAAATAAAGTAAAGTTAGAAATGAAAAAGAGGAAGTTACAACCTGTATCACAGAAATATAAACATAAGAGAATACTATAAACAGTTAAATGCCAATAAACTGAACAACCTAGAAGAAATGGAAACAGTCTTAGAAACATTTAATCTTCCAAGACTGAATCAGGAAGAAGAAAATCTGAATGATCATTTACTAGTAATAAAGTTGAATCAGTAATCAAAATCTCTCAATAAATAGGACAGACCTCTTCACAGGGGAATTATACCGTGTGTTTAAAGAAGAGATCTTTCTTAAACTATTCCCAAAAAAACTGAATAGGAGGGGTTACTTCCAAACTCTTCTACAAGGCCAGCATTACTGTGATATGAAAACCAGACAAAGCACTAAAGGAAGAAAAAGAATATTACACACCAAAATCCTTAATGAACATATATGCAAAAATCCTCAACAAAGTATCAGCAAATCAAGTTCAACAATACATAAAAAAGGGTCATATATCATGACTGAGTGGGATTTATTCAGGAATACATGTATGATTTAATATCCAGAAATCAGTCAATGTGATATACCACATTAATGAAAGAAGTATAAGAATTACATGATAATCTTAATAGATGCAGAAAAGCCTTTGACAAAATTCACCATCCATTTAAGATTAAAGATCTTATCAAAGTTGGTATAGATGGCACAAAATTATAAAGGATATTTATGACAAACCCACAGCTAACATCATTCTCACTGGTGAGAAAGACAAAGATGTCCACTCTTATCACTTTCATTCATCATAGTATTGATAGTCCTAGTCACAGGAATCAGACAAAGAAAGGAAACTAAAAAGCATCCATATTGGAAAGGAAGAGGTAAAACTGTCACTATCTGGAGGTGACAAGATAGGATATATTATAAAAAAAACCTGAAGACTTCACCAAAAAATTATTAGAATTAATAAGTGAATTCAATTCAGTGAAGTTGTAAGATACAATAATTACAGAAATTTGCTGAGCTTTTATCCATTAATAATGAACTATCACAAACAGAAATCAAGAAAGTAATCCCACATGTAATAAAATAAAAAAGAATAAAATACCTAAGAATAAATTTAACCACAGATGTGAATACTCTATAAGACATTGATGAAGGAAACTGAAGACAATAGAAATAAATCAAAAGATACCCTACATTCATGGATTGGAAGAATTAACATTGTTAAAATGTCCATACTACCCAAAGCAATTTACACACTTAATGCAATTTCCTATCAAATACTCGTGACACTATTCACTAGAACAAATAATCCTAAGATTTGTATGGAACCAGAAAAGACCTTGACTAGCCAAAACAATCTTGAGAAAAAAGAACAAAGCTGGAAGTATCATACTCCCCAACTTCAGACTATACTACAAAGCTACAGTAATGCAAACAATAAGATACTGGCACAAAAACAAATATATAGATCAATGGAACAGAAGAGAACTCAGAAATAAGTCTATATTTATATTGTCAACTAATCTATGATAAAGGAGGCAAAAATGTACAATCTGGAAAAGAGAGTGTCTTTAATAAGTGGTTTTGGAACAACCAGAGAATTTCGTGTAAAAGAATGAAACTAGAACATCTTCTCACACCATATACAATAATAAACTCAAAATGTATTAATGACTTAAATGTAAGCATTTAAACCATAAAACGCCTAAAAGAAAACAAATAGTAAGCTCTTTGACATTGGTCTTAGCAATATTTTGTGGATCTGTTTCCTCAGGGAAGAGAAACAAAAGCAAAAATAAGCAAATGGCTTTTGCAAAGCAAAGGAAATCATTTAAAAAAAATGAAAGTCAACCTACTTTTTCTAAAATTTTGGGAGAAGATATTTGCAAACAATTTGTTTGATAAGGGATTAATATCTAAAGTAATTAAATAACTCATAAAAGATAATATCAAAAATAAAAGCAATAGAATTTAAAAATGGGCTGAGGACCTGAATAGGCATTTTCCCCCATAGTCTTGTGCCCAAGAATACAGGCACATGAAAAGGTGATCACCATCACTAATCACTAGAGAAATGCAAATCAAAACCATACTAAGAAATCACCTCACACTTGTCAAAATGACTACTACAAAATGAAAACAAGTGTTAGCAAGGATGTGGAGAAAAGGGAACCTTTGTACATTGTTGGTAAGAATGTAACTTGCTGCAGTCACTATGGGAAACAGTATGGAGATTCTTCTAAAAATTAAAAATAGAACTACAATATGATCCAGCAATTCCCTTCCTGGGTTTTTATTTGAAGAAAAAATACTAATTAAAAAAAATACAAACTCAAATTTATTGCAGCATTATTTACAATAGCCAAACTATGGAAGCAACTTAAAGGCCCACTGATAGATACACCCACCAATCCACCCACTTAAATACTCAGCCATAAAAAAATGAACCTAGAGCCTCTTATACAGAGTAAAATATGTAAAAAAAAAAAAAAAAGAAAAACAAATAACGTACATTAGCACATATATATGGAATCTAGAAAAGGAATGGTGACATGGATGTAGAGAACAAACTTGCAGACACAGAAGGTTGAGGAGAGGATGAGATGAATTGAGAAAGTAGCATTAACATATATATACACACTTTCATCTGTGAAATAGTTAGTGGGAAGTTGCTATATAATAGGGAATCCACTTGATGCTCTGTGAAGACTTAGAGGGGTTGGATGCAGGGAGGGGAGGGAGGCTTAAGAGGAAGGATATATATATATATATATATATATATATATATAATTATGACTGATTCATGTTGCTGTATGGTAGAAATCAACACAGCATTGTAAACCAATTTTCCTCCAATTAAAAAATAAATAGACTAATGAAATTTTGCCATTTTTGATGTGAATGGATCTAAAAGGTATAATGCTTAGAAAAATAAGAGAAAAATATTGTATGTTTTCACTTAAAAAATAAAACAAGCCATTATAATGAAACAGAAACAGACTCACGGATACAGAGGATAAATTAGTGGTTACTAGAGAAGAGAAGGGTGGTATAAGGGTCAAAATAGATGAAACAGATTAAGAGATACAAACTACTAGGTATAAAATAAATGTTAGAGGATGTAATGTACATCACAGGGAATATAAAAATATTTTAGTAACTTTCTCTTGAATGTAATATATTAAAATATTGAATTAATATGTTGTACATCTGAAACTAATATTGTAAGTCAAATAGCCTTAAATAAAAAAAATTTTTTAAATGAATCAACAACAACCCTTCTCAAACACTTTCAAAAAATTGATGCAGATAGGACACTTCTAAATTTATTTTACAAGGCTAACATTACCTTGATACCAAACAAGATAATGACACTACAAGAATATAATATTACTGGGCAATATCTTGATGTACATAGATGCAAAAAACCCTCAACAAAATATTAACAGACCAAAGTCAACAATAAATTAAAATAATTATACAGAATGATTAGGTTGGATTTATTCTAGTGATGCAAAGGTGATTTAACATCTTCAAAATAAATGAATATGATATTCCACATTAACAAAATAAAGGGTTAAAATCATATGTTCACCTCAACAGATGCCAGGAAGGCACTGGAAAAAATTCAACATCCATTCTGATAAAAAACTGATTAAAAAAAAAAACCTCTCAACAAAGTGGATATACAGGGAATGTACCTCAACTTAATAAAGGCAATATATATAACAAAACATGTACTCAATGATGAAAAGTTGAAAGCTTTCCTTCTAAGATCAGGAACAAAACAAGGAAAAAAATTTTATTACTTGGAAAGGATTAATATCCAAGTAATAAAACAACCCATACAACTTGAGAGCAAAAAACAATATGATTTAAGTGGGCAGAACTAAATAGAAACTTTTTGAAAGAAGATAAACAGCTGGCCAAGAGATACATGAAAAGTATTTAATATCACTAATTACAAGGAAATGCAAAGCAAAACCACAATGTGGTATCACCTTGTACCTGTTAGAATAGCTATAATAATTTTTTTAAAGTACTGGTAAAGATGTGGAGAAATGGAAACCTTATATACTGTTGATATGAATGTAAATTTGTATAGCTGCTATGTAAAGCACTATGGAGGTTTCTCAAAAAATTAAAAATATAATTGCCATATGACCTAGTATCCTACTTCTGTGTGTTTATCTGAAGGAAAGAAAACACTAACTTAAAATGATATTTGTACCCCATGTTCACCTCAGCATTATTTACAATAGCTCAAAAGGAAGCAACTAAGTGTCCATAAGTGGATGAATAGGAAAAGAATATATAAAGTGTGTGTGTACTCAGCATGGTACGCAATTTAAAATTTATGAATCATTTACTTCTGGAGTTTTCAATCAATATTTTGGACTATGGTGGACAGTGGGTAACTGAAACCACAGAAAGTGAAACCACAGACAAGAGGGACTACTGTATATGAAGAACTCACACAACTCAATAGCAAAACAAACAAACAAAACATGAAAACAAAAAACTGAACAACCCGATGGAAAAACAGGGAGACACACCAAGTAAAGAGTTTTCCAAAGAAGACACAGAGGTCCAGCAGGGACAGAAAGAAGTGCTTGACATCACTAATCACCAGGGGAAATGCAAATCAAAACCACAATAAGATGATCACCTCGCACCTGTTAGAATGTCTATCATCAAAACACAAGAGAACAAGCATGGGTAAGGGTGTGGAGAGAGGAACTCTTGTGCACTTGGGTGGGGATGTAAATTGGCACAGCCTCTATGGAAAACAGCAAGGAAGTTTCTCAACCATTAAAAAAGGAACTATTATATGACCTAGAAATCCACTTCTGGATATGTGTCCAAAGGAACCGAAATCAGGGTCTTGTAGAGATGTCTGCATTCCTGTGTTCATTGCAGCGTTACTCACAATAGCCAAGATATAGAAACAACCTAAGGGTCTGCTAATGGATGAATGGATAAAGTAGATGTGGTTGAGATACTTAGTAGATATTATTCAACCGTGAGAAAGAAGGGAATCCTGCCATTTGCAACAACCTGGATTGAACCTTGAAGGCATTGTGCTAAGTAAGACAGATAAAGACAAATACTGTATGATCTCACTTATATGTAGAATCTAAAAAAGTCAAAGTAAGTAACAGAAAATAGAGTGGTGATCATTGGTCAAAGGGTACAAACTTCCAGTTATATGAATGACAGGTGTAGGCATCTAATGTACAGAATGGTAATTTTAGCTAATAGTGCTTTATTATATACTTGAATGTTGCTAAGAAAATAGATCTTAAGTGTTCTCAACAACAACAAAAGAAATAACTGTATGACAGTTTGGAGGTGTTAGCTAAGCCTGTGGTGGTAATGATTTTGCAATACATAAATGAATCAAATCAACATGTTGCACTCCTTAAACTTACACAATGTTTTGTGTCAAGAGATCTCAAAAAAGCTGGGGGGAAAGGTAAAGATGGAAATGAGATAAGGCAGAAGAAGTCCACTGTAATAAGTCAAGTAAGAGACCAGGGTGATAGACGTGATGAGAAGGATGAATCAAGGATGTGGGTGTGAAAAAAGAGCGACCTCAAAGTTTTTGACTTAGGCAATTGGAAGATTAAAACTGTCATTTACTCGGGAGGAAAGAATGAAATTCAGGTGGGAGGATTACAGAAAGAAAAGGTTGGGGATCTGGGGTGTAAAGAGTTAGGAGTCCAGTTTCAAAGATGTTAAGTTTAAGATACCTACCAGATATTCAAGTGGAGGTTTGGGGAAAAGTCAATTGGAAATAAAACCTGGAGTCCAGGAACAAGTGTGACTGGAGATTCAAATGTGGGAATCATTAGCATAAGATGATGTTAAAACCATTAGACTAGATAAAATCACCTAAGGAGCAGTATAGATAGAAAAGATACTCAAGGAGGGAGGCGTGGGTGAACTCTAAAACATTCAGAAACTGAGATGTGGAAAAGAAATCTGCAAGAGAGACTGAAAAAGAGCTGTTAATGATATAGGAGGCAGTGGGGATGAGGAGGAGACAAACCACGTAAAAAAAAAGATTATGGTCGACATTCACAGGAGTTGTTTTGAGGGAATGGCACAGGCCAAAGTCCAATTAGACAGAGTCAAGAAGTGGAGAAGAGGAGGGGAAGGAGAGGTGGGGACACTGGGAGTTTGAGGTTGGCAGGTGCAAACTATTACATTTGGGACAGACATACAACAGTTCCTACTGTATATAGCACACGGAAATACGATATCCTGTGACAAAACATAATGGAAAAGGATATAAGAAAATAATGTATATACACATATAGCTGAGTTACTTTGCTGTACAACAGATACTGGCACAACATTGTAAATCAACTATACTTCAATTTTAAAAATTAGATAAATAAAAAAAAGAAGTAGAGAAGAGAGAGTTTCAGACAGTGGTTCTTTCAAGGAGTTTCGCTATGAAGAGAGAAGAGAAATGAGGGGGTGTCTGGAGAGCAGGTGGAAGCAAGGTGAATCTGGGATATCATAGCTCTCTATAGGCAGACAGTAATGGTCCAGCAGAGAAGGAAAGCTGATGATGCAGGAGAAAGAGCGAGGGGAGAACTCTGGACTGACATACTTGAGGTGGCAAGAGATTTCTTTAAATTAAAAAAAAAAAACGCTGAAGAAACTGAGGCCTAGGGCAGTAAAGAAAGTTGGCGGAGGTCACAAGGCAGTAAGGGATGGACCCAGGCCTCTGCTATGTCTTGCAAGAGGTTTCCCACCTGATCACACATGTGCGGGCCCCGTGACTAAAGGCAGACAGACAAGGAGATAAAAGCCCACTGACTTGATAGACTCCTTTGCGGTATTAAGTAAATGCCATTTTGTGACAAATATATGTCCCATTTCTAACTAAAGTGGTGCTTTTTTTAAGCAGAAGTGCTGGTAGGTCTTTCATATATAAAGCTCATAACTAATGAAAAAAATTGGTGTAGTAACAGTTCATGCCTCAAATGCTCATTTGTAAATCACAAGTAGGCAAATTTCTCTCCTACCCCAAATGTGCACGGACAGTTTCTTAACCAGGAAGCATTATCATCTAGATACATTAAGAAGACACAGACACTCTAGTCCAAGTTAGTATAGAACTTGGATAAGAGCAATCTTTGCTGAGGCTTATTCCTGTTTCTTTCTTCCTTTTTTTTTTTTTTTTTAAAGAATATAATGCATTGTAAACCTCAGGAAGATAGACATTTGAGGGAGAAAATAATTGAGTGCATTTTTAATAAGGTCCATCTATGAAGTCAGATTGAACTGGGAGTTAAGTGTAAACTTAACTCAGTTAGTTGGTTATTTCTTGGCCACTTCAATTGCAGTAACTCAGTTTATCTAATAATTACTATTAGATAATTATTAATTAAATTACATAATCTCTTTAAACTTTGTTTACACATCTGGTAAATGAGGGATAACACATTTGCTGCAAGGTTGCTGTGGAGATTAAATAAAATTATTAATATAAAATAATGCCCAGAACATTCTGCTACACATGTAGTCTGTGCAGTCCACTTGCTTCCTTCTTGGGTTCCATTGCAGGCATCAGGGCTAGTAGGAGGAAGGCCAGCATCCTGGCCCTGGGTCCTCGACACAAGCAATAGCTAAGCAAGCATGTGTCAAGTACTGCTGAGCTACAAAAAAGCTACACAAGCATCTGCCTTCCAAGACTTTAGCAGTCAGGATGACAAGCTTTGAGAGCAGCACCTATGCCTGACCAGGTCCCTTCAGGGGCGTCACATTGTTCCCAGGATCAAGATCAATCTCCTGGCCAGGGTTTACAGCATCCTTGGTGATGGACCCAGGCTTCAGTTTCTGGTCACATCTCCTGCCCCTCCTCTGCCCCCTATCTGCAGTCCCAATTTACCCTCTAGATATATTGACTCTCCTTAGTTCCCTACTGCAGCAATTCTTCATAGGACATTTTCCAATGCCTAAGCCAGGTTAGTATCCCCCCCCGCAAACCCGCCTCCCATCTCACACCACTCATCAGGCTATAATGGCTTGCTCAGGTCCTCGGAAACAGGGCCAGGGGTCACTAGAGGTCCTGGTTTTACTTCCCACCCCTCAATTCCCCACCTAGTGTCTGTCATGTAAAAGGAATTCAAATGATACTGAATAACAATTTCCTAAAAGAATTTATTGCAAAGGTGGATCAGTACAGAGTTGCAGAGGCTTGAAGCCCCATGGAGGCTGCTGCTGTTAAGAGGTACAAAACTCAAAGGCAGGAGACACAGACATTGAGCAGCCTAGGATGGTGACACTTGAGCTGCCTGGAAACATGCAAGAGCTTTGCTGAGTAGCAAGCAAAAGGGAGATTCAAGAGTAAATGCTTGAACTTGGGAAAAGGGAGAAAGAACAAAATGCAAAATGAAAGAGTAACCTGAATCTACATGATAATCCAGCTTATCAAAATATATTTCCTGGGTACAAACTGTGTTCAGGGCAACTTGGGAGATAAATGGAAGCATATGAAAGAAACACTGCCCTGGGAGGTGGCATGTGCCTTAGTGTGAACAACGAAATAAAAGTGTGAAATAAGTAGTTGCCAGACGAGATCAAACAAGCCTCTGGATGATTCAAAGGAACAAGGGGGCCCTGGGAGGGGCTGTTCCCAGAGGAGGCTGTGCAGAAAAGGTAAGACCTGAGCTGGGCTTTGAAGGATGGAAGGGTTTGGTTAGGTAAATGTGTGTTAATCACCCAGCCATGTCAGACCCTTTGTAACCCCTTGGACGGTAGCCCGCCAGGCCCCTCTGCCCATGGGACTTCCCAGGCAAGAATGCTGGAGTGGGTTGCCATTCCCTTCTACAGGGGATCTTCCCAACGCAGGGATTGAACCTGGGTCTCCTGGATTGCAGGCATTTTCTTTACTGTCTGAGCCACCAGCGAAGCCCAGATGGATTCGGAAATACTGTCTGACCGGCCCTCTTTAGGAAGCTCCCCCCACAAACTATAAGATGGGACCTGTCTCCTCTCGACAGTTTTCTTTTACAATTATCAAATGTCCAAGGACTTGGAGGCACGGGGGTAAAGCAGACAAAATATTGGCTCTGAATAAACCTGAGTCTGATTCCCGGTTCTGTGCTTTTTGGCACAATTTCCTCATCTCCGTTAAGCGGCAGTAGTAGCAGGTCTCTCTCAACAGTGGCTCCAAGGATTGCATGAGCTAAGCGTGGGAATGCGTCCAGCAAGGCGCCTAGTGCACAAGAAGCCTGGCTCTCCCAGACAATTCAGAGAGGCTGCGGGGAGCATGAATTTGTGCTTACCAGTTTAAAAATCATTATTTTAGACAAAAGGAAGTGGAACAGAAAAGGGGAGAGGCCAGAGAAAGACACTGTTTAAAGAGTTAGATAAGCAGAGGAAATAAGAAAAGGCCACAAACATAAAACCCCAGAGAGTATATATCTTTAAAACCAACAGAGAGATAAAGGAAAGTGTTGAACTGACAGAGGAAGCTGATGACACTGAGAAAGCTCACCCCAAAGGCTTGAAGGCTTGAATAAGAGAATTTAGTAAAGAGACCTGAGACAGAGGGCATGCATTTCACCACCCCGCACCCCCCTGCCAAACTGAGAAAGTGAAAAATCTAAACTAAGGGTTAAATGTTGACAAAAATCTGTAAAAATCAGCAAATAAAAAACTTTTTTAAAATAAAAAAATTGTAGGGAAAAGGAGAACAGATATTTGAGGACAGGTCATGGTGAGTAGCAAGAAGAGGGGGTGTGAATATAGCCTTTGCTGGTGCTGATGTTAGCTCTGTTCTTGCTTGCTGGTATCTTTCACGAATGAAGGCAAAGGCAGGAGTCAAAGCAACCCTGGAGTATTTATGGTCTACAAAACTGGAGAAGGCCAAATGTTGGCCCAACATAAAGCTAACAAGGGAAAAAAAAAAAAAAAAAAAAACCCTTGCATCATTCTGAATGGTGTGTTAATAACAGCTGGGAAGTAAGCACAGTAAATCCCAAACTGGGAGGGTTTGCCTCTGGAGAGAATTTGCACAGATGCAGCTCACCACTTGCCAGAGGAATCCAGTTCTCAACTGGGGTTGATTCAAGCCAAGGTCACCACCTCCTAAATAGATATTGAGAACAGCTGGTGTGGAGTCAACCTCTAGCTGGGTCTGTGACCCGTGACTGTTGGGACCTGAAGAAACAGAACATGACTAAGAAACAATTCTTTCTGACTCTATCCCGAAGCTGAAATCTGTAACACACAGGCTGGTGGCCAAGTCCACTCTTCCTCTTCTCCTGGGCTCTGGGTCCCTGAGTCAGCCTTGATGGTAGGGTGGGCAGAGGACACAAAGGGTCCATGTATATGGGATTCATGACAGTGAAGGGGTCCTGGGAAGCTGTACAATCATGGAGCAGATGGCTAAAAGATAGCCATCTCCAAATCAGAAGCAGACCCATTTTTCCCTTAGTTTGACCCCATTGCATTTCGTTGCTAAGTCATGTCTGACTCTTTGCAAGGCCATGGATTGCAGCACGCCAGGCTTCCCTGTCCTTCACCATCTTCTGGAATTTCCTCAAACTCATGTCCATTGAGTCAGTGATGCCATCCAACCATCTCATCCCCTGTCGCCCCCTTCTTCTCCTGCCCTCAGTCTCTCCATCAGGGTCTTTTCCAATGAGTCAATACTTTCTTAAAGACATCCTATGTGGAAGAGGCAAATAAGAGTAGCGGTCAATTTAAACATAGGCATGGTTGACTGCAAGGCCTGAGTCCAAACTGAGGGTTCCATCAGTTCAGTCAGTTCAGTTCACTCACTCAGTCGTGTCCGACTCTTTGCAACCCCATGAACCGCAGCACGCCAAGTCTCGCTGTCCATCACCAACTCCCGGAGTCCACCCAAACCCATGTCCATCAAGTTGGTGATGCCATCCAGCCATCTCATCCTCTGTCGTCCCCCTCTCCTCCTGCTCCCAATCCTTCCCAGCATCAGGGTGTTTTCCAATGAGTCAACTCTTCACATGAGGTGGCCAAAGTATTGGAGTTTCAGCTTCAACATCAGTCCTTTCAATGAACACCCAGGACTGATCTCCTTTAGGATGGACTGGTTGGATCTCCTTGCAGTCCAAGGGACTCTCAAGAGTCTTCTCCAACACCACAGTTCAAAAGCATCAATTCTTCAGTGCTCAGCTTTCTTTATAGCCCAACTCTCACATCCATACATGACCACTGGAAAAACCATAGCCTTGACTAGATGGACCTTTGTTGGCAAAGTAATGTCTCTGCTTTTTAATAAGCTATCTAGGTCGGTCATAACTTTCCTTCCAAGTAGTAAGTGTTTTTTAATTTCATGGCTGCAATCACCATGTGCAGTGATTTTGGAGCCCCCCAAAATTAAGTCTGACACTGTTTACATCACTTGTGAGCCTGTAATTAACTGTCAAGCTAGTTAACTTCTCTATGTTTGAGTTTATCAAGAAAGTGGGAGAAATGATACCTACACCTCAGAAAAAGGGTTGAAGGGTTAAATAAGACTGTTCATGGATGTCAGTTCTCAGCAGAGTGTCTGTCACTACGTCCTCAGCAAATAGTGATTAGGGAAGGTTCAGTTCAGTTCAGTTCAGTCGTTCAGTCGTGTCCGACTCTTTGCGACCCCATGAATCACAGCACGCCAGGCCTCCCTGTCCACTACCAACTCCCAGAGCTTACTCAAACTCATGTCCAAGGTTAGTATTCCATAAATCTGGATTTTTCCCTGGAATTGATTAATTTTAAACTAAAACTTTTAGTTTCAAATGGTAAAAAAGTTCTACCACAAGTGCGCTCAACAACATAGAGGAATCTCACAAAATGCTAAAAAAAAAAAAAAAAAAAAAAAAAGCCAAAAACAAAAAAAGTATTGGAAAAAAGTCAAAGGTCTGCTAGCAACCAAGAGAACACCCAGTCAAGAGAGACACACTCACAGTGGTGGGACATTCTGTGCTGTTTCACTTGCCCTGGCCCTACCACATCCCGGGAAAGACAGGGTCCCTGGATGAGGGAGATTCTTGGTCTGGAAAAGGCAGCATCCATTTCCAATTCCCTCCCGTGTCCTGTGTCACAGCAGACCTCACCTGCAGCATTCTAGCCTCTCTGGAGTCCACCTGAACAGCCGGTCTCTGTTTGATTTAACTTAAAGCTCAGCTGGGGAGAAGGAATAGGAGCTGCTCACAAAAGTTACAAGCAGACAGAGACCAGTAGGTATTGGTGAAGACATAAAAAAGACAATCAAAGGCCTTGCAGAGATGCTGGGTGAGACACCCTAGAGAAGTAAAACATACAAAAGCAGCCGTGTGTGTGTGTGTGTGTGTGTGTGTGTAGGTATGTATGTGATTTTAAAAGTTATGCATGGGCCCAGACAAAACTCATGCTCGGAAAAGATCTTAAATTTTCAATTCAGGCTTATCCCAAGGCCCAGAGCACACCGAACTTAGCAAAGGACGACCACAGCACAGAACCAGTCTACAATGACTGGGGAAGATTGCTGCTCTCCCAAATGCCCGATTTTAAAAAATCACAAGGTACACAAAGAAACAGGAAAATACGGTCCATTCCAAATAAGAAAATAAACTGACAGAATGCATCTCAAAAAGCACAGGCATCAGATTTACCAGACAAAAAATATAAAACAGTTATCCTTCTCAACAACAAAACACACAACCCAATTAAAAAACGGGTGAAGGTCTTGAATAGACGTTTCTCCCAAGAAGACATACATGAAAAGATGCTCAACATAAGTAATCATCACAGAAATGCAAATCAACCACAACAACCATCAGGATTTCCATAACAAATGTAGGTAAGGATGTGAAGAAATTGGAATTCTTATGCACTGCTAGTAGGAATATAACATGGTTCAATCACTGTGGAAAGCAGTCTGGTGGTTCTTAAAAAAAAAAAAAAAAAAATCAAACAGAATTGCTATACCATCTAGCAATTTCACTTCTGGATGCATACCCAAAATAATTGAAAAGAGATACTCAAACAAATATATGTACACCCATGTTTATACCTAACATTATTCATAATAATAGAAGTGAAAGTGGTCCAAATATCCACTGACAGGTGAATGGTATTATGGATAAATATTTGCCCTTCTCCCCAACTAATATGTTGAAATCCTAACCCCTAATGCAATGGTATTAGTAGGTGAAGTCTTCAGGAGGTAATTAGGTGATGAGGATGGGGACTCCAGGAATAGGATTAGTGTCCTTATTGGAAGAGACAGTAAAATTTGCTCCCTCTCTCTGCTTCCCAATATGTGGAGATACAACAAGAAGACAGTCACCTGCAAAACAAGAAGTGGACCTCAACCAGACTCAAGATCTGCTAGCACCTTGATCTTTGACTACCAGACTCAAGAAGTATAAGAAAGGTGTTTACTGCTTTAGCTACCCAGTCTATGGTAATTTGTTACAGCAGCCCAAACTGACTAAGACAAAAGGGAAAATATGTATAAGCAGTATGTATATATACAATGGAATATCATGAAGTTACAAAAATGAGATTTTGATACATGCTACAATATGGATAAACCTTGATGACATTGTGTGAGTGAAATAAGCCAGACACAGAATGACAACTATATGATTTCACTTATATGATGTATAAGTACCTAGAGTAGTCAGATTTATACATACAAAACTGAATAGTTGTTGTCAGGGTTGGGTCTGGGGGAAATGGGAAGTCAGTGTTTAATGGGTAGAGAACATTGGTTTGGGAAGTCAAAACATTTCTGAAGATGAATAATGGAGATGTTTGCACAACAATGTGAATGTACTTAATGCCACTTAACTACATACCTAAAACCTGCTAAAACAAAAAAACTTTTGTTATGCATAGTTAATCACAATAAAAATGACAAAATAAAACCTAAGTTGAAAACGTAGACTTCAACAAATGTGACTTAAAGTCTATCTCGGGTGGCTCAGTGGTAAAAGAATCCAGCTGCCAGTGCAAGAGACACAGGTTTGATTCCTGATACAGGAGGATCCTACATACCTCAGAGCAGCTAAGCCTGTGCTAAACCTAGCTAAATCTAGCTAAACCTTAACTAAGCTAAGCCACAACTCCTGAGCCTGGGCTGGAGTTGCAACTACTGAGCCCACATGCTCCAAGTACTGAAGCCCAAGCGCCCTAGAGCCCATGCTCTGCAATAAGAAAAGCCACTGCGATGAGAAGGCCATGCACTACAACTAGAGAAAGCCCTAGCAGCAACAAAGATCCAGCACAGACGAAAATAAATAAGATTATTTTTTTTTAAAATTGGTCCCATTGTGCCCCCTTCTAAAGACATTACCTCCTGAAGCCCTTCCAACATTTTTCAGGAATTTATACCTTCCACAAGTATTTATTGAACATTGACCATGTACCAGGTTCTGTTCTAGACACAAGAGATATAACAGCTTAAAAGAACAAAAATCTCTGCACTGCTGGACATTTACATCATATGAGTCAGGAATTCTGGAGCTAGCTACTAGTGCCTGAAATCAACCTCTACTGAGTGAAGCAGCAGTCAGCACTGCACAGCCAAGCATTTTCATAGCAAAGATTCCAAATAATGATCCTCAGTGGGGCTTCCCTGGTGGCTCAGATGGTAAAGAATCTGCCTGTAACACAGGAGACCTGGGTTTGATCCCTGGGTCAGGAAGATCCACTGAAGAAGGGAATGGCAACCCACTCCAGTATTCTTGCCTGGGAAATCCCATGGAGAGAGGAGCCTGATGGGCTACAGTCCATGGGGTCACAAAGAGTCAGACATGACTGAGTGACTAACACTTTTACTTTCAATACCATTCAATTGAGCACCTATAATATGCCAGGCATAGTGTAAGAGAGCTGGATGGAAGGATAATATGACTCAGTTCTAGCCCCTACAGGCTTCTTTTTAAGTCCAACTGTAGATAGAAAGCATGCATTCAAGGAGTGTTCAGATGCTTATGGAAGGGAATGGCTCTGATGACCATTCACAGTATTTTCAGATCAAGGTCCAGAACTTATCAAAGGCTACGCTTTCTCCTCCCAGCTAGCCTGTGATATTACTTATATGTTTGTGTCTTGGGAAGTTGTAAGCTTAGTAAGGTTATTAATCATCACTAATATTTATAGAGAATTTTACTATAGACCAAAGATTGATATAAATGCATTACATGGATTAACTTTTTCAATTCTCACGAATTACCATTGTTAAGAGTGAGAAGGTCTTTTTTTCTTTTCAAATTTTATTTTTTTCACTATTCACTATTTTAAGGAAGTCCTGTTATTCTCTCCATTTTACAGTTAAGAAAATGTAGACACAGAATTGAAAGATCACAGAGCTAAAAGGTGGCTCCAGAGCCTGATTGAAAGGAAGGCAGGTGTAAGGGATTCTCTTTTATCTGGGCAATAGTCTCTCTAGCTGACCAGTCAGAACACTCAGAGACCCAGTAAATCAGCCCTTTGCCCTGCTGTCCAATTTTTAACAGAGCTCCCAGGTGGCCAGATATATAATTAGCCTCATGTAGGACCTTCAGCAGAGTCCTGTGGATGGTGTCTGGGCTCCATTAACGAGTTGGCTAAGAAACACTGCCCATTAATTTTTTGCTCCCTGGTAATGGGATCTGGGTCAGTAAGAAAGGGTGAGGGGAAGGGCAAGAGAAAAATGGTCTCAGATTCAATGACACAGGTAAGAATGTTGAATGTACATGCATCATACTCACGTTATAACCCCCAGTTGGGCCATGTGTTTCTCAGACTTTCTGAAAAGAGTCAGTGGAAAACATTACACGGAGATGTGGTCTTATAATACCTGGGATCCTGTTCCGTTCAGCGCTTCCAGCTCTGAATGACAAAAGCAAGCTGTGTGGGTGTGGGTGGGTGCGTGTCTGGTTCCAGGCACAAGCCAGCAGCTGATGTCAAGAGACTCGCCTACCCCTTGGTATATTCAACAGCGGTGAATCACTTGCTCTCATGGTAACCATTCACAACCAGAGTTTTAGAAGAGGGAAAACCCCCAAGGCTACACAGAATGACACTCTGCAACGGAAGGACAGAAAGACGCCCGGAGGCCACTCACTGAATATAACCATGAGATCTTTCAGAGAAAAGAGGGTTGTTCAGCTTTTCTGAGTCACTGTTAATGTGAGCCAACTGGAAACAGAAAGAATGACTCAAGAGAGTACTACCTAGCCTGGAAACAGGGTCATTGAGTGGGGGATGGGGAAGGGCTAAGGGTGAGGATGGAGGGAGGAAGCAAGACATGAGAATCATGTTTCCTCAATGCTGATGCTCTTCTCAAGTATTTTTGATGACACCAGTGCTCTGAGAAGGCCAGAAACCCGAAAGTGGCAGAGGTCCAAGCCCCCTCAGAGCTTTAGAGACAAAGCCCAGAAATGAAAGAATTTGACCTTACAATTGGGTGTGTATAGTATCTACATCTGACCATCAGAGAGGGGAAAAATGAACCGGGCTAGGCCAGACAACTCCTTTACCTACTTTCTCTTTTAAATCAGGTACATGGATTCAATATACCAATTACAGCTGCCAGGATTAATGAGGGAACTGAGGAGAGAGGAAGTAGTGCGGGAAGAGGAGGAAAGAAAGAGGAAAAACAGGGGTGTGGGAAGAACAGCTCCTTTTACCCACAAGGAAATCAGGAAGTTAAGAACTTCCAAATAGGGAAAGGGAGCTATTCCTAATTCCTTCTCTCTACTTTCTCTCTCTCCCTCCAAACAAAATGCTCAGTCTAGGCTTAATACAATCACATTATATATGTGTTTCTGGTTTGTTTATATTTTTCCCCACTAGGGAAAATTAAGTGTGATGAAGGAGAGAAGTGAGGTGGGGGTAAACACACATCAGTTCCAACATGCAGGTTCAGCTCTGGGGTGTTTGGCATGTAGCTTCACATGTCGCCAGGAATTTTCCTCCTCTCAGCTAGTGGACTGGACAAACTTGACTGGCAAGAGGCATTCATTTTCCTTTTGGAGTAAGGCCCTCCCAGCTTCTCTTTTCCCCATATGGACCTGGGCATATTTATGCTCACCTTCAAGGTGAGGGAGACCCTAGTCCTGGTTCTCTGCAAAAGGTAGTGTGGAGTCAAGGTGTGAGACACACTGGGCCACAAACCTAATAACCTGCTTCGTTTTCTAGGAGTTGATGACATCCAGGTCCGATTTCATGGGCATGCAACCAGCATGGTCACATAAGGTCCCATGTTCAGACAGTCCTATACTTGGCGTTTGTCTTGCTGTCACTCCCTTGAATGCCTTAAACTTTTTTTGTGTGTGTGCCACTTTTATTTTTTTCAATTGAAGGATAACTGCTTTACAGAATTTAGTGGTTTTCTGTTCTGTCATACATCAACAAGTATCAGCCATAGATGAAGCCATGGCCCCTCCCTCCCGAAACTCCTTCCCATTTCCCTCCCCATCCCACCCTTCTAGATTGTCACAGGGCCCCTGTTTGAGTCCCCTGAGCCATAGAGCAAATTCCCACTGGCTGTCTATTTTACATATGGTAATTTAAGTTTCCATGTTACTCTCTCCATACAAACCACCCTCTCCCCCCTCCCCCCCGCCCCCATGTCCGTAAGTCTGTTCTCTGTTTCTCCACGGCTGTCCTGAAAATAAATCCATCAGTGTCATCTTTCTAGATTCCACATATATGTGTCAGTATATGATATCTATATTTCTCTTTCTGACTTACTTCACTCTGCTTGATAGGCTCTAGATTCCTGCACCTCATTAGAACTGACTCAAATGCCTTCCTTTTTAAGGCTAAGTAGTATTCCATTGTGTATATGTATCATAGCTTCTTTATCCTTTCATCTGTCAATGGACATCTAGGTTGCTTCCATGTTCTAGCTATTGTAAATATTGCTGCAATGAACACTGGGGTACATGTATCTTTTTCAATTTTAGTTTCCTCAGAGTATGTGCCTAGGAGTGGGATTGCTGGGTCATATGGTGCTTTTATTCAAAACTTTTAAGGAATCTCCATACCATCTTCCATTGTGGCTGTATCAATTTACATTCCCACCAGCAATGCAAGAGGGTTCCCTTTTCTCCACACCTTCTCCAGCATTTATTGTTTGTAGACTTTTTGATGATGGCCATTCTGACTGCTGCGAGGTGGTATCTCATTGTACTTTTGACTTACATTTCTCCAACAATGAGGGATGTTGAGCATCTTTTCATGCGTTTGTTATCCATCTGTATGTCTTCTTTAGAGGACTGTCCATTTAGGTCTTTTCCTCACTTTTTGACTGGGTTATTTGTTTTCCTGGTATTCAGTTGTGTGAGCTGCTTGTATATTTTGTCAATTAATTATTGTCAGTTGTTTGCTATTATTTTCTCCAATTCTGAGGGTTGTCTTTTCACCTTTTTACAGTTTCCTTTGCTGTGCAAAAGCTTTTAAGTTTAACTAGGTCCCACTTGTTTATTTTTGTCTCTATTTTCATTACTCTACGAGGTGGGTCATAGAAAATCTTGCTTTGGTTTATGTCATCAAATGTTCTGCCTATGTTTTCTTCTAAGAGTTTTATAGTTTCTGGTCTTACATTTAGGTCTTTAATCCATTTTGAGTTTATATTTGTGTATGGCATTAGGAAGTGTTCTAATTTCATTCTTTTGCACAGAGCTGTCCAGCTTTCCCAGCACCACTTATTGATGAGGCTATTTTTGCCCCATTGTATATTCTTGCCACCTTTGTCAAAAATAAGTTATCCATAGGTGTGTGAGTTTATCTCTGGGTTCTCTGTCTTGTTCCATTGCTCTATATTTCTGGTTTTGTGCTAGTACCATACTGTCTTGATGACTGTAGCTTTGTAGTATAGTCTGAACTCAGGAAGGTTGATTCTTCCAGCTTCACTCTTCTTTCTCAAGACTGGAAAGTCTTAAACTTTTTGAGTACTTTCTGTAAATGCAGTCCAGTGGGACAATTGAAAGCATGCTGAACACTTGTTCCTGGCTCATGTCACCTCAGAGCCCTGGTGTCCTGACCCCACCCAGCCTCCTACTTGCATTCCACCCTGACTACAGTTCCCCTCCATTTCAAGCAGGTCGTGGAGGAGGACTGGGGTCACCCAAGCACACCAGGTGGCATCTCAGGGCAGACCATGACCAAGGCTGGAGGGAGGCACCTTGGTGTGTATTATGAATGGCTGGCCAGAGCTCATCTCAGCAGGGAAAGCATCTCACCCACTCAGCCCTGATCTAGGTACCATACTCCTCCCAGAGGGGAGGGTTCAAGATGCTTGCGTGTCCTATTCTGTGTCACTGCAGAAAACTGATGCTCCTGGCTCAACTGCCCCAGACCTGGCCCTCAGTCAAGGTAGAGCTGAGGACTGGCTGCTGGGAGGAAGTGAAAGAGGCTCCGTGGCAGAGCGTGGGCCTCAGGTACCTATAAGGATCAACACTTTCCTCTCAGTCACCCTGTGTCCTGGGGGGAATCTTCTCTCCGTCCTTCCAACCTTCCTGAGTCTGGGTTGCATTTATCTCATCTGGCCAGTTTTAAGAACTCTTTGAAAGAATGAAATTCAAACTGTATAATTTCAGTGATTCTGCATGAATAGGATGACCTGATTTTAAACAAGCGTTGTGCAGTATAAAGTTAAATCATAAAGTTCATGCCAATAATTCAAATTTTAATTTTTCTTAACTCAGAATATTAAATAGCAAGTAGAAAACAACAGGCCAAATCATGGAAGTTTATATGAACCTTTAATAGACAATTTTTTTTCCTGTTCTTTGAATAAGGAGGGCTCAGATTTCCATATTACACATGTTCCAATAAATTATGTAGCCACACTGATTAGATCATTCAATTAAAAAAGCTGTACTGAAGCCCTTTTAAGTACAAATTATTCTAATATATCCTTTCAATAAATAATACTTTTCTCTATGTTTAAATCATTTCACTCAATCTCTATATTTATTTATTTTTGTATATTTTTGGCCCTTACTAGATTTAAAATTCTCTGAAGACAAGGACTATACCTTATTTTTCTTTTAACTAATTTGTCTTAAATCTAGTACAACACTTCAAATACAAGAGATTCCCCACTAAAATTTGCTGTATGACTGCAGAATAGCCATGATGTCAGAGAAGGAAGACCCTGAGTTTATCTCCTTCCAAGGGCACACCAAAGTGCAAATATTTACAGAGAAATTATTGATGAGAACAACCTGAAAGCTAACAGAAAACATATTCCACAACTAAAGACATAGGAGGGGTAGGGGGGCAGAGACATAGTATAGTTGAGACCCACATCCCCAGGTGGGTGACCCACAAGTGGGAGAATGTGTAGAGGTTCTCTCCGAGGAGTGAGGGGACGAAGCCCCACATCAGGTTCCCTAGCCCAGGGTGGGAGGCTGCATGGGAAAGGTGAGCCCCCAGAACATCTGACTTTGAAGGCCAGTGGGGCTTGCACACAGGCAGGCTGCAGGGCTGTAGGAAAGAGACTTCGTTCTTACAGGATGCAGGCAAAATTTCCAACAATCCAAGAACCAGATCAGAGGCAATAATTTTCAAGGAGCCTGGGTCAGACCCACTTGATCTTAGAGAGCCTCTCAGAGAGGCAGGAGGCAAATGAGACTCCCCCTGGGGACAAAGTTACTAGTGGCAGCCATTCTGGGGAGCGTTATTCTACCATAAGGACACTGCTGCTTGCCAAGTGCCACTTTGGATTTCTCCCTCTAGCCTATTAGCACTAGGGGCTTACTTGCCCCTCAGCTGGTGAGCACCACCCTCAGTATCATTTGGACCCCTCAGCCAGGGGCAGTAGGACTCCCCATGGGCAGTTCACAGCTAGTCACTCCAGGACCCAGCCCCTCCCACTAGCAGGCCAGAACCCCAGGTCTCCCAAGACCCCAGTCCTACCCACCAACATGCTGGCACCAGCCCCAGAACTCCACAAAGATCAGAACAGAAATAAATGAAACAGACTAAAAAAGAAGAGAAAATAAAGACCAATGGAATCAATCTGGTTCTTTAAAAAGGTAAACAAAACTGATAAAACTTTAGCTAGACTCAAAGAAAATGAGAGGACTCAAATAAATAAAATCAGAAGTGAAAAAGAAGTTCTTACAATCAACACCACAGAAATACAAAGGATTGTAAGAGATTACTGTCAACAATTATATGCCAATAAATTGAAAAAATCTAGATGAAACAGATAAATTCCTAAAAACATATACTCCCTAGACAGACTCCAAGAGAAATGCAAAATATGGACAAAACCAATTACCAGTAATGAAATTGAATCAGTACTTTAAAAAACTCCCATCAAGCAAAAATCTAAGAACAAATGCCTTCACAGGTAAATTCTACCAAACATTTAAAGAAAATAATTGGCTAGCCTCTCAAACTATTCCAAAAAAATTTAAGATTAAGAGATGCTTCTGCACTCATTCTATGAGGCCAGCATCACCCTGTAAAAGCCAAAGACAGAACATAAAAATAAAACTACAAGCTGACATCACTGATAAACATAAATACAAAAGTCCTCAACAAAATATTATCAAGCCAAATTCAATGTTACTTAGAAAATATCATACACCATGATCAAGGGGGAGTTAGCCCAGGGATGCAAGGATGGTTCAACATCTACAAAATCAATCAATGTGATATACCACATGTTAATTTGTTAATTTTGAATATTAAATTAAATATTAAATTTGTTAAAATTGAATATTAAAAATCATATAATCAACTCAATAGATTCAAAAAAAGCTTTAAATAAAATTCAATATGCATTTTATCAAAAAAGACTTTCAACAAAGTCAGTATACCGGAAACATACCTCAACATAATAAAGTCCATATATGACAAACCTACAGCCAACATCTTACTCGATATTGAAAAGGTGAAAGCACTTCTAAAATCAGGAATAAGTCAATGATGCTCACTCTCACCATTTTTACACAATATAGTTTTAGAAATTCTAGCCTCAGCCATCAGACAAAAAGAAGAAATAAAAGGTATCCAAATTGAAAGGTAAGAGGTTAAATTGTCATTGTATGCAAATGGCATGATACTGTATATAGAAAATACTAAAGACATCATCAGAAAGTTACTGGAACCTATCAATGAATCCAGCACAAATGCAGAATGCAAAATAATATAGAAATTTCTCATGACTCTGTACACTAATAAACTATAGGGAAATTAAGGAAATAATCCTATTTATAATTGCATCAAAAAAGTAGAATTCCTAGGAATTAAGAGGGAAACTAAAGAGAAAAAAGACATGTACTAGGAAAATTCTAAGGCATTTAAGAAAAACTGAAGATGACACAAGCAAATATATTGTGCTCATTGATTGGAAGAGTTAAATATTGTTAAATGACCATACTACCAAAGGCAATCTACAGATTCTGTGCAATTCCTATTAAAATACCAATGGTATTTTTCACAAAACTAGAACAAATAATTCTGAAATTTGTTTGAAATGGAAACACAAAAGACCCTGAATAAACAAACAATCCTGAGAAAGAAGAACAAATCGTAGAGTATCATGATTCCTGATTTCAATCTACAAAGCTCATTTTTGTTGTTATTTAGTCCCTAAGTCATGTACAACTCTTTGTGACCCCAGGGGCTGCAGCACACACCAGGCCTCTCTGTCCTTCACTATCTCCCAGAGTATGCTCAAACTCATGTTCACTGAGTCAGCGATGCCATCCAACCATCTAATTCTCTGTCACGCCCTTTTCTTCCTGCCCTCAGTCCTTTCCAGCATCAGGGTCTTTTCTGATAAGTCAACACTTCACATCAGGTGGCCAAAGTATAAAGTTACAAAACTACAGTGATCACAGCAGTATGATACTGGCACACAAAAAAAGACACATAGATAAGTGGAACAGAATAGATAGCCCAGAAATGAACCCACATTTAATTTATTTTTTTATTTTTTTTTCCAGTGGGTTTTTGAACCCACATTTAATTGCTTCTCAGCCTTTAGGAAAGATCAAGTGAACACACATTTATACAATCAATAATCTATAACAAAGGAAGAAAATGGAATGGGAGTACAACAGCCTCTTCAATATATGGTGTAGGGAAAACTGGATAGCTACATGCAAAAGTCTCAAACTTTATACTTTCCCACACTATATGTAAAAAATCAAATGGATTGAATATTTAAGTATAAGACCTAAAACCACAAGAATCCTAGAAGAAAACCTAGGTAGTGGTTACTTTCAAAGAAGACAATAAATATTCAGTGCTGACAAGGATGTGGAGAAAGGGAAATTCTAGTGTATTGTAGTTGGGAATGTGAGTGTTGTAGCCACTATGGAAAACAGTATGGCTGTCCCTGAAAAAACTAAGAATGGAAGCTTCATGTGATTCAGCAATTTCATTCCTGAGTATCCAAAGAAAACAAAAAACACTAACTAGAAAAGATAAGTGGATCGCTATGTTCATTGCAGCTTTATATACAATAGGTAAGACATGGAAGCAACCAAGTGCCTATCAACAGATGAGTGGATAAAAAAGATGTACGTGATAGAATATTAAAATGAAGTGAAGTCGCTCAGTTGTGTCCGACTCTTTGCGACCCCACGGATTATAGCCTACCATGCTCCTCTGTCCATGGGATTTTCCAGGCAAGGGTACTGGAATGGGTTGCCATTTCCTTCTCCAGAAGGAATATTACTCAGCTATAAAAAGGATGAAAATTTGACATTGTGGCAACATGGATGAATTTAGCAAGTATTCTGCTAAGTTAAATAAGTCAGACAAAGATAAAACACCATCTGATTTCCCTTACATGTGGAATCTAAAATAATAATAATAAAATAGAAATAGATACAAAGAACAAACAGATGGTTGCCAGAAGGGAGAGGGGAGAAATGGGTAAGGGAAATTATACCAAGTTCCAGTTGCAAAATGAATAAGTCACTGGTATGAAATGTGCAGTGTGGGGAATATAGTCAATAAAATTATAACATATTTGTATACTGATAACTAGACCAATTTCAGTGTATTGTATGGAAATACTGAATCACTATGGAACTAACAAGGTATAGTAAGTCAGTTATACTAAGCAAACTAACTCACAGGAAAAGAGGTCAGATTTGCGTTTACCAGAGGCAGGGTGGATTGCATAAAGGTGGTCAAAAGGCACAAAGCTTCAGCTATAAGAAAAATAAGTACTAAGAATGGTATGTACATGATTAATATAATAAACACTGCTATGTGTTTTAAATGAAAGTTAAGAGTGTAAATCCTTACCATTCTCATCACATGCAAAATTTTCCTTTTTCTTTGATTTTGTATCTTTATGTTCACTAATTTACTGTCATCACTTCATGACATATGTAAGTCAAATTATTATGCTGTATACCTTAAATTTCTTTTTTCAGTCATAGAGCAATAAAGAGAAACAAGGAAATACTTGAAATGTCCTCAAGGATCTTATCATCTTATTATCATCTTGTTACAGAGGGAAAAAAAAAGGTTAATTCCAAATTTTCCTTAACCAGCCCAGGTTTCTCTCCTAAACTTCAGGCCCAGAGCCCAATGTTTGCTGGATAAGTATCTGCATTTGCATGCTCCATGAACATCTTAAACTCAACATGTACAGCTTATCATCTTTATCTACTTTCACCTCAACACCTGGTCTTCCTCCTCCTGGGGTTTGTATCTTAGAAAATGACTCCACCATCCACTCTGTTATCCAAGTGAGAAATTTGAGCATTGTGCTTAATTTTTTCCTTCCTATCCCTCTAATATCAACCTTCAATTCCATTCATCTCACCTGCATAAGATCTTTTGATATTTACATCTTAAGTCTTTTCATTTCCTTCATATTGCCACTATCCCAGTTCAGGACTTCATCACCTATTGCTTGGATTACAACTGCCATTCAGACTGCCTACTTTTATGCTTTACCCCTCCCCTTTTTAACTGATATATGATATCTTAAAATATTTATTTGGCTGACAAGTTGATTTCAATATATTTCATTATACTGGTGAACTGATAAAATAGTATTATTCAAAAACTCTTTATAGCTAAAATTTCTCAAAACTGCAGTAGGGTCTTACTTCCTACCTACTAGGATGGTGATAAAAACAAACAATAAATTTAAGAAACAGTAAGTGCTGGTGAGGATTTCAAGAAATTGAAGCCCTTGTACGTTGCTAGTAGGAATGTAAAATGGCACAGCCATTGTGGAAAATAGTTTGGCGGTTCCTCAAAACACTAAACATAGAATTATCATTTGGCTTAGCAATCTTTCTCTTAGATGTGTACCTAGAGAAATGAAAACATGTACTCAAAAAAAAAAAAATCTGCTTCAGTGACTACACTAAAACCTTTGATTGTGTGGATCACAACAAACTGTGGAAAATTCTTAAAGAGACAGGAATACCAGACCATCTTACCTGTCTCCTTACCTGAGAAACATGCATGCAGGTCAAGAAACAACAGTTAGAATCAGGCATGGAACAATGGACTGGTTCAAAATTGGGAAAAGAGTACATCAAGGCTGTATATTGTCACTCTGCTTATTTAACTTATATGCAGAGTACATCATGGGAAATGCTGTAGTGGATAACTCACAAGCTGGAATCAAGATTGCTGGGAGAAATATCAACAATCTCAGATATGCACATGATACCACTCTAATGGCAGAAAGTGAAAAGGAACTAAAGAGCTTCTTGATGAGGGTGAAAAAGGAGAGTGAAAAAGCTGGCTTAAAACTCAACATTCAAAAAGCTAAGAACATGGCATCCAGTCCCATCACTTCATGGCAAACTGATGGGGAAAAAGTGGAAACAGTGACAGATTTTCTTTTGCTGAGCTCCAAAATCACTATGGACGGTGACTGCAGCCATGAAATTAAAAGACGCTTGCTCCTTGGAAGAAAAGCTATGACAAACCTAGACAGGGTGTTAAAAAGCAGAGACATCATTTTGCCCACAAAGGTCCATCTAGTCAAAGCTATGGTTTTTCTAGTAGTCATGTAAGGATGTGAGAGCTGGACCATAAAGAAGGCTGAGTGCTGAAGAACTGACGCTTTGAGTTGTGCTGGAGAAGACTCTTAAGAGTCCCTTGGACTGCAAGAAGATCAAACCAGTCAATCCTAAAAGAAATCATCCCTGAATATTCATTGGAAGGACTGATGCTGAAGCTGAAGCTCCAATATTTTGGTCACCTGATGCGAAGAGCTGACTCCTTGGAAAAGACTCTGATATTGGGAAAGATTGAGGGCAGGAAGGGGATGACAGATGATGAGATGGTTGGATGACATCACCAATTCAATGGACATGAGTTTGAGCAAACTCTGGGAGATAGTGAAAGAGAGGAAAGCGTGGTATGCTGCAGCCCATGGGGTCTCAAAGAGTTGGACCTGAGTTAGTGACTCAGCAACAACTCAAACAGATATCTATATACAAATGTTCATCACAACATTAATCATAATAGCTAAAATGTGGGAACAATTCAAGCATCCATCAACAGATGCATGCTAAACACAACGTAGTATATACATAAAATGGACTAATCTTCAGATGTATAAAAGGAATGAAGTTCTCATATGTGCTATAATACTGATGAAAGTTGAAAACATTATGCTAAGTGATAGTAGCCAGATACAAAAAGACAAATGTGTGATTTCACTTACATAAAATAATAGAACAGACAAGATTAATAGACACAGAAAGTAGGTTAGAGATTACCAGGGGCTGGAGTAACAGGGAATAGGGAGGTTTTGTTTAGTGGGTACACAGTTTCTGTTTGGGCTGATGACAATTTTGGAAACAGTAGTGGCAATGGTTACATAACACTGCTAATGTAATTAATGCCACTGAAGTGACAATGACTGAAATGGCAAATTTTGTTAATTCTTTACCATAATACAATTTTAAAAATAACATATTCATGTATACTAGAGCAAAAATTCCTTTATAAGTTTATTTGAAACTAAAAATCACGTTAGTAGAATAATTATTCTTTGCACATATTTATATGCTATACTCACTTTCTTAGCTGTATCTGTTTTAACACTGAATGTTATTTTTCTAATTCATTAAAATATTTGTTATAAAATTATCTTCTTTAAAGTTGAATGTTATGGTTAACACATTTGGTTTTTACACATTTAATTGACTCTTCCCTGCAGTCTTTAATGTTTTCATTGAGAAAGTACTCTTTACAGTGACTGATACGCCCAGACCAATGTTGAATTTCGCATATGGAAGTTGGAGGTAATTCAGCTTAAGTTTTTGCACAGACACTATCATTTTGCCATGCTAAAGAGATCATTTCTTTGATACATATTTTTGCAAAAAATAATTTTGACCCAAAACTTGCCTCTATGATCCTTTTGAAAGTTTTATCAAACTTACATGTTGAAAACCATAAACCTTCATTTCCTTCCATCTTGATTTTTAGAATATAAATTTAGTGGTTTAACAACAGATTAACAAAAGATTCTTCCCACTAATAGAAATACTGCAAAAAATGTGAAACTTCAGAATGAAATATTATATACTAGTTGAGTCCTCATTATGTCCATTCTTCTCTTGCCTTTTCAGGAATAAAATGAAGGACCTCCCTGTTTCTAAGTCTACCCCCTCCCCCAATAATTGTGATTTACTAAAAGCATATTTTGGTTGCTCCATTTTTAAAAATACTTGCATTTAAAGTTCCCAATTTATTTTAAACAAAATGCAACAAAAGTCAAAGAAATTATCTCCAAAAGGTTTAGAACCACTGTAAATCAATGAGATTGATCTACAAGGAGTCCTTCAAAGACTCAGTCATTTCTAAAATCCAATTAGTAAAGAGCAGCAGAGAGAAAAAAATGTTAAGTTCTGCCATGCTAAAGAAGTTTTATGTATCCTACATCATCAACATCATAAAAATTTAGAGTAACTCTGAATATAGAAAAATATATCTAATTAGTAGACTAATATAGCTTGTTTAGCTGCAGCTATAAAATATGCATGCACTAGAAGTAATCCAAGTAAATTCAGCTCCATAAGTTTCCTGACTATGAAAACAATCATTATAGTTCATGTCTATGTTTCACCAAAACTTGTATTTATTATCCAAAGTTGAATTTCTTCTTAAATTAAATTTGCAAAATTTAACAGTTACAATCATATCAATCAAATGAACACGCAAAAGATTTGCTTTAATTCCATGAATTATATTTTTTAAAGGACCACTGTTAGACTTAACTGATTTTCTATTTCAGGCATCTGATAATACTGATACAAAACCAGCATCCTTTCACTGGTTGTGAAATTCTCTTCTGTTAATGGAACAAATAGTTATCACTTAACTTTTCACACGTGTATATCAAAACTTGGAATTTAGAACAGACTCAGAAAAAGAAAACCAACTTATGGTTACCAAAGGGAAGAGAAGGGAGGGATAAATTAGGAGTTTGGAATTAGCAGATATGAACTACTGTATATAAACTAGACAAACAACAGGTTCTACTTGTTAGCACAGGGAACTATATTCAATATCCTGTAATAAACCATAATGGAAATGAATATGAAAAAGAATATACATATGTTTATATATAACTGACTCATTTCACTGCACACTTGAAACTAACAACATTGTAAATTAACTGTACAATTAAAAACAAAGAAAACAGAATTGAAGATGAACAGGGCAGTCACTTGATTGAATGAATATTCACAGAGTGATAAACTTTATCTACACATATTAAATTGTTGTAGTTAGAGTCTTCTTATAAATACTAAGTTTTGAAATAGATGATTTTTCAGGGATTTCTGTCTTCTAGTTTTCATTTGATTAGTGCTATTATTTTGTTTGATCATTCTGCTGATCAAAATCAACTTTCTTAAGAGAGAATATTCAATACTTAATTTTTCATTAAATATGTACTTTTAATTTTTTGGTACCCATGGCTGCTGAAAGGTTTATTGCTAAACCTAAACACTATTTTATACTATTTTCTAAACACTATTAAATAATAAAGTCAAATAATTATAGATTTATGACATACAATAAATGACAAAATAAAGAGACACACAGAGCTAACTTGGTTTACCTGTTCAGTAAAGGACCCTGCCATGATTTCCTTGCAAGAATGAAGATCTCCCAACTGTGGGCCTGGTTGACTCTTCCCTTCCTTCAGGTGTCAGCCTCAATGTCACTTCCACAGAAAGAGGAAAGATGTGTCCTTCTGAAACCTGAGTCTGGATAAGGAGTTCTTTCTGTCTACTCACATTGCTTCCTGTGCTTCCCACTCATAATACTTTCTGCCCCCAGTTATAGTCACCTATTTTCTCCTCTGATTCCCTTATTCAACTACAATGGTCAAGAAGCTAGGCACATTTGTCTTTTTAATTGGAGTTTAGTTTCTTTACAATGCTGTTAGTTTCTACTGTACGGCAAAGTGAATGAAATGTATGTGCACATATATCCTCTTTTTGGATGTCTTTCCCATTTAGGTCACCACGGAGCATTGAGCAGAGTTCCTGCAGTAAGTTAGCCCTAGTTATCTATTTTATTTATGGGATCAACAGGCTCCCTATGTCAACCTCAATTTCCCAATTCTTCCCACTGATCTCCCTTTCCCCTCTTGGTATCCACATGTTGTCCTCTCCATCTGGGTCTCCATTTCTGCTTTATGAATAAGACTGTCTATACAATAAAAAGGAATGAAATTGAGTCATTTGTAGAGACGTGAATGGACCTAGAGTCTGTCATACAGCATGAAGTAAGTTGGAAAAACAAGTATCTTATATAAACATATATATATATATATGGAATCCAAAAAAATTGGTATAGGCACATAATTATCATTGTATTTCTAACATCAGATGCAGTACACTTAGTTTGCCCTTAAAATATTATTGAAATACATAAATAACAATTAAATGCAATATATAATCAGGGCAAAATTGGTAGAGTAGCAGCAACTGCCCAGAGTTCAAAGAGTAAGTACTCTTTAGATACCATCCTTGCTCTAGATCCCAAGACACTCAAATAGGAAGAATCAAGGTCAGGATTAAATATTAAGTTAATCCTAGGTCTTGGATTCTAGTCTAAGGCATATTCACTTTATCTTGTAGGCATTGAAAAGCCACTGAAAATTCATAAGCCAGGATGTATCACAACACAGGTAAATGGATTAGTTTTGTTAAAGAACAAACTTGGGGAATCTCAAGCTCAACATTTTCAGTTTCCTTGATTTAGACCCAAAGCTGGACTGGTATTTTAGAACCACAATCACAAGCCCACAGAATCAAAATAAAACAGATGACTAATTACTGGGGCTACTTCAGATATTCCTGGGAAGATGAAGCATATTAAGCAGTCTCAAAAAATACAGTGCATACAGTGTTAGTATTTCAGTAATTCAGAAGGGAATTCAAATGCTTCCATTAATGGGAGTTTAATCTACCTATTTTTGGCAGTGTTATCAGGCTATTTTCTCAAATAAAAATAGAAAACTTTCACTATATAGGTTTACACAGGATGTTCTCATCTATGCGCTCTTTATCCTTAAGGCTAAGTTCCTCTGTCAGAAACACCTTTTGCCAGTTGAATGGAAGTCAGTGTAGAAATAGAATCTGTCTCTTATCTATCAATCTCAAAGTCTCTCTCTCTCTCTCTCTCTCTCTCTCTCTCTCACACACACACACACACACACACACACACACACACACAAAACCTGGAGCCAAACATCATGACTCAGAAGGGAATTACTGACTTAGCACAAACCTGTCACCAATCACATCATTGGATACTGTTCTCTAGTGATGACCGCCACACTCCTGAGTGGCTTCGTCTCATCTCGGGCTGACCTGGCTGCTCTTCATTTTGAATCAAAGCATCCCTTAAAACAATCCAGAAAGGCTCTTTCTCCCTTAACTCAAGCAACATTGTCTCAATCTGGTTGGTTGCCCATATGGATCTATCTTTCCAGCCATAATACAAAAGCATGTGTGGCACATCTGTCCTGGCTAAGTACCAATGCACATGACAATCTGGATGGACTTCACTTTGTCAATTTGAATGGCAAAGGAGATAAAAATGGCAAATTTCACAGTTCAGCAGTAAAATAATAGTAACCTGTTATTTAGCTGACGTGGCCAACAATTCTGTCTTGAAAATATGCATCTGACAATTTTCCTTTACTTCCAGAGATTTTCACCTTCCAGGGATGCAACCCATAATTTTTCTCAACCAGAGACGTAGCTGACAATTTTGTCCTCCACAGTTTAGATTGACAATTTGTTCATGAAGAAACAAAGCTGACAGTTTTGTACCCACTAGTCACTATCCAAATTCATCACAGCTAAGATAACGTTAACTTAGCTATTTTTCTACTTTTAAGATAGCAACCTTTCCTGCAAACTTTATTTTTGCTATATTTCAAAAAAAAAAAAAAAAGAGTCCTGAAAAGTTTGCTTTTGACAACAGAAACAAATAATTCCTCATAGCCTGCTTGCACATGCCATCTTGTTTTTATCAGCTGTTCTCTATTTCTACTGTTAGGAACTTGGATGATGGTTTATTTTAATGCAAAAGATGTGTGGATCACATTACAGGAATGATTTTTATTTATTACTGCAGAATCACCAGGAAAGCCTAATCTGTTTCAAGTGGAATAAAACATTTAGGCACTGAGAATATTTCTTTAGCCATGAAAACCTAAAATCTAGATCAGTTATAACTAGGAAATTTTAATAAAAATCCAATTATATATACTCATATTTTGCCCATCAAATTCCCAAAGTAACAAACCTATCAATTCACAGGAGTTCAGGAGACTGGACCTTCAATTCTGATGGGTTCAACCTTCCCCACCCAAGCCCAATGCATTGATGTCATTGCTTGTTGTTTTCCTCTTGCTGTGTTTTAATCCCAGACTAAGGGAGGTCGAGGGAGTGCAGGGAGGGCAAAACTGAGTCTCTTCTTGACAGAAAGAATAACCCAGTTCTCTTGTATCATGTACTCAAGCTACTTCTACCTTTTTCTCTACATGCAGATTCTACATGGGAAATCATACAAATATCAGCAGATCAAAATAAGTCAATATGCAGTAGTGAAGACACATTAGAAACTGCCCAGACAACTGATAATTTTTTTTTCTTTTTGGCAGGTGGGTTAAATTCTAATAGCCATAATGCCTATGTCCTATTCTCTTTAAGAAATCTATTTGATCCAAAGCACATCATTAGCCATTTTCAATTGTAGCATGCACAAGAGAGCCAGAGGCCCTTAAGAATATAGCCTTCGTAGGAGGGCTTCTGACAAAGCTCCTGCATTACACTCCTGTACCCTCTCTGGCTCACTCCTTAACCCGTGGTTCCTGCTCTCCTTCCTAGGGGCGAGTTTTGTTTTCAATGCAAGTGTGACTATTATGAACACAGGAAATGAAGGGTTTCTATCCTTGTTTTTTCTCTGAGCATCTTCAGATGAAGACAGCTGTTCAGCATCTGTGGGAAATGGTTTTATTACATGAATGGGGCAGCACTGATTCAATCCAAAGGACAGGGGACGTCAGAATTAGACAGAGCTGCATTAGTGCTCTTGCTGTCCTGGCCTGGGAACGAATGGCGAGGCTTTTCACTCTGGGGCCACATGAAGGCAATGAAGGAGACCACAATTACTTGTCGAAGATCCCCTCACCAGGGCTATAATTGGGTATCCTGTGCTACTCAGTTTTAGCCTTAATGATGAATAGCCAGCCTGCCATTGAGTGTACAGAAAACATCCTGGAGCTAAAGGTATGGGTGACTTTTGAATCGATTTCTCATAATGGAATCAATAAAATGCACCTTTACAGTCCACCAGATTCTGTAGACATAACTAGGAGATATGAATGATGCTTTGCATTAAGCTCTTAGATCACCACAAAAGAGCAAATGGAATTCTATGAGCTTACCACTTATGAAAACCTACAGACAAGAAAAAAAATCTCACCCCCCACTCCCCAGGTGGCACATCCTTCCATGACAGCTCAATTTTATTTACTCTCTCAAACTGCCTTTAATGTTGGAGAAGTGGTGTCTCATCGGGTCAAATATGTATATCTTTGAAAACCTACCCTGATTTTGTTTTACATTGAGGGCCTGAGAAACAATCAGGTGTGTAAACTGTACTGCATTGTAGCTATTGCCACTTACAGCTTGGGGAAACAAAGCCCCACAATTCCATACTTGTATTTTTTCTCACCTCTTCTGATGAGATCCCAAACCCTAATTCTAAACTCTTTTTTTTTTGGTGTTTCCTCCCAGCATTTTATTATGAAAAATTTAAAATCGAAATTGTTTAAGTGCTTACTAAGAAAACCTGAATCCCAGACCAAAAGACCACTGAAAAACACTTAATGAGTCAGAAAGTGTGATTTGCTTGCTCTTCAAAACTATGAGCATGAAAAAATAATTTAGATCACAGTCGAGCACATGGACTTTCCCTAGAAACAGCAAAACCATATTCCCTTGCTGGAGAAAGGGGTTTTCATCACTCCTTTCTTCCTCTCTAGCCACAGCAAAATTGACCAACAGTGGATACCTGTTAATAGGGAACCAAGATGTAAGCTAAGCAGAGTGAACCAGATTCCCTCTCAAGAACTTGAGTTATGAGACACAAGGGCTCTGGTAATATGATCATAGGGACAAGAATTATAAGAAAGGTCATGTCCACTTGGCTTGGGGCTGCCATATTGGGCCATGTGATAAAGTCATTTAGATTTGGGAAGAGATGTTCAGAAGCAGGTATAAAAAGAACTTGCAGAAATAAATGTGGCTAATCACAGAAATTAAATCACAGGGGAAGTATCTTATTTCTTGAATTTCCAGTTCTAGTTTCTGTATTACCTTGTTCTATATCATTTGCTGTTCTTAAATGTTCATGTTCTTCCCTAGCTTACATGGATTTTTATTCCTTATAAGCAATAAACTTAAAAAAAAAATAGGATTATATTTTTGGCAGCTGAGGCTGCCAATTCATGTATAAGGTCAAATAGCTTACTGACTAAGAAAGAAAATATTATACAAGAGAGAGGTAAGAAAAGGCATTTCTTAGCATAATGGGTAGTTCCATTTTTAATGCACTAGAGAACATACCGAAGTCTTCAGTCGTATTTCCAACCCTCTATCACCATTTCCCTGGAGAAGGAAATGGCAACCCACTCCAGTATTCCTGCCTGGAGAATCCCATGGAAAGAGGAGCCTGGCAGGTTACCGTCCATGGGGTGGTACAGAGTCGGACATAACTGAGTGACTAAACAACAACAATCACCATTTCCAGGCAGTTTGATGTTGTGTAGCTTCTAGACCATAGAAATCATGTACTTGTGTCTGTATCTAAGGTCCTTTGGATAACACTGTCATAGTTAATTTTACCATCTGGAGCTATTCAATCTATTCCTGTGATCTCAACAAAGCTTTTGAGAAAAAGAATTAAAAAAAAATATTATCCAGTTCGTTTTCTCAACCTTTGGAAATCCCACAAAGATGGCATGACTTCTCAAAAATTTACCAATTACTACTGTCATAGCTCATGTTAAGAAAAGTGACATTAGAAAAAATTGGGGGCTCAGACAGATGGTCTGAAAAAACAAGATAAAAAATTATCATATTTTAAGAAATACTAGTTTCACATTTTTCTCTCCTCCCACCTACTGATACATAAAACCCAGTGTCATTTCCTTTGCAGCAACCACAGTCTGCTGGTGAACCACTCTTATCTGCATGAGCCCACTACTCTCCGGGGGCTTAGGATGTCCTCTTTCACTTTTTCTTATCAGGACACCCTGCTTGTTTCATTTCTTCCTTCCCTGTACACCTCTTACATTTTCCCCCTTGATGTTTCTCCATCTTATCTCACTTGTGCCTCACTTGGTTAACATCCTCCGTAACCCAAAATGTCCAGGAAAAAGAACTAGACTAAGAGGCTGCAGACACAGGTACCAGTCCCAGCTCTGGCATCCATTAGGTGTGAAATTATATTCCTTAGTTTTTCATCCATATCATGATGAAAAGTGCAAACAGTTGACCTCCAAGAGCCTTCCTAGTTGTCAAGTTCTGTAACTTTCTGTTCTTTTCTTCCTGTGGAAAAGACTTTCAAAAATACTTACCTCATTACTATGTCTTTGTATCCCTAGCACTAAGCATCGTGTTGAGTACTTGGAGGATGTCTAATTGAGTGAGGTTTTAAACAAAACAAAAAGACAACCCAAAGAATGGGAGAAAAGGTTTGCAAACAATACAACCAATAGGAATTAATCTCCAAAATTTACAAACAGCTCATGCAGCTCAATGTATTTAAAAAAAAAAAAAAAAAAAGAAGTCTCAATCAAAAAATAGGCAGAAGACCTAAATAGACATTGCTCCAAAGAAGACAAACAGATGGCTAAGTGGCACATGAAAAGATGTTCAACATCACTAATTATTAGAAAAATGCAAATCAAAACTACAATGAGGTATCACCTCACAACAGTCAGAGTGGCCATCATCAAAATGTCTATAAAAAATAAATGCTGGAGAGGGCATGGAAAAAAGGGAATTCTCCTATGCTGTTGGTGAGATTGTAAATTGGTATGACCACTATAGAGAGCAATATGGAAATTCCTTAAAAATCTAAAAATAGAGCTACCATATGACCCAGCAATCCCACCCCTGGCATATATCCAGAGAAAAACATGGTTTGAAAGGATACAAGCACCCCAAGACATGGAATTAAATTAAATGTTCACCAACAGTGGCATGGAGAAAGATGTGGTACTTATATACAATGGAATATTACTCAGTCATTAAAAAGAATGAAGTAATGCCATTTGCAGGATCATAGGTGGATCTGGAGATGATCATTCTAAGTGAAATAAGTTCGAGAAAGACAAATATATACCACTTATATGCAGAATCTAAAAAGAATGATACAAATGAATTTATTTATAAAATGAGACTTAGAGAATGAACTTATGGTCAGTGGGGGAAAGGATGGGGGTGAGGGATAGATTGGGAGTTTGGGATTGACATGTACATACTGCTATATTTCAAATAGACAGCCAACGAGGATCTACTGCATAGCACAGGGAACTCTGCTCAATACTCTTTCATAACTGAAATGGGAAAAAAATTTGATAAAGAATAGATATATGAATTTGCAGTAATATAACTGAGTCACTTTGCTATACACCTGAAACTAACACAACATTGCTAATCAACCATACTCAAATATAAAATAAAAATTTAAAAAATAAAAAAACATATCTTATCAATAAAACACATAAATCAAAACTTTCAATAAGGGGAAATCATTAAAAAACTACCTAAAATAGGATAGCATTTACTCTAAGGAGCGAAGAGATTATGCAAAAGATGTTCACTCTTCCATATTGGATAGCTTCTTACCTGTTCAAGTTCACATTCAAAATGAATTAGCCTTGTCTCCTAAGCCTCCAACACTCATCATCAGGAGCCACTTCTTACAAAATCTAAAATAAGTCAAGTATACCTTGAGATGAATAATCAATGAAATCATTACTTGAAAGGGAAGAATCATGTGCCCTACAATCATGTAAGTGGCTGGAAGGTGACAAGCCAGATAATTAATGAAAAATGGAGTTACGCTGAGGTTAGCATCAAAAGGCACTCCTTTTCCCAAAAATCAAACGTTTTTTCCCTTGAATATAAAAGATAACACATTTACTGTAGAAAGTTAAACAACACAGAAGAGAATAAGTAAATGTCTCCTCAAACCTGCTAGGTTGCTATAACAAAACACCACAGACAGGGTGATTTAAACAACAGAAATTTATATTCTCACCATTACAGAGGCTAGTAGAAGCCCAAGATCAAGGAGAGAACAGGACGGGTTCTGGTACGAGTAGTCTTCCTGGCTTGCAGACACCTGCCTTCTAACCATGTCTTCACATGGCCTTTCCTCTGTGAATGCAAAGAGAGCATTCTGATGTCTCTTCTTATAAGGACACCAAGAGTTAGGTCTCAGGTTAGGGGTCCCACCCTAATTACCTCATTAAACTTTAATTACCTCCTTGAGGGCTCTGTCACCAGTCACACCGGGAGTTGGGTTTCAACATAGGAATTTTGAGAGACAGAATTCCATCCATAATATCCTCCATAAAAGCTTTCAGTTCAGTTCAGTCACTCAGTCATATCTGACTCTTTGCGACCCCATGAACCGCAGCACACCAGGCTTCCCTGTCCATCACCAACTCCTGAAGCCTGCTCAAACTCATGTCCATTGAGTCAGTGATGCCATCCAACCATCTCATCCTGTCGTCCCCTTCTCCTCCTGCCCTCAATCTTTCCCAGCATCAGGGTCTTCTCAAATGAGTCAGCTCTTCGCATGAGGTGGCCAAAGTATTGAAGTTTCAGCTTCAGCATCAGTCCTTCCAATGAACACCCAGGACTGATCTCCTTTAGGATGGACTGGTTGGATCTCCTTGCAGTCCAAGGGACTCTCAAGAGTCTTCTACAACACCACAGTTCAAAAGCATCAATTCTTCGGCGTTCAGCTTTCTTTATAGTCCAACTCTCACATCCATACATGACCACTGCAAAAAACCATAGCCTTGACTAGATGGACCTTTATTGACAAAGTAACGTCTCTGCTTTTTAATATGCTGTCCAGGTTGGTCATAACTTTCTTTCCAAGGAATAAGCATCTAAAAGCTTTAAGGATATTTAAATTCACACTACTAAATATAAACCTATATGATCATTTAATGGTTTACCTAATATTCCCTTTTATGGATGTACTATCATTTAAACAATCACATATTTATAGCTTCCAACTTTTTCGAGGTTATTAAAAATGCTGCAGTGAAAACACAGGTATATGTCTGGTGCACGTATATTTGCACTCTTTTCCAATAATCTCCCTGGAATGAATTCCGCTAAGAGTCACTTTGTAGGAAATAAGTCTTAGAGAATTGGCATGAAAGATGCTGCTGTTCTAGCTGCTGTTATTGCTGTGAGCAATAATGTCTTTTGTCTCTGACCTGGGCGTCCAAGAACTGTGACAGCCTAGCTTATTGGTCTTGCCAGTATGGTAGACTCTCAGTTGCTCCCCAACTCATGACACGTTTCCTCCACTATTTACCATAGTGTTCATTACCTTTTGCCAATTATCCACCTCAAACCTCATCAGGCTCAGAGGTTTTGAAACATAGAAACTTAAAAACTACTTGAAATTTTTATAGGTTTATTGATCTTTACTATGGCTTTTTTGGGGTAAATACCTATCTTTTATTATGTGTCTTTTTCTTTTTTGTATAAAATTGAAACTGTTATTTGTATATTAAGAATATTGGCATTATCCTTTTTGTCCCTTTTCCAGCATTCAACACACCAAAGTGAGGATATGGTGGGTCATCCTCTGGTGCAAAATTCCAGATTTCTTTAGGTCTTCCAGTTGAAGCCATCCATGATCACCTGTGCTGACAACACAGGACCCAAAGGCTGTGTATCATCTCTGTGAAGGGGATCAAGGGATGACAGAATAGACTTCCTGTTGCTGCTGTGGGTTGACATGCTGATGGCCATAGTCAAGAAATGCAAAGCAGAGCTCAGAAAGAAGGTACATCCAGCAGTGGTAATTCAACAATGAATATCATACTCCAGAAAAGATGGTGTGTTTATTTTGAAGATAACGCAGAGGTCATAGTAAACTGTAAAAGCAAGATGGAAGGTTCTGCCATCGTGGGACCAATTAAAGGAATGTGAAGCAGGACTGCATTCAATGCTGACAGCATTGCATGATTCTTTGGTGTATTTATAAAAAATAAAAACTATTCGCTCCCATCACCAAAAAAAAAAAAAAGCTAACATTTTGTTAGGTTCAAAGAAACTATTTTATAATATCTAAGTGTAAGTTGTATTTTTTTGTAAAGTCCAATCTAAAAATCTTTTTGCATTATGGGTTTTTGTCTTGGCTTCAAAATAAGTTAATATTAACTTGTGCCTTTGCAGAAAGTCAGGTGGACCACAGATTAGCAGGAAGAGTATGACACACACGCACACTCACATACACACACTTTCTGATTTATTTACCCAATTTGCTAAAATGAGGTGGCTGCACAAAGCTGAGGCAAATGCTTCAAACCTCAATGTGGCTTCCTCTGCCCACACCCCAGAATGTCAGTGGCAGAGGGCATATAGCCCAGTGACACTATCCTGTACATGGTGGGGCTTCACAGTGCTATTCCACAAAACTTTTATACTTGGAACTTACATCTCTCTTTCATCATAGGAGTTACACAAACAATTCCTGGGCTTAATTCCATTTAGGAGACTGTTTATCAAGTCAACTCCCTTGCACAAAATATTTGTCTATACCTCTGTCCCTTTTAACCCCCATCCCTTTTTTCTCTTGCAGAATTAAGCTATTTACACACTTTTATTTCAAATCCTGAAAGATGATGCTGTGAAAGTGCATATTGCACTCAATATGCCAGAAAATTTGGAAAACTCAGCAGTGGTCACAGGACTGGAAAAGGTCAGTTTTCATTCCAATCCCTAAGAAAGGCAATCCCAAAGAATGCTCAAACTACGACACAATTGTACTCATCTAACATGCTAGTAAGGTAATGCTCAAAATTCTCCAAGCCAGGCTTCAGCAATACGTGAACCAAGAACTTCCAGATATTCAAACTGGTTTTAGAAAAGGCAGAGGAACCAGAGATCAAATTGCCAATATCCGCTGGATCATCGAAAAAGCAAGAGAGTTCCAGAGAAAACATCTACTTCTGCTTTATTGACTACGCCAAAGCTTTTGACTGTGTGGATCACAACAAACCGTGGAAAATTCTGAAAGAGATGGGAATACCAGACCCCCCGACCTGGCTCTTGAGAAACCTGTATGCAGGTCAGGAAGCAACAGTTAGAACTGGACATGGACCAACAGACTGATTCCAAATAGGAAAAGGAGTACGTCAAAGCTGTATATTGTCACCCTGCTTATTTAACTTATATGCAGAGTACATCATGCAGAATTCCAGGCTGGATGAAGCACAATCTGGAATCAAGATTGCTGGGAGAACTATCAATAACCTCAGATATGCAGATGACACCACCCTTATGGCAGAAAGTGAAGAGGAACTATAAAGCCTCTTGATGAAAGTGAAAGAGGAGAGTGAAAAAGTTGGCTTAAAGCTCAACATTCAGAAAACTAAGATCATGGCATCTGGTTCCATCACCTCATGGGAAATAGATGGGGAGACAGTGGAAACAGAGTCAGACTATTTTTGGGGGCTCCAAAATCTCTGCAGATGGTGACTGTAGCCAAGAAATTAAAAGACGCTTACTCCTTGGAAGGAAAGTGATGACCAATCTAGATAGCATATTAAAAAGCAGAGACATTACTTTGCCAACAAAGGTCTGTCTGGTCAAGGCTATGGTTTTTCCAGTGGTCATGTATGGATGTGAGAGTTGGACTGTGAAGAAAGCTGAGCGCTGAAAAATTTATGCTTTTGAACTATGGTGTTGGAGAAGACTCTTGAGTCCCTTGGACTGCAAGGAGATCCAACCAGTCCATCCTAAAGGAGATAAGTCCTGGGTGTTCATTGGAAGGACTGATGCTGAAGCTGAAACTCCAATACTTTGGCCACTTCATGTGAAGAGTTGACTCATTGGAAAAGACCCTGATGCTGTGAGGGATTGGGGGCAGGAGGAGAAGGGGACGACAGAGGATGAGATGGCTGGATGGCATCACCGACTTGATGGGCATGAGTTTAAGTACACTCCGGGAGTTTGTGATGGACAGGGAGGCGTGCTGCTCTTCATGGGGTTGCAAAGAGTTGGACACGACTGAGAGATTGAACTGAACTGAACCTCTTTAGAAAATTTTAGATTCATTTTTCAAACTCCCTCATCTCACTTTTCACCCCTCATGCCACTAGTATTTTATCTATGATTGCATTAAATATACTATTCAAGAAGAAATGACATCTGAAAATGTTACACATGGCTATACATTTTCTTCAAAAATTTTCATCCCCCTTACATTTTTCCTTCATGTTATCTCATATTTTTTGGTATCTCTTTATTATTATTAATTTGTTATTAGTGCAAGAAAAATAGATAAAAGGCACCCAAATGGGAAACAAGAAGTAAAACTGTCATTACTTGAAGATGACAAGATACTACGTATAGGAATACCTAAAGACTCCACCAAGAAACTGTTGGTACTAATATATAAATTCAATAAACTTTCAGGATACAAAAATTAATATATCATTAATATTAACATATTATTAATTATTAATATTGTTATTATTCCAATAATTATTATCAATCCTTGTCAAAATTCCAATGGAATATTTCACAGAAATAGAATAAATTACTGTTAAATGTGCATGAAACCACAAAAGGCTCAGAGTCAAGGCAATCTTGAGAAAGAGGATAAAGTCTGATTTCAATGTATTTTACAAACTTAGAGTAATTGAAACTGTAGTACTGGCATACAGACAGACACATAGATCAGTAGAAAAGAATAGAAATCCCAGAAACAAACTCACATATATGGTCAATAAACTTACAACAAAGGAACCAAGAATATACAGTGGGGAAAGGCTGTGTGTGCTCAGTCACTTCACTTGTGTCCCACTCTTTGTGATCCTGTGGGTTGTAGCCCACCAGGACCCTCTGTCCCTGGGTTTCTCAGGCAAGAATTCTGGAATGGGCTGCCATGCCCCCTTACAAAGGATCTTCCCACCCCAGAGGTTGAACCCAAGTCTCCTGCATCTCCTGCATTGCAGGTGGATTCTTTACCTGCTGAGTCCCTGGGGAAGCCCCTTTTCAAAAAATGGTGCTAGGAAAACTGGACAGCCACAGGCAAAAGAATGAAACTGTACTACTACCTTACACCATATACAAAAATCAACTGAGAATGGGTTAAAACTCCAACGTAAGACCTAAAGCCACAAAACTCCTAGAAGAAAACATAGGTAGTAAACCCCTTGACATCAGTCTTGTTTGTGATTTTTGGCACCAAAGCTGTTTAAAGTAGCCAGATAAAATAAGAGATCAAAAACATTGTTATTAATTTAAAGAACAGGTAACTCTTTAAGTATTTTCCATGCAGTATTTTAAACATATCGATACTAGAAAAAAAATTTTTTTCCTGAAATTAATGTGTAACTGGGCATCCTACATTTTTATTTGCTAAATTTGGCAAGGCTAGCTGCACTGCATGAATCATGCCAAATAATATGACAGCATTATTGTACTGTTTCTGATTTTACTAGGAATGATGCTATAGTGTTTCTCTAAGTACCCCAGGGGTGCTGATCTTAATACCACAAATCCAACAGGGGTAGAAACCACTCGTAAGTTTGTAAACTCAATCCCAACCCAGTGCTTCATATATAACATATGCTTAATACATACTGACTGGATAAATGATATAGATATACTTTGTTATGCTAGTTAGCCAAGTTTAACAAAGACAAAAGCATACAGCTTAGGTTTTATTATTTTGTAAAACTATGTAGGGATGCTTAACTCAAGTGGCAAACTAGACGTGCATACATAAGCAGATGTGAAATAACATAAAGGAACTCAACAGCAATTAAGAGTTTTGGTTCTAGAGTCACGCTGTCGGGGTTCATATATCACCCCCAGTTTTTACTGACTGCCTGATTCTGGGCAAGTTTCCTCCTAGCCTTAGACTGCACATTGATAAATGAGAAGAATGATAACATCTACCTCAGATTTAATGAGGATACATCTGGTAAATTCATAGTAAATAATTAGCACAGTGCCTGGCATGGAGATTTTAATAAATGCTACCCACTAATAAGAGTTATTATTATAGCTACTCTCTTTGAACACTCATCAAGGGCTAAGTACTCTCCTAAAGATTTTTTTTTTTTTTTTTTAGATTTCACATGATTTTTATTGAGGAGTTTGTCTCACTACAGAGAACTCACAGGCCATTAATTAGGATATCGGAGTAAGAGGCTGGGCAGCAAACACGGCTACCAAATGTCATCTGGTTCCTCATGGGAAAAGGCCTCAAAACTTTCATCTTTGTCACTAGATGGTAGCGTGTCCAACTGTGAGCTCTCTCTGAACACCTTTTTGGAACTCTTATCTGTGGTGTCCTGGTCTGGATTCTGTTGCAGGATTTTCATGTATTTCTCTAGAGGATTTTCACCACAAACAGACTTAGATTTGTCTTTCATTTCCTGAACACTTGATTCGTATTCTTTTTCAATTTCCAACTTCAATGATTCTTCAATTAGCCTCCTTTCCTGATCCAGCTTCTCAAGTTCTCGCCGCTCCCTCTGCAGAGTTTCCTGCCTCTCGCTCTGCCTCTGCTCTTCTCCCTGCCTTCGTTCCCTCGCCTGCTGTTCTCGGAGTTTTTCTTCTTCCTTCTGTTCTCCAAGCGATTTCTGGTCGACACCCGAGTACTGAGATGAGATGGGCGTGGTGGGCACAGGGGTTGTAGCGCCGTCCCCATGAGGCATGTCTCCAGCATGATGGAGGCCATCTCTCTCGAACTGCTTTGGCACACTCCCTCCATATTCAAAAGATGGTTCAAATTCCTCATTATCCTTAAAAACAAGCTTGTCCGGATTTGAAAATTCACTTTTGTCTTGAAGTTCTGTAGGTCTTTGATAAAGACCGGCCTTCTGCTCCAGAGGGCTGGACAGCGAGTGCGCAGAAAGGCTGGGCCCGGACTCGGCAGGCGAAGGCTGTGGCTTTCTGTCGGGACAGGTGGCAGTCACAGTGGACCGGCCCAGACCTTCCAGGTACATTTCACTATCAAGGCTTCTCGCTTTGGGGAGTGGCGTGGAGGAGAGCCGTCTGGAGGTTACGCTCTTGTGTGACCTTGAGGCCATGCTGGGCACCTCGGACACCTCGCTCTCGTCTCCTCCGTGTGTGCTCACCGGAGGCTGCTGAGAGGTGACTCTAGCATCCACACACACACACCTCTCGGGAACAGCTGCAGTGATGTTCTTGAAAGCCCCCGGCAGACGCAGCGGGGGTGGGCTCCTGGCTGCCAAGCGGCTCTTGGCAGGGCATTGACCGACGCTTTGATGGTAGCTCTGGAAAGCTTTTCCCAGGCGCTCTGCCTCCTGCTCCAGCTCTCTCACCCTTACCTTGGCACTGGCTACAAACTCGAGGTCAGAATCAGGGGAACTGCCCTCTGTGCTGGCATTTGGGTATTTGAGGATTCGCGGTGTAACTGGGCCTGCTGTCGCCTCCTCTTGTCTCAGAGGATTTTTCAAGAAATCCCCACTGATGTCGCCATCACGAGGCACCGCCCTGGTGCTCACTAACCCGCTGATGGAGTGATTCAGCAGACAGTGCTTCGGGTTGCGGTACACTTCATTCTCTAGCACTGTCTGAGTTTGTTTTAGTTGTGATTTTAAAATTGAAACCTGTGTAGTTAACCTCTTGACAGAAGCATCATATTCTAATACCTGGGCCTTCAGCTGGGTGGAGCGCTCAATTTCACTTTGAAGCTGTTTTTGTAGAGCTTGCTTGTGGGTTTCAAACTCCTTATGCTCAAATGCAATAGCATTTTCTGCTTTCTTTAATTCTTTCTGAAAAATCAGCTGTTCGGGAGACGGCTGAGCTATGCGGTTTAGGAGATGCATGTTTTCACTTTTCATGTCTTCCACTTGTTGTTTAAGTAGTTTATTTTGTGCCTGAAGCTCCAGTTTTCCTTCTTTCAGTAGAGAATAGTCACTCGTCTCTTTAACTTTCTCACTTAGCATGTGGTTTTGCTTTGTTAATGCCAAACACTGTGCTCTGGCAGACTCCAACTCAAGCTCGAGTTCTTTCACACGGTTGATAGAACGATCAAGTTCTTCCTTTTTACAATTAAGAGCTGCAAGTTCCTCTTGCAAATGTATAGCTTTCTCTTTATTTTTCCTTTCATCTTCAATCAGTCTGTTGGTTTTAGTGATATAGTCCTCCTTCAGTTCAAGTTGATACTTTAGAAGTTCGTTCTTGAGCTTTTGGTCATAGGTCTCTTCAATGCTCTTTATATTCAACTCCCGTCTCCTCAGTCTATCAGTCATGCTTTTAGTTTTTTCTTCTTGTAGCCTCTGGGCCAATTCAAAGTCTTCAATTCTTTGCTTCAGCTCGGCTTCTCTGCCTCTCAGCAAATCTATGTCTTTTAGTAGAAGCTGCCTTTGAGCATAGATATCTTTTGTTTCATTCTCCTGGTGCTTTTGAATTCTCTCAAGGGTTATCTTTTCCTGAGACATCAGGGCTTCAGATTTTGCTTGACAATTTCTCTCAAATTCGTTCCGGAACTCAGCAAACTCCTTCTCACACTTCCTTTTCTCTTCCATTTTAACTTTCACTATTTCAGTATCTTTAAAGTATTTCAACTTCTGACTCATTTCTGCCCGTAGCCGCTGTTCTATTTCCCTCTTATATTCGTTTAACTTGACTTCTAAGGATTCTAACTTTGGCTGCTGAGGGCAAGCACCCGCAAACTCATTGTCAATAAGCTGAAGCTTCTCCGCAAGAGAGTCTTTGAAGGGAAACGTTGAACTTGTCTGGGTTCCCATATTGCAACTTTCTTTATTCTGATGATATTCCGCCAATTCTTTCAGAAATTGTATAAGAAATCCTTTTTGGTTTTCTTTATCAAATCCTGAAATCAGTGACTTGTAGAGACTGGATTCAGGACTGATTTTTAAAAGATGCAATAGATTCTGCATAGTAAGTACCTTTTCTTTTGCCAAACCACTTTCCGGAAAGAAGACAGAAAGTGAATACTCACAGCCACATCTCTTTAAGTGATCGGCCACTAGACAATTGGAAGCTCCTATTAAGAGGGAGTTCTCTTCCACTGAGATGGATGGGGACTGCACTTTACCACTTAGAACAGGCTGCATCAGCTCGTGAATCAGCTGGTTTCTGAGTTGTGTCTTGAGTGTGTCCAGTACACCCCGATCCTTAAACGTCTGGTACAGCTTTTTGCGCAGATCATCTTGACTCAACACATCAGATTTGGGGAACATGATGGACCAGAAGAGAATCGGTTATGGTTTACCAGGAGGAACACAGTGAACCTTCCGCTTCGCACTGCTTAGGAACTCGGACGGAGACGCGCACTTCCTGGAAGTTCTGATAGGTGGGCGTGGCTATGGCCCACGCGCGACTCTCGCGGGCGGAGACCGGAAGACTGAAGTCTAGAGAATCTCGCGGGCGGAGACCGGAAGACCGAAGTCTAGAGAATCTCGCGGGCGGAGACCGGAAGACTGAAGTCTAGAGAACTTGCAGCATCGGCTGGAATTCGCGCCGCCCAGAGCCGATCCCAGCCCTCCCCGCCGTCCGGCAAACAGAGCAGCCTTAGTCTTCTCCTAAACATTTTAAATGTTATTTTCAGTTTAAACAATAAAATAGCAGCCTTCCCTTTTGAATCCATTCACTGAAGTAAGAAAAAGAACGTAAGTGATTTAACTTTTTCAGATGTCTCTAAACTGGTAATGAGAGACTTACACAACAGAAAACAATGATTCTCAAATTGTGTTCCTGGGACCAGTATCACCATGTGTACTAGATTTAAATTGCCACTGTTAACAAGTACCACAAATTTAATAATTAAAATATCACAAATGAGGGACTTTCTTGATGGTCCAGTCAGGACTTCCCGCTCCCCATAAGGGGGGGGGGGGGGCCCGATTCCATCCCTGGTCAGGGAACTAGACCCCACAAGCCACAACTAAGAGTTCCATGCCAAATAAAGATCTCTCAGGTTGCAACTAAATTAAAAAAAAGAAAGAAAGAAAGAAAACTCCCGAATGCCACAACTAAGACCCAGTGCAGCCAAAGAAGTAGATAACTGTTTAAAAAATAAATAACACAAAGTATTATCTGTATGTCAGATGCCTGGACCCGGCGTGGCTCAGCTGGTTCTCTGCTTGGAGTCTTCATGAGGGCAGAATCAAGCTGTCGTCAGGGCCGCACTTCTAGAAGCTCTAGGGATGAATCCACTTTCAGATTTATTCAGGTTGTATGGAGAAGGAAATGGCAACCCACTCCAGTACTCTTGTCTGGGGAATTCCACGGACAGAGGACATGGCAAGCTACAGCCCATGGGATCACAAAGAGTCGGACACGACCCTGTGACTGATTTTTCACTTTTCAGTCAGAGTTCAGTTCCTTGTCGGACTGAGGCCCCTGTTTTCTTGAGCTGTCTGGAGCTGTCTGTTTCTAGAACAGACCTGGACCTTGCCTTGTAGCCTCCTCCTCCATCTTTGAAATGAGCAAGGGCATGGTGAATGTTTCTCTGTGCTGACCCCTCCTTCCACTTTTAAGGGCTCACATGATTACATTGGATCCACTCAGAAACTCCGGGACAGCCTACAGTCAGTTGATTAGTAACACCTGAATTCCTTCAGCAAAATCCCTTCACAGGGGTTCCTAGTCTGGAATTTGATTGAATAAGGAGAGCATGGGATTACTGGTGAGACAGCTTTAGAATTCTTCTTTATACCTTGGAACTTTCTAAAATTCAAAATTTCTCTGGCCTCAGCCCAAGGTTTGCTGAATCAGAACTCAGAATGGGGCCCAGCAATCTGTGTTTTTACAAGCCTGTCTGATGATTCTAATCCATGCACACCTACGTTCAAGAACAACTGTGACAAGTATTAGAGTTAAACTACGTGGTTCGATTTCAAAACTTAAAGCCAAGTAAACCAGTTCTCAGTTTTAAAGTGAATCTCTAGAAGGAACTTATTTTAATAAATTTTTTATAGTGTCAATACAGTGACTACATTAATTACATCAGCTATTACTGATTCCAGTTATTTTCATTGTTGATAAGGCAGTTTAACTTTTTAAGTTGAAATATAGTTGATTTACAATGTTGTGTTAATTTTAGATGTATAACAAAGTGGTTCAGTTTTACATATATATGTGTCAACTTCATTTTTAATGGATACAAATGAAATTTTTATTTCCCTAAACAAGTTTTTTGAATGTATCTTCATGGAAAAGAGTCTAGTTTTGAGGGGAAAAGTCCTCAGTCACAGAGGATAATGTGAAATTTCAAATAACTGAGGAATTCCATACAGGAACTTGGAAACCCCTTCAACTTTGGATAGTTAGGAGGATCTAAGAAGTATGTTGCAGGCCTCACTCATCTCTTACTCATTATCCGCCTCCTTGATTTGCAATTTTTTCTTTCTTTTGACTTCTTCTGAATCTCAACTCTAACTCTCAAATGAAATGAGATTGGTGCAGAGAAGTGGGGTGTTAGGGAGAGGAGAAGGAGAGAAAAAAGGAGCTGGCTCCAGAAGACGAGCTTTTGAGTTTCTCAACTGGCCAAATTGTGTGTACATGGTAGTAGTAGTGTTAGTCGCTCAGTCATGTCCGACTCTGACCCCACGGACTGCAGCCCTCCAGGCTCCTCTGTCCTGGAATACTCCAGGCCAGAATACTGGAGTAGATTGCCATTCACTTCTCCAGAGGATCCTCCTGACCCAGGGATCAAACCCGGGTCCCCTGCATTACAGGCAGATTTTTTATCTTTTGAGCTACAGGGAAGAACTATGTGTGTGCATACAGTCAGAAAATATAGGTTGCAGGGGAATTATTTCCTCACTAAAATATGCTAAACAAACCCTTTTATCTTATGTAACTATATTATTATTAAATGTTCTATAGTCAATTTTACAATGAAAGAAGAGTAACAGGGCATAAAATTTCTCTGCAAACAAAATGGCAAAAAACTGACATAGCTGCTCTAGCCTGTCATATAATACACCTTAGTTCAGTCATTCAGTCGTGTCCGACTCTGCAACCCTGTGAACTGCAGCACACCAGACTTCCCTGTCCTTCACTATCTCCTGGAGTTTGCTCAAACTCTAGTCTATTGAGTCGGTGATGCTATCTAACCACCTTATCCTCTGTCCCACTCCAGTACTCTTGCCTGGAAAATCCAATGGACGGAGGAGCCTAGTGGGCGGTGGTCCATGGGGTCGCCATGAGTCGGGCACAACTGAGCCGACTTCACTTTCACTTTTCACTTGTATACATTGGAGAAGGAAATGGCATCCCACTGCAGTGTTCTTGCCTGGAGAATCCCAGGGACGGGGGAGCCTGGTGGGCTGCTGTCTATGGTGTTGCATAGAGTTGGACACGACTGGAGTGACTTAGCAGCAGCAGCAGCATCCTCTGTCACTCCCTTCTCCTCCTGCCCTCAATCTTTCCTAGCATCAGGGTTTTTTCCAATGAGTTGGCTCTTTGCATCAGGTGACCAATACTTGCTACCCATGAAATTCGGGTGTGTGCAATCACAGTTACCTGCAAACACAGCTACCCAGGTGGCTCAGTGGTAAAGAATCCGCCTGTCAATGCAGGGGCCACAGGTTCAATCTCTGGGTTTGGAAGACCCCTGGGGAAGGAAATGGCAACCCACTCCGGTATTCTTGCCTGGGCAATCCCAAGGACAGAGGAGCCTGGCGAGCTATAGTCCACAGGGGTCACAAGAGTCAGACACAACTCAGTGACCAAACAACAAGAACGACAGATCACAGCTATGTATTAACCTTGACAGATGAGTCATTAGAGAATGTTTCCCTGAGTTTCACTTTATACACTTTGAAAAACTCAACCAAAGTCTCAGGGGACTTTGGCCATATAATTGACTTCTTTTATCATATCACACACCATAGGATCCAGGTTCTGGATCAAGTTCAAAAGTCATCACATTACTAGCCTTTTATGTACACAAATGTAGTTGAATTAGTTTTTCACAATGGCTAGAGACTAGTTGAATTAATCTATCATAATTGCTAGAGACTGCAGGGTTTTGTCCCCTTATATTCATATATTAGTTCCTATTGCCCAACGTGATGGGTTTGGGAGGTAGGGCCTTTTGGATGTGATTAGGTCAGGAGGTTGGAGTCCTCTTGAATGGGATTAGTGCCCTTATAAAAGAGACATTATGCATACATTAACCAGATGGTCGTCTATTAACCAGGGATAAAACTCTCAACAGTCACTGAATCTGTAGGTGCCTTGATCTTTGACTTCCCAAGACTCCAGAATTCGGAACTAAACATAAGCCACCCAGCCTGTGGTATTCTGTTATAGTAGCCTGAATGGACTAAGACAATAATGTTTGTTTTGTTGTATTTTAAGTTTCTTAAACGCCTCAAACCACTCTCTACCACCAGCCTCGAAAGCTCCAGAAAGCATTTCTGTAGAACTCTCAGCAGAATCCACACTAAGTCAGGCACACATAGTGAGGACTGTGGGAATGAGGGACCAGATATACAATGAAAATTGTTGAAAGACATGATCGAGGAGTGGAGTCCACTCTATGTTTTAAAAAACATTCCCCCTAAAGCAATCTCACAGCTAAACTTGCCATTTGAAGCTGTGCAGGGAGGAATCTGCTTAAAATGATACAAAATGGTCTTTGGTGCTACCATTTTCCTCTCCCTTGTGCATTCCTGAGGCAGACACAGTTATAGTTCTATTTCAAGTTTAAAAAAAAAAACGCAGCTCAACCTCATCCCCTGGTAATAGACCTGGTTTATCACTCCCCCCACTTATGCATTTACACAGGAGCATGGCCGTTAATGCAGCATGTCAGTAAATGGAGACTCTCAGAGTTAAGGGTTAATCAAAATAATTTAGGTGATAGCAGTTGACTCCTGGGAGAATCGGAGTCCTCATCAGAAGCTGGCTGCATGTGAGAGGGAAAGAAGAAAAAAATCGTGAAAGCCGTGGCTTTTTCAGCAGAAACCTCCAGGTCTCAGCTGGCACACAGGCTCAATTACCGGCTTTTAGCTTAGTGGAAAGTCAAGCCTCCCCAAGCCCACTGGTGCTCCAGGCATTTTATTGGCTCATTAAATATAGGATTTTGCTTTTCAGCTCCAGCCAAATGTGATGTGCTGTCCACACAGAAAGTATGATGAGGACTGGAATAGCTGACACACGCTTCCTTTGCCCCTTCCCCGTGCGTCTCTCTTCCCACCCGCCTCCTAAAGGCTTTATTACCATCACAGGATTCATGTGGAAATAAGCAGTGAGAGGCTCTGTTCATAAAGACTCCCACCTCCATTTGCTTCTTAAAAGGTGTGTTTTCAGCGTGTGTGGGTGAGATTAAGTCACTCAGACATATTTCCTACCCCAAAAGTAGATGACAAATGAGGAAAACAGACCCAGAGGACTTAAATATTACCGAAAAAGCATCAATTAAGCAAACTAAAAAGGCTTAACATCAGAAATCATTCTTGAACAAGAGAAAACAGTGAGAAGCTGCTTGAGACAGGAGAAAGGGTTTTTGCCTCAATTGTTTATCCTGATTGAGGATGTGCGTGCATAGGGCTGGACTATTAGTTAAAGTAAGTTCATACAATGGAAGCGGGGGAGAGTGAAGAGAGATGTCCCGGAGTTCCGGGTTTCCATCCCAGCAGACCCTGGAGGCCCCCGCCTCTCATACTTCCTGATTCCTCTTTTCTCTTTTCAAAGTAAGCCAGCTTAGAAAAACTGAAGAAATATATCTAAAAACAATCTGCAGCACCATTTGTCACACACATAAGCCAACTACATTATTTTTGAAATAGTAAGTATTTAAACAATAAACTCACACAGATGAAGTTTCAGTAAAACTGAACACATTAATATGGCACTGCTGGCATTTAAAGTGGTGAAACACTTAATAGAGAAAACCATAGAGCAGCTGGTAATAGGCAGTAACAACCAAAAGTAAGTTTATACCTTTTGACTAAATGTACATATACTGTAATTTATGTAAAAAAGAAAATTAGTGAGCCCTGTTAGACCTCATGCTAAATAGTTATCCCTAACAGAGATGAATAAGAAATTGTCTTCAGTTACAAACTTCAACCCCTTCCTCTCTAGTAGCGGAAGACCCACTTCCTGAGACACGTGCTGGGTATGGCAGTAACACAGAGAGGAGGCAGAAGGAATGAAGGGGCCTCAATCCCATACATACTGGACGTCTGTGTTGGCTTCTGAGAGTCAGATAGATAGTCCCCGTACTCAAGATGCCTACCATGTCCCAATGATTCCAGCTGAAACTGGTGGTGTAGGCAATGGCCCCAAGAGGATGAAGTAGCCTCATGTATTTGGAGAGCTAGATGTAACATGGTATTTCTGGAGGTAGACAGAGGGAGAGAGGCCAGGCTGAGGGGAACTTGTATATCAAAGAGGCTGCTGAGATGTCACCCTGTACTTGATGGAGGCTCACTGAAGGATCTGGAGAGGGATGACAGAATTAGGTATGTGTTTTACAAAGGTGATTCTGTTGCCAGTGTGAAAAATGAGATGGGTTGGGGTTGGAGGAGCAGCTAGGTTGGAGATCGTGAGACCAAGTAGTCTATTGCAACAGTCCAGATGAGGAATCACCAAGGTTTGAACTAGGTGAGCACCAGAGGGGACAGAGAGAAGAAGATGAATTCAGAAGATCTGCTCCAGCCGGTCTTTGCCATTCACAAGGAAATTATCCTGCAAACTCCCAGTGAATGCATATGGCGGTGTCTGTAGAAGTTCTTGACTTTCTCCCCCCAAATTTGTTTCAAGTTTCCTGTCCTGTGCTCGTCAAAATACCATAATGACTTCTAATTATTTTATTAAATCTTTCTCTTCCATTTGAGTAGTTTTGGCACTCAAACTGGAATGTCCATAGCAGTCCTTTCACTTCACTTCTACACATTAGCTTTATAATACCTTACATTAAATTTTGCCTCAAGATATAATGAAATAACGCTTGTAAAGCAGTTGGTACAGTATCTGGGACAGAGGAAGTATTTAGAAAGTGTTTAGCAACAAAATGTAATCTAAAGTCATGCAACTAATTTTTTTTTTCCAGTTAATGGATATGAACCTCTACCTCAGGTGAGATGGGTTTTAAATAAAATTTCAGGATGCATGCAAATATACAAAAATAAGGGTTTTGATACACAGGCATTAAATAGCTTTTGTTAAAAATAATATAGTGTACTAATAAATAAGGATGCCCAATTGTTAAGTGGAGAGAGTTGAATATATAGCATGATCTTATTTGCATAAATAAAAAAGTTTTAAGAAAGTATTAAATTTTGCAACTCAAAGTATCTCCTTTTACTTTCAGAAAAAAAGTGATGAAAAAACTCAAAATTGTTTCAGGGAAAGTACTCGTGTGTTATTTTCAGGATACCATGGTTTATATTGCCCTACAACATTTTTGGAGACTTTTGTTGGCAACACCAGTTCTCATGCTGAGAGTGGTTAAGGATGATGCGAAGTGATTTCTCAGTTGCTGCTGAGGTGTTTTTAGGTCCATGCTCTGTAAACACATGTATTTATGGTGTGCTGTTTTTGTTTCTTAGTTTTTAATCTTTTAAGAGTTTACGTGTCTGTCAAATGTCATTTAATGTCACTGTGATTCATGCAAATTGCAGATTCTACACCTGTTATAAAAACAGAGGTTATCACCTACAGTGAAACAAAGTGAAAGGTCACCTCCCTGAGGAGCCGCTTCGCCAGAGGAAAAGCCTCAGCACAACGTTGTTAACATGTAAGAGCCAAGTTTGAAACGTCCCTGTGAGACAGATGATACGGAGCAAGAATTCCTTGAGATGCAAATGAACGTAAGTGAGAGCAGTACAGTTAAGGTCTTGTTACTGAAAGTATAGTTTTCTAATCAGCAATATCAGCATCACCTTGGAGCCTCTAAGAGATACAGAATCTCAGTCCCTACCCCAGACCAACTGGATCAGAATCTGCATTTTAACAAGATCACCAGGTGATCTGTGCTCATTTCATATGCAAGCAAGGTCATGCTCAAAATCCTTCAAGCTAGGGTTCAACAGTATATGAACTGAGGACTTTCAGATGTACTAACTGGATTTAGAAAAGAGAGAGGAACCAGAGATCAAATTGCAAACATCCGTTGGATCACAGAAACAGCAAGGGATTTCCAAAAAAAATCTACTTCTGCTCCATTAACTACACTAAAGCCTTTGACTGTGTGGATCACAACCAACTGTGGAAAATTCTTAAAGAAATGGAAATACCAGAGCATTTTACCTATCTCCTGAGAAACCTGTATTCGGGCCAAGAAGCAACAGCTAGAACCAGGCATGGGACAACTGACTGGTTGAAAATTGGGAAAGGAGTATGTCAAAGCTGTACATTGTCACCCTGCTTATTTAACCTATATGCAGAGTACATCATGTGAAATGCCAGGCTGGATGAATCATAAGTAGTAATCAAGATTGCTGGGAGAAATATCAACAACCTCAGATAAACAGATGATACTACTCTACTGAAAGAAAGTGAAGAGGAACTAGAGTCTCCTGAGGAGCATGAAAGAGGAGAGTGAAAAAGCTGGCTTAAAACGCAACATTCAAAAAATGAAGATCATGGCATCCAGTCGCATCACTTCATGGCAAATAGGTGGGGAAAAAGTGCAAACAGTGACAGACTTTATTTTCTTGGGCTCCAAAATCACTGCAGACAGTGACTGCAGCCATGAAATTAAGATGCTTGCTCTTTGGAAGAAAAACTATGAGAAACTGACACAACATGTTAAAAAGCACACACATCACTTTGCTGACAAAGGCCCGTAGTCATAGTTATGGCTTTTCCAGTAGTCATGTAGAGATGTGAGAGTTAGACCATAAAGAAGGCTGAGCACTGAATAATTGATGCTTTCAAATCGTGGTGCTGGAGGACTCTTGAGAGTCCTTTGGACTGCAAGGAGATCAAACCAAGCAGTCCTAAAGGAAAACCACCCTGAATATTCATTGGAAGGACTGATGCTAAAGCTGAAGCTCCAATACTTTGGCCACCTGATGCAAAGAGCTGGCTAATTGGAAAAGACCATGAAGCTGGGAAAGATTGAGGACAGAAAGAGAAGGGGGCACCAGAGGATGAGATGGTTGGATGGCATCACTGACTCAGTGGATAAGTTAGAGCAAACTCCAGGAGATAGCGAAGGACAGGGAAGCCTGGTGCGCTGCAGTCCATGGGGTCACAAAGAGTCGGATATGACATAGCAACTGAACAACAACAACTGGATGATTTGTAAGCACATTAGCACTTGAGGAAGCAGGAGTTAAAACCAGTGGCTTATTTGGTCATCATCATTAACTTTTTTTTTTTCATGAAAAAACATTTTCTATATTCATTTTTTTGTTTTTTGTTTTAAACTCACATTACTCCAGCATAACTATTCTATCCACTTGAATGTATACCTCTAATGCTGCTGTTTTCTTGTGGAAAACTCATTTGTAAATTTTTTTAAATGGCCCACTTTTAAGAAACTAATCATCACTTCCGTTGAAAGAAGAAAATATTATAAGGGATGGACTTTAAAAGGAACCCAAGAGGGCTGCAAACCACAAAGTCAAAGATTTATTGGGATGCAGAATTGACTTGACTAAGTGAAATTGGATATGGAGACAAATGCAAGAGGAATTGTGAAGAGTAGCACCTTGATTTCTGGCTGAGGTAAGAGGATGGAGGCTGGAACTCATTCACCAATGAAATATGTAAGGTTTTGGAAGGAAAAACCATATGTTCAATTTTTGGACATGGTGAGGGTTTGTATATTTTCCAGATAGAGATGTAAAAAGGCTGCTGGATATAACAAGTCAGACCCAGGCAAGAACTTTGGGTTGATATGAGGGTGGGGCCCTTATGATAGGCCCAGAGCAGTGTCCTACACCATCGGGATTCAGGTCTGGTACCTTCACTTTATCTCTATCCAGTACTATCCATTTAATAACCAGCATCCCTCTGACATCTTCCACAACGTTCATGCAATCCAGAATGTGTCAGGACTGATATGATGTATCCACAACCATATCATCTCTACTCCCCAGCAGTGGAGGGACCGACAAGTCCATCTTAGGTGAAAGTCCCTCAGTCATGTCTGACTCTTTTGATCCCATGGACTATAGCCCATCAAGTTCCTCTGTCCCTGGGATTCTCCAGGCAAGAATACAAGAGTGGGTTACCATTCCCTTCTCCAGGGGATCTTCCTGACCCAGGGATCGAACCTGAGATTCTCGAATTGCAGGCAATTTTTTTTTACTGTCTGAACCACCAGGGAAGCCCTCTTATGAAGGCTATCTGGGGGCAATTTTAGGAAATTTGCACCAAAGTGGATTGGATCCAGTTAGGAAAAATGCAGGTATCTTATGTGATCCTAAGTCAGGTGACGACTGGACTTCTCTCCCAAATTCTTCAGCCTAAAACCAGAGGTAGCTATAGCCACTTCACTGACATGTGCAAGATGTATATCTCATAACTTGTGCACATCATGGTTTTCTTTGAGACATTTCCTAACAGCTGCACTGGTGCCCTTCCTTCTGAAATAAATACTGACCTTAGACTAAAGCAGAATTTAGCCCTGAAAGGTAAAGTCTGAAAGCTGCAAGTAAGAAAAGAAATAATATATTAGGTAATGTCTTCCTAAAGTATGGAATCATTAAAAAAATCTTTCAGAGAAAAATTAACTTTTTTGTGTGTATTTACTTAAAACTTTTGGTTTTTTAAATCCTGACAGTGCAACAAGGAAAGGCATTGCTTTAAATTGATACAATAAATTCAAAAGAGAAACTATTCACTGCATTTGGATTTTTGAATTTTTCAAAAATTTCTTTAGTATACAATATCAAGTACAGAAGTCAAGTTTATTGGGATAATTTTTCTTTTATAAATAGCACCACCTCTGGACAACAGGACTGCTGCAGGTGCAGAAGAAAAAGCACATTCATCCTCATTTCATAATGTTTCTTTAATTAAAGGGGATATTTAAATTCTAAAAATAGACAACCTGATTTAAGCAGGAATGAAATAGCACATTTCAGGGAGGAGCTTGTGTTTCAGCTGAGCTTGGCTATTTGGGGGACTGACTGCTTCTTTCTGTGTGGAGGCTATTTTCCCAGAATCAGAGAAGAGGTGCCTATGAAAGGTAAATACCATTTCAATGTTAAGTCAGGATCTTTCATTTAGGCTCAGTGTCTTGCCTCTGATGCTCTCTAATCTCATCAAAACCAACACAGGAGGAGAAAGCAATTTAACAGAAAAAAATTTTAGTCAGTGGCCACATGTCTTTTATATAAACTCATGGAAAGTGTCCAAATAACTTAATCATTTTGCTAAGTAGCTTTTCAAGATACTATCTACTTTCAGTAAACATACGTAGGAAACTCAAATGAGACCACAGAGGTGGGAATGGGGATGTGACCATTCACTGGCTTGGAAGAGCCTGATCACAATAAAATCAGCTGCTCAGGCAGTTTCTTCTTGTATTGGCCACTTTGACCACAAAAGAAACTTCTCATGGATTTCACATAATTCATGATTCCCTGAGCTTCCTTCTTTAATGACAGGCTAGGCAAAAGATGACTTCAAAGATTAGGTGGAGATTTTATGGCCCTTACTGATCAGCTGTGTTTACTTCAGACTCCACTTATAGAACTACTTGTCAGGAGCTGTTCTGTATCCTTCACACACAGTATTTCATTTGATCCTCATACTGTCTCTGGCAAGTCAAGTTTCATTTCTAGAGATGCCTATTATTTTCTCTTTACTCTTACCTGCTTATCACACTTCAGGGAGGGGTTGGCTTTCATATGACAAAATCCTGATCCACCACTCACGATGGACTTGACCAGAGCCAAATATTTGACAACAGGTAGACTGTGCCATCAAATCCATATTGTTAGGAATTCTCAGTTGGATATAGATAAACCAGGTTAGTCTCTGTTGAACATCAGAACAGATAAATGTCTGATGGAGAGGCCATGTTGGATCCATTGCAAATCTTGGGGAGAATGAGAAATGAGGCAGATGAAGGCTGCATGGCCTTAGGACAGACTGACTGACTCAGAAGTCACATTGGTGCCTGGCCGTATTTCAGTTCCTGGATTCACTTGCTTATGAGGTCTGCCACACTTCCTGTTCTTGGAAGGTCAAGAGACAGCCTGAATCCTTACAGTTATTTCTCCTTTCTTCTTAAATTACTTTGAGCAAGTTTCATTCAATATAACACAATGGTCTCTAAGAGAATATTCTTATTCTTATTTTGTTGCCACTCTGAGAGTCTAAGCAAGATGTTCCCCAAGATCACGCAGATAGTAAAAAGTGGAATTCAACCCCAAGTTTGTCCTTTCATCACAGATTAAATTTAGATCTAAACATTTCAACATACATTGTGGATCATTAAAGCTATCTGAATCTACTAAGCTAGAGCCTCTGTGATTTCAGGGGTTATTACCATGTCTTCTTAAAGTTTAATATGCAAAAACAAATGCTCATTGGAGACAGACAGGCATAGAGTTTCTGTACTTTCATCTCCATCGTTAAGTTGAGGGAAGTGAAACTTCCTGCTTTCTAGCTGAGTTGGCCATCTCTCAAGGACTCTAATTGTAATTGCTTTTGCAGAACACATAGATCTCCAGTAAGTTAGATGCATCTCCTCTCAAGAAAAAATTCTGTTTTCCTCTGGTCAATTTTCTATGCACAATTTATCATCACTAGACCATCCTTATTGTTTAGCTTCATGGACTGTTTCCCAGAAGAAATTGACATATTTTTTTCTCTCAACTAGCCATGAACTCAGAGTGACTGGTGTAACTTCTGTAGAGCCCAACTTCAGAGCTGAGCAATTGGCCTTTCTTTATGGAGAATGAAAGCTCACTTAAATGATCCTATTACCCTTTCTGAGACCCATTCCTGGGATGGGAGGCCTCCCTCTCTATCACTCCATATAACTACTTGGCTCACAAGAATCTGGACTCCAGCCACTCTTTGATTCAGTGATTATGTGCATGGGTTAGGTTAAGATGTTTTTATTGTCTTTCAAGGTGTTTTTATTGTGGTTCAAGTGAAAAACCATCACTTGCTACAAATCTGTTAATTTGGGTTACTTTAAATTCATTACATTCCAAGTATTAAAATGTCAACAAGAATTTTAAAAGAATCATCCAGATTCCCACCACTCTAATAAATTACCTCCCTCAGTTTGTCTACATAAAAAACATACAAAGAAATGAACTCTGGACACATGTATACTTTTTCCCTAGTTGTAATCATAACAGATGCTACTTTGTATTGAGTTTCCCTTCAGCTAACTAGTCAGGAAGCACTTTTCTCTACTGCTAATTTTTAAAATTATCATTTAGGAGGTCACATCACCTATGTCAGATGCTAAAACCTTTCAGTGCTTCCAGTTATTTCATTCAACAATTCTCAATCTGGTAACTACTTAGCTTTTTAGATGACCAGCTCATAGTCACATCTTTAGCACAAGTATTGACAAGCATAGGCCACATGCAACCAAAAACCCAAATGATAACAGGAGAGCCAATGCCAGGCTAGTATCAGCTTTTCATCTGCCTGGAAGTGGGTAAATACACACCCATTACTTCTTTGGCAGAAGATTGTAAGAGTTTTCTTCATACCTGATTTAGGGACCCAAAGCAAGAGATAAAGAAGCTGGGGATCAAGGCAACGAGGTCTTTTGTCCTGAGAGCAATGCCAGTCAGTAGGAGACAGGCAGTTCCAAAGGCAACTCGTATTTTTCATGAGCACTTAAAGGCTGTGTGCCTCTCTCTTCTGTGCAGATAGGTCCCAGATGTGTGACAGGGAAATCCACGATTGCGTTTGCTCCCTTCTGACCATGGCAAAGACTCAGAGGCACCTGAGATACCTCTGGAACTCTTAGGGGAGATCTTTGAATTTTTTTTCCTCTAGACCATCACTCAGTGATTCTGGAAGGCTTGTGTGCCTTTTTTGGCTAGTGGAAAAGGCAGTGATTTAGGCCTGTAGGAATGTAAATCTGGGCAAGCAAAAACCTACTAATTATCCTAACACATACACACACACACACACACACTCCAAAACAAATCAATTAATTTCCTTGTCAAACACAAAGACATGGAACCACACAGTAACACAAAAAGCAAAAGGACTTAAAGAGAGATATTATATGTTTCTCCGTGTGCTTATGCTGACCATCGCTCAGCCTTACTTTTATAAGCGGATTAACTCTTCTTTCTAAGTCAAGTTTCAATGTTTAAAAAGGTAGACTCTCTGCTACTACATTACTCAGGTGCCAAAAACTCCGATATACTCAATGGGCCTACTCTGGGTCTTTCTTGATTCTGAGAAGCCTGTCTCTGGTCACCATCATTCTTCCAGATCGTAAGTACCTCTGATCAGGAGCGGCTCTTTTTGTGATGGTCTCCATTCTATTCCTCCCGAAGCAGCCTGAAATACCCTGTCTTCTCCTGCCTGTTACAGTGGCCACAATGATGGCACTCTCAGTAAGACTAAGTAACTCAGCCATCATCAGTAACCTTGCCATTAAAGATCAGATCATTTTAAACCACAACCAACATAGATTTAATGCAGTCAAGCCATTGTCCCAACAATTCCAAATTAAGTATGTACATATTCAACATGTGTGCTAGGGAAACTTCTAAAGAAGGAAATAGTATTTGCTGAGCCTCATGCTTGCTAAGTACGGTCATCATCTTGATTTTACACACTTTCACCAGCCTTTTTGGAGAAGGAAATGGCAACCCACTCCAGTATTCTTGCCTGGAGAATCCCATGAACAAAGGAGCCTGGCGGGCTACAGTCCATGGGGTCGAAAAGAGTCAGACACGACTGAGCAACTATCACACACACACAAGACAGTTTTAACCTAGAGGTTTCATTACAGGTAATCTGTTGAGAGGGCTTCCCTGGTGGCTCAGTGGTGAAGAATCTGTCTGCCAATGCAGGAGACTCAGGTTCAGCCTCTGGGTTGGGAAGATCTCCTGGAGGATGAATAACAACCCACTCCAGTATTCTTGCCTGGGAAATCCCATGGACAGAGGAGCCTGGTGGGCTACAGTCCCACAGGGTCACAACAGAGTCAGACATGACCTAAGAGACAAAACAACAACAATAATCTGTCAAGAATGATAGACAGCTTTAAAGTTATCAACCCGTGGTAACTTGAAAAACTTGAATTTTAATTAAACACCTTAATTAAAATGAAAAACTAAGCTGAATGGACGTTCCTTCTCTCTTATTCTCCTTGACCGCTCTGTGGCATTTGACATTCTTGCTCACCTACCCCTCCATCTCCACCCTGGCTCCGAGGCGCCCACAACTATGTTAGCTTTGCTCTCGTTTCTTGCCACTGCACCTTTATTGCTCCCTTCATGGTTTCTTCCTGTTTCCTCAGGGGGTTCATCCACTCCAAATACCTGCAATTATCATCTGCATGTGGCTTCTTAGGATTAGTTGAGAGTACTAAGTAATGGAAACGAAAACTGAATCAATATAAAAGTGTAAAAGATATTGAAGGATCCCACGCAAGAATGAAGCTGTGCCTTAGGAAGCCCTGAGAATAGGGGCTCAAAAGATGTGAGCTTTTCTTCTTTTGCCTATTTTGTTTTCTTTTTGTTTCTGTTTCATTTTCCTTTGTGCAGACCGAATTCACACCTCTTTCATCACAGAGACCATGGAGACTAGGCTCCAGTGTCTGGGTCTCAATTCCAAGTCTCTAAGAAAGGATCTGGATTGGCTCAGCTTAGGCTTGGGTCTTGAATGAATCAACTCTGACTGTGGGTCCAGTCAAGGGGAAGAGTAAGGTGCTCACCTAGGGCTGACCAACTATGACTAAGTGGTCATTAGAACACGGTAGCTCTGGTCACCTCCAGACTTAACCTTTTACCTGGGAACAGAAAAGTGAGTTCAATATTGTCACATGCTGCCACCTCAGATTCAACAAACTCATCCGTGATAGGGCTTCCCTGATGGCTCAGTTGGTAAAGAATCTGCCTGCAATGCAGGAGACTGCAGTTTAATTCCTGGGTCATGAAGATACCCTGAAAAAGGGATAGGCTACCCACTCCAGTATTCTTGGGCTTCCCTGGTGGCTCAGCTGGTAAAGAATCTGCCTGCAATGTGGGAGACCTGGGTTTGATCCCTGGGTTGGGAAGATCCCCTGGAGAAGGGAAAGGCTACCCACTCCAGTATTCTGGCCTGGAGAATTTCACACCTGAGAAACCCAAACTATCGGCACTTCCAGGATTATGTTCCTTGATAGTTTTAGGTTAAAATCTCTACAGTTCTCCACAGTTGGTATTTTTTAGGCAGTTAAGTATATTAGTTTATTTTCCCTTTAAATCATGCATTCCTTTGTATCTCCTATGTTTTTCATGACTCCAATATAAAATAAAAATTAAAAAAAGCACATACTAGATCTGAAAAAATTAAAAAATAAATTTCAAAATATAAAAACATATAAGTTCATAAGATTAAAGAGAATAGTAGGGGAAGGTCTCTTTATGATCCGAAATTAATTAATTAATCACAAGTGAAATGCAAAGCAGGTTGCCAGATAGTCTATTAATTATCAATTGTAATAAAGTAATTACCTCTTCTTATGATGCTGTCACAACTTTGGTGTTAATGACCATATTCTCAGTGACAGTAAAAAGCCAAAGTGGCACCCACCACCTGATGATAACCTGATTTCTTTGGATGTGAAGTTTTGTACTCCTATTTTCACAAATTACAGAAAAATAATTGTTTTTGTGAGCTATTTTCTTGGGAACATAATTTTTAGACTGATTCTGTCATCAAAGATTTATGACATTTGCCATATTTCAGTTTGTGAAGAAAATAAACAAAGACTCATTGTTTCACCCTTTTTTCTTCAAGAGGCATTGCCTTAACCATACTCACAGATGCACATGTATAGTCAGGTATAAACATATTTGCCAGTGAGATCATCCCTCCTAGGGGAGAAACAAAGGTAGAAAGCCAAATGCCATCTGAGTATAAAATCTATCTCTTTTTCCAAAGAAATAAGCACCAATCTAACTCAAAATTACATAATAAAGTGGATAATTTTTCATGTACATGTAGGTATCAGCAAACAATCCTTTCTCACAGTTCTCCCAAAGTGTCCAACCATGAGGTCAACTCTCAACACTCATCATATGTCATGTTCCTTGTAATCAGTTGCAAAAAGCTTTCATGGGACAGACAGTTGCTTAGAGAGAGTGAATCTGTGCCACAGAGGATCTGGCCAACATCAAGTCCAGCTCTCACACCACCTGTTTTCTTTGGAATGCCATCTCTGTTTTAAATCTTTCATTCAATGCACATCGGAAAAAAGCACTAAGGAGTGGCAAACCTAATTTGTTGCACTTTTTGTCTCATACCATGGGAAACATCTACCCAAACAGATGCAGCAAAAAGATGTATTTTTAACAGCATGGTTGGTTTGTGTTCCTCCCACTTGCTCAACATAGTAACACATCTGCCTGGATGGCAGAGGGGTTTGGGGAAGAATGGAAACGTGTATATGTATGGCTGAGTTCCTTCACTGTTCACCTAAAACTATCACATTGTTAATTGGTTATACCCCAATATGAAATGTTTTTGGTATTAAAAAAAATAGGTCTTCAGATAGATGTTTTTCAGGAGCTGATTTCTTTTTTTCTTTTAGCTTTCAACTCAAACAGCAACCAGCTTTTAGTTTTTGTATCTTTTGAACTTTTTATTTTGTGTTGGGGTATAGCCAATTAACAATGTTGGCATAGTTTCAGGGGAACAGCCAAGGGACTCAGCCAGACATATACATGTACCCATTCTCTCCCAAACCCCCCTCCCATCCAGGCTGGCACATAACACGGAGCAGAGTTCCATCTGCTATACAATAGGTCTCTGTTGGTTATCCATTTTAAATCTAGCAGTATGTACATGTCCACCCCAAACTTCCTAGTTACCCCTTCTCACCCTGCCCCACTCCCCCAACTCCAGCAACCTTAAGTTCACTTTCTAACTCTGTGAGTCCAGGAGGAGATTTCTTGAGCTGAACCCGTGTATCCCCTCATATCTAGAAAAGCACTGAAAGCATCAGTTGTGACATTTGCTCCTTGTGATTACCAGCAAGGCTCTGATGTGTGCCTGACTGCACGTACCCCCTTCACTAAGATCATATACAATGCTGACCTTCCCCGTCCCTCTCTGGAGCAGTTTCTCAGAGCTATTTGAGATGCTGTCTCCTGGGATACAGTCCTCATTTTGCCTCCAGTAAAACTTAACTCACAACTCTCACATTGTGCTTTTTTTTTTCCAGTTGACAGTATTTTCATTTACACAGACACACAATTAGTTTTCAATGCATACCACAGGAAAGGGTCAATGATTACCTTTCAACTCTAAAGTCTGCAAAGTACACAGAAAAGTATGACAAAAACCAGAAGCAAAACCACAACAGGCACGGTTTCAGAAGATCTAGTTTCAGGTCCGTCTTCCCTTCTCCATGACTGGGTGGCTTGAGAAAGTAACCTCTCTGGGCCCACCTTGTCTCAACTCACAGGCAAGACTTTTTCCAGTTCAAAAGTTTTCTGCATTCTAAATCCACCATCAGATTCATAAAAGCAACCTACAGTCTATACCTATTGTGCTTTTGGCACATTTGTGAATTACAGAAAATCTGTTCATAAGCAGTTAGGCATATTCTACAGATAACACTAACACTACTGTAAATTGCATTTACAAGACTTGTTTTGAGGGGCAGAAGAATCGAGGCTGGGATGGATATTGGTAAAAATCAAATTTTGGTTTGAAAGCCTACTAAGAACTTCTAAAGTCTTCATGAATAAATTGAATTTTAAATTGTTTTTAAAAATGAAAGAAAAGGAGAAATCAGAGGAGGGAAATTTGATATTGTGGGAAAAGTAGGAACAGTTAACTTTTCTATGAGAAAATATTCCCCGAAATACAGTAGTTTAGAGTTAAGTGGAGTTCTGGTTTTTTTTAATGAGGTTATCCACTTAAGTATGTATATTAGATTCACTGAACTATTTATATTAGATCTGCATTCCTTTTTCTCATTTATCACTGCATATTAATCTTATTTGTTCTACCACTCTTTTGAGATTATTCAGGTTTTCTATCACGGTGCTTCTTATGGTATTCCTAATCTGAAAACAAAAATACATTACGTCTACTTTTAAGCTCAGAAGGTCAAGTTTCAAACATGAAAATTATTATCAATAATTAAACCAAAACTCATGTCAGAAGCCACTCTGGGACAAGAATTTTGGCCTTTGAGTCCTGAGCCTATTTTTATTTTGATGTATTCCATGTTTATTTTTGCCTCATAGTCCATTAAAAAAAAAAGCAGCAGTAAACATGTGATGATCACCCTTTGTATTTTCACAATTAAGGTACTGTTTTTATGTTAAGTTGAACTTTTTCCCCTGGGGCATTAGAGAAATCTCATGTAAGAACTCTCAAGATGCCTTAAATACTAAAAATAGACAAAATCCTGCCCAGAAAATCTTACTTTCTCAATATCATTTAGATTCACTTGGGAACATGAAGATGAGTAACACTAACTATTGTTTTGGAAAGCACAAAATATTCTAGGCTTTGTTAAAAAGTATATGGAATGCATAAAAAGTGAAGTTTTTTTTTTTTTTTTTTTTTTAAAAAAACACTAGAGAGATGTTTACTGTTGTCACTTGAGGGCTCTATAGCAAGCAAACAAAAAAACCCCAACAAAATAGAGGGATTTCGAGAAAAATATCACTGATGAATAGAATTTTAGGAAGCAAGAATTATGCTGCTTGGAGAAAAAAATAAAATTTAATACTTAAGTTTATGCCTTAAGATTTATGAGGAGTTTTCTGAGTACAGTTGATCAGATTCACACACATTAAAAATGAAGTTCAATTAAAAGCACTGGTATGTGAGGGGGGCAGGAGGGATAAACTGGGAGACTGGATTGACATACACACATTCAGTTCAGTTCAGTTCAGTCACCCAGTCGTGTCCGACTCTTTGCGACCCCATGAACTGCAGCCCGCCAGACCTCCCTGTCCATCACCAACTCCCGGAGTCTACTCAAACCCATGTCCATTTAGTCGGTGATGCCATCCAACCATCTCATCCTCTGTCGTCCCCTTCTCCTCCCACGTCCAATCCCCCCCAGCATCAGGGCCTTTTCCAATGAGTTAACTCTTCACATGAGGTGGCCAAAGTACTGGAGTTTCAGCTTCAGCATCAGTCCTTCCAATGAATACTCAGGACTGATCTCCTTTAGGATGGACTGGTTGGATCTCCTTGCAGTCCAAGGAACTCTCAAGAGTCTTCTCCAACACCATAGTTCAAAAGCATCAATTTTTCGGCACTCAGCTTTCTTTATAGTCCAACTCTCACATCCATACAGGACCACTGGAAAAACCATAGTCTTGACCAGACGGACCTTTGTTGGCAAACTAATGTCTCTGCTTTTTAATATGCTATCTAGGTTGGTCATCACTTTCTTTCCAAGGAGTAGCATCTTTTAATTTCATGGCTGCAGTCACCATCTGCAGTGATTTTGGAGCCCCCCCCCCAAAATAAAGTCTGACACTGTTTCCACTGTCTCCCCATCTATTTGCCATGAAGTGATGGGACCAGATGCCATGATTACTATATATAAAATAGATAACTAATAAGGACCTACTGTGTAGCACAAGCTATGGTCTATGTGGGAAAATCTAAAAACGAGTGGATATATGCATAGCTGATTCATTACGTTGTACAAAAGAAACTAACACAAGATTGTAAATCAACTATACTCCAATATAAAGTAACAACAACAACAACAAAAGCACTGGTATGTAGGCTAGATATGTTCAATCTCCTCTTTTGGAGATCCTGAAAAGGAACAGATTCTTATATTTCAAAAATCCTACCTGGCTTTGGAATAGAGCAGAGACACTCTCAAAATGCTTTTCATGCAATAATAGGAAACTAAGTTGAGATGATTTCCAGGAACCTCTAAACTTCAGTTAATGTCATAAGTGAAAGAGGAAAAAAAAAAAAGAGAGAGAGAGAGAGTATCTGTCTTTCTCACAGGATGCTGTATCGGTTTAATACAACCGACATGAGTTGTTAATGTGTGAAAAAAAACGCTACAATTGTCGTGACACAGTCTCCCTCTCAGTGAGTATAATCCAGCAGTGGAGGCAGCATGAACGAGTCTAATAATATAAGCCAGAGTGACTGAAATCCTGTAATGGAGGAATAAATCAGTAGTGGGGAAAATGATTGATTGCAACGGAAAGGGTGGGAAAGGTTTCACAGGAAAAGCAACATCTAAGCTGAACTTGGAGTATAAGAAAGACCTCAAGTAGCAAAGAGATACAGGGGAAAGGGCATCAGTCTTGGAGTTAACATCCCAGGTTCTGCTCCACATCTGCCCGCACCACTCACTCGCCTAGAGGCATTTCCGGCACAGGAAGGGCCCTGAACACTGGGCTTTGTCTGCCTTGCTGTTGGCTTAGACAGGAAAGAACAGCAAAGTCTACTTACACATTTCATGTGGGCTGAGCTGTTTCTGCCTACTTGTACACAGCAATGAGACCAACCCATGAGATTCTGTCCTGAATCCTAGTCTTCACGTTCTGCTCCCCAAGTGGGGAGAACCCATGCTTTAGGATTGTAATCCCTGATCTTGCCAATTGCCAAATTCTTCTGGTTGAGGGCCACAGATGGACACCTGCCATCCAGTTTTAGCTGCTTTAATTGGATAAACACATTGTTTGTTATTCTTCCAACATTTCTTTTAAAACTGTACTGGTTGTACTATTTTATCCGTTTTTCATTTAAGGTATTAACTTTAAAAAGTTAACTTTCCCTTTTTACTCTCCATCCCTCCCCCCATTTTTTTTACTTTTAACAGAGAACAAAAAGCAGTGATAAGGGATTATAATAATAGTCCTATAGCGAGTCCTGCCTCAAACCGGGAAAATTAGTACAACTAATCCTAACCCTAATTGTGGCTGCATTCCACATTAGCTCAGCATCAATATTTTCAGGGCCCAGGTTTAGATTTCTGAATGGGAGCAAATCTATTTACACATCAATCCAGGCTTCAGGATCCAAATTTTGCACCTGAAAATATGGATATTATAAAAAATTGTTAAAAACATTAAGATCCAGTAAATAAACAGGCAAAGTAAAAAAAGTGAACATTCACAAAAGACACTATAGTAAAAATGTAGGGAAAAAATAACTTTATACATACATACATATATATATATACATACATATATATATACATATATATATGTATACCTATCATAGTAAAAACAACAACAAAATATCCTATCCTAGAAAGGATAGTAAAGAAGAAACTAAAAATCTCACACACAGCTGCTGGCAATGTAACTGGAAAAACTTTTATGAGAATGTATTTCACCATAAAATGTTTCTTATTCTATGATGCCATCTAACAGAATTTATACTAAGAAAATGAGCTCAAAGAAGGAAAAGCTGTCAATTGACGGGGCTACTGTAGAAATTTCTTAAGGGGTCTTTCGGTTTCCATAATGTGCTACACGAACTCCCGAGCCTCTCCACCGCCCAGCACAACCTATTTCCAACGAAGCAGTGGCAGCGACCCATTCCTACACCCAGGACTCTCCCACGGCTCCTCACTCACAACCAGAGGCCACGTCTGAGGGTCACGCAAGGCCCTCCCTGCTGCCTCCTGTCACTCGGCTCTCACTCTCCCCTCCAGCCACTCAGCCTCCTTGCTGTCCCTCCAGGCTGGTCACGCTCCTACCTGAGGGCCCTTGTCCCGAGCGTTTCCTTAGCCTCAGTTCTGTTCCCCCAGAGACCCACATGGGCCCATTTTTGCTTCTCCACCTTTTTCCTGGCTGTCGTCTTCCCAAGATGCCTGTCTTTGACCTCCTCGGTTCAAAACTCTAATTCACAATCCTATCCCTGAATAAAAGCTGGATTTCTGATTCTCCCTTCCCTCATTCTCTTCTATATACTACAAAATTACTTATAATGTTTATGCTCTTTCTTCTCCACACAAAATACAAGGTCCACAAGAGCAGGGATTTTTGTCAGTTTTGCACTGATATATCCTAAAAACTTGGACTACATTGAACTTATACACAGACAGTCAATAAATCACTGTTGAATGAGTGAAGTTTAAAATAGCAAAGAGGAGGAAGCATGTCTGAAAAACAGGGTTGGCTAATCAAAATTACAGTAATGGGATGCATTCTGGACTGATGTCATTAAACCCCCAAATCTTTCTGCATTGATTGGACCCATTGAAACCAGGTACTTTAAAAAGAGGAAAGAGCCCTTTCTGTGTCGGGGATTCTGAACAGAGAAGGGGAAGCCCTGGAGGCTTCCCTCGCGGGGTCTGAGGACAGATGGAAAAGGACTGACAGCTGTCCTGCCGGACCTGATGAGAGAGAGCTCAATAAATATTTTTTGACTGAAGGGAAGAACAGCTTATGCCTTCTGTCCTGGCTGCACTGGGCTCCTGGCTCCTTTTAAGGTAGGGAATAATCTGAGGAGTGGAGCTTGTTTCCAACAAATAGGGCAAATGTCAGCTTGGCCACAGGAACCCTGGCCTCTGGCTAACAAGGGCTCGCGTGTTTCATGGAGCTCTCCCGACTTCTGCTGCCACCGCTGTCTTCCCTGCTCCCATCAGAGCAGAGCCACCTCTGTTGTTTTGACTCCTCCAGGCTGTAGCATCAGGAGCAGCCGCTTCACTCTCACTGTGTCTTAGGAAGACAGAAGCCAGGTGTGGGGCTGCGGACCAATTATTAGGGACTCTAGTAACTTCGGTAACTTATCAATCAGAAGTGATTCTCATCAGGTATACATTTTTTTGATTTGAAATGGAAAATATTTTCAAATATTTAATACTAATATTAAACATTACTATTTTTAGTATTTAATAAACTAAACTTCATATAACTTTTATTCCCTTTCATTTTTTTCCTAACAGGAGGTTGTGATAATATTATACATGAGTCCACTCTGAAGGTAGACACCTAGTTTTCTTTCTGCTCTTTTTTAGGGAGAAGATAACCTCAAACAGAACATTAACATGAAGAAATTCCCAGTATGATCTATCCCTGGATTATCTAAACCAATGAGCTTAAAATTTTAGAAGACTGATGGGGGTGGGGTGAAACAAGGTTATGGCCTCAGCCCCAGAAATTCTGATTTAACAGATTTTAGGGAAAGTAAGAAATCTGTACTTTAAGAAGTATTCTAAGTGATTCCAGATTAACTGTTTCACAGACCCCACTGGCAAACACCGATATACACCTTGGACAGAATACAGAAAGGAGGTTGAAAAGAACACATCTGACCCAAGAACTTAAAGATGTGACCCACTGTATAATAAGATAGCAACAGTCAGTAACAAGAATAAATCAGCAGTCACAAAAGACAGCTTCACCTATGACAAGGCAGTGATTTATTCCCAGAAGCAAATCATCAAACGCTGCTGTTGCTGAGTAAACAAACTGCTAAAAACGCATGTAGTCCTTGATGGAGAACTGGGTTTTATGAAATTCACTGTGTTTCTTCTGTAGAATAATGGAGCAATACTAAATGTATCATACATAAAATGATTCAGTCTGTAAGTGAAAAAAAACTCATAAAAAATTTCAGATATTTGCAATAATAGGTAGTTTGAGAAGAATAAATCTTGGACAGTTCATCCCTTGATTTTTTCATATCCATGGAACTGGCTGTGGATGTTACCTAAAATCCCACCCATGGGTCAGCTTTGGTTTCCTAATTTGTTTTAGGCACTTTTAAAAATGAATCATTCTTTTTCCACCCCTTCATATTCCCGCAAGAGTTTTCCTTCATAAGTATATAGTGTAAAGTCTATCCAGGTTAAAGTTAGTTCCTTGAGAATGGGCTGGCAAAAACCAGATATGTCTGGAAGATATTCTGAAACAACATGAAACAGATGTTCACTGAAATGTAATTGTCACCGTAATAACAATGAGTATGTGGCAATGCAGATTCTTGTAAGAAAAGCTAAAATTCAAAATGGTGTATTTAAGATCATGACTACGTAAAATCCTATACTATGAAGACAGTCGTGATTGACTCTACCGTGGTGAGCAAGACTCCCTAACCAGGTAGCATCTAAGTCCCACGGACCACTAGGAGAAGGGAGTTGAACACGAGGTGTGAGTTACTCTACAAGAGGCCCACCAGACATGGCGTCTTCTCCAACTCTCAGGAGATTAACGTGCCACATGTTACAAGCCAATAATCTATCCTTTGATAATTTAGCTTATTCTTTAGCACAGACCCTCTTCACAGTTGAAAATCTGTATTTTAACTTACAGTTCGCTCTCTGTACATGAGGTTCCTCCATATCTGCAGTTCACACCCATGGATTAAACCAAGTATCAGAGCAGATCATGTAGTACTGTAGTATTTACTGCTTAAAAAGGTTGCATAAAACTGGATCCGCACAATTTAAACTCATGCTATTCAAGGGACTGTATCAATGGTGGTTCTCTGTATCTCTCTATGTGTATTATTATTTCCTTAACTTAAACCAAGCTGTTATAACACATAAAATTAAAAACAATAGATTCTCCCTTTACATTCTTTGATGTCCATCAGAGGTTTACACATTTCCAAAGACATCTCAAGCGACCTGTTTCACTTGGGCTAATCACTTACTCATCTGTAAAACAGGCATGCTCTCGGTTTTGCCTGTATCACAAGGAGGCTGGAGGTGGAAAGCAGCACGCACAGCACGATGGAAAAGCCGTAGCATTCAGAGCCATGCAGCCACGAATTCTACTTCTGGCTCTGAAACTTACTAGCTGCGCGACCTTGGTCAAGCCATTAAACTTCTCGGAGCCTCAATGTGAAGTGGACAATCTCTACCTTATAGGGTATATGCAGGCACAACATACAACAGATGCTCAAGAAAAACTAGCTATTATCATAGTGGTGCCATGTAAACTATAAAACATAATGCAATGTAAATGCAATGTGTTCACAGTGATAATAGAAAGAAAGAGGAGAAAAATATAAAAACAGAACTGGCAAGAGAAGCACAGTACTGGGAGTGTGAAAAGTACAAGATGTGCTTGGAGAGGGGTAACATGACATAGCTGAAGGATAGCACTCCTGATTTTTATTCTCAAGAATGCGAAAAGCCAAAAAAGGCATTTGGAGCAAAGTCTAACAAGACAGTATCTACAATTTAGGAAAATACTTTTTGGGAATGTGGAAGATGATATGGAGGAAGAAAAGCCAGGGGCATGACAACAACTTGGTTAGGAGACAAGAAGGCATGAAATTGGGCTGGAACAAGGGGAATGAGGCAGAGCACTGGGTCTGGAGGTGAAGAGCTAGATGGCTGTTGTAACAGTGTAAGTGAAATAAAGCGGTAATTGGTACGTTAAAGGTGTAAAGCAATAAAGAGGATAAAGAAATTAAGATGGCCTTCTTGACTAAAAGAAAGGAGAAAAGTGAAAGCATGAAGGTGTTAGCTGCTCAGCTGTGTCCGACTCTCTGTAACCCCATGCACTATAGCCCATTGGAACTCCTCTGTTCATGGAATTCTCCAGCCAAGAATACTGAAGTGCGTTGACATTCCCTTTTCCAGGCGATCTTCCCAAACCAGGGATCAAACTCAGTTCTCCTGCACTGCAGGCAGATTCTTTAGATTCTTCACCACCTGAGCCACCAGGGAAGCCCAAGAAAAGAGAAGGGAGATTCAACATGGTTTCAAGGGCCTGAATGGGTGACTGCTGCTAAGTCACTACAGTCGTGTCCGACTCTGTGCGACCCCATAGACATACCCCGTCCCTGGGAATCTCCAGGCAAGAACACTGGAGTGGGTTGCCATTTCCTTCTCCAGTGCATGAAAGTGAAAAGTGAAAGTGAAGTCGCTCAGTCGTATCCAACTCTTAGCAATCCCACAGACCGCAGCCTACCAGGCTCCTCCATCCATGGGATTTTCCAGGCAAGAGTACTGGAGTGGGGTGCCATTGCCTTCTCTGGAGTGGGTGACTAGGAGAATGTTAATTCAAGAACAAGGGAGGATGAGTTTAGTTTTGTACAAGAGGAATCAAAGGCATTTAAAAAGATGTCCAATAGACCCCAGGAGAAAGACCTGAGTTTCTTATGTAGACTTGGGAGTCATCGCCATAGAGATGAGAAGTAAATCTGATAGGGCTCAATGAGAATCAGAGTTTAGAATCTATAAAATAATTATAGGAAAGAGCCTTAATAAATGTAAACACATTTACACAGGACTAAAGAGGACAGAGGTTGGCTAAATAAGTCTCTACCAGCAGTAGACTCAAAAAGACATAACACTGTACAAAAATGAGAACCATAGTATCTACAAAAATCTTTTTAGTTTACTACACTTATCCTTTTTACATTAACCCTTAGAAATAAAAGTTAATGAAACCATAGGGTTCCTTCATGCATATAAATTAGGACTGGTCAAAACTCAGTGCTTCTCTGTTTATAATAACTGGGACATGGAAGCAGCATAGATGTCCACTGGCAGACAAATGGATAAGGACACTGTGGTACATATATACACAACGGAATATTACTCAGCTATAAAAAAGAAGGCCTTTGAGTCAGTTCTAATGAGGTGGATGAAACTAGAGCCTATTATACAGAGTGAAGTATGTCAGAAAGAGAAATACCAATATGGAATTCAGAAAGACGGTAATGATGACCCTATATGCAAGACAGCAAAAGAGACACAGATGTAAAGAACAGACTATTGGACTATGTGGGAGAAGATGAAGGTGGGATGATATGAGAGAATAGCATTGAAACATGTATATTACCATATGTAAAATAGATGACCAGTGCAAGTTCAGTGCATGAAGCAGGGCATTCAAAGCTGGTGCACTGGGACAACCCAGAGGGATGGGGTGGGGAGGGAGGTGGGAGGGGGGTTCAGGATGGGGGACACATGTACACCCGAGGCTGATTCACATCAATGTATGGCAAAACCACCACAATATTGTAAAGTAATTACCCTCCAATTAAAATAAACTAATTAAAAAAAAACTCAGTGCCTCTAAACATCTGCCTATGAAATTCAACAAAATCTTTTCATATCAATAAATATTCAAAGGCAACTAATTCGAAAAAGTCAATGTTTATTTACACATTGCATATTGCAAAAAGCTTGAAGAAAAAAAAAGAAGTTTCAACATGAAGTTAATGAGCAAATTCTGCCTGTCTCTAGCACTTGGGGGAGATTGAATCTCGGCATTCTTAGAGACTGGAATCCTGATGGAAGACCTTCAGATGTTCTAATCACTGGCCAAGGAAGTGCCATACTTGATCTGCGTTTAAAATGGGGAAGCAGGGTGTTAGGGAAGGGGTGAAGAGGGAGGGAGGAGGGAAGAAAAGAGAAGACAAATTAAAAAATTTAGACTGTCTAGAAGTATTTAGGCAGATAAAAACAATCAGAACTTAGGGTGACACATTTCTATACTTAAAGTCACTCACCTTTAAACTCTTGTTCTAAGTTCTCTCATTTGGCTCAGCTCTGATATTCTAGAGGCTCCCACTTTATTTCATATATCTTGCTGGGTTCTTTAGTCTTTACTGATTAATACTGAAGTTAAGTATCCTAGCTGCGGCATGAAAGGTCTAGGCAAACCCTGTACTGTAAAATGTGACTGCCTGTCAAATAGCCCAGATGGGATAGTATTGCAAAGAAACAAACTGTTACTTCCCTCTATAAGGAATAGAGCTTGCCTCCCCATGAAATCATTATCTATAGATTTGCTCCTTTCTAAACACCTTAGAACTTGGACTCACAGCAAATAGTTCTCATATTTTCCTCCAAACTTGCAAGTTGAGTATTCTAATATATTAAAGCAAAAAGACAAAAAGCCTTGCAATATTTTAAGAGCTAGATGACACATAAATATTTTAAAATTTTTACTACAGAACATTTTTGTTTCTCACAACAGCTTTAAATAATGGTAATTTTAAAATTCTGTTTTTAATTCTACTTTAAATTTTGATTTTAACATCTTCAGTTAAAATGAGTGGGGACTTCCCTGGTGGTTCAGTGGTTAAGTATTTGCCTTCCAGTGAAGGGGACAAAGGTTCTATCCCTGGTGGGGACCAGGGGAACTAAGATCCTACATGCTGCAGGGCAACCAAGCCCATGTGCTCCAATTAGACAGAAGCCCACGTACCACAACAAAAATCCCGCATGCTGCAACTAAGACCTGATGCAGCCAAATAAATAAACAATAAGAATACAGAATGAGTGATTCATTAAAATAATGATAGATGATAAATAAAATCTCACCAATGCAGACATTAGAAGTCTTAAAATTTATCTGAACTAGCTGGAAACGTAGTACTTCACCAACAAAGTCACTGCACAAACTATTTTCCAGACTAAAAGTAATAAACGTGTTCCTTATTTTCTGAAATTAGAAAATAACTGATTTCATCTGAAAGTTTTAATGACTATTTTAGAATGTACTTTACTTAGTTTATATAACTTTTAATCTACTGCATTTTTTTGGTCTCCACTACTGTAAACAAATAAATTTACACATCTAGCTCCTTAAGAACCAACATATACCATACCTTCTTCATTACTTCCTTTATTCAATGAAAACGACACCTGAAAGAATAAGAACAGAGTCTGTCATAACAAATATTTAGATGTGGAAACTATACTCAGAATTTTTTAGCAAAAAACCATAAAATTATAGAACAAAGTTTACACACAATGGTTCTCTAACCTGAAAAAAGTGAATACTCCTCTTTACCTTTTTATTGTTACTGCCCATTCTTTTAAATAAACAAACCATAGGCTTAAGAGTCAAATAAGATAAAAAGCATTCTTAAAACTATTTTCTTTCATTAACTACCGAGAAAATGAAGAGACATTTTCTTTCAGTTGCTTCCCTGGCTGGTTCTTTAGAATAAAAATCCAACACACACGTTCATAGACGCGCATGCACATGTGCAAAGAAGCACACATACTATTTACCTGTCTCCTAGAGTATTTAAGTTAATTTTTCTATTTTGATGACTGTGCCAAGATTCTTAGAATAGATATAATCTGTGGTAGACAAGATTGAAAGAAAAGTTTTTCTGAGATATAAAAATTTTTCCTAATTATGAATATATTTTAAAAGTTTTTTTTCTTTTTTTAACTTTATTGAGAGATCTATTACTCACAGAGAAGAATGCAGAAAGCTCCAAAATATTAGAATAAAATCTATGTAACCATCACCCAAGTCAAGAAATGGAACATGCCAGGCACTTCCCCAGTCATAAGCTCTTCTCCTTGAGGAATAACCACCACCCTGATTTTATAACACACTTTTCAGATTTCAAATGTAATCATCAAGTTCTAATTCTCTCAATCTGCTCAGTCTCGGTAGGAAAGAGGTTGATATATTTGAGGTCAGTGGCAAAAGGGACCATGTGCCACACACCTGAGTATTCAACCTAAAAAGCATTACAGAAAAGAAATGAACATGCTATTCTAACTAAAGCATTTATCATTAAATCTAAAAAATAATTCTAAGAACCTGTTATTTATTTACTCTTAAATTTCTTGGCTGGTAGGATATATTCAGAATGTATAAAGCCCCGTTTTGTAAAAGAAAACGAACTATAACACTCAGAGATAATAACTATGAAAGTCTGGGAATAAAAGTTTCTTCACATTTTTCTATAATAATATTAATATATGCCAAAAGAGAGACCAACATTAAATTGATTCTTAACCGTAACACTTACAGAAAATGGAAGAACAACAACAAAAAAAAAATGCACAGAGCTACATTGTAAAGTGACCTAATCCCAACCCTCACTCCCAGGAGTCACCATCACTACATTTTCCTTGTAAGAAATAAAGGGAGGATTTTCAGTTACTTCCTTCTCCTAATTTCTCTATAGGGGATGAATGTGGGCACCCTCCACTCATTGAAGATAAATTGTCCAGGAAAATGAATTACTTTACGAGTGAGTGAGTGAAAGTTGCTCAGTTGTGTCCAACTCTTTGCGATCCCACAGACTATACAGTCCATGGAATTCTCTAGGCCAGAACACTGGATTGGGTCGCTTTTCCCTTCTGCAGGGGATCTTCCCAACCTAGGGACTGAACCCAGGTCTCCCGCATTGCAGGCAGATTCTTTATCAGCTGAGCCACAACATACACTGATTCTAAACATGCAATCTCCTCTCCTTTCCTACTCCAAAAATATTTCTCATGAATTAATCATTTCTTTAATTTCTTTCAAACAAATCTAGTGTTTTCATTATCGAAACATTACTCTTTTAATCAACCAAAGAAGGCTTACTCTGGCCTCTGTGTGTATTCATGTGTAAACTTAATGCTAAATTAATATAACTTTAATACAGCTGCTTTGTACTCCTTCCGATAACCCCACCGGACCCCTGTGAAAGCATTTTCACCTGTAGGTTACATTTGTTCAAATTAATAAACAAACATGATACAACATAAAATCTTGCTTTACTACATGATATGAGGATTGATATTCTTTTACTTTATTATAAGGATTCAAAATGAAACAGAAAAAAGTTTCTGACTTTTCATTCAAGTGCAGTAGGGTTTCAGCTGAATTACATTACCTTGGGTATTCTCTCCTGGCATTATGTTTCCATGGTTCATAAAGCAATTACTCTATATTCATGTTTTTCTTCTTACAGTTTTATTGAGATATAACTGACATACAGTATTTGTAAGTTTAACGTGTACAGCATAATGATTTAATTTGCATCATGAAATGATTACCACAATATGTTTAGAGAACATCCATCATTATATAGATACAAAATTAAATAAAAATTTTTTTCTCAGGATTTACTTTTTTTAAAGATTTTCTTATACAGACCATTGTCACAGTCTTTATTGAATTTATTACAATATTGCTTCTATTTTATGGTCTTGTTTCCTTTGGCCATGAGGCATGCGGGATCTTAGCCCCCCAACCAGGGATCAAACCCATACACCCTGCAATGGAAGGAGAAGTCTTAACCACTGAATTACCAGGGGAGTTCCAGGATTTACTCTCTTAACAACTTTCACACATAGCATATAGCAGTATTAACTATATTTACCATGCTTTGCATTATATCTCTAGTACTTACTTATAACTGGAGGTTTGTACCTTTTGCTGCCTTCATTTAATTCTTCCTCCTCTCACTTTCCACCTCTGGCAACCACAAATCTGACCTCTTTTTCTATGAGTGTATGAATGACCTACCACACTATGTTAGTTCTTGGCACACAACGTAGTGATTTGGTATTTCTATACATTACAAAATGATCACCATGATTAATCTAGTTACCATCTGTCACCACACAAAGATATTACAATGATACTGACCATATTCCCCTTGTTGTCCACTTCATCCCATGATTCCCCTATTTGGTAACTGGAAGTATATTCACTTTATTTTCACAATTTCTTTTCTGATTTATGAGTCAATAAAACATGACCAGTTCTTAATTATCCATAAACAAGATGTAAGATTATTTTAAGTTTGTCTAAGTTTAATAAATGTTCTCTTCCTTTCACAAATGTATACAATTGGGTAAAATATTTTACTTTCACCTTCTTTGTTCATCTTTGAGTGGTAATGCAGTGAAGCTTTTAAGGAAAAAAGGAAAACAAAGAAGGAGATATAAGTTGACTAGAATCGGATCTGGATTTATCAAGAAAATACCTTATTTAAGGTTTTTTTAATAGTGCGCTGCCACAAAGATGTTTATTTACAGAATCACAAATAAGACATGTATTCTGTATGGCATGAATATTGTAGTGTGACCTCATCAGAAAAATCACACCCACAGAACGTTTCCTCTCTAAGGGAAACACAGTCATCTTTGACAGAGACGGAGAATGAGTGACCACAGAGGGAAAGTCTCCTGCGGAGGCAGTTCAAGCAGTCCAGATAAGAGAACCTCCCAGGCAGACTGACTTCAAAACTTAGTTCTAAGGTGGCTTGATTTCAACAACCAGACGCCAAGGACGGTCATCTTGTTCTGAGATGTGCAAGGAAACTGTGGCTGGCGTTCTAAGCAGAGACGAAGCGCATGCCCAAAGGAAATCATCTGAGAAGCATGCGGCTAAAAGTCCTGTCCAACAACCCTAATGAACTGCAACATTATTCTGCCGATTATTACGTCTCATATTTGAAACTATTTAACAATATTCACGCACTGGTAATTTCCTATTAGGGCACAGAACCCCAAAATACACACTTCTAAACTACCTGGTCTATCGATTATCTTTGCTGTGGGCCTCTAGAAAAATGTAAATATAGCTTTGGTGTGAATTTTTTAAAAAAAGACTCTGACTCACATGAGACACTGTTGATGATGGATTTAGCTCTAAAGTCCTTCCTCTGGATTCATCTTTGACTTAGTATGTAAATACAAACATGCATTTATAAGACTGCTGGTAAACTTTAGTGATGAGAGACAGCTCGAGTATATGTTGATGGCGTTAATTGCCACTGGAATTCCTTCTAAGGCCCTGGTCTCCTGAATGCACTGTTCTTTATAATTCAGCTAAGAAGTCCTGACATCAAATATAAAATGACCATCCAAAATTTCACACAGCACTGTGGATATAATGATTTACTAAATAAATAAGATCTACCCAATGTAGTCAGAACAATACTTTTAATTAAACCTGAGATTTCCCCTCACTTTTTTCCTTCAAAGCACTGCTCTCCGTGCATCCACGCACCGTCAGCACTGTCATCGCCTAGCCTGCTGTGCTCCAGATTTGCACTCCGGAGACGGCTTGCAGTGGAAGTCTGGTCAGGCGAAGGCGAAAACGAGTCAGACTGAGACAGCCAAGACTTCCCTGGGAGGCGTTCTATCCTCCCAGTGTTAGATGTCTTTCCCCTTTTGGGAAGTTTTCCATCACTATTGTGATCTAAAGGTGCAGTGTCACAGGACTGGGTCCCTGCAACTAAGCGGGAGTGTGGTTACTTATTCTCCTTGGCCTCAATTCCAGATTCTAACAGCTTTAAATCTCTGCGGCTACCGGGCTGCGTAGGGTCTGAGGCTAGGCTAGGATTCCACTGCAGTGAGTCTGGTTCTCTCTCTCAGTCCTGTGTGCACCGAAATTGTGTGCAGAATCTCACAAAGTTCAAACTTTGTTTTTTGTTTTTTTTTTTTCTGCCAGTAAAATAACTATAATCAGTGCATACTAAGTTCTTACCAAATAACCTAATTCAAATTTCTCCCAACTTTGCATGCTGCCCAGAGGGTGTCCACTTCCAGAGAGAACAGAATACAAGGAAAGTACTTGAACAGAAAGAAGTGTGGGGGAGAATTTTAGGGCAAAAAATTCCCAGACAGGATAAATGGTTAAGTACCACAATGAGTTATTATGTTGTGGACACTGACTCACTCTTTCTCCTAATCCCTTCTGCTAAGCCTCTGAAAAAGGACTACTTTTCAAAGAATGATGTAGACTAGGTTGACTTTGCCACTGCCTATGCATTAATGGAACGGGATACTTCATGAAGAAGTGCTCTCTTCATCACTGGAAGTAGTCAAGAGGCTGGAATACTCAAAAAATATTCAAGAAGGGGCTTCTCTCTGAGGTCAAATGAGTTTGACAATACTATTAATACAATAGAGACAATAAAACCCAATATTTAATTAATACTTTCTAGCTGCTCTCCATTTTACCTGGACTACCTCATTCAGTTCACAACAGCCCTCAGCACAAGGAAGATACTATTATTAGCTCTTTATTTTATAAATAAGGAAACCAAGGCATAATTAAGTTAATCAATTTGCTTCCAACTATGAGTAAGAGTTGGGATTTGGATACAGACAGTCTGATTCCAGAAAAAAAATTTTTTTTTCCTTTAAGTTTTACTGAACCAAAACTGACATGGGATAAACTACACACACTTATAGTGTACGGTTTGATAAGTTTTGACACATACAGACACACACACACTCATGAAATCATTAACACTATTAAGATAATAATCATAGTCACTATCAATCCTAAGTTCCTTCCCTCGCTGTGACTGTAATCCTTCCAACCAATCACCTGTTCTGTGTAAGTATACATTAGTGTCTGTATACTCTAAAATTATAAATGGTATAATACATGTATATCTGCCTTTTTCTATTCCATATAATTTTTTTTTAATTTAGCCATGTCATAGCATGTATCAATAATTCATTTCTTTTTATGGCTGAGTATTTCCTCACACAAATATGCCACAATTTATTTCTATTGATAGAAATATGGTTTGTTTCCAATTTTTGTCTATTACAAATAAAGCCACCATAAATAAGTCTCTGTACGAACAAAGACTTCCATTTCTATTGGGGAGATATCTAATTAAGAGTGAAGTGGCTAGATCATATGGTAGGTATATGTTTAACTTTCTAAGAAAATGCCAAACTGTTTCCCAAAGTAGTTTTACCATTTTGCATTCCAACAAGCAGGATGTGGGAGCTCCAGTTTGGTTTTCAATTTGCAGATACACATCCTCCTAGTGACTGGTAAAGTTGAGCATCATCTCCTGTTTTCAGCACATCTTCTTTGGCAAAGTAACCATTCAAATGTTTTGCAATTTTTGTGGTAGGAGGGTGATATTTTGTTTTCTTATTATTCAATTATGAGAATTCTTTAAGTTCTAGATACAAGTCCTTTTATCAGGTATACAATTTTCAAATATTTTCTTGCAGCATGTAGCTTATTTTCATTCTCCTAAGAGTGTCATTTACAGAACAAAAATTAATTTTGATGAAGTTCAACTTAACATTTAAACAGAACAGATTGTACTTGGACTGCAAGGAGATCCAACCAGTCCATCCTAAAGGAGCTCAGTCCTGGGTGTTCACTGGAAGGACTGATGTTGAAGCTGAAACTCCAATACTTTGGCCACCTCATGCGAAGAGCTGACTCATTGGAAAAGACCCTGATGCTGGGAAAGACTGAGGGCAGGAGGAGAAGGAGACGACAGAGGATGAGATGGTTGGATGGCATCACTAACTCAATGGACATGGGTTTGGGTGGACTTCGGGAGTTGGCGATGGACAGGGTGGCCTGGCGTGCTGCAGTTCATGGGGTCGCAAAGAGTCGGACACGACTGAGTGACTAAACTGAACTGAACTTAGTGTTATATCTAAGAAATCTGGCCTAACTAACACAAGGTCAAAATTGGTTTAGTTTTCTGTTTTAAATTTTGTCCGAGGATACACTTCAGAGAATTATGAAACAGTGCAAGGTATGGATTAAAGTAGGTTTTTTTCCCCATATGGAATAATCAACCCTTCACAAACTACTTGTTGAAAAGATTATTACTTCAAAAATCAGTTGCCTACATATATGTAGGTCTATCTGTGGATTTGTTTTCACTGATCTCTAATTTTACACCATTACTACACTCTTTTCATTACTGTAGCTGTGTAAAATGACTGTAAGTCAGGTAGAATTAGTTTTCTAACCTTGTTCTTCACAAAGTTGCTGTGTCTAATTCTAGGTCCTTAGTATTTACATACATGAGTTTGCTGATTTCTACAAAAAAGTGTATTGAAATTTGATTGATACTGCATTAAACCTGCAGATCAATTAGAGAATTGACATCATAACAATATTGAATCCTCCAAGTCATGAACATGAAATATTTTCCCATTTATTTAGTTCTACATCTATGGGCTATAAGTGATAGTTTTCAGGGTTCAGGATCTTCACATAATTTTTTTCCAGATTTATTCTAAAGTGTTCCACATTTTTGAAGCCATTATAAATAATGTATTTACTTTTATTTCTAATTTTTGTTGCTAATACATAAAAACACAACTGTTTACTGTGTACTGAGCCTGTATCCTGCAATCTTGCTAAAATCACTTATTACAATAGCTTTTAGGTTCATTTTATTGAATATTCAATATAGTCATTCATGCCATCTCCCTTTACAAACTGGATGCCTTTCCTTCTTTTTAATGCCTTACTGTATTGGCTAGAACCTTTGGTAAATGCTGAATAAAAGTAGCAGGAGTCAAGGCCCAGAGTTGTGTTTACAGAGAGATATTTTAAGTGCAGATTTAGTTTGTTTATACCTATTTCTTCTTCAGTGAGCTTTGGTATTTTATGTATTTCAAGGAATCTGTCCAGTTTCATCCAAATTCTGAAATTAACTGATGCAAAGCTTTTCACAATATTTCTCTATTGTTCTCCCATTATCTCCCAAATCAGTAGTGATGTCACTTGTCTCATTCCTGACATTAAAGTTTGTGTTCTCTTTTCTTTCCTGATCATTCTGGCTAAAGGTTTATCAATTTTGCTGGTCTTCACAAAGAATAAAGCTTTGGTTTCATTAATTTTACTTTTTTTTTCTGGGCATTCAAATTCTGTTAATAATTATGAAATACTACAAAAACACTGAAAATGTAAAGACCATCATAACAAATATCTATTCTCTGGATTTTTTTTTTAGAGTTAACATTTTGTTATTTCAGAAACTTAATAACTGAAGTCTCTTTTCCTCCCTATTCATCAAAAATAAAAACCTTATTTATTTTTATTCCGTCTCAGAAGTAAATTCTCCTAACCACTAGGAGAAACACTGGCTGAAACCAGTGTTTATTGTTCTTATTTATGTTTCAAAAATGTGAAAAACATGTCTGTTTATATTCACTAAAAATCTATGGTGCTACTTAGAGTGTTTTAAAATGTACTTCAACAATACACACGATGTTGCAAACATTTTTTTCACCCAACATTGCACTTTCAGATTTTATCCATGTAGAGTTATACAGTTTCAATTCACATACTTTACCTATGGTCTAGTATTCCACTGTGTAAGTATACCAGTACAGTTTATTTACCCAGTGTTCTATTGACAGACATTTGTTCAGGTTCCAGCTTGCCCATGTCTTTCATAAAAAGACAGGTATTAGTGTTTCTATATCTAGAAAGGTAACTTCAGAGTAGTGGGTTATAAGCACCTTCAACCATACTAGAAATTACTTAACTGCTTTTCAAGGTAGTTATATTAATTTATACTCCCCCAAGCACATCGACTAGCACGGGAGGTCTCCTTTCCACATGTTTTAAAATGACAAATGCTGGCCAATCTGATGACCATGAAATTGCACTGTGTCTTAAGTTTGATTTCAGTGATCACTGCAGAAATACAGCAAATTTTCCCATGTCTTCTGGTAAAGTAAATGCTCTGTCTCGTGAGTTGCCCATTCAAACTGCTCGCCCATTTTCTCCCCCTACTGGGTTAGTATCTTCCTGTTGATTTGAATAAACGGTTAATCCTTTTGTCACTTCACGCAAAGATCTTCCAATCGGTGGCATATCTTTTAACTTATTCTGTAGTATCTTTAATTGTTTACAGATTAAAAAAACTTTAAGTTTATCAGTCTTCTTTATGTCATCCCTGGCCCTTTAAAATTCCATATAAACTTCAGGATTATCTTACCAAGTTTAGTGAAAATCCTATTGGAATTCTTATAAAAACAGGTTGACTTCTTTAATTAACATGGGAGATACTGTCATTTTCATAACTAAGTATTCTCTTGAACTGTTGATAAGTCTATTTGGGTTGTCTGTTTGTTCTTGATTTAACACTGCTATTTATATTTTAAACAAGACTGACAATTCATCTATGTTTAGAAAGGTATTGCAAAAGCAACTTAGAGTATTCCTTTCTGATTACCTATATACCTCCTATGTCTGTAATGTCTTCGTTTTAATTTTGGATATTGTTATTTATGTCTTCTCTCTTTCACGGTCCTTCCTGTAATGGTGGTTTAGTCGCTAAGTTGTGTTCGACTCTTGTGACCCAGTGGACTGTAGTCCTCCAGGCTCTGGAGCTCTGTCAGGCTCTTCTGTCCATGAGATTCTCCAGGTAAGAATACTGGAATGGGTTGCCATTTCCTTCTCCAGGGGATCTTCCCAACCCAGGGATTGAACTTGGGTCTCCTGCACTGCAGGCAGACTCCTGACCGACTGAGCTACCAGGGAATTAAGTCTGTCCATACTGTCAGCTCTATATGAAGAAAACCCAGCTTCCGTTTTAACAGATCCTTTCTGTATCTCCTTGTTTCCTATTTCATTAAATATTTGCTCTACCCTATATAATTTTCTTTCCTATAATGTGAAAAGACAGAGGAAAAACAGACATTGTTGAGTTGAACATTTAGTCTCTCAACTTTCTCTCTTCATTGCTGCTGTATATTTAATTTCTCTCAAAAACTGTTTTTGCAGCATCATGCAAGTTTTGACACAGAGTGATTTGGTTATTCTTTTTAAATATTTTATAATTTGTTACAATTCATTTTTTTTGGCATGACATATAGTAGTGTTTTTAGCTTCCAATCAACAAGGATTTGGGATTTTTTCCTTTAATATTTTTTAACTGATTGGTAACTTTGTCATACTACTGACAGAGAATGTGGTCTGCATTACCTCAACTCCTTGGCAATTTTTTTCCAACTCTCCTTGTGGCCTAACATATACTTAATTTCTGGAAGTGTCCACATGTACTAAAAAAACAATGTATTCTCTAATTCTGTAGGTCTATTAGACAAAGCTTATAAATACTGTTCCTATCTTCTCAACATATTTTCCAAATACTTTAAATATAGTAAAGGACCCTAAAAGTAGCATCTTAGATCCCAGTCACCAAATCAACTGTCATTCAATATTAATATTAGATCTGAAAGGAAAACTACATGTGTATGCACAAATGCACACTCATGTGTGCACATGCATACACAAAGATACATTCTTTCTTCCCTATAAAGGCTCTGAACCTTGTTTCCTGAAATAAAGCTTCCAATTTCTAGTCACATAGTATTTAAATATTGGGAAAGAGTTCTACAATTTTGGCTATTAAAAAAAAGTGACACTATCCAAAAAAAATATAATTGGGTGGTTCAGTTGGTAGCCAGTGGTCACACACAGTACCCTGGACACACACAGTAACAATCTGTCTCTTTGGATCCCGAGTGTGTTCAGCTCTAGGTAACAAACCTTGTTTTGGACACAGCCATGCCTTACATGACTGTATATAATTCAAGCGTCTATACTTATAAACAAAATTCACTAACCTTCCTGACCACTTCAACTCTCCTTATTGTCCTTAGATCAACTATCTTCCTTAAGATTTCTAACCTAAGTATCACAAATTACTTCTGTAGATATTTTCTGTTTTGTTTCTAAGATGCTTCCAAATTATAGTCATCAGGTTGTCAGCTTTTACTTTTCTTGGTTATGGTAACACTATTTTTCCTAATTGATCTGTACATATTTTTGGGTGACTACTTAATGATTTTAGGGGGGGTCTCAATGCTACTACACTTAACTGTGTTTTGATCAATACATGTTCAAAAGTATATGCTTTCTGTAACAGTTCTATTAATCACTCAAAAGCTTAGTCCATTTCTTTTCTTTTGGTGCTTTAACAGTATCTGTTCATCAAAGCAATTACTCTATCCTAAAATCTCACCTAATCAATAGACATGACTGAACACACACACAGATACATCTAGAAAGTGAAAACTTACTGCTATCTGGCTTCGTTTTAACCATTACTTCAGACTCATTTAACATTTATACATCTATCTAAAGATAATATTACCTAAGTTGATTAACTTGTAAGAATGAGTTCTCTTATTCTAAGCCCACTAATAAACCTTGGGGTTATAGTTTGTTTCCATATAGGCCCAGGATTGATGTGGTCTGAATATGATCAAATTTGATGGATGACTGTGATATTTTAAGTTATTCTGAGCAAGCAAAGGACAAACGAAAGTCAACAGTACTTTGAAGTCATTGCAACATTCAGTATATAGCAATAGAGAGATATGGGAATCTATACCTAAGCAATGCTGATTCAAACCTCTCAATGTGGTTTTGAAGATATAAAGTGAAAGTCGCTCAGTCATGTCCGACTCTTTGCGAACCCATGGACTGTATAGTCCATGGAATTCTCCAGGCCAGAATACTGGAGCGGATAGCTGTTCCCTTCTCCAGAAGATCTTCCCAACCCAGGGATCGAACCCAGGTCTCCCACATTGAAGGCGGATTCTTTACCAGCTGTGCCACCACAGAAGCCCAGGAATACTGGAGTGGGTAGCCTATCCCTTTTCCAGGGGATCTTTCCAACCCAGGAATCAAACTGGGGTCTCCTGCATTGCAGGTGGATTCTTTACCAGCTGAGCTACCAGGGAAGAGAGAAAATGCCAAGTCAAAAAATGCTCTGACTACAAAAAATTTCATTATTACAAGTTAATAAAATCCTCATGACTAAGTGTTACCTAATCTGAACTCCAAAATCACTAATGAGGCTGCTAAAAGAGCAATTCTTTGTGGTGAAATCCCATATACAGTTAAGTTCCACTAGGGCTGATGAAGGACTACTTTCTCTGCATTTTTATTTTCTACTACAGCTTTCTCAGTGAAAAATCAGCATAGCACCTTCTTCATCATTATGAAACAGAGCAAAGCTACCAAACCATATAATTAAATATGGTTGTTAATGTTTCTGAACTCTAATCTTGTCCCCCAAATCTAACTACCTAGATCATATCCATGTCCTCCAATTATTTTTTAAGAGGACTTTTCCTACTAACATGTTAGGAAATATTTTTTTTAAAAGATGTAAGACAGAAGCTTTCATCTTGCAGTTAACTTTAAAACAAAAGTCTGTTATACCTATCATTTATAAATTCAAAACTAAAAAGGAATAGTTTTTTTCTTTATTTTTGGCTGTAGATGGGATCTTGTTCCCTAACCAGGGATCGAACTCTGGTCTCCTGCCTTGGGAGTGTGGAGTCTTAGCCACTGGACCACCAGTGAAGTCCCATAAAGTGGAGTGGTCTTAATCTGAGATTAATGGGAGACTACACGAATAAAGATAAAAAGATATTAACTTGTTTTTCTCTATTTTTTTCTTAAAGAATAATAAATGAGAACTAAGTTCAGAATGTAAGCACACAAGATACAAAACTGAAAACTTGGAGAAAATACACTGACATCGTAGTGAGCATGATTATCAGGGCTCCCCTGCACCTTCCTTGCCTCCCTGGAGCCCATTCTTGCCAACACAGCCGCTGGAGTGATCTTGTTAAAACCTAAGTCAGATCATATCATCACATCATACCTTTGCTTAAACCTTTCAATGGTTCCATCTTATTCAGAATAAGAAATGAAATTCTTAAAATAGTCTTTACAGGGTGTTTTTCACAAGGTCTTTCATAATAATTTGCCTCCATTTTCACCCCAGATCCAATCATTTTTGATCTCAGCTCCTCCTTTCCCCCCTAGACTCCCTTCTCCACCAGTCACTGTGGCTTCTTGGGCATTTCGTGAACACATCAAGTACCCACTTGCCTCATGTCCTTCGGTCCGTGGTCTGAATGCCCTCTGTTCGGACAGTCACATGGCATAGTCCCTTACCGTCTACAAATCTAGATTCACGTCAGTTCTGGGTCCACGCGGCTGTCCCCCACTGCTTCCTAGTCACTACAGTGCGCGCCCCCCTGACTCCAGGCACTGTATCCCCTCTTCTCTGGCTCAATTTTCATCATTGCATTTATCACATTCAGAAACACTTTATATTTCACTTGAGTATTTATTATCCATCACTGCAACTAGAATGTCAGCTATATGAGGACAGGTTTTTGTACCTTTTCTGTAATATTGCATCTCCAGTACCTAGAATCTAACCACACATAGCAGGCAATAATTAAACAACCTATTAATTAGTGAAAAACAATTCAAAGCAGCCATTTGAGTAAACATTTTTGTTGGTCCTGAAGTAAAGAGCTAAACTCACTAGTTTTCTATCTGATAATTAAAGGAAAAAAACCCAGAAACCGTTAATTTATAAATGGGATTTCTAGCCTAAGATCACTCCTGAACATGCTTTACACAGCAATATTACTTGATTATCTGAATTTGAATTTTCTTATTTAGTGGTCTCCAGGTCAAGTATTACTTTACTAAATTCAGTTGCCTCAAGGCAGCATTACTCACTAAGACCTGCAAAAATCTGAAGATATCCTCCCTAGAGAAGGAAAGTTTGTGAGGTAACCAAATTAAATGGAAAAAAAAAAAGGAAAAGAAACTTATTTATTTTTTCTTGAGACAAAATGCACCTGTGCCAGCAGCCAGTCACAATTTAGACACTGAGTGGTGGATAACTTGTGAGGACAGGTTAGTGTAGAGGAGTGCTAATGGATTTAAACAATAATAAACTGGTGAAAAATAGTATCATATGAAATCAGTTAAATGGTTAATGTATTTCAGAAAACAGAACAGTAAAAAGTTTTAAATCTAAATTCCTTGGATAAAAAATAACTTTAATGTTATTTTTTAATGTTATGCTCCCCAAAAGACATGATACATTTCATTGATAGACTTTTCAGAATTTCCGTTAGACTTCGCCATGACATTTATTAGAATAAAGGATGCTTTGGACATCTGTTGCTTACCGATTCAACTAACGATCTTGCTTCCTCTTGAGAGCAATGGAAAGGGCTATCACATACCTGTACATTTGTGCTGGAGAGGAAAAGAGAATATAACTGTTAAATGGGATAAAAAAGGAGCAATTACCAAAAATAAAACCAACTCTCAAACACTTTACATTTAAGTGTATCAGTTCAGTTCAGTCTCGACCGACTCTTTGCTACCCCATGAATCGCAGCACGCCAGGTCTCCCTGTCCATCACCAACTCCCAGAGTCCACTCAAACCCATGTCCATCGAGTCGGTGATGCCATCCAGCCATCTCATCCTCTGTCGTCCCCTTCTCCTCCTGCCCCCAATCCTTCCCAGCATCAGGGTCTTTTCAAATGAGTCAACTCTTCACATGAGGTGGCCAAAGTATTGGAGTTTCAGCTTCAGCATCAGTCCTTCCAATGAACACCCAGGACTGATGTCCTTTAGGATGGACTGGTTGGATCTCCTTGCAGTCCAAGGGATTTTCAAGAGTCTTCTCCAACACCACAGTTCAAAAGCATCAATTCTTCGGTGCTCAGCTTTCTTCACAGTCCAACTTTCACATCCATACATGACCACTGGAAAAATCATAGCCTTGACTACATGGACCTTTGTTGGCAAAGTAATGTCTCTGCTTTTTAATATGCTCTCTAGGTTGGTCATAATTTTCCTTCCAAGGAGTTAGCATCTTTTAATTTCATGGCTGCAATCACCATCTGCAGAAATTTTAGAGCCCCCCAAAATAAAGTCTGACACTATTTCCCCTGGTTCCCCATCTATTTCCCATGAAGTGATGGGACCAGATGCCATGACCTTAGTTTTCTGAATGTTGAGCTTTAAGCCAACTTTTTCACTCTCCTCTTTCACTTTCATCAAGAGGCTCTTTCGTTCTTCTTCACTTTCTGCCATAAGGGTTGTGTCATCTGCATATCTGAGGTTATTGATATTTCTCCCAGCAATCTTGATTCCAGCTTGTGCGTCTTCCAGCCCAGCGTTTCTCATGATGTACTCTGCATGTAAGTTAAATAAGCAGGGTGACAATATACAGCCTTGACGTACTCCTTTCCTATTTGGAACCAGTCTGTTGTTCCATGTCCAGTTCTAACTGTTGCTTCCTGGCCTGCATATAGGTTTCTCCCAAGAGGCAGGTCAGATGGTCTGGTATTCCCATCTCTTTCACAATTTTCCACAGTTTATTGTGATCCACACAGTCAAAGGCTTTGGCATAGTCAATGAAGCAGAAATAGATGTTTTTCTGGAACTCTCTTGCTTTTTCGATGACCCAGCGGATATTGGCAATTTGATCTCTGGTTCCTCTGCCTTTTCAAAAACCAGCTTGAACATATGGAAGTTCACGGTTCACGTATTTCTGAAGCCTGGCTTGGAGAATTTTGAGCATTACTTTACTAGCGTATTTACTTTACTAGCTTTACCAGCGTGTTTAAGTGTATGATCCCAGCCAATAGTTACAGAGTCTCCAGATCTCACTTGATAACACACACTCTCTCTCTTTCCCCCCAATCCCACCTCAAAAGGAGACAAGGGATCTTCTAATGTAGAATGTTACAGCACTGTAGGAATGTGATTAAGATACCCTAAAAAAGGACCGGCATGAATATAAATTAGGACAAATGAGAGTCTTGTACATTCCTTCAGGCAAAGTTATAGAGTGTTTCACAGCATTGCACTCTTCAAGACTTGAAAAAAAAATCAAATGATAGTATGCTAGTATACAAATTTAAATACTCTTCTGGAATATGTAAAAGGCTATTCCACTACCCTTCACCTTTACTGAAGAAAAGAAAAACCAAATTTGACCCACAGACTAAGGATCATAAGGAAGAATTTTCCTCTAAGTGAGGGGATAAACACTGTAGAGTCTCAGACAGGTATAAAAGACTAAGGTCAGTGGTGAGAGGAAACCACATGAACACAAAGACTGAGTTTCTGTGCAAGTGAGGAAGTTCAGCAAGGCACAGACAGCAGCTGCTCCCACCATCAGTAAAGGTTCTGTAAGTCCAGAGCCTTCAAACACAATGGGGACCAGCCTACTCTCTCCACAAGTATGCCACCCACCACGTCTTTCTTACTTCCTAGATGAAAGCATAGGCATTACTCCCCTCAAACTTTGTAAGTCTGATTTTTAAAAATATTTCATCAAAGAAATCAGATTAAAGTGGATACAGAAAAAGGCAGTAGAGAAGGGAGTTAAAACCAAATTAATTTTTTCAAAATTGAAGAAATCAATGATTAGCAGATCCCTAAGGGAGATAATTAATAGATGAAACACACGCAAACATGCATACACATATGCACATACACATGCTCCCCAAGTGGATCTGAGGGATACACTCTATCAAATTTATTTTGGCAATGGCTTTGTGAAATATTCTGGGACATATATGATAAAAAGATCTGTCTAGCTATTTATCTTTTAAACTACATCTGTCTATAATCAGATACTGGGTACACAGTGATTATGAAAGTGGCAATGTTGCTTTCTACTCAGACTCAATGTGGAACTTGTTTTCATTCCTTGCATGAATGTTGATGTTTGATGAAAGCTGGTATTATCATCTTTAAGACTAAACTACTCTCTTCTCCACAGTCCTTGTTTAAGTAAGCTAAATGCTGAAAAAGGTAAGGTCTTATAAGTGAGATGTTTCTCTAAAGAAAATCTAAATTTAAAAGGAACAAGGCAAAAAAACAGACACTGCAAACTCTTAAGTGCTACTCCTCTGAAGAAAGCATGGTGTATAATAAATATGCTATACATAAGGTCTTACATATATAAACACGGCATCCAGTTCTATTCACTTCATGGCAAACAGAGGGGTAAAATGTGGAAACAGTGTCAGATTTCATTTTCTTGGACTCCAAAATCAACGCAGACAGTGACTGCAGCCACTAAATTAAAAGATGCTTACTCCTTGGAAGAATAGCTATGACAAACCTAGACAGTATATTAAAAGCAGAGATACCACTTTGCTGACAAAGGTCTGTCTAGTCAAAGCTGTGGTTTTTCTAGTAGTCATGTGCAGGTGTGAGAGATGGACCATAAAGAAGGCTGATCACTAAAGAATTGATGCTTTTGAACTGTTCTGCTGGGGAAGACTCTTCAGAGTTCCTTAGACAGCAAGGAGATCAAATCAGTCAATTCTAAAGGAAATCAATCCTCAATATTCATTGGAAAAACTGATGCTGAAACTCCAATACTTTGGCCACCTCATGCCAAGAGCTGATTCATTGGAAAAGACTCTGATGCTGGGAAAGATTGAGGGCAAGAGGAGAAGGAGGTGACAGAGGATGAGATGGTTGGATGGCATCACTGACTCAATGGACATGAGTCTGAGCAAATTCAGGGAGATAGTGAAGGACAGAGAAGCCTGTCATGCTGCAGTGCATGGGGTCACAAAGAGTTGGGCACACCTGCAACTGAACAACAACAACACAAGGTTTTTAACACTATAACTACAGCAAAGGGAAACATTCAGCGGGGATTCTGGGAAAATGATGATGAGAGAAAAGGGAGTCTTCTGTAAAAATGGTTGTCAGATAAAATACAGAAAATCCAGTTAAGTCTGAAATTCAGATAAACAGCAAATTATTTTTTGTATAAATATGTCCCAAGTATTGCATGAGACATTTAAAGTCTGAAATTTAGATTTGAGTGGGTATCCTGTATTTTTAATCTGTTAAATCTGATAACCTATTTCTAAAGTAAACTTCTACTCCCACAACAAAGCAAAGCCATCAACAGAAATGTTAGGCAAGAAAAAATATTCAAGCCAGAACTGTAAATTTTAAAAACTGAGTATGTTAAAAAATATCCCCAATAAAATATCTCGACAAGTAACCAGCAAAACCTAGGAAAGTCAATAGGCTTTGCCATCTTTCACCCTGGACAAATTATTAGCATGGCTGTTTAGGAATGAAATTGAAGGTATATACAAATGGACTTAGGAGATTCTTGCATGATATATAACATACAAAAGAGGAGAGATAAGAAGTAACAAAGCCCCTTGTTACTATTATTGCAATAGTAACCACAACAACAATAACAACAACAACAATAATAGCATTTTATTGCCACAAATAGTGCCACCTTCCTCACTAACATCCTTCTAGTTAATGAAGAATATAATCTGGGTTGCAATATGCTTTCCTCAGGATTTACTTTGGATGTCTTATGGTATGATAAAAGGCAAGTTATCAAGAAATATTTTTATTTCCTCTGAACTGGCCCTTATATAAAAATAATTTACACTGATTCATATTTATTGATTGGTTCAAAAAATTATTCTTATACCAACATGTTTAGGACATTTTTAAATGCTGGGGACACAATACTGAACCATGGAACCTCCCTGGATATTAAAATATTCAGGGTTCTTTCTAGCTATGTCTAGGCCCCACAGGAGGAAAAGCAGTATAATCTCTGCAAGGAAGGATGACTAAACTAACGGTGCTTACCATAAATGAATGAAAAATAAAGACGAGGGGAAACTTCCTCGGCAGTCTAGTGGTGAAGACTCCACGCTATGCCTATGCAAGGGCCTATGCAAGGGCCACAGGTTTGACTGCTGGCTGAGACACTAAGATCCCACATGCTATGCAGTGCAGCCAAAAATCATCATCATCATCACAAGGAAGAATGTGCTGCTTTCCTTTTAATAGTAAGACATTCAACATTTTGCTCTAAATTCATAATCACAGTATAGCCTTTGCTGACTATATCATTTGCTGACCAAAATAAGCAGACATACTAGAGCAAAAGATCAACAACACCAAAATTTCTATGCACAACAAACCAAATTTACAAATAATAAAAAAAAAAGATACATAATTAGGAAAATTAGTGATTAAATAAAAAGAAACAGAAAGAGAAAATTACCTGCAAATAATAAAAAATATCTAAAAGATGAAATCTACAGGACCAGCAATATGGAATTTTAGTATAGAGAAAATTATTTTCTTCAAGACAATCAAATCAGGCAAAGACCCACACTCATGCAAATCCCCAAGGATAGTGTCCAAGATTCAGACTGGTCAAGGCTTTTCTTTCTAAAGCAAAACAGTCAAGGACAAAGGAGAGAGAAAATTTAAAGAGATAAGAATGACGATGATTTGGGACCACAAGCTCCAGAGTTCATTGACGAAAACTAGCATTGATGCAAATCTACATAAAGCTAAAAGAACTGGAACTATATGTGGACTAAATATATCTTTCTCTGGAAAGGTAGAAAGAAACAGCTTCAAGACTTAAATAATTTGGAACAATATACATATATGTGAAAAAACATATATATATGTTGAAAACTTCATATAAATATTTATATAACTTTTCTCATTCAGTAAGCATGTTCAAACTACCTGCTATGTGCCATGTCCTATCACTAGGGCTAAAGTAAACTCAATTTAGAGCATAAGAAAAGTAATAAAACACTCCAAGTTCTACCTAGAGGTGTGGAAAGTGATATGAGAACACAGGTGAGGGTACAGTTAATTATGCCCCCAAAAATAAAATGACTTTGCAGAAGTAACATCTAAACTGTTTTTTTTGACGACTGGGCAGGCAATCATGGAGGGAAGACAATGAAAGAGGAGGAAAAGAACATGAGGCTGGAAAAGTAGGTTTAGATACACTGTTTAAAACAGAGAAGAGTTGGATTAGATCCTATAATTGAAGACAGTCACAAGAAGATTTTAAGCACAAAAATGACAATCACATCTGTATTTTTCAAAGATAAATCTAATGGTATGTCTTGTAAAGACTACGTTAAACAGAGTAGCTACAATATAAAACAATTAATGAGTAAAGAAATTAAAGCAGTTTTACAATTAGAAGGGCAGCTGAGAATCAGTCAAAACTTGAAAATTCTGTATCAGGCTAATGATCAGTGACATAAAATAAACTGGTGAAATGAAGAGTACAGTCCTGATTTCTTAAGAATAAGGTAGATATATAAATCGTGATTAAAGAGGATCTGAGAAGAACTGAAGAGCAATAAAACCAAATGACAAAAAACTATTTTTCCTCTAGAGAATTTCAAGTTGCTTTCAGTAAAAACAGAAGTAACTTAATTATCCCTGGTTAAAAAAAAAATGCAGCTTCCAGAGTAAACAGTAAGCAGTGGGGGAAAAGAATAAAAATAACAACAATAAAACTTATTGGAAAAAAGTGAATTAAGTAATTTAGTAAATGCAGGGCTCCTATAAACAGAAGAGTTACTACTGGACTTAGAACACAACATATATTCTTTGACTTTAAAATATTATCCAACATCACTCCAATATGTATTTACTGAGTGGCTATTACATGTCAGGCATGTAGAATATAAATATGAATATTTATGAAGAATATAAGGATGAATACAGCATCTTTATTCATCTACATTTGAGGAAATTATACTCTAGAGGAGACAAATTCATAAAACAAGCAGTTAATTAATAAATTCAGTGGTAAGACTACACAGGGCGGCAAGGAATAGCACTTTAGCTAGGTATAATGGCACCTTAGTGAGCACAAGGCTAGGATGAGGGAAAGTTTCCTAGAGAAAGCGAAGTCAAAACAAAGTCTTACCAGATGAGTAAGTCAGCCAGTTTAAGAAGTGACAAGAAAATAATGGCAAAGGAGACAAAATGAGAAATGCCCCAGAGATCAATAAAAGCACAGTGTTTGTGATGAGTGACAGGTGGTTCTAAGTTGCTGGAACATGAAATAAAAGGCAAGAAGTGATGGGAAATGAGGCTGGGTGGCAAGAAGGGGCCAACCGTTTGATCTTTGAAAAATTTAGATTTTATGGTTCTTATGAAAAACGGCTCATCAGAAGCCAGGGAGCTTCTCAAACATACTGATACTTAGATACATCTCCTCAAAGATCCTAATTCATCAGATTTAAAGAAGAGGACAACAAACTTGAACTTTCAAACGGTTTCCCTAGGTAACTGTGCTGTACTATATACATTGAGAGAACTACTGCGATAAACACTGCCTTCAGTCCAGACTTAAACCCATTTACATGGAGAGAGCAGGTTAAAAAGGAAAGTGAGAAGGTTTGGTAATCAATAACAGTACACTCTAAGGAACTCTAAGAGAAGCAATTCATAGGTAAAGACAAAGGAAAGAAAAACTTAGCCCTAAATATATTTTACAAATCAGGTAGTGACAAAAAATAAAGAAACCATGGACAAAAGTGAGTTAAAATTCTGAAGATTTTGACTTTAAATTATCTAGATGCATAAAATTTATATCCGGGACTTATAATGATTTTTAATTAAATAAAATAATTTTGCTGTATTCTTTGAAAACAGAGAAAGAATATAGCTATTAAGAGAATATGTTTAAAGTCTGGATTAAATCCATCACATAGACACCATCAATAGGTCATAATCTCTACATGGCCTCAGTTTCCTCATATGTAAAACGGGTACAAAAATTATATGCATCTTACAGAGTTCTGGTGAATATTAATTAGATGATACATATAGAGATCACATAACTTGAAAAATAGCACACAGTTCAATAAACATCAATTCTTATTGTTAATGTAATCCAAGTCATTACCTAGGAGGCTACAGTAAAATGAGTTCAGAGCAAATAAATAAACTTACTCTCACAGTAAAGACAATTATAATCAGCAGATATCAAGCTATAGAAAAACTAATCAGAGATGCTCTCTAAATGTGCAGCTTAAAAAACCTGGGAACCATATAAACCCCATCAAAGACTGCAAAAGGTTTTCAGAAAGTACCATTAGGAAGGAAATAAAAGCAAACAGCAAGCAAATACCTCTTTGAACAATCAGAAACCCCTCTTTTTGGGGGTGGGTGGGTGGTGTGTGTGTGTGTGTGTGCGTGCGTGCGCTCAGCCGTATTCGACTCTCTGCAAACCCACAGACTTTAGGCCACTTTAGGGTGGTGTGTGTGTGTGTGTGTGTGTGTGTGTGTGTGTGTGTGCGCGCGCGTGCGCTCAGCCGTATTCGACTCTCTGCAAACCCATAGACTTTGGGCCACTTTAGGGTGGTGTGTGTGTGTGTGTGTGTGTGTGTGTGTGTGTGTGTGTGTGTGTGTGTGTGACTTTAGGGTGGTGTGTGTGTGTGTGTGTGTGCGCGCGCGCTCAGCCGTATTCGACTCTCTGCAAACCCACAGACTTTAGGCCACCAGGCTCCTCTGTCCATGGGATTCTCCAGACAAGAATACCGGAGTGGACTGCCATTTCCTCCTTCAGGGGATATTCCCAACCCAGGGATTAAACTCATGTCTCTTGGGTCCCCTGCATTGGCAGGCAGATTCTTTACCACAAGCGCCACCTGGGAGCCCATCATATTAATATATGACTTAGAATATCTGACCAGAAAGAAGAATTCAGCCTATTAGTTACTAGGATAGCAACGGCTAGATGATATTTAATTTATATCCAGTTTTCTTGTTAATAAACTGCAATATTTATGTTAGAAACAATTAACTTTTAAAACTATGCTGGAAAAAAAGAGTATTCTACAAAAGAAAAATGCAAGAAGATGAAGTCCACAGCATCATGCTAGCCTGCAAGAGAAACAGAATCTGATGACATAGAAGCAACCTAAATATCCATCGCCAGAGGAATGGATAAAGATATGGTACATATATACAATGGAATATTACTCAGCCACAGAAAGAATGAAGTAATGCCACTTGTCATATATGGATGGACCAATAGAGACTGTCATACTGAGTGGAGTGTCAGACAAGAAGAAATATCATATGATATTCCTTATATATGGAATTTTAAAAATGACAGAATTAAACTTATTAACAAAACAGAAACAGTCACAGATGTAGAAAACAACCTTCTGGTTACCAGCAGGGAAAGCAGGAGCTGAGGGGAGGGAGGGATAAACTGGGAGACTGGAATTGACATATACACACTATATATATAAAATAGATAACTAATTAAGGACCTACTGTAAAAATACAGAATTCTTCTCAATACTCTGTAATGACCTCGAAGGGAAAAGCATCTAAAAAAGGAAGGATATAATATATACACACAATTGATATATTCTGAGGTATAGCAGATACTAATGTAATATTGTAAATCATCTATACTCTGATTAAAATTTTTTAAAAAGAGAGCAATAGAATCTGAAGATATAATGCCCAAGCATTTACAAAGTATGCCTCTGAACATGGAAAAACATTCCCTGAGAGTGACTAATTCTTTATCCCATATTACTTTGGTCTAATGATTGCTTTTTTTTTTTTTTTTTTTTTTTTTTTTTTGCTTTTTTTTTTGCTTTTTTTTTTTTTTTTTTTTAACTGATTTCTCTCTTGATTCCCAGACTTTGGGCTCCAAGAGCACAAGGACTATATTCACTGTACTCACAGCAGTAATCCTACTATCAGCACAGTACCCGGCAGGAGACCCTCAACGAGTGCTTACTGAAAGAGTAAATGGCTTCCCATTTTCTCTTGATTCAGAGGACAATGAACTTGGGTAGGAGTCTGCATGCCAGAAAGACTGTATTTTTGATTGTTAGTTAGGCTTACCAAGCGTCAGTTGTTTTCATGTTCAAACCTTTTATGCCAGTTGCCTTCGTTACTATAATTTCATAATTTAAGCTGTATGTATACTCACTGATGAAGGGAAAGTGGAAACAGAATTACTTCTATGGACATCAAGTGGGCTCTAAAACTACTGAGGCTGCGAACACTATCGAGGCTCCGCTGTTGGTGTCTAGTCACTAAGTCACACCCGACTCTGTGTGACCCCACGGACTGCAGCCCACCAGGCTCCTCTGTCCACGGGATTTTTCCAGGCAAGAATACTGGAGTGGGTTGCCATTTCCTTCTGCAGGGGATCTTCCTGACACAGAGACTGAACTCACATCTTGTGCACTGCCAGGCGGTTCTTTACCACTGAGCCACTACAAAAACCTGGGAGTTAAATTAGGTGTGGGTAAGACAACCCAGCTATAAGGGCTTCCCTCATAGCTCAGTCAGTAAAGAATCTGTCTAAAATGTAGGAGGCCTGGGTTCAATTCCTGGGTTGGGAAGATCCCCTGGAGAAGGAAATGGTAATCCACTCCAGTAGTCTTGTCTGGAAAATCCCATGGATAGATGAGACTGGTGGGCTACGGTCCACGGGGTCGCAAGAGTTGAACACATCTTAGCAACAAAACCACACCAAGACAACTGTAAAAGGTTAGATAAAAAGAATCTTAAAAATTTACAAAGGTTTTTAAGTATAAGGAGTATAAAGATTGCAGGATCTGATCTTTATTCTCTATTATACAGTCTATTACATTATTCTATTATATAGTCTACATGGAATCTCTACAGAAAAAGTCTTAGCCTTACATCCACAGATTGATAAATAAACATACATCTAAGTGTTTTAAAGTAAAATAAAATGTTTGAGTTATACATCTTATGTTTGATTCCCCTTTATTAATTAGCTGGTGACCCAGATCATTTTGGATAAGAAGGCTTTTTTTCACTCTTACCAAGAAATGATGTGGTACATACAACATAAATTAAATAATCATATGCCTGCATGTTGAAAAATCACTGTTTTTTGCTCCACCTTTGTATATATCACAATTCATTGTAAGTAAATGCTTGTTTACTTAACAATATTCCCTACTAAACTATAAATCCCTTGGGAAAAGTGATCATGTCAACTTCTAATTTCATAGTGCCCAAAACTTGGTAACGCTTTCCAAATAGGTGCTCTTTAAACACTTTTTAAATGAAGAAAAAAAAAAATTGCAATTCTGTTTAAAAGAAACAAAAGATCTGAGCAGTATCATACGGCTCTTTAGTACCAATTAACAATAAAAATTAACACTACATAGAAAAGACAAATTCTTACCAATTTATAGCCCCGCCATCACACTTGTCCATAAGCAATGCTTTCCAACATTCATGAGTAGACTTAATGATTTCAAGAGCAAAAGCCTGGTTAAAAACCAAAAACAGATATAGCAATCACATCATTATACTATTAATAACTTGGAACTAGTCATAGTATGACAGTTAATTATTAAGAACATGAGCTCTGGAGTCAGGCAAACCTAAGTTTAAGTTCTCACATCCTTATTTACCAGCTGTGTGCCTTTGTGCAGATTATTCAATGGAATCGTCTTAATTTCTTCTTCCTTAAGATGGAATGTATTGAAAATCAGCTAAATCAGGAGCTGGCACACTTGGGCCTTTGGGTTAAATCCAGCCTGCCACATGCTTTTGTAAATAAAGTTTTATTGAGCACAGTATGTTCATCCATGCAAATCTGTGCACAGCCTCTGACTGCATTAGTGCTACAATGGAAGAGCTGAGTAGTTGTGACAGAGAACATATGGCCTGCAGGTCTAAAATATTTACTATCTGCTCTTACAGAAAAAGTTGCCAACCCGATTTAAATCATAGCATTGCTGAAAGAATAAATAAGACGGCTGCATGTAAACCAGTTAGCCTACTGTCTGGATTGTAAATAATAAGCACAAACTTAATAATTTCATCATCAACAATGCTGCAAGTAGTTTAATTGAATAATCATTTTAGACTATCCACTGTCTAAAGGTAATAAACCTCAACATTTTAAAAATCTTTTTCTTAAGTGTGAATTCATATAGGGTCTAAAAATGAAAACTCAACAATAGACGTATCTAGTAAGACCATTTAAGGAAAACTTGCTTCATTTTTTCAAAGAAGAAAATTTTTATTTTTTCCCTCAAAATGTTGCTAAATTTCCTTAAGCAGAGTCCTTATGTATGAACTAAGTCATACTAGCTCCTCTCTTTCTCAGTGACAACTAAACACATTATGATATGAAGAAAATGACGGCAAATGTACTTCTGAAGGGAACACTTTCCCTCAGGTCTTCTGTTGCCTGAGATGAAGAGGACGGCTTAATGCTTGGTGAGGTGGTGTAGGGGAGACTCCTAAGGTATGGGACAAAAAGTCAACTTATTTGGAAAATACATGGAAAGATTTTTAACTATATTATTCGGATAATTTTGATTATTAAAACAGATTCCAGTACTTGCTTTAAGCAGTCAGCATGAAAAAAAAAAAAAAATCTAGATTACAGCCTACAGCCATCTTTTCAACCATGTTGAAGAGATGTAATTCAATTTTCCTGGGTTAGGCTCAATATATTAAACAGCAGGGATAAATAAAAAGCAATGCATAAAATGATTATTTTCTGAAGGGATGCATAAATGACCCAGTCTTCACTCAGGAAAAAATTAATGTTTGTTGAAATCAAACCCCCAAAATTCCCAAACTACCTCATTCTTTTATAAATTCATGGAATGACTTGGCAGTTCAACCCCAAGGCAACAAGGGCCCACAAAGATACACACAGGTTTGAAATGTGTATTGTTTCAAACATAAAATACAACACACATTTAGGGGAAAAAGAAAAAAATAATTTATTTTATAAATTTTTAGTATTTTATTTTTATGAGAGAGATCACTGCCTAGTAGTTTTATATCCATATTTAATAAATCCTAGACAAAGCCTTCAAGATCTTAAGGGTTAATATACCTTTTAAAAATACTGGGTTCAGCAATAAGCTCTTGTATAACAAAATACTTACTGTAATTTTGAAGTTTTTATGACCATGGCTTACTTAACTTACAAAACATACTGTATTTATTAGTACCCACTTAAAGGTTGGTTTATAATGTGAAACTTAGATAGTGGCAATACGTTCAATAGTAGTATAAATAAATAAATAAAACAAGTAGTCTAATAGTTTTAGACTTTAATTCTGGTCCATTTTCTCCATTTGTGTCATATTAGAGCCACTTTTTGGTAACTTTGTGGTTCTCTAATATAAAAACCCTCTGACAGTAAGACAATTCAAATGCTTTCCTAACTGTTAAGTAGCTGAATTCAGTCATGATAGAATAAACACAGGAGGGAAGCCCCTTTGGATTTGCATTAATGGTAAGTAATTCCTTCCTCTCCAGAACAGTAAAATGAAAGATTTTTCTTCATTTACAAATTTACAGAGTTAAGACTGATCATGGAAATCTTTTATTTTCTGAGATGAAGGAGATATTGATAGATAAATGGATGGATACAGGTATTTACCAGTCTTCTGATTTACTTAGAGCTCCCAAAACTTTTTAAAAAATAGAAATAATGCCCTTAAACATGAAAGTCAGTAGACAGCAGTACTTTTATTATCATACTATCCACAAATTATTCACATAAGAAATCCCCTAAAGTGAAAGAAATGTGGTACATGTATCACAGGCACATTTTAAAATAAAGATTATCAACTTCACCTTGTTCTTGAATTCTCCATTAAAAGCAAACTGGTTTTCCGGTTTTCCCTCTGGTATCTTATAAAATCTAAACCAATTAAGCGTAGCTTCTAAGTAACCAGGTTTGTACTTCTTAACATCTTCAATATCTGCAAATGAAGAAACAAAAATACTTTTCGTTAAAAAAGGAAATCCACTCCTTTAAGTGGTAGAGCACCGGACTGAGGGAAGGGAGTTAGTCCGATTCTGCTGCTCACTAGCGGCATAATCACCAACGTGTATCACACCACCTGTGAACTTCCATTCTGTTATGTGTAAACTGTTACACCTTTATTGTACAAACACTTCTTGAGCACCCTCAGATACCATGTTAGGTATGGGGATAAGTTGGTGAAGGCAACAAAGATCTTTTCCTCAGGGAGATCAAAGTTTTAATTAAAAAAAAGAAAACCACGAACAGATAAACAGCAAACTGCATTAAAGTGAGATATACTTAGGGCAGCTGTCATTCTGAGGACAATGCGGGGTTTAGGGTGGGAAGAGTTACAGCATCAGGATCTGAATTCCGTCTGTACCAAGCTAAGGACTCTGAAGGCAGACTCGGGAGGGCATAGCCGTAACAGAAACCACGACAGCCGCACGGGAGGCTTTCACGGACCCCTGCACCGACTGTTTAGTAAGCTCCTCATTATGTATCAGACACTGCTGCAAGCCACGAAACAGAACAGCAATCAGAAACAAGTCCCTGCCCACAAGACTACACAGAAGGAAGAGACAGACAACAAATAAAGAAACAAAGACAAAATTTAACGGATGAAAAGTCTGATGAAGAAAATAAATCGGAGTAAGAAAGAGAATGTGGTCAAGGGCTATTTTAAACAGAATGATACATGAATGGTTCAGTTTTTCATTTCAAACTAATCACGGTTTATAGGGTTTATCTTCAAGTTCTATTACCATGTAAACACCTTAACCATTCCATTTGGAGGACATTCATTTAAATATTAATATAATTGGAAATACTACAGCATTAGTAATAGACACCACCCCCCCCCCCCCGGAAAAGAGGCCCCCAAGAAACGCATCATTTCCAAAGATATCAGCTCAAGAAGCAGAGAGGCACCCGCTCTCCGGCTCCCGCGCCGCCTCCGCCTGCGGTCCCGGCGCTGTGTGCGCTTCTGGGCCGACCCGGAGCCTCTCGGCAGGCGGGGCCGAGGGCGCTCCCGGCGCTCGCATGGGGACCAAAAACCCCAAGCACGAGCCAAGACTGAGAACAACGACCACATTAATTTGAAATTGGTGGGGCAGTTTAAAATCAAGAGGCATACACCACTTAGTAAACTAATAAAAGCCTCCTGTGAACGACAGGGTTTGTCAAGGAGACGGATCAGGTCCCGATTTGATGGGCATCCAATCAAGGAGATAGACACACCTGCACAGTTGGAGATGGAAGATGCAGATACCACTGATGTATTTCAGCAGCAGACAGCAGATGTCGACTAAAAAGGGAACTTTATACTTTACTCGTGGTGGCTCAGGTGGTAAAGAATCCGCCTGCAATGCAAGGGACCCCAGTTCTATTCCTGGGTCAGGAAGATCTTCTAGAGAAGGGACAGACTGCCCATGCCCACTCCAGCATTCATGGGCTTCTCTGGTGGCTCAGCTGGTAAAGAATCTGCCTGCAATGCGGGGGACCTGGGTTCGCTCCCTGGGTTGGGAATATCTCCTAGAGAAGGGAAAAGCAACCCACTCCAGTATTCTGGCCTGGAGAATTCCATGGACTGTATAGTCCACGGGCTCACAAAGAGTCGGACAGGACTGAGCAAGTGACTTTCACTTTCACACGTTACTTCAGAATTCTGTTCCTCCAGATCAAGAAGACATTTTCAACTAGAAAACTGTAGTTTGGTTCCACCACATTCTGACTACTACAACACAGTTTCTTTATTCTTTCATTTTCCCTTCCCCATTCCTTTATTGTACATGAAGCAACTGGTGTATGTGCACAAGCATACTGCATTTTTTTTTAACTGAATGGCCAATGGTATGTTTTGACTAACATCAAATGTAGATGGGATGGGGAAAAAAACCAATTCTGTGAAAATAACCCTTTTTCTCCATTAGTAGCATGCTCATCAACTCTTATCTTTATATTCCACTAAGTCATTTTGCTCTGTTTAACAAAAAAAGAACAGCATAAAAATTCTTGCATATCTTGGGGAAAAAAGTATGAGAAATATCTAGATAAAACTGGAAGTCTTTACCTCCACTAGACTGTGGCTTAACAGAAATTTAGCATAGTCCTTTATTCACAATATGTTATGGCAAATGACACACTAATAGCACTTGAAAAATTAGAAGGCTGTAACTAAAACCAGGAGATGACACCACGCATAGGGATAATTTAACGATCACTCAGTTTCAGATCTGCTCATCCAAGTCTTGTGGGAATACCCACTCACTAGGCATGACAAGAAAAGGTATGGGTTGAACAGAGAGAAATTATCCTTTTCCTTTTTATGCTTGCCTTGTGCCTTTATATAAAAATCGAGCAAGAGTGACATGTCTCTAAAGGCCAGATGTTTCACATAAGTGAAATAAGTGTAGTAAGACAGAAACCATAGGAATGGCAGAGACTATGGCAAACGACTGAGTATGCTGCCTAAAGGCACTCAAATTTAAAATTTTAAAACATGTCAATGGGCCACATTATCTAAAATAATTCTGGAGCAAACTGCAGAAATGCTACAACTAGCTAAGAGGAAAAAGAATCCCTTGAAACTGAACACAGACTACACCAGCTCTATTCATCAGATGAGTACATATTAATTGACAGAAGATGTTTAAAACAGTGAATTCCAAAGATTAAGATCACATTGTTTTAGTATTGTACACTGTATACTAGGACACAGAGTTCTTTGTTATGCCCCCCATAGAACATTCAATAGATTTCACCTAATTAAATTCTGATTTTTTCCCCTTTATCTTATAAAAAAAGTTTCCTGCCAAAGTGAGTTTGTATTGACCATTTTCCTACATTCTATCTCTATTTTTGCAAAAAACAAAAAAATCTCTGTAAATTAACTGAGCTCCTTCAAATCACTGTTTTCTTACTGGCAGGAAAAAAATATCTTTTAGTCTATGGAAGGTGAGCAATCAGAAATGCATTTTAATCAATGTCCAAAATGAATAATTTTCTATTACTTATTCTTGCCTGGAGAATCCCATTGACAAAGGAGCCTGGTGGGCTACAGTCCATGGGGTCGCAAAGAGTCGGACACGACTGAGTGACTAACACACACACACAAATCTGATTTATGGTATCATTATACCTTGCCCCATCTGCCATTTTTTGTCCCACTGCATAAACCATTTTTTTTTTTTTTTTAAATATTGTTTTATTAGTTGGAGGCCAATCACTTTACAACATTTCAGTGGGTTTTGTCATACATTGACATGAATCAGCCATATAGTTACACGTATTCCCCATCCCGATCCCCCCTCCCACCTCCCTCCCCACCCGACTCCTCAGGGTCCTCCCAGCGCATATGACCCAGCAATACCACTTCTAGGCATACACACTGAGGAATCCAGATCTGAAAGAGACACGTGCACCCCAATGTTCATTGCAGCACTGTTTATAATAGCCAGGACATGGAAGCAACCCAGATGCCCATCAGCAGATGAATGGATAAGGAAGCTGTGGTACATATACACCATGGAATATTACTCAGCCGTTAAAAAGAATTCATTTGAATCAGTTCTAATGAAATGGATGAAACTGGAGCCCATTATACAGAGTGAAGTAAGCCAGAAAGATAAAGAACATTACAGTATACTAACACATATATACGGAATTTAGATAGATGGTGACATTTTTTTTTTTTTGATAGCTGCCTTTTAACACACTGACTTCAAATAAGAAAGGAAAAGCTAAGTTATTCAGTATCCATCTCAGTTGCAAGGTTTTCCCTTCAGAAGTTATAAAGGGGATCTGTTAAGAAACAACATAAGTAACAAAAAACCTGAACATTTAATAATGCCAATAAGAAGTATAACTCTCCAAATATAAGTCAAACTTTTCCATTCCCAATTAATTATACCCTGGAGCAAAAACAGCTACATTTTCAAAAGAACCAAAACATTTAAAATAAGTAATTTAAACATTTTTAAACCTCAATAGCAAGTGTCTCCAGTCAAGACTTTACATACAATACTAAGTCAGTTCAATGAATTACTCTTCCAAAAATATGAAAAATTCTACCTAAGTCTATAAACTGATTTACATTCCTTAAAGATTTTTATATAAATAATCTCATTTGTTCCTCATAAAACTCCTGACAGTTGTGAAGAGTAAGTAAATTTGCATTAAACGTTAAGAAAACTACAGCTAAGAAAATGTAAAATTTGGGAAAAATGCTTCCAACTCATTCATGGTAGAACTAGTATTATACAAATACAAGTCCACTAATTCCATGAATCCTAGCTTTTCTTCTATACTGCACATTAATAATCTGTCACAGGTTTATTTATATTATTTTAAAGTATAGATGTATTTTTATTTTGGTTTTATTATGGTCAAATATCCATAACATAAAATTCACCATTTTTAAGTGTTTCTTTCAGTGGCATTAAGTACACCCACAGTGTTGTACAACCATCACTATTAGCCATCTTCAGAATTTTTTACAATATATGTTCATTGTAAGAAAAGCAGCAATTCTCTAGTGGTCATCTACTTCCACTCTTGGAATTAATTTTATATGAAAGTTTCTATTATAAATAATTATATAATTTATTTTCAAGATGAACTAATCCAAAAATAAAAGAATACTCTAGAAGTGCTCCTTTATGTAATCAAGCTAAGCTTATTTCAGTTCTCCTTTTAAGTACAAATCAAACTCTTTTAAATGAGATCTACTCAATCAACTCCCTGGACGATTAACAAAGACTCTCCACTTCTGTAGCACATTCTGCCTGATGTCGACAGTAGTCTGTCTGCTGAGTCTAGCAGACGACCCTAGAATGAAGCCTGCACTTTGCTCCCATGAGTTAAATTTTAGCTTTGCCAAGCATCAGGTGTATTTATTTCCAAATACTCATGCCAACGAAGTCTATTGTTATAATTATGAAATTTAATAAAATGTTATATAAGGCAGTGACTTTATTAGTACAAAAATGAGATTTTGTTCCTATAAAATTACTGTGAATGTTTTTGAAAGAAATCAGTAAAAGAGACTGTTAAAAACACTTGCAGTCAAAGTAGGCCTGGGTAAGTTAAAGACGAGACAAAGACGGAAAAAAAAGGTACAATTATGTGTGTCAGTCACGCTGCAAATGAGGATTTTAGATGTGAGAGGTCAAGGACAGCTTCTAACAAAAAGTATTTTAGTAAATTCTTAGATGAAGTGTGGGAGCGACTCATTCAAACCTCCAGAAAAGGAGTCCTGGGAGGAAGACTGGGTACCAATATTCTGAGGTATGCGTGCGCACTGAATGCTTGAGGAGACAGTAAGAAAGCCCTGTATCTGAGCCGAGTTAACTAAGAGAGTTAGGAAACGAGATTACAGAAGCAGTCATGTAGGACTCCAGGGGTCACACTACGGACCTGACTTTGGGATGAGACACCATACAGGATTCTGGGCAGAGGAGTACGTGTTTTCAGGAAGAATTCTAGTTGTCTTTTAGGGAAAAGATTGTGGAGAGGAAGAAGGGGAAGCAGGAAATCCAACATGAGGCTACTGACTGTGCACGTAGGTGAAATATGATGAGGGTGGGCTTTGATAACTGTAACTGTAGGAAGGTGGTGACAAATGGTCAGTTGTGGATTAATTTTAGAAAATAGAACTGAGATGAATCACCAATGAAAGAAAAAAACAAAAAATAACAAAACCCAGTAAAATTCAGGCTTACATAACATTTAAAGAATCAAAGAGCTAAAATGGACTCGTCTGTAACATTAAGTAGCAATTCAAATGATAATACAGCTAAAAGCAGTCACCTAAATAGGTATCTATTAATGGGACTTCTCTGCTGGTTCCGACGGTAAAGCGTCTGCCTACAATGCGGGAGACCGGGGTTCAGTCTCTGGGTTGGGAAGATCTCCTGGAGAAGGAAAGGGCACCCCACTCCAGTATTCTTGCCTGGAAAACTCTATAGATGGAGGAGCCTGGTAGGCTACAGTCCATGGGGTCGCAAAGAGTTGGACACGACTGAGTGACTTCACTTTCAAATAAGTATCACCCTGTTTTTAAAAATTTTCATAATAGGTGTCTTAAGTTCTGACAAATAGTGTACAGCCATGATTTACACTATCAGCGAGCTGTTTCCAAATTTGAAAGTTTAATTAACAAAGATTATATGGAATCTCCCTAATAGAATTTTTATATTAAAACTAAAAATATATGATTAACACCACCCTTATAGCAGAAAGTGAAGAAGAACGAAAGAGCCTCTTGATGAAAGTGAAAGAGGTGAGTGAAAAAGTTGGCTTAAAACTCAACATTCAGAAAACTAAGATCATGGCAACAGGTCCCATCACTTCATGGCAAATAAATAGGGAAACAGTGGAAACAGTGACAGACTTTATTTTGGGGGGCTCCAAAATCACTGCAGATGGTGACTGCAGCCATGAAATTATAAGACACTTGCTCCTTGGAAGAAAAGCTATGACCAACCTAGACAGCATATTAAAAAGCAGAGACATTACTTCACCAACAAAGGTCCATCTAGTCAAAGCTGTGGTTTTTCTAGCAGTCTTGTAAGGATGTGACAGCTGGACAATAAAGAAAGCTGAGAGCCAAAGAATTAATGCTTTTGAACTGTGGTGTTGGAGAAGACTCTTAGAGAGCCCCTTGGACTGCAAAGGAGATCCAACCAGTCAATTGTACAGGAAATCAGTCCTGGGTGTTCACTAGAAGGACTGATGCTGAAGCTGAAACTCCAATACTTTGGCCACCTGATGCGAAGAACCGACTCACTGGAAATGACCCTGATGCTGGAAAAGACTGAAGGCGAGAAGAGAAGGAGCCGACAGAGGATGAGATGGCTGGATGGCATCACCGACGCGATGGACATGGGTTTGAGTAGGCTCCGGGAGTTGGTGATGGACAGGGAGGCCTGGCGTGCTGCAGTCTATGGGGTCACAAAGAGTCAGACACGACTGAGCAACTGAACTGAACTGATAGCTCTATATCAATTCATTGGAAATTTTGTAAATTTCTTTATTAAACGCTAGGTAAAAGGCAAAACAGAAATAATGATGCAGTCTAACAAATTTTTAAGTTCAATTTGGTTTTTTTAAATCCAGAGTTTTAAAATAAAATAAAATAAAATCCAGAGTTTTTCATTTTAATTTGGTTTGTCTTAACTAATTTTGAATTAGGAATTTATAAAAGCAAAGAAATTAAGTTAAAATATCTTAGTTAAAACCTACCACTTTATTTCTACAGACATGAGAAGATCATAATACTTTTAACTTTTTAAAAGCAATCTTTATGACTTTATCTTATCCCTTCATTAGGGATATTGTATACCTTTCAACATGTAATCAAGTTTCTTTTCAGTATAAACCAATTGATTTCTTTCTAAAATGTAACTGAATATTACAAACTGTGCTCTAAGAAAACAAAGGCTTGATAATTGACTCTTTCTAATCTTTATTATAAAAAAATACATTCTCAAACAACAGGAGTAGTTTCTAAACACATGTGTTTGTCAAGATTTCCATTTTACCCAGATTTCAGACTTAAACATACTTTAATGTTCTATTTTTGCCAAATAAGCAAATAGTAATGACATAAATGAGGTAAAAAACTGAATTGATAAGGTTCATTTTATACCTACAGCTCACGAACCATAAGAGAGACACAGAGTGTGCATGGACTGTCTAACCTATGAGATCTTTTTACTCTATAGACATGAAGGACACAATGAACTTTAAAAGTAATTATTCACCAAAAACAAAAAAAATTAAGAAACTTCAATCATGAGAAAACCACAACACATTCTGTAATATCTAAACCATTGATTATTACACAACATTTTAATTAATTAAGTATTTTAAATGAATTTAAAGAGAAGGGAGTGACAGAGGATGCGATGGTTAGATGGCATTACCAATTCAATGGACATGAGTCTGAGCAAACTCTGAAAGATAGTGAAGGACAGGGAGCTTGGCATGCTGCAGTCCCTAGGGCTGCAAAGACTGAACATGACTTAGTGACTGAACAACAACAATAATAACAATTTTAAAATAATTTAAGTAACTCTCCTGACAACCAAAAAAGAGCCACACTCAGTCCCCCCAATTTTTGATATAGATAGTGACTATCAAAAACAAAGAAACACTTACTTATTAATAATAACTTTGGTACCAACGAAAACCAAAGTCTCACTTAGAATATTCAGAAAATAATGACAGTAAGGATATTCAAAAAATTTACAAGAAGAAATAAGGTAAACTAGGAAAAACATTCTGTTTGGGATCAGAGTACTAAGTTCAAATTTTAGTTCTAGCACTCATATCTTGTGTTATTTTGGAAAAATACATTACTTTGTCTCTTCAAAACCAAAGTGGAGAAAAAGACATAAAGCTTGTGATGATTTTTAATAAATAATATATTAAAAACTATGGAATAATTCTTAACAAATATTAATTCCCTGCAATCCCTTAAAACATTGTCCATGGGATGCAGCCAAAGATACTCAAAAGGAAACCTATAACTTGACATGCTTTTATCTCTGAAAAATAAACAAATATGAATTAATGATTTTAAAAATTACTTAACTTTTTTGCTCATATAGTTATTTTACTTTTCATGTACATAAGTTTATTGAAAAATCAATGTACTTAGACGTTGTAGTTCAGTTGCTCAGTTTTGTTTAACTCTTTGCAACCCCAGGGACTGCAGCATGCCATGCTTCCCCCTGTCCTTCACTATCTTTCAGAGTTTGCTCAGACTCATGTCCATTGAATCAGTGATGTCATCCAGCCATCTCATTCTCTGTAGTCCCCTTCTTCTCCTGCCTTCAATCTTTTCCAGCATCAGTGTCTTTTAAAATGAGTCAACTCATTACATCACATAGTCAAAGTATTGGAGCTTCAGTTTCATCATCAGTCCTTCCAAAGAGTATTCAGGGTTTATGTACTTAAGGACTGAGTGGTCTGATTTCCTTGCAGTCCAAGGACTTTCAAGAGTCTTCTCCAACACCACAGTTCAAAAGCATCAATTCTTCAGCGCTCAGCTTTCTTTACAGTCAGACTCTCACATCCGTACAAAACTACTGGAAAAACCATAGCCTAGACCTTTGTCGGCCAAATAATGTCTCTGTTTTTTAACAGGCTGTCTAGGTTTGTCATAGCCTTTCTTCCAAGAAGCAAGCACCTTTTAATTTCATGGCTACAATCACTATCCACAGTGGTTTTGGAGCCCAAGAAGATAAAGTCTGTCACTGTTTCCATTTTTTCCCCATCTATACACCATGAAGTGATGGGACCAGATGCCATGCAAGAGGCTCTTCAGTTCCTCTTCGCTTTTTGCTATAAGGGTGGTGTCATCTGGATATCGAGGTTACTGATATTTCTCCTGGCAATCTTGATTCCAGCTTGAGCTTCATCCAGCCCTGCATTTCACATGATATAGTCTCCATATAAGTTAAATAAGCAGGGTGACAAAATACAACTCTGACGTACTCTTAACCAATTTGGAATCAGTCTATTGTTCCAAGTCCAGTTCTAACTGTTGCTTCTTGACATGCACACAGGTTTCTCAGGAGGCAGGTAAAGTGGCCTCGTATTCCCACATCTTTAAGAATTTTCCACAGTTTGTTGTGATCCACACAGTCAAAGGCTTTAGCATAGTCAATGAAACAGAAATAGATATTTTTCTGGAATTCCCTAGCTTTTTCTATAATCCAGCAAACATTGGCAATTTGATCTCTGGTTCTTCTGTCTTTTCTAAATCCAGTTTATACATCTGAAAGTTCTTAGTTCATGTACTGTTGAAGCCTATTTGAAGGATTTTGAGTATTACCTTGCTAGCATGTGAAATGAGTACAATTGTGCAGTAGTTTGAACATTCTTTGGCATTGTCCTTCTTTCGGATTGAATGAAAACTGACCTTTTCCAGTCCTGTCACCATTGCTGAGTTTTCCAAATTTGCTGTCATCCTGAGTGCAGCACTTTCACAGTATCACTGTTTATGATTTGAAATAGCTCAGCTGGATTCCATCACCTCTACTAGCTTTGTTCATAGTGATGCTTCCTAAGGCCCACTTGACTTCACATTCCAGGATGTCTGGCTCTAGGTGAGTGATCACGCCATCGTGGTTATCTGGGTCATAAGACCTTTTTTGTATAGTTCCTCCGTGTATTCTTGACACATCTTCTTAATATCTTCTGCTTCTTGTTAGGTCCATACAGTTTCTGTCCTTTATTGTGCCCATCTTTGTATAACATGTTCCCTTGATATCTCTAATTTTCTTGAAGAGATCTCTAGTCTTTTCCATTCTATTGTTTTCCTCTCTTTCTTTGCATTGTTCACTAAAGAAGACTTTCTCATCTCTTCTTGTTATCCTTTGGAACTCTGCATTCAGATGGGTATATCTTTCCTTTTCTCCTTTGCCTTTTGCTTCTTTTCTTTTTTTTTCTCAGCTACTTATAATGCCTCCTCAGACAATCATTTTGCCTTTATGCATTTTTCCCCACCTTGCGTATGGTTTGGATCACCGCCTCCTGTGCAATGTTACAAACCTTCATTCACAGTTCTTCTGGCACTCTATCAGATCTAATCCCTTGAGTCTATTTGTCACTTCCACTGTATAATCATAAGGGATTTAAGTCATACCTGAATGGCCCAATGGTTTTCTCTACTTCCTTCAGTTTAAGTCTTAACTGTGCAAAAAGGAGTTCATGATCTGGCCCATAGTCAGCTCCCAGTCTTGTTTTTGCTGACTGTATAGAGCGTCTCCATCTTTGCTCGCAAAGCACATAATCAATCTGATTTTGGTATTGACCATCTGGTGATGTCCAGGTGTAGAGTCTTCTCTTGTGTTGTTGGAAGAGGGTGTTTGCTATGACCAGTGTGTTCTCTTGGCAAAACTCTGTTATCCTTTGCCCCACTTCACTTTGTATTCCAAGGTCAAACTTGCCTATTACTCCATTCCAGTCCCCTATGATGAAAAGGACACCTGTTTTTGGTGTTAGTTCTAGAAGGTCTTGTAGGTCTTCATAGAACTGTTCAACTTCAGCTTCTTTAGTGTTAGTGGTTGCAGTATAGACTTGGATTACTACGATACTGAATGGTTTGTCTTGGAAACGAACGGAGATCACTCTGTCATTTTTGAGATAGTACCCAAGTACAGCATCAGACTCTTTGCCTGTGAGGGCTACTCCATTTCTTCTAAGGGATTCTTGCCCACAGTAATAGATATAATGGTCACCTGAATTAAATTAGCCTATTTAAGTTCACTGATTCCTAAAATGTCAACGTTCACTCTTGCCATGTCCTGTTTGACCACTTCCAATTTACCTTGATTCATGGACCTAACACTCCAGATTCCTATACAAATTGTTCTTTACAGCATCAGACTTTACAATAGATATATCCACAACTGGGTGTTGTTTCTGCTTTGACTCCATCTCTTCATTTTTTCTGGAGTGATTTCTTTGCTCTTCATCTTTCAGTGTCCTATCTTTTTGCTTTTTCATACTGTTCATGGGGTTCTCAAGGCAAGAAGCTGAAGTAGTTTGCCATTCCCTTCTCCACTTAGGGGCTTCCCCTATGGCTCAGCTGGTAAAGAATTCACCTGCAATATGGGAGATCTGGGTTCGATCCCTAGGTTGCGAAGATCTCCTGGAGAAGGGAAAGGCTACCCATTCCAGTATTCTGGCCTGGAGAATTCCATGGACTGTATAATCTGTATAGTCTGACTCGCAAAGAGTCAGACACGACTAAGCGACTTTCACTTTTTCCACTTAGGCACAGACATGAATAATATAAATAAGCACTAAAAATAACGTATTCATAAAGTTCTTCTATAAACATACTATTTTTCCTTATGGTAAAGACCAGTCCTCAAATGAATTTGTAACTAACTTCTTACTTAATTTGTCATATTTACCTTTATTTCTAATATTATTGCAATTGAGTTTTTACAGTTTTTTTCTAATATGTTTAAGTTAAATAATCAACTTTTTTAACACTTAAAACAGAGAGGAATTAAAAACAATGCTCAACTTTCCAAAGCATTTGACTTTACAAAAAATAGACACATCTGACAAAGTTCAGGCAAAGAACTCGTGTTTCAACACGTTCACTCAAGTTAACCCACAGCAAGATAGATAAATTATAAAAAAGGAAAACTTAAAATACTTAAAAACAAAAAAGCACCCTGTTGACTCAATATGGAACAAAAATACCTGTCAGGTAAAAGCAGGATAATCATATGATTTATTGTATGTATTGGAATATCTGCTAGAGCTAATCAAGCTAATACAAACAAGGATTTTACAGTAGTTATTATGAATATGCCCCAGGACTTTCAGGAATATATGAAAGTTCACAATGCATTAACATGTGGAAATCTCAGATGAGGTAAAAACTATGAAACTTTCAAAAAAAAGAAGACAAATGATGGGTAGTCAGAAATGAAAAATGATGAATTTCATAGCAGAACTTGGATATGTCAGAAAAATCAGGCAAGTAAAAAACAGAACAATGGAAATTATGAAGTCTGGAGAACAGTAAGAAAGAAAGACTGAAAAGACATGAAGAGAGTTTCAGTGACCTGTGAAACAAAGAGTGGTCTAAATATAATAGATACAAAAATTAACTTAAAATCGATTAAAGATCTGAAACCATAAACCTCTTAAAAGAAAATACAGGCTGTAACCTCACTGACATCAGCCTTAATAATGTTTCTGTGGCTCTGACTTCAAAGGCAAGGAAAACAAAAGCAGAAATAAACAAATAGGACTACATCAACCTAAACAGCTTTTTTGAGCAGCAAAGGAAACCATCATTAAAATGAAAAGGTAACCTACCGAATGGGAGGAGAAGCTATTTGCTGGTTGTATATCTGGTGATGGACTAACATCCAAAATATATCAAGAACTCATTACAATAACAATACAACAATAAAAAATCCCAATTCAAAAACGGGCAGAGGATCTGAATAGACATTTTTCCTAAGACATACAGATGGTCAACAGGCACATGAGAAGATGTTCAACATCACTATCAGGGAAGTGCAGATCAAAGCTACAATGAGATACCACCTCACACTGCTAAAATGGCTATTCTCAAAACGACAAGGAATAACAAATGTTGGGGAGAGTATAGAGAAAAGGGAGCCATTGTAAACTGGTGGGAGGACTGTAAATTGGTCCGGTCACTATGGAAAACTGCATGGAGACTTCTGAAAAATATGGAGGCCAGGGACATGTGTGGGGAGACGAACATCATCAAATTTGGTTAGGTGATTTCATCTCCTAACTGAACATATATCAAAACTGTCATCAATTATTCTAGTTCCAAGACTGGATTACCTAGCCAGCAATGAAGAATAGATTAACAGAACGGTTTTCAACTAGAAAGAATCCATAAAATCACTCAGGGAGATTTATCAAACTATATATCATGCACACCTCTAACTTCCCACCCACATCCCCATGTGAAGAACTAACTGTACCTCCATGAAAAAGATAAGAGAAAAGAAAGTGAAAATGCTGTTTCTCTAGCATTATTTTCACAAACGACAACATGAAATGAGAAAAGCATTATAATTAGATGAGGATTTTTGTTTCTATTTTTAGACAAAGGCCAGTAACTCAAATGTAATGCCATATCTGCTTACATTACTTAAAAAAAAAAAGAAGATAATAGATAACGTGCTTATGTTTGAAGTTCTGCCCAAAGAGAGTAAAAAAGAAAAGGAGTTTCCAACTCTATGGGATGCTACCAAGGGAAGTAACATAACCGCATAAAGCCCTTGTCCCGTTACTGCCGAGGCTGCTTTCACAGGCCTAAACACGTGCACGGCCGGCCTCTAAACAAGGTCCACGGGAAGCAGGACATATGCTTCTAATGACATTTTATAAACATTCACAAGAAATAATAATTGCATCCTGTAATACTCACTGTATTTTCTGCATCTAAAATAGACATTTCAGCTCAGAGAACAGTTTTAATAGTTATACTACTTGGGATCTCTCAGAGGTTCTCATGTTTTCCACACTGTTCTACATATCTTATCAATGCCTATACTAAAAATATATACTAACATCATGAAAAAGTGGAAATTAATACACTTCAAAATAAGTTAAAACCAATCATAGCATTTCTACATAGAAGACTATCTATACTGTATCAAAAAACTCTCTTGGAAAAGACTTGGTAGATTTCTTTCCCGAAATATAAACATTCATTATCATTTCATGAGAAATTTTACATGACCAACAAAATGAAAACCATCCAAGTGCCTTGTATGTAGTAATCCAAATGGTTTTCTAACCTAATTTTAATTGGAAACACATAATCCAGTGGCTAAAAGCTTAGACTTTGGGTCAGCCAACCTTTCACTGAAGTTTCAGCTCCACCATTTAAAGCTTCCCTAAAGCACCTAAAATCGTGCCAATATACCCAAGAAATCTATTTCATGGTCCTGTAAGTGTTTTGTTAAGCACTAACTCTGAAGATAATTTAGGTCTTTCTATTTTAAAAGAAGACGGGCTAAAAATAATGGATTGAAATATTCCTAAAACAACCAAAATTTAGAGAAGAAAAACTCTAGGGACCATTTACTGATTAGAGGATCAACCCCACAACGTTAGAGATGAAGAACGCTTCAGGAGGTTATGTGACCTTTCCAAGATCAGATAACTCATACAAGAGAAGGTTTTAGAATTAAGGTCTCCTCTACTCTTCACATCATAGGAATATAACTGAAGCCTGAAAAAACACTGGGAGAGGTCAAGGTTCAAAAAAAGAGGCTGAAGATTCCCAGTAATTTAATTCTATTCTTAATTATAGTACATTTTACTCAATTTGTTCCTATTCTTCAACCACGTCCTCCCACACTCCATCCCTACCCACCTATGCCCTATTAAGCCATACCTATTAATGAAATCAAAGGAATGAAGATCAAAAGAGCCATCGTTTTTTACTAGAACTTCTAATCATAATTATCCCACCAATGCTTCAATTATTTAAGAGCAAGTGGTCAGCACTCCCAGAAAACCAAGGCCACAGACACTTTTCTGAGGGGCAATGCGATCCAGGGGTGAAGAGCATGGGCTCTGGAGTGCAACTGGATTCCAGTGGCTCCCATAAGCCTTTAGAGAAGCCACCAACTGACCCCTGCCCCCAACAACCAACGTCTCAGTTTCCTAATTTGAAAAAAAATAGAGAGAGAACACTAGCACATCTTGATTGAACGTAGGCAAACATTAAGCAGATATTGCAAAAGAAGCACTCAGCATAATTACTAGGCATACAGTAATTGTTCCAGAAATATCAGCGCTCTGAGGATGACAACAGTGACATGCCAGCCCCTATCTGCACCAAGTAGATGCACAGGAAAGCAAACAGAACTCCATCCTTTCAGGTTACAGAGGTTAACATGAATATTTTCCCTTAAGATTACTATGCTGTGCCTATCTTTCCCTAAATGACAAGATTAACTTGTTTTTCAGAAATTAAGGAAATCAAGTATCAGTTAATTTGGCTTATTTTTAAAATAATAATTGAAGGGGCACTAGAAGTATTTATTTAGCACATGAAAATTTAAGTCAAATACATGTGGCCTTGAAAGAAAATGAGCTTTCCTGGTGGCTCAGAAGGTAAAGAATCTGCCTGCAATGCAGAAGACCCATTCAATCCCTGGGTTGGGAAGATCCCCGGGAGAAGGAAATGGCAACCCACTCCAGTGTTCTCTCCTGCAGAATTCCATGGACAGAGGAGCCTGGCGGGCTACAGTTCATGGGATCGCAAAAGAGTTGGACACGACTGAGCGACCAACACTTTCTTTCTCTGAAAGAAAATAAAAGAAACTACATAGTTTGACTTTCAAATTTCTTTAAACGTAAGGTGAAATTTTAAAAATATGAAATAAAGATAAATTCTGATAATTTCAGGACAAGTGTAATGCTGGCCTTTGAAAAAATCCCAAAAGCCTCTTTTAAATAATTCCCTTATTACTCGTGATTTATTCATCCCAGAATGTATCTACATCAATATAATTATTCTGCTTATCAATTTTTGAAAACTTTAACATCACTGCACAGGCAGTGTTTATTACAAGACAATAGACAGCAGGTTTCATTTAATACCAAAGAAAATAAATTTTTATTACTCTGCAAGTTGACATAGCTTCCAGGCTTAAAATACCTTCTCATGACATTACTTTACCTGACATAAGGTCCTTAGGCATCGTTGGCAGTTCTGAAGAGGCTCAAACATCTGTTTGGTGAGTATCTGAAGCTTGACATTACAGGAACTGCTTGCTTTAACCAAAGAAATGACATATGCCCTAGGATTACAATTTCAATCTTCTTAAAAAGCTCTGAACTTGGTTATTTCATAACCAAGCACTATTATCCCTAACAGTCAAGGCATTATCTAGTAACAATTAAGCTGCCCTACATAAGGAGTCTTATTAACTCTTACAAATTAGGGTACCATTAGGAGCATTATGGGTTGGAACCTAATTATAGGGCATTAAACAGTCTTGGTGCTCTTCACGTGTTAATGAGCCAGTCAAAGTGCCCAAGTTTCTATCAAACAGTATAAGGAATTTGTTTTCAAATGTTATTTAGACTTTTTTTTAGATTTTCAAAGTGGCTACTCCAATTTCAGGAGGCAAAACTTGAAGATTTAAATAATAATGTTAAAATGACAAATATAGCTAGCAACCAGCTTCTAATTGAAATGTGCTGTCTCATGAAAGGACATTTTTAGTTCAGTCAAGTCAAAGTTTAAAAACCTATACACATTAAAACAGAATATTACAGTCTACTGAAGTCTGTACATGTTCATTAGGATCAAAGAAGTTATTATCTAACAAATAAAACAACACCAGAACTTCCTTGCAAAAACATAAATGTGTCCAGATTAATATAAAAAAAAAAGATAAAGTGTACTGTCTATAAATTGTCTTTGTTTTCAAAAAAGAACAAAATAGGTACTGATCATGTAAAAAACAGCTTTTAAGGTAGTAGAAATGAATAGCAGGGATTTATTTTTTAAATGTCTAAGTAACAATTAAAATATATAGGAAATAATAAAAAAAATTTCTCTATACATTTCTACATTGCACACATCTTCAGAAAACTACTGATTTTTTTTTTTAAATTTCCAAATAGTTACCCTTCCTTACATGGTTTTAACCCTTCTTCATATTGAATAAAAATGCCAAGTATAGATGACAATGTTTAAAACTGCTAAAAAATCACTTACTCCTTTGTGATAGAAATTTCAACTCATATACAGTAACTTCTGCTTAAGGTTACTGCATTAGATATTTTAAGATTATTTAAGTATAAGTTGACCAACAAAACAAAAACTATTTCTGACATGTATAGACTCTGACATGCATGAGCTCAATTTCCTAGGCATCTTCCATAAAAATTTTTAGAAAGGTACACCAGCCAAAAATGAAAATAAAGAAGAGAATATGAAAGAATCTAAGAAAGAATAGGACTAATAATCCAGCAAGGCAATGAAAAGAAACCCCATGATGACAGCTAGGCAGCAGACTTAAGAATACAGACTGTCCAAAATCAGTCATTCAATAAACAGCACAATAAACGAAGTGAACGATACTCATATAATACTGTAAATGCCATTCAGTAGTTTTCAACTATCAGATTTAAGAGACAAAACATGATAAACAGCTATGGTGAAAGAACAGAACCTACACATTTAAATGTTGACACCACAGAACTCATAGTATAGCTGAGGGAAGCTGGGAGGTAAGGGGAAGAGAAGGAAAGAAGGGTAGAAACCTCAATGTCCCAGTTTTACACTGGGCAGCCATGAGTTACTGCTCAAAATTAATGAAGCAATAAATATAGTTTGAAGTGTAATACCTAGAGCTATTAAGTAACAGGAGAAGAAATGTGGTAACAAAATTGAGAAATGTATAAGATGTTAAATTTCTAATCTTTCAGAGCAGCAACTTAAAAGAAAAGAAACAGAGGTATGAGGCACATTGATTACAGAAGAGATGCTACCAAAATCTTGTGTTTGTGATTTTAGAAGGTAGACATGAGAGGGACGTATAATAAAATGTTTATAAGTTACTTGGTTTAAGATTAAATACTGTTGATTTATTTTCAAAGATTTACAGTAGATAGAGAATAGCATCAAACTTTTAATATCTATTAGCTAGTATTTATTTAATCATATGAATCCAAACATACATTCTTATGTCACTACATTAAAACCATGAGTTGTTACAAGAGACATTTCCCCTAATCTCAAAATCATGAAGTTGCTTTCTTTATTTCTGAGGTCCCCTCACCCTTGCCAAGGTTCTATTTTTAACCTGTAACAGTATATAAAATAAGCCATGCACTTATAATACTTAAACTCCTCCTGAGCTATAAGTTATGTATCTTTAGAAGATGAATTATTATGATACAAGATAGAGCTATTAAATATTGTGATCAAGTCATATAATCTGATTTTGTAAAAATTTCCTCACAAATTTAGGAAGCTTTCAAACCCTGTGTTAGTGAGCATCGCTCAGTTCTCATCCCCTCCAATTCAAGAGAGATGCTAAAGAAAACAGAGAACACACCAGGCTAGGGAGTGAAGAAAAGAGTAAGGTTAGGAATGATCTCTGTCCATTAATATTTGCATTCTAACCTTTAGGAAACTCTAGGAGTAACAGACTTATCCTATGTAATTTGGTTTCAAAACTGCTACTTACAAATACTGTAAAAGTTACACAAACATATGGTAGATGGATAGCAGACTATAAAATCAGACCAAAATGAGTTCAAGTCGTGGTTCTACTACTCAGTAAAAGTGCAAACTTGGGCAAATTATTTTAATCCTTTGAGAGTCTTCTAAATTAAGAATAATAACCGGTGTTTGCATACGTTAGGGAATTTAAGATGTTAAATCACACCTCCAACAGTACTGGGTGAAGAAGTTTCCTTAGACCCTCAGGCTCTTCAGTTTACAGGGACGTTCGTCAGCCCAGTTTCCTGACTTTGCTGTGCCACATCACAAGTGAATTAGCTGAACGATCTGTTTCTGCCGGCTGTTTCATCATTATGTCATCAGGTCTCATTAGAGGAGAAGCTAATGTATTATAAAAAGCTCTTAAGTTGGATATTTCCTCTTGTTGCATATACATACACATATATATGAGAAATATGATAATAGGCAAACTCAGGGCCAAATAATTAGATAAGAAATATATATGGTTTAATACGGGCTCAGTCTCATTTTAATTGTAGTTTTCATGTTTTAGTTTTGCCCCTGAGGTTTATGTACTTCACCCTATCAGACCCCTTCCTTCCTCAATTGCAAGCAATAGCATAAAATTTCTCTTGCTCCATGTTCAAGGAAAGATTTTAAATGCACATAAATTAAGAGAAAAATGTGTTAATGAGTTTCAGTCAATTCAGAAATGGTATACTTTTCAGTTTATCTAAGAATTGAGATCTAGAAAAAAACAGGATCCTGAATAAGGATGAAACCAAAAGCAGAAAGGTTAGAAAAACGGGGGGAAATTGGTGAAAGAATAATAATAGTGGCCACATATTCAACACCTGATGTGACAGCCAGATGCTTTAAGGAAATCATCTCTCATACTGTGAACAACCTCACAAGTAGGTATAATTACCTCCACCGATAGACGAGCAAGCTGAAATTCAGAAAGGTTAAATGATTTATCCAAAGTCACTTGGGTAGGAAGTAGCACAGCCGGAATGCAAACTGAAGTCTGTCTGACTCCAAGGAAAGTCAACTCTTCATCACACAAACTATTCTGGGAATTTAAATTTCCAGGACATCAGAATTTTGTGAGAGGGCAGTCATCTTTGCCTTCAATTGTACAAGAGAAAACAAAACCGAGGTATAAGAACACTTTATGTCCTCGGTGGCTCTCCTAGTCGCTTCCCTGGTGACTCAGATGGTAAAGAATCTGCCTGCAATGTGGGAGAGCAGGGTTTGATCCCTGGGTTGGGAAGATCCCCTGGAGAAGGGAATGGCAACCCACTCCACGATTCTTGCTTAGAGAGTTCCATGGACAGAGGCATCTGCTGAGCCATAGTTCATGGGGTAACAGACACGAGTGAGTGACGAACACAGCCAACAACACGTCCTTGATGAACACCCCCCCACTTTATTTTCTCCTGTTTTTCAAATGAATAAAATAGAGATTTAAGAAAGGAGGAGGGTGAGAGGGAAAGAGGTGAGGGGGAAGGAAAGCCATAGAATGTACTTTCTTAGTGTGAACTAACATCTGTTTGTCTGCATCTGTTTCCTTCTCCTGTTCCTCCCAGCAGTATGACAACGCAGACACAATCATACTGAACTGCCCTTCACAGTCCATGGAGAGAGAATTAGGAAAAAAACATACATTTAACTCCCAAATATACACATTGTGCTTACACAAGCCCCTTTTAAACTCTAAGAATCCCAATGACACAGTGATCTGCTTCTGTTTCTGCAGAGTTCCAGACTTACCATGAAACTTTGAGGCTTCAGGATCATTCACATTGATAGCAATTAACTTCCAATCTGTTTCACCCTGATCAATAAGAGCCAAAACTCCAAGGATCTTCACATGAACAACTTCTCCACGAGAAAGAACCTTTAAAGAAAAAAGAAACTCAGAATCTGCAAGGCTTTGGAGACGTTTACTCATATATTATAAAAATCCATATGAAAGATTAAAAGCACTACAGATTGAAACTTAATAAAGCTTTAATAATTAAAATTATTATAAACTCAATCATAAGCCTTTTATGATACACTTTTTAGAATAGCTATCTTGAGCCCTTTTTAGAAACTGAAATTATGTACAGATCTTAAAATTTAATGTAGTAGGCCTAAAAACTCATAATAAGCAGGAAATAAAGCCACGTACATCATGTTATAGTATAAATCTGGCTTCTGCTGACTTGGGGGTAAAAAAAGATATGAGAATTCTTTGAAACTGCTTAACAGTACCTTTTTTTTGCAAACTATATTTATCAGTTACTAATGAAAAGTAAATTTTTACCATATCTGAATGCAGCCTTAAGATAATGAATGACAATCAAAGAATTATGAATATGTTAAAGATACAGACAAAGCAGATTTCACAAAATGTGTTAAAAAGATTTTAAGAGAAATCAAGAAATAGCATGATGTTGAAGCAGATGTTCCTTGTGCTAAAGAAAGTTATTTCAGTGGTTCCTTTAAGTTGCCAATACCAAGTTTATATGCATGCATTCCTTCTATAGCCTTTTATTTTTAAAGGTTTATTTGGCTATAGAATTTCACTGTAAGCTGAAATCTGAACACATGCTTCAGAATAATTCCTTCAAGATTTAAAATGCAGCTTTACAACTGGAAATCAAGGTAGGCAAATTAAAGTCACTGTTGTGTCTTGAAATTATTTGAGAGAAAAAAGCAGATCTTAAACCATAAAGTCAAATACATCTTTTCCCAAACATTTGCAAAATCAATCTACAATCTTAATATAACCGGCATGAAGCTGAAATCAGTTTATCGAACAGATTAATGTGACTGTATAAACTAAACTGAAATACAACTTTTAGGAGAACATACACAACTATACTGACCAGATTCTCACATGTTTAAGCTCTATTAAGTACCCAAGCACTGTATTAGACACTATGTATACAAAAAGAAAGCAGCTCCTTTCTTAAAGGTTTACAGTTGTGTTGGAGAGACTTACACACCTCGTGCCAGGAGGTCCTTTATAAAACAAAAATGTTCAAAGTTATCACATAACCATCAAGGACACGTGACTCCACTGGCTAACTCAGTGATAAACTAGATCACTGGTTTTCAACCGGAGGCAGTTTTGCTCTCTAGAGGACATCTGGCAATGTCTGGGACACTCTTGGTTGCCACAACTTAGTGGGTATTATTAGCATCTAGTGACAAGAGGCCAGGGATGCTGCTCAGGATAGTCTCCTGTAACAGAAACATCCACCCAAACTGTCAACAGTGCCACAGCTGCGGAGCCTGCAGTAGACTCTGGGGGCAGGGATGTCTATCAGAATTACTGGAAACCATATGGTTTTTAAAGGCACATTCTAAATTGTTTTATATTTATTCATAAAAATCAATTTACTTTGAAATTTCATATAACTTTGAGACTTTTACGGTTACAAGGACAAGCAGGAAGCATGTCTGGGCATTATCAAGTTTCCTCAGAAAGATAAATGCCCTCTGATCTCACAAACAACAGAAGTGGGGGAGACAAAACACCGTCTTGCTATATATATTACACATGTAAAATCTGAAAAGAAAATTCTCTCAATCAAAACAAAAACTCAGGATAAGATGCTTAGGGACAAATGGTAAAACTCTAATAAAGAGCCCAGAATTCAATTCAACAAATTTTGCAGAACACATAATGTTAGACATTCAATGAATAATATTTCTCAAAGAACTTAGTCTTAAAAATATCTGCATCTGTATTCTAAGTCTACGATCAACTTCCAAGACTCTGCTCCTTTTCCTTTGCCCATTTACAAATACGGTGTTAAAAGAGGCTTTCTTTCTATGATGCTCCTTACAGGTGATTTAAGGACTAGCCAGGCACAGCCAGGCACAAGATAAAGGAGCGCAGCCTCAACACCAGGTCCTGCCTGGTGGCTCAGAGGGTAAAGAATCTGCCTGCAATGTGGGAGAGCTGGGTTCGATTCCTGGATCAGGATGATCCCCTGGGGAAGGGAATGGCAACCCATTCCTGTATTCTTGCCTGGAGAATCCCATGTACAGAGAAGCCTGGTGGGCTACAGTTCATGAGGTTGCAAAGAGTTGGACATGACTGAAGCCACTTAGCACATACAGGGTCTCAACCAACGTCCACTGTTTAGATGGTGATTAAGTAATTCATGTTTACTAAATATTATTTCAGGTCTCATTAACTAAAGGAATAAATTGCTTTGGATATAAGACCTATTTTCTCAGTTCCATTATAAAACTCTCCATCTACTCTGCAAGGAAATTAATGTACATAGCAGATACTGTTACTAATTCCTTGGGAATCATACAGTTGACCTTGTTTCAAAAATGAGTTTACATTCTGCAACAAGAATACAGGTATGCCTCAAAATTTTACACAGAACTAGACTAGGGTTATCATAGACTGTTCTAGCAATTATACAGAAACATTTCAAAAGATAGCATTTTTAAGTCTCAAGTATGCAAGAGTGAATTCTTGCTCCACCATTCTTAGAGGTGATTGAGGTCAATTACTTCACACAAGCCACACACTACTTCAGGACTTGGTTTCTCAACAGTAAAGTGGAGATCATATCACATATTCTTTGATGTAAAGAGAAAGAGCAAAGGAAACAAAAGACACATGAACTATAACATAAGAGGTCTTCTACAGATGTTAATTTTCTCTCTGGGCTCTACACATATCTGCTCACACCTGCCAACTGCTAACTCCTGGGAAGCTGGAATGAGCAGCGTATGACAGTGACCTACAGTGAAACGTCTATGCGGATTTACAATATGAAGAATGACGTAAAACTTCAACTGAAACCAATCAATAGGAAAAACCACGGAAACTAAAACTGCTTAAAACCTGTTATCCTGTGTATTAGGTATATACTGCAGTGTAACAAATCATTATAAATCTAAAGCCTTAAACAGTGTAAATTTATTACCTCACAGTTTCCATACATCATGAGTCCAGGTACAACATTGCTAGATTCTCTGGTTATATGCATGTGTATATGCATAGACACATATAGTATATACTATGTTAATCTATAGTACATATACTAATATTATATATAATATTTATACTATATAAATATATAATTTTTATAATATACAATTTTATATAAATATACTATATATACTATATAAATATATAATATATATACTAAATATACATTGGACTGCAAGGGGATTAAATCAGTCAATCCTAAAGGAAATCAACCCTGAATATTCATTGGAAGAACTGATGCTGAAGCTGAAGCTCCAACACTTTGGCCACTGGATACAAAGAGCTGACTCGCTGGAAAGACCCTGATGTTGGAAAAGAGCGAAGGCAAAAGGAGAAGGGGGCCACAGAGGATGACAAGGTTAGATAGCATCACCAACTCAATAGACATGAATGTGAGCAAACTCCAGGAGGTCCTGAAGGACAGGGAAGCCTGGGTGCAGTCACCTAATGGGGCTGCAAAGGGTCAGACACAACTTACTGACGGAACAACAGCAGTAGACATGTTTTTCAGTAGGAAGGAACTAAGCACCTACTGTGTACCAAGCATTCCATGTAAAATACAAAGGAATGCTTTCAAGATTAATTATGTACACTTTTAAAAATAACTTACATTTAAGATCTTTAATTTTATTTTAGATAATTAGTGACTTTGACAAGTTTATTCAACAGCCTGTACATCAAGTTTTTTTAGATCCCTTTGTTTAGTCAACAATGAATTAGTGATAAGTCAAATCAATTTATCAGGTATATAGATTTTTATGATTTTCAATTACCAATCTCATTAATTATAGGTTTACTGTCAAATTTTTACATCAGTGAAAATAAGATATTTTCATTTAATCTTTTCACTCACTAAATATCTGCATAGGAATTTAAATTAACAACCTGCATTTAATACGAGCCAAGTGGCCCCAAGGATTATACCTTCAGAATAACAGTTTTCTAGGATACCCCCTACACTGTTGGTGGGAATGTAAATCGGTGTAGCCACTATGGAGGTTTCGCAAAAAACTGAAAACAGAATTGCCACATAATCCAGCAATCCCAATCCTGGGCATATATCCAGACAAAACTATAATTCAAAAAAAATACATGCACTCCTATATTCATAGCAGCATTATTCACAACAGCCAAGACAAAGAAAACCTAAATGTCCATTGATGGATGAATGGGTAAAGAAGATGTGGTACATATATACAATGGAATATTACTCAGCCATAAAGAGAATGAAATAATGCCATCTGCAATAACATGGATGGACAGAGAGATGATCATACTAAGTAAAGTTAAATCAGAAAGAGAAAGACAAATACGATACAATTTCTCCTATGTGTGTATGCATGCTAAGTCACGTCAGTCATGTCAAGCTCTTTGCAACCCCATTGACTACAGCCCACCAGGCTTCTCTGTCCATTGGATTCTCCAGGAGAGAATACTAGAGTAGGCTGTCATGCCCTCCTCCAGGGGATCTTCCCCACCCAGGGATCAAACCCGAGTCTCCTGCATGGGAATTCTGGGATCAACAAAGGCAAATTATTATACATACTATACAATGAACAAACAACGAGGTGCCACTATATAGCGAAGGCAATTATATTCAGTATCCTGTGACAAGCCATAAAGGAAAAGAACGTGAAAAAGAATGTGTGTGTGTGTGTGTGTGTACATATATATACAAAAAATGGAATCACTTTGCTCCAAGAGGAAACTAACACAATACCGTAAAACAACTATATCTCAATAAAATAAATTTTCAAGAAAAGAAGAAGAGTTTTCTACTATATAACCTTTCTATCAATGTAATGTTGCTTAATTTAGTGACTCTTCTTATCACAAAATAAGACACAGGAAAATGACCAAAGTAATATAACAGAGCACTTATTATAAGATAGAAGAGAGGAGGTACTCATTAAAATAGTTACATTCTTCCTTCTAATCTATGCATTTCATATATATTTTACTATCCCTCTGGAGAGAAAATGTCCAAAAAAATGCTCAACTATAGCTTAATTTGAACTAAAGCAAACAATCTGGCCATTTTTTCTGCTGGAGAGACAGGGGAATTATAGAGTCACACACACATAAAGGAACTCTAGTCCCTGTCTGTCCTTATCTGGGTATAAAACTAGAAATCAAAATTGGATGCAGATCTCTCCTGCAGGAAAGGAGAAAGAGACAGGGGGAAGGAAGAGAAGAGGGAAGGAGAGAGCAGGCAGAAGAGTATAAGGAAGAAAAAAAAGAGAAAAACAGAAGAAGAAAAAGTGAAAGAAGGCACAGAAAACCTAAGAAGCGGATGAAGAGGAGGAAAAGAGGAAGAGGAGTAAGAAAGGAGAATAAGGAAGAAGAGGAGAAAGAAAGGAGAGGAGAGTAACAAAGTATCACAGCAAATAAACAAGTAACAAAGAATCAGAGGAAACTATTGACTGAAACAACATTCTGGGAGCCTAAAGGTGCTAATATGAATTTCCAGAGATAAGGATTTGATCTTAGCTAGAAGAATACAACTCAAGCAGCGACCACACTTGGTATGTCTTTCATTAAGCACACGCTCTGTGCCAGACACTGAATTGAACACTGCAGTGGCGGGTCTTCTCTTTGGAGAGCTCACTGCCATCTGAGAGGAGAATGAGGCAAACAACACAGACAGTTAGTCCTAAGGAAGCACAGACCAAAGAGCTAGCATGTTCGTCTACGGTAAAGGGAGACTCCCGAGAAGAAGTGATACTACAGCTGAGATCCAAGGATGAGCAGGGGGATGCACAGTGAAAAGAAGGGGGAAGTAAAACCAAGTGAAGAAAGAAGCATGTTCCATTCTGCACAGAGGGAACAGTTTGTGTGCAGGCCTGGATTGAGTGAGGGCAGACACGTCACAGGAGTTGAAAGCATAGTACAGCTACAGGGCAGCGTGCAAACGAGGGGTGGCGGGAGAGAAAGTCGGAAATCAGGGGACAAGGCCTAAACACGAACAACGCAGGAAAAGAGTCTGGTGTAAATGATGGTAGGGAAAATAAGACTCAGCAAGGAAACTGGGCAGTGATAGGAGTAATAGGTGCAATATAATTGAGGACTAGACAAAGCTAGCTCCAGTGATAATGCAAAAGAGATTTAAAGACCGTTTAGGTCACAGAGTCAGTACTTTAAGACTAATGGGATGAACAGAAGCAAAGGATGATCTGTAAGATTTCTCAGTTTCTGTCTCAAGAATCCGGAGGCGAGGAGGGAAGGAAGACACGTGTCCTTCACTGAGAGGAGAAATGTGGAGAGGAGGAAATGAGGAATTCAGTTTTGGACACAAGTGTGAGATGCCTGGGAGACAGTCAACTGTAAATGCAGATAGCTAAGAATGTGGGTCTGAGTTGCAGACAGTAATTTGAGAGCAAAACCACAAACGGTTGGGACTGGATCACCAAGGGAGTCCTCACACGAGAAGAGAGCTGAACAAAGGCACAACTCTCAGGCTAAGCAATGCTGAGGAGCAGGCAGAAGAAAGCAGCCTACACAGAAACCAAGGGGGAGCCAGAATTAGAGGATATCCAAGTCTCCCTGGTACAGCAGAAGTCAAGCAAAGAGACTGACAGAAGAAGGAAGAAGAGGTCAAAGGCATAAAATTCCAAGGTAAATTCAAGTTATACAAAACATATGAAATGGGCTGGTTGGATTTGGTTAAAAGAAAGCTACCAGTGATTGTTCTAAGAGCAGTCTCATAGACATAATGGGGGGATGAAAACAATTTTAAACTGACTGAAGATTAAGTGGGAAGGAGGAGATAGAGATGAGTGTTTGCTCTTTTTACAAGTCTTCTTACAAAAGGGAATATGGAAGAAAGTCAATAAAGAAAAGTGAAAGTCACTTAGTTGTGTCTGACTCTTTGTGACCCCACAGAGTATACAGTCCATGGACTTCTCTAGGCCAGAATACTGGAGAGGGTAGCCTATCCCCTCTCCACTGGATCTTCCCAAACCAGGGATAGAACCCAGGTCTCCCACATTGCAGGCGATTTTTTACCAACTGAGCTATCAGGGAAGCCCCTAATAAAGAAAGGGCAGTTGAAAATACAGGACAAAGAAGAGTAAAGAAAAGAGTGTCATTCAAATGGCAGGAAGGGACAGGGCTGAGAGCACAGGGGAAGCCCTGGTCTCAGTAACAGAAGGAAGGGAAGGAGGAGGATCTGCAGGCACATCTGTTTGAGAGCCTATGGGGAGAGTAAAGGGATCCTTATCTGCAGGTTTCTAGGAGCTCTACAAAATTAAAGACAACATGCTCTGCCGAGAGTGAGAACGAAATACAAGGAGTTTAATAGAGAACAATAAATACTGGCAATAAATGCGGCAGGAAATAGGAGAGAGAATGTGAGTGAAGACACACAGAACTCTATGGGTCGTAGTAACCTGTGAAAGTGTAAGTTTTGTTTGTCCGTAGTAACCTGGAAGCAGGCACACAAAAAAGTACCAGCTAGTTCTCATCAGTGTTGAACATCCTGCCTGGATAATGGCAAGGACGCTGAAGCAGGACTCGGCAAACTTATTTCGTAAAAGGACAGAGAGCAAATACTTGAGACTTTGCAGACTGCAGCATCTCTTCCAACCTCCTCAACTGCGGTGGGGATGCGAAAGCGGCTCAGACAATATGTAAATGAACGGCCAGAGCTGTGTTCTTTATAAAATCTGGTGGCAAGTGGATTTGACTAGCCATGGGCTCGGGTTTACCAACCCACGGTTTAAGAGAAGGAAGTAAAGATACAAAAAGGGACTGATATGAGAGGGATAAACAGGCAGGAACTCTGAAGAGTTGAAGAACTGGTGCCTTCTGAAAAGAACTGAAATTTTATGGCACGACTAAAGTAGAACATACGTTAGAACAACAGTCTATGAAACAAACCTTTGAGCCTATTTCACAAACATCAATGGGATCATTATCTCCACAGCAGTCTGTGCTCTTATCTTTTCGATGGGGATCTTCCCAAGTCTAAAAAACAGAAGTAGGGGTGGAATATAGGTTAATACTCTCTATTATCTTTCCACATCATCATGAAGTTTTACAGATAGTCATAATCCAAGGGAAAAATTCTCAGAAATTAAATAGGCTTAATGCCAACATGGCAGTACATTCTTAAGCATCATAATAATTAAAACAGATTTATACTATTTCCTCCCATCTGTCTCTCATTTGTCTGTATAATCACATCTGAAAGTGGGTGGTATTTCCAAACACTCTTCTTCCAAGTTTAGTCATCGTCTAAATTCATGCTCACTTTTATTTGGAACTTCAGTTCAGATGTTCCTGTTGTCTGTGCCCTTGTTTCTACAAAATGTCTGAATTGCTGCTTCCATTTTTGCTTTCTTTGACATGGTAACAGCACTGGGTCTTGCTTTCCAGGTTTGAAAATAAACTTCCTGTACTTTAAATGACTTCTAATAGAACAAACCCAGTTTTCCCCTCAGAAACCAAAGAACAAGATAGCATCTACCAAAGAAAAGAAAAATTCATTTTTGTCTCATTTCATTCCATTTAAAAGATCCTCCACCTTTTCATCCAATCTTAAGAATTTGACAAAAGCATGAAAAGATGTCAACTCTTGAAAAGAAGTCAACTCTTTAGTTTACTTTAGAGATTATAACTTGTTGCCTACAAACTGTATACATGGGCATTTTTATAAATGAACAGCATAACAGAAATTTATTATCAAGTTTAAAGATCCCTTATGCAAACCATCCTTCCTCAAAACCCTCATGATTAGCTGATTCTGAATAGAGCTGTACAAATTCCCTGAAATTAATCCTCTCAGATTTATAAGATAAGCAGAGAACATCATCTCAAGAATCTTATCTAGAATTTCAGATTATCTAAGCTTGGCTCCTCTAATTTTACATAGATAATTAAAAAGGAATGCTACTAAGAGCTAAACCCAATAGATAAACGCTAACATTTTCTTTCTGATTCTAATTATAGCATATTCAGAAATAAGCTAACTCACCATACCAAAAAAAAAAAAAAAAAAAAACCCACAGTAAATCTAACTACATTAAGTCTAATTACATTCACACTAGGTCTAACTACATTTCATTACCCTCAAATACTACCATAATTAATATAAGAATAGTAAACACAATTGTCAACCTTACATATTGGTTATAGGTGAGAGCTAACCTAAGTGATACATACACACATATACATACATGTATACCAGGAAGAATGTGCAATCTATTAATCCCATTGTACAGATAAGTGAACTGAAGCACAGTTTAAACTTGTCCACCCTCATTCTAAATGGTGGCACCAGGATGAGAACACTTGCTATTAATCATTATGTTACAAAGCCTAAATTTTAGTATGGTAACTGAATTGCAATTACTTTCAGATATAACTTTATTCATAACTCTCTTCCTTTAAATTCTTTCTCTTACTCTCAGAATCTCTTAAATGTATTTTCCTACTGTTGCCCTTACTGCTTCTTATTTTCTATTACCAGGCATCCATTCATTGAGTTAATATTTATTGATAAGCTACTCTGGGCCAGGAGGAATAGAAATTAACAAGACATACTCAGTACCCTGAAGAACACCATGTTAATAAGTGGTGTAGCATCTGTCATAAATGCACAATATTAATCTTAATGTGCTGGAGAAACCATGAAGGAGTAAAGTGAAAGTGGAATTAGAAAACCCAGAGGCAGAATCGGAAAACATCTGGGAGGTTCCTCCTTTCTAAGGCAGGAACCCTTTCCTGAACCTTCCTTAACCTCATTCTCATTCTCAGAAGGGAGCAACTGTGACAAGCTAGAAGTCACTCTAGCCTGAAGGGCAATATCTAGATTCTAGTCCTATGTGAGCCACAAACTACCTAGGCCAAAACATTCAGACCTCAGTATTCTCACCTACAAAAAGGTCTTCAATAAGACAACTGCTAGATACATCCTATCTCTGAATTCTATGATTGTTAGTGGTCATTCATAATCTGCATAAATACTACCAGTAACCAGGAAGCTCACAAATTAACGAAATAACTTAGCCTACTGTGGTCAGAGTTAATTTTTCTACAAAAGTCCTTCTTCGTATTGACACAAAAACTGTCTTCATTCTCTTCAGAAACCCCAACTGCATTTTTTACCTATCAATTTAGTTCTTTCTATGGAGGAAATAAATACATACAGGCAAAATTCTTAACCTATAACAACATTGTCAATTTTAGGATCAGTTCTTCATGATTTCCCTCACCAGAAAAAATACCATACTAGTTCTTTCTATTTCTAGTTCTGCATTTAGTGCTCTAGATCTTCAGGGCTTGGTTTTTTACTACAAAAAAAAAAAGTCATACTAAATGATTTCTAACTTAACTTGAAAATACAGTATAATTTCAAGCAATCACCAGAAGAAATCTTGACAAAGTTAAAACTTGAATTACACCCTCTAGTGGAGTTTTAAATGTCTAGGCTTAAAGCTAAGCAAGGAAACAACTAGGAAAGCAGTCAAGCTAGCAAAAAAATGTCCAGAAGAGGGAATTCCTAATCTTAATATTTGTTTCACAAAACTGACAAAGGCTAGCATCCAGACTTTAAAATAACTTCTACAACTAAGTAAGAAAAAGCAACACAATACAAGATGGGTCAAAATCAGGAACAGATAATTCTAAGAGGAAACATGAATGACTTATAAGTACATGAAAAGATAACCAATCTGATCACAGAAATACAAATTAAAACCAAAATGAGTTGCTATTTCAAAAACATCTGATAACATTAAATACTCATAATTATGTAAGAAGCCTGAAACGCTACTACTGGTAGGAGTGTATATTGTTACAACTTCTTTTGTAAACAATTTGGGAATACCTAGTAAAATAAACAGGTAGGTAACTCAGAACTTAGCAATCTGACTCACAGGGATATACCTAGTAGTATATATGTATACAGAAAAATTTTAGCAGAGGATCCATGAAAAGCTTTAAAAAAAAGTTTAAAAATCTCTCAAGAGGAATACAAATAATGTTAAATTAATACAAAGCATAGCTATAAAGCTATAAAAAAACTCAAAATATACACAGACTACTGATCTAGCCTAAAACAAATCTACTCATCCTCATGCAGGTATCTGAGATCATTACCTTACAATCTTAGAAATATTAACCAATACATCAGTAATCACCATGCTCTGGCCCTTCAGTCTCTCTAAAATATGACTGAATGGTACAGAACTGAGTGTGCAGACTTCTTGAGTACTACGTCCTGATCAATCAGAACTCCCATCTCCAAGTCAAGTAAGATCTGCTCAACCTCTACCTGTGCTTCACCAGCTTCAATGGGGAGCAGAAGCTATTTCACTAGTAGCACCTAATACCAGTGGCAACAGTATCATCACTGAGATAATACCACCCAACACTCATTGAGGGGTGAACTTTGTTTTTGGTCATCTCATTCGAATTCCACAATAACCTTGTGGGGTAGATGGCAGGATGACACAGAGGAACAAATAGGCCTGGTTAGATTTAGTCACTGGTTCCAGGTTATAAAGCTAAGAAGTAGTACTAAATGAAACTTGGGGTCAACGAACCAAATTATAATGAAGTTCAAAATAATAACACAATGATATACCAGTAAGACTGAAGAAATTTTGAAGTTAGTGATTCTAGTCCTTTAACATTATTCAGATGAGTCTTCTAAATATTTACACAGAAAGTTACAATACTTGAATAATATGTGGGAAATATGAACAATTAAGGGAAGACAAACAAAGATAATTTTTGCCCAGTCCAAACTCAAACTTTGAGGAAGTCATCATTGCCAGCGCAGGAGAAGATATTAGCAGGGTTACACAGTCCAGGCAGGTGAAGGTCTGAAATAACGAGAGCACATGGATGACTAAATGGAGAGGCTTCTACGTAAACAGTCTGCTGCTGCTGCAATGTTCTTCCAAGCATGGTTGGCTTGGTTACTGCTCTGAACAAAGTTCCCGATGTTACAAGACGAATCACAAGAGAAGAGCAAAATCCAATTACCCACATATGAACCATATGCAACAGACAGCATGCATTCGTGGGTTCATTTATCCCCCAAATATTTACTGATCACCTAACTCAGCCCCAGACACTAAATGGAGCAGCTGAAAGACAACAACAAACAAAACAAACAGAATCCCTGCCCTCATGAGACTACATTCTACCTGGAACACATTTACAATAAACTTAACAACCAAATTACATCCTGGAGAAGGAAACGGCAGCCCACCCAGTATTCTTACCTGGAGAAGCCCACGGACGTGAGGAGCCTGGCAGGTTACACACAGTCCGTGAGGTCTCAAGAGTCGGACACGACTTAGCAACTAAACCAGCATAGATTATATAGCATGTCAGAAGTTGACAGGTGTAATGGAAAAGGAAAAAAAAAAAAGTATGGAAGAACGATGGGAGTACATGGGGTTAAAACAATAGAGGACGTTAGAGGCAGACATCACGAAGGAGGCAACTGATGAGCAAACACTGGAGGGAGGAGGGTGTGTGGACACTGGGAAAACATGTCCCAAGCGGGGGGTCACAGTGAGTGTGAAAGCTGGAGGCAGGAGTATGCCTAGAGCCTCAGAGGACTCATGAGAAGGCCAGTGCTGGGGTGAGGGCGCAGGAGGGGGAGCAGAAGGAGAAGCTGGGCATGAGATCAGAAACATAAACGGGCCAGGGGCTGGCTTTCAATTTAACAGGCTTACTCTGTCTTAACGTTGACAAGGAAGCAAAAAAAAATATTGGGTACGTTTGTTGTTATTTAGTCACTAAGTTGTGTATGACTCTTCTGTGACAGCCTACCAGGCTCCTCTGTCCATGAAATTTCCATGAAATTTCAGAAAGAATACTACAGTGGGTTCCCATTTCCTTCTCCAGGGGCTCTTTGCCACCCAGGGATCAAACCCGCATCTCCTGCATTGGCAGGTGGGTTCTTTACCACTCAGACAGTTGGGTACATTACCTTGTCCATAAACAACTGGCCTAATTTCAACTTTATATAAACATGAATCAATGTAGTTATTTTTGCTTGGTGTTTAACTTCTGTGCAATCTATGGTACATTTTTCTGCTGAGAACTCACACATACACACACCACCACCACCACCACCAACACCAACATCATCAGTCTGGGGTTAAAAAGAGAGTAAAGATCTCTGGTTAAAAATGGCAGAGAGAATACAAGTCTATTTCCTCTTCCTCACTTCCATCCTATCCACAGTGGCCTCCTTTCTGCTACTCAGACACACCAGCCCTCCTTCCACCTCTAGACTTTCATACCTTGAGTTCCTCTAAATGGCCTGGGATGGCACTCACTTCCTTAGACGCCACCCTCTCACTTTCTTCTGGTCTCCTCTTAGAAAACAGCTCCCATCTGAGGCCTTCCTCCCCACTGCAACAATTCCACCACACCTTAGACCCATTTTCTGTTTGATTATTCTCCAACACACTTACCACCATCTGACATTCTATACGTTTTTACTTTTTTTCGTCTGTCTCTCTTTCTCTTAGAATAAAAGTTCCACAAGAATTCTTGTCACTTTTATCACTGCTTTACCTCCAGTACTTAGGACATGGTCTGGCAAACATCAGGTACTCAAAAAACCAGTCCTGAAGACATGAACAGCTCTGTGAAGCAAGGGCTGGTGTGAAAATTACAAGGGCAACTGGAGACCCTGAAGCTGCTGCTGTGATGGGGGGGACGCGAGAGGGACAAAGGCTGCAGAATAAGGCTGCAAAAGTAGGGCCAGACCATGAAGGGTTGAGGGGCTATGTTAGCAATGTTTCATTCTATCCTTTCAGCAATAGGAAACCATTAAAAGGTTCTCATACGGACAAAAATGGTACTTTGGGATATTAGGTGCAGTATGAAATTTCAGTAGGCAGCGTTGAATGCAGGGGACATTAAGAATCAACATTAAGAGTCTAATTCTGCTCTAGCTGAAGAACTATTGCACCTTGCAGACTAATATAATAGCATGTAAGAGCACCTTGAACATTCAAACACATCCAGAGGAATACAAAAATGTGTCAGAACTTTAAATAGATGAACTACAAAAGATGAGTTAATCAGAATCTATTATGCTCCACTGTAGCCACTAATTTAGTTGTTGATCATCCCACCTCCAGGAGACTGTAAATGCTTTAAAAAAAAAAAAAAAATACAAGACCATATAATAGTAAGAACAACAACTACTCTACTTTTCAAAGGTCTGTTTATGTCTTCCTTTAATTCAGTGGCTTGTGAAGCCCCCCCTCATCTCTTCATCTTCTGCAGACAGTATTCCCTAAGCTTAACAAAAATGTTCACACCCTTTCACTGCCAGGTCAAACAGAATGTCTATTTAGGCACCTGGGAAGTCAGAATCCTGTGGTCTGTTTCAACAAACATCCTCATTCTTAGCACACCATTTTAGAAGCGCCTGTTTTAACCAAGAATGTATCCATGTGGGTGGTCTAACTGCCATCAAAGGCAGTCTGACTCTTTAGAAAACAATTTTCTTTTTTCTTTTCCTGCAAATGTTTATTCTACATGGGCAGCTGGGGTTTTTTTGTTTTGAGTTAGATAAAACAAGAACCCCTTTCTCTCAGATATTTCCCAAAAAGCATCTTGGAATTTCACACAAAATATTAAAATTAATAAACAAAATTAAAATATAAAAATAACCAGATAGACAGATGCTCTAAAGGTTTTTATAAACATAAAGGCAGATGCTTCTCTATGTATCCAAACCTAGATTTCTGATTCTCCATATTCTGAGTTTTACTCACTAAATTATCTGAAAGAAGTTACCACTTCCTAGGAATGAGGAAACATGGGAAGAAAAAAAAGAAGAAAAAAGGAATAAAAGCAAATAGTAAATGTTACTCTCTAATAGGAATGCTGCTTTACCATCACTTAACCATTGTTTTCATTGCTTCCTACTGAAAAATCATAAATTCTTAATAGTATATAATTAAGTTGCCTTATTCAATTCACAATGAGTTCTGAAAGAGGTATCAATTTAATAGGTTCATCTGTTAAAGTTTAAAAAATAAAATTCATGCTGTCATGTACGAATGTATATAAAAGCATAACTTGTCATATCCAAAAAAATGACTGCAGATAAAGGAAATAAAATATTTTTCACTGAGTCTTAATAGCCAGACCCAGAAAAAGAAATGTGTTCAAAATGCCAAATATGAGTATTCTAAATACCTAACTCTGAGAATTTGAGTACAGACATATATACAGTTTGAAAAAAAGTTTATTGATACAATAAAATTCCACATTAAAAAATTTTTAAATTTACAAATCTCTCACACTGACATGTCCTTAATTTAAATTCAAGTAGTTCACAGGATTTACAAGGCAATTTTTTCAGAAGACAGAGAAGTTTTACCATTATAACAAAAATGTTACCTGAGGGAGGGCACCGTAATTCCATATATAACCCTTGTGAGGAAAGATATTTGCCACATAGCGAAGCTTGCCATCCTTCACATCTTGTTTAATGGGATTCAATGGTTCCTTTGTGGCAATCTAAGCAGATTGTGGGAGCAAAGGGGTGTGGGACATAAGAAATAGTTAATCCTATATTCAAACATGATTTTTAAATCTGCCATCATCAGACTAAATATTCATATTCCAACTTATTGATCAAAGATAACTTTAAAAATAAGTTAAGCTGGTTCTTATTTGTAATTTACTGTTTTGTATTAAACTGGGGAGGAAACGTAGGATAATATATTTAGGTACTCTATTACTTATGGACTCATTATTTGTAACACAAATAATAAATATTATTGAAATGGCAAGAAGATAAGGATTAATCAACATGCTTTTTGTTACTACTTGGGTTTTCTACCATCAATCTTATAACAAAGATTTTTCACTAATTGAGTTCATTTTAAAGTTACCTTTCAATCATATTCAAATTGCCATGCCAAGAAAAAAAAAAACCTATCCTACAAAAGTAAACAAAAAATAATTGAAGCCATGTTTGAATGAATAAACACTGATTAAATTAGGTAGGATCTCACAGGTTCTTGATCCTACACCCAAGTGAGGTAGAGAGTAGCCAAGAATAATAAAACATTGTACCAAAAGCAAGAAGAGCAAAAGAAGAATCTAATTACTTTTTCCTATTAAAATATTAACCAAAAAACCTACTATTTTAGAGAAATCATTCTCCAAATAAAGAATCTGCAAAACATATACTGATAAAACTATCTTAACTTAAACATTTAAAATAATACCTACCTCTACATCCAAAGTTACAGAAGACTTAGATAACTAACCAAAGTACCACAAATCAAATTTCACTCAGAAATAGCGACCTGACTTAACTGAAGATGAAACAATAAAATTCTGAAAAGCAAAAGGGAAGTTCTTGATAGGTTCACACCATCAAGAAAAATCAAGAAAATATTATTAATTTTAAAAACTAACCAGGGGAATAGCAGATGCTCTTAGAAAGTACTCAGAAATCAAGAGTTGGCCAGAAAAACACTTTCACTCCTCTTCGAGTTAAATTTAATCTAAAGGAGAATTAAGTCCTCAGGAACCAAAATTGTCAGCGCCAAATATGCTGCAATTATGTCTATGAACAAATACATCTCAGAACCTATTTAAGAAAACCTTAAAAGTATCTGCTATTTTCAAAGATATAGGAGTCAGGAAAATTAAATAAATATGTGTATAACAAAATAGGCAAAAAAGAATATAGTCTCTTTAAAGTGTAAATTCAGCTTTGAATAATATTTTCTTTTTTGAAAATAGATTCAAAGTATGTTTACAAGAATGTTTTCCATTGTCTTCATTATAAAGAAGCTTGTCAACCATCCCAAATTCAAAATATTATGACAAACAACTTGAAACAAAATTTTATATCATTATTAATTATTCCATTTGATGTTAATAGGATATTTCATACCTCCATTTTAGCATTTGTCCACCGAGGTACTTCCACAACCATGTTAAACACATTCTGCAATTTAAAAATACAACAAAGAAAACATTTTTTTAATGTTGTCATCTTTTATTTTTTCACTTACCTCCTGCATGAGAATGTTTTATTTTTTTCCTACAAAAAATGTAAAAAGTCTGCATTATATGTCTGCCTATGCCTTAAATTCCTACTAAAAAATTAGAGAAGCAGTTGGTTAAAATATAACAGAATTTAAGCCTGATTGTGTTACTTGACCACTACTGCATGGTGTTAGAAGTGGCTACATTTCTGGAAATACCTTTTGGTAGGGACAGAATCAGAATGGAGCCAAGAAACGTGTTTCAATTACTTTCCAACTAAAATAGAAGTGGGCGCTGAGTGTCTCACTTTTCCAGTCTATAAAGTAAGGGTGATAGTCTCTGTCCTCATCCCACACAAGGCTGTGAAGATCAGTTACATGCTTTAAATGAAAATACACAATTAAGAAGTAAAATATTTTGAAAATCATAAAAAAATATTTAAATCCAAGTTAGAACTATCATAATGTAAAACTGAGGCCATTAGTATAGGTAGTTACAAAGCTTACAAAGAGTCACACAGCCTAGCTTGCATCATCTAGTGATCTCTGATTCCCTAAACTTACAGAAGAAACACTGCTTCTTTCTACCGCTTCTGACCTCGTAGAGTACTTGACACTCTAGGTCAGCGGTGACTAACAGTACCGGCCTTACAAAGAAAAGGCCTTAGGGGTTCCCTGGTGGCTCAGTGGCCAAGAATCCGCCTGGGGAGGCAGGAGACATGGGTTTGATCCCTAGGCTGGGAAGATCCCATATACCAAGGGGCAAATGAGCCCAGGCAACACAGCTGCTGAGCCCATTCTCCGGAGCCCAGGAACCGCAGCTGCTGAAGCCCATGCCCCCTAAAGCCTGTGATCCACAAGAGGAGCCCCCACAATGAGAAGCCTCCGCACCTCAGCTAGAGAGGAGCCCCTGCTCGCTGCAGCTGGAGAAAGCCCAAGCAACAGCAGAAGACAGACCGCAGCCAAATATAAACAAATAAAACTATTTTTAAAAAAGAGAGAGAGAAAGTCTATGTTGAAAGTTGGCTTGCCTCCCATTCTGATATCAGTAACTAACAACTTATCAAAGCAATGGTTTAAAACAGTCTTCGTCCAAGTGTGGACATGGACCAGGGCTAATCTACAAGTTGACAGTTACCGGCTGCTTTAGAAACATTGATAACAACTTGACCAAGTAATTTTTATGGCTGTCAAACCTATTAATAAGTATTTGGAACTTGAATTAAGTTTTTCTAATAGTTCATTTTGATTGTACTTTTTTAAAGTATTAGTATCAGTTCACAAAAGATTAGAAATAAACAAACCAAAAAACTACCTTTCACCACAGACCATTTTAGAAGCAGCGATTAAATATAGTTATTCTCAACTATGCCACACAGTAAAATCACCTGGAGAGCTGGAATTGATTTTTTTTTTTAAAGAGATTTCTAGAGCCCCCATCTCCTACATATTTGAATTCGGTGGTTCTGTAGTGAAGCCAGGGTATTGCTTATTTTTAAAAGCTCCTAAGCAGTTTTAATATGCAGCCAGAGTTGAGAACCTCTGGTTTAAAGTACTGCTAAACAATATCCCTGGTGGCTTAGATGGTAAAAGCATCTGCCTACAATGCAGGAGAACTGGGTTCGATCCCTAGGTTGGGAATATCCCCTAGAGAAGGTAATGGCAACTCACTCAAGTATTCTTGCCTGGAAAAGCCCATGGACAGAGGAGCCTGGTGGCCTACAGTCCATGGGGTCGCAGAGAGTCAGACACGACTGAGCAACTTCACTTCACTTCACTTCAAACAATATCTGGGGTTTTCTTAGTGAAAGCAGGAAAGCTGCTAACTCAAAGAATGCCATTTACACAATTAAATATAAATCAAGCCACAGAAGTAATGATGGTTTTTAAGTTCTTCTAGATGAGACCGAAGTTTACCATGACAAAACTGCATACTCATAATGAGATAAAGAACAAAGCTGAGAATGCATTCTCAACAACTGCTCCTTAGAAATATGTCTCATATCTATCTTAGCAACCTTATATACAGGCCTGCTGTTAGGTTTCATTTTCCATGCTCTTTCATGAGGTACCCCAGCACCTGCTTAAATATGTCTGAAGGAGCTGTTAAAAAGAAAAACCTAAGTAAACGGCAGATGTTCACATAATTTATTCATCCCTGAAAGTCTGGCTCTAGGAGAAGAAATGCATGCAGATGAATACTCAGAGGTGACACAGAAGACAAAGCTAGTGCCAGTCCTTTTATAGAAAGAATGACACCTACCAAAACCCCTCACAGAGACTTGAATTACGGCGAGAGAACAATGGATCAGGTTTGAATTGTAAGCCTGCAAACTACACTCTTCCTCACCATTTGCTCCTGATCACTAGGAGTGCACTTCCAGTCTGCTTTTCTTCTCTCAGGCTAAAATGCACATGACCTGTAATTTTTTAAAGCCAATGTTAGCCTGTTTATTCTAAGATTAATGCTAATTACAAACCAAAAGTGGTCTGCTGAAATTTATTAGAAAATCACAAAGACACAAGGAGACATGTTTCAAATTCGGAAAGTTGGGTTAGGGACATCTACCTCTTCCTTCAGCTCTTTTTTCTATTTTTTTCCCTTCTATTTTTATTGCAGAAAAAAAAAAGGATGAAAAAGCAGTCAGTAGATTTTCTATGTGTGTGTGCTCAGTGCTGTCTGACTCTGCAGCCCCGTGGACTGGAGCTGCCAGGCTCTTCTGTCCACGGGAATTCCCGGGCAAGAATACTGGAGTGGGTTGCCATTTCCTTCCCCAGGGAATCTTCTCGACCCCAGGAATGAAACTCTTGTGTCTTGTGTCTCCTGCATTAGCAGGCAGATTCTCTAACACTGCATCATCTATATTCTTGAGGTGTAAAAAAAAAAGGAAATAACCCTTCTATTCTCTTTCTAACCCTTAAAATATCAAATAAACTTGGATTTGACATTAAAGCAAAGGCAATAATTGCAAAAATAAACAAGTGGGAACATACTCAAGTAAAAAGCTCTGCACGGCAAAGGCAAAACGAAAAGGCAACCTATGGAATGGAAGAAAACAGTTGCAAGTCATATATCTGTTAAAGGGTCAATAAGCAAAATATATAAAGAAATCATGTAACTTAACAGCAAAAAAACAATCCATCAAAAAAAATGGGTACAGGTCTTAAATACTTTTCCAAAGAAGACATACAGATGGCCAACATTACTAATCATCAAGGGAAAGAAAGCAAATCGAACTCACAATAAGATACCAGGTCATGCCCATTAGAATGATTATCATGAAAAAAGATAAGAAATAACAGTATCAGTGAGGATGTAGAGAAAAGGAACCCTTGTGCACTGCTGGTAGAAATGTAAACTGGTACAGACACAATGGAAAAGAGTATGGAGGTTCCTCAAAAAATTGAAAATAGAACTACCACATAACCCAGAAATCCCACTTTTGTATATATATCCAAAAAAAAGGAAAACAGGATATTGAGGTGGTACTTGTATTCCTATGCCCATTATAGCATTACTCACAATAGTCAAGACACAGAAACAGCCTAAGTGCCGGTCAACAGATGAATGAATACATTTTTTACAAATACAAGGGAATAGTATCAAGTATGAGAAAGAACAACATCTTGCCCTTGGTGACAGGATGGGTGAACCTGGAAGGTATTATGCTCACTGAAAGAAATCAGACAGAAAAAGACAAATACTGCATGGCACCACTTACAGGTAGAATCTTAAAAAGTTTAAAAAAGCCAAGTTCATAGAAAGAGAGTAGAAAAGTAGTTGCCACGGCCTGAGGGGTGAGGGAAATAGAAAAGAATTAAAAAAAAAAAATCTCAAATCAAAAATCAGGTAGTCACCAACACACAAACTATGTTCTAAAAATTAAATTTTAAGTTGGTTTCCCTGGTGGCTCAGATGGTAAAGAATCTGCCTGCAATGTGGGAGACCTGAGTTCGATCCCTGGTTTGGGAAGATCCCTTGGAGGAGGCCATGGCAACCCACTCCAGTGGTCTTGCCTGGAGAATCCCATGGACAGAGGAGTCTGGTGGGCTGCAGTCCCCGGGGTCACAAAGACTAGGTACTACTGAGTGTGTACTATGTACATAAACATATATGTGCTCAGTATACATGTACTTAGTATATACGTACTCAGTAAACAATTGTTCCCACTGAAACAACTGTTTTCAGGTTAACACTCGAAGTCTCTAGGAACCTATAAAGACTTGAGCCCCTGATTGTCTATGTATCCATTCCACAGAGCAATGGTTCTCAGACTTCAGACTGCAGAGGATGCCCTGGGACACTTGCTTTGGGCTTTCCAGGTGCAGAGTGGTAAAGAATCCACTACCCAATGCAGGAGATGCAAGAGACAAAGGTTTGATTTCTGAGTCTGAAAGACTCCCCGGAGAAAGAAACGGCAACGCACTCCAGTAGTTTTGCCTCAGAAATCGCATGGGCAGAGGAGCCCAGAGGACTACAGTCCAGGGGTCACAGAGAGTCGGACACAGAGTGACTGAGCAGAGAACACCTCTTAGATGTGAAGACTCCCCAGTCCACATGAATTTAGTAGATATGGAATGGACCAGGAATCTGAAACATTAACAAGTGCCCTAAGCAGTTCCAATGCAGATGGTTTAGGACCATTCTGACAAACATCAGTTTAGTAAAATACAAGATGGGGGGCAGCAAAAGCTGATAGGAATTAAACAGCCCCACAGCTATGCTTAGAAAGAGATTCAAAGGCTGGGGTCGAAAGTTTCAGCCAGCTGAGACTAGAGGGCAATAAGGTGAGGAAGGGAAAAGAAGGCTAAGGAAGAGGCAGGAAATGTTTCCTGGAATCAGCAAGATAAAAAGGCATCAACAGAAAGAAATGGGAAGACAGACATCAGTCAAACATTCTAGTCCTAAGTCAAGAAAAATTAAAAATTTGACAGGCATATACTTGAAAGATGAATTGAGAATGCATTTATTTAGCATATAGTTGGAATATAGCATATATTCCTGAATCCTAGAATAGTCAGATTCATAAAGAGAAAGTAGCACAGTGGTTACCAGGGGCGACGTGGACGTGGAGTGGAGAGCTACTGCTGAATGGGTCCAGAGTTTCAGTTTGAGAAAATGAAAAAGTTCTAGAGATGGATAGCAGTGATGGGCGTGTAACATGGTAAGGAATTTAATGTCACTGAACTGTACACTTAAAAAGTGTACAATAAATAATATGGCAAATGTCATGTTATATGTATTTTACCATAAGGGAATAAAGTAAAATAGTAATATTGTCCCTAGCTGCCTCAAAGACTAGAAGAAAAACATAAGGATGCACTCATAAGTTCTGCAAGGGAAAATAATTCAGCATCACTGCACAAATGCGGACTACCATCAAGGTCTTTAAAAGACAATATAAGTGATACACACAAATAAAAACCTTTAGATGTACCTCATATTCATCATTTCGTGCTCTTTTTGTAGGAATGCCATTTTCCTATAAAAGAAAAGATGGTTATTAGAGAAATGCAATTCAAAAATACAATGAGGTACCATCTCACACTGGTCAGAATGGCCATCATAATAAAGCCTACAAATAATAAATGCTGGAGAGGGTGTGGAGAAACGGGATCCCTCTGACACTACTGGTAGGAATGGAAACTGATGCAGCTATTATGGTGAACAGCGTGGAGATTTCTTAAAAGCATGATCCAGCAATCCCATTCCTGGGCATATATTCAGGAAAGACAAAAACTCTAATTTGAAAAGATACTTGGACCCCAATGCTCATAGCAGCACTGTTTATAATAGCCAAGACATGGAAGCAATCTAAATGTTCATTGACAGATGAATGGATAAAGAAGATGTTTTATACATATATAATGGAATATTAGTCATAAAAAAGAACGAAATAATGTCATTTGCAGCAACATGGATAGAAATAGAGATTAACATGCTAAGTGAAGTATGACAGATAAAGACAAATATAAACTATCATTTATATGTGAAATCTAAAAAAATGATACAGAACTTATTTATAAAAACAGAAATATTAATAGACTCACATAGAAAATAAATATGATCAACAAAGGGGAAGGCAGGGAGGGAAGAATTGGGAATTTGGGATTAACAGATACACACTACTGGATATAAAATAAACGGCGAGGACCTACTGTATAGCACAGGGAACTATATTCAATACCCTGTAATAACCTATATGGTAAAGAACCTGAAAAGAATATATGTGTGTGTGTGTGTGTATATATATATATAAAACTGAATCACTTTGTTATATACCTGAATCACTGTAAATGAATTATACTTCAATTTTTAAAAGATGCTATTTTTGACTCTAATATTTCATGAAAGAATACAGCTGTATTGACCGTATAGCAATAAAAATATGCCTATAGTATAAACATTCCACCAGAGGTTTCCAGAAACCTGATTCAACAGAGAATCCACCAAACGCCCAGTGCAGTTTTCTCTCTGCATTTGCATCTCCAGTGCATGAGCATCAAAGTGCTACATAAAACAAATTATTAGAAAAGCTAAATCCCTTTCAAGTGTATTTTCCTAGTTTTTATAAAATAAGCCAAGGCTCTGTTCAGTCTTTAAGGAAAGACTGGCAGTTTCCAGTAATCATGCTTAAAACAGTCATTTCATTGTTGAAATGAAACTCCAGGGAGTGCGACTAACAAGCCATGAAAGCGCTCGGCTGCGCCTCCTGCCTGTGATCCCCACCAAGGTGTGATTACCCAGTCTCCACCAAGCACTTTTAAATTAAAAGAGCATCACGCGGCGGGTTGGGAAGAAAAATTACACCATTCCCAAATGCTCACACGTTATATGTAACTTTTACACACCAAAACAGCTAATGAAGCACACACACAGAAGAACAACTATTCCAAGTCGGCCCTGATACATTAGTTCTTTTCCTAAAGTACCACCGCCCAAAGCATAAGGTCCAAGAGTTCTAGTCATTCTGTCTGGGAACAAGGGAAGCCTATTGACACAACCACTGTGTGTACCAGTCCCCACAGGCCCAGAATTCATTCGCACAACCTGTTACACTTTGTTCTGCCATATCAATTTTTCATATGCCCAAATCTCATGTTCCCCAAAACCCATCCTCCTAAGGATGTATGAAGTGGGATGTATGAAGCCCATGGTTTGTTCCACTTACACCCCGACCTACTACACAATTCCTCCCTATAATACTGTTATCACTGCTACTGCCATTAGGTCTAGAGGCTGTCCCCACAGGAAGCAGCATGCACTAGTCACTCCTACCTTCACTGCTCACTTCTAGATTTCTAGCACCTTACAGTGTTTGTTTGACTTGTTTATCTTTAGGTTGCTAGTTTCCCCTGGCGGAGAGGGAACTAGATTCACCTTATTCACCAGTGCAACTCTGGTGCTTGGAATACTGTCTGACTCATAGTAACCAAGCAATAACTGTTTACTGAATGAATAAGTTAATTAACAAATAAATGGATGAATGCACCCTCTTTAAGTCAAAATCAAAGAGAGTGGTTGGGAGATGTGAGGTACCTAGGTTGGACAGCTCACTGGCCAAAACAAGACACATACACACACACACACACACACACACACACACACACACACACACACGACGCCAAAACAAGACACATACACACACACACACACACACACACACACACACACACACACACACACACACACACACACACACAAACACACACACACACACACACACACACACGACTATGGAGTTCTTTATGCTCTCTCACCGGTTTCCTTCTCTCTCCAGATTACATGACTCCTTGTCCTGTAGCTGAATACCACCCAGAAGCAGTGAGCTAGAAGGATTACACAAGAGTAGCTAAGATACAGACTTTGTTGATGATGCTGCTGAACGTCCTCTTCCTTGGATGTCTCTGGGATACTTATTTATGAAAAGTTTTATAGATATTATAGGAAATGACTATAGTTTTAAATGTGTTTGTAAATAATAGTTTAGAATAAAATACCTTTCCTTTTGCTTATTATATCAAGACACCATTGTTTATTGTCTTCTTGACTTCACACCTGCTATTATTTAAAATAAAACCTGAAGAAACGTTAAAAAAAAAAATTACAGTCTGGAGTTACAGCACCTACATTCAAATCTCATCTCCACAGCAGACCAGATTTGTGACCATGGGCAAGGTACTTCACCTCACTAGCAAAATAAAAATGATAACAGCGGCCCTGGACGTACTGAAATAACGCAAGTCAAGCTCTGAGCATAGTGCCTGGCTAAGAAGACCTGGGAGGCAGCATAAATCCTATTCGCATGCCCCAGAACCTTACTGTGACCCCTGAGAGTCAGCCCCTGAGGTAACACCAGAAAGGTCAAACCAGACTTGCAGCTGCAGCAGCTTCCCACTTTTTCCCTGGTCTCTGCTCCACACTGAACCCACCATGGTTCTGGAAAACCCAACCCCACTAGCCAGTCCCACAGAATCTCATCCTGGAATGTAGTTCTGATTACTGAAAAACGTGGTAATGAAATAAGCCAGTTAACTACTTGGATCTTACTGAAAGAACTGCCAAGCCTGCGGTGCCAACTAACACCCACTACCGATGAGGCCATCTCGCCAACTAGTCAGGAGAGCCCTAGGAACGCTCCAATATTCTGAGCCCCTCTTAGCTCCATCTTCAGCAGATTGCCCTCCAGCCTGACTTACATCCCTTCTTCCCTCCCACCTCTCAGGTAATTTTAGGTTCTAAAAGAATAGCTATTCAAAGACTACCATTTTTCCAACTGTGCCTTTCTAGCATCTGTCTTGTAGAGTGGTTAAAGAGCATGAACTCTGTGGTCAGAAATGCTAAATCAAAACTTTGTTCTGCCACTCACCAGCTATGTGACCTTAGACAGTCAGAGTGTCCAAGTCAAGGACACTTCAGCTCCAGTGTCCTTGGAGATGATAACAGCAACTTATAAGGATTAAATAAAATGGCATATGTTGACACGGTGGCTAGCAAACAGAAGATAATCCACAAATGGTACTATTTTATTATTACTAATACCACTACTACTCTTATTAAAAAGAAGCCTCTTAAAAAAAAAATAAAATAAAAAAATAAAAATAAAAAGAAGCCTCTTGTTAACCTCCCAAATTCTTAACCTTAAATTTTTATTTGCTACCAAATTCTAAGTGTCATAGACTACTACTAACACTTCTTTCTTCCCAAGTTCTCCTGGAAGAAACCCATTCTTATCCAAATTCTAATTCATGAAGAAGGTTTATAATCCTGTTACAATGATAACTGATGCTAATTCTCCTCTGCCCTTCTTGACTGCCAACCACAACGTTTCTTTCTGAGATCCTTTCAAAAAGAATCTTATGGTGATACTAGAAGTATATATTTTCATGCACCAAACAAGTTAAAACAATACCTCTTCAGAGTCCACCTTCAGAGGAATATCATGAAAGGGGGAAATGTAGTGACCAGCTACATTCTCTGCAAAGGAAAACAAACAAAAACACAGAATTAAAGCAATGAACTAGCTTATTCTTTAGAGTAATTATACTCTTACCCACTTTTAAATTTTGAACAAGCTGTTAATGTTTTTTCAAAATTAACTTTAACTCCCAATTTAAGGTTTAATTTAACTTTTAAAACTTGCTCCAGTCTGATGACCAAGGAGAACAACAGTAGTCTTCCCTTATCTTTGGGGGATGTATTCCAAGACCCCAATGGATGCCTGAAAGTGTTGACAGTACCAAACCCCACATAGGTTTTTTTTTTTTAATACACACCTACATATGATAAAGTTTAATTTACAAATTAGGCACAGTAAGAGAATATTCAAATTGCCAGCATCATTATGCTTTGGAGCCATTATTAAGTAAAATAAGGGTTACCTGAACACAAGCTCTGTCTGGGCAGTTGGTCTGAAAACCAAGACATCTACCTACTAAGGGTGGACAAAGGGATGACTCATGCCCAGGATAGGGACAAAGCAGACAGCACCAGACTTCATCATGCTACTCAGAACACAGTGGCATGCAATTTAACACTTAATCATGAAAAGCAAAACCGCAAATAAGGGGGACTGCTGTACACACCAAATCAACTATATCTGGGCTGCTGAAACCATTCACTTATCCCTGTGGCTTAAACATCCAGAGTAAAAAGTGTCTAAATTAAACTAAAACCCCAAATATGAAATAACCTTACTTTCAAAAAGAGGCTCATGAATAGGTGAACTGGGTTAAAAGTGATGTCAATTTTCCCAAGAGAAACCTAACAACATAATTCCTCACTTCTACCTACAACCCACATGAAACAAAGCATTAAAAGTCTTACCAAATTAAAAGAAACAAGTCATTTGTTCCACTCAAAGTGATAAGGATGTTATATTCAGGTAAGCTTAAACAAACAAACTTCAATAACCGAAACTATTTTATCCTCACTGCATACTGAAATATATATGTAAAATATCTTTAAAAGTATATATTATTTAAATAAAATATGAATGCATACTTTTATTGGAATGTGTGTTTCCAAAAGCTGGGCTTAATATAACCATAGAAAATTTTCACTTTGTAATTTCCAAAGTCAAGGTATGTACTACTTCTGGCCTGCCACTTCTCTGGTATAATTTTCAAATTTAGACTTTTAAAATATTTTAATAAACAAATTAAGGACTGGCTAACACTCCAGTAGCAACGAGTATACAGAACACTCAAATCTTGGTTTCTAAATACCATTCTCCAATGAAAAGAACTGGGGTTTCTTGGGCAAAGAAAATACAAGATGAGCTTGGAATGTTCTGGAGTACCACAAAGTGACCAAGTGCTCAAAAAAACAAAAAGTTACAGGTATGTCAATGGAGAAGGAAATGGCAACCCACTCCAGTATTCTTGTCTGGAGAATTCCATGGACAAAGGAGCCTGGTGGGCTACAGTCCATGGGGTTGCAGAGAGTCAGACATGACTGAGCAACTATCACTCACTCACAGGCATACCAAAGGGAAAAGGAGGCAAACTGAAAGAGCTCCCAAAGGTCAAAGCTGGAGCAAGTTGAGCAACAAAATAAATAACGGTTACGGGCAAACCTCGGAGACACTGCGGGCTTGGTTCCAGACCACTGTTAGTAAGGCGAATAACACAATGAGGAAAGTCACACAAATTTTTGGTTTCCTCATGTACATAAAAGTTATGTTTACACTACATTTATTCTATGAAGTGTACAATAGCATTATATCTAAAAAAGCAATTCATACATTTAAAAAAATACATTATTGCTAAAAAAAAAAGCTAACCATCATCTGAGTCTTCAATGAATTGTACTGGTAACACCAAAGATCATCAATCACATATCACCATAGCAAATATTATAATAATGAAACTTTTAAATATTTCGAGAACTATCAAAATGTGAGACAGAGGCACCAAGTGCATAAAGGCTTCTGTGAAATTGGCAGGACAGACTTGCCTGACACGGGGCTGCCATAAAACTATTTGTAAAAAGTTCAGGACCTTCAAAGTACAACAAAGGAAAGGACAACCAAATAAGGTGTGCCTGTAATGAATTATAATCCAAAGTATACAATAAATATACATGATCCATAGTAAAACAAATAAATGATTGTATGTATAAATAAAAATGACAGAAGAGACTAATCTTCCTTTCAGAAAAATCGTAAACAATATATGTAGACGTTTCCTCTCCAAAAAAGTTTCCTCTCCAAAAAAAGTTTACCCTATTCCCCAAGTGTTGACCAGACTTAGTGACTTGTTTCCAAAGAACAGAGTGTGGAAGGGGAAAAACATTTCTGCAGAGAAACCTGACGATCAGTATCCTGAACCAAGCGATCAAGGCTAACATCACCAGTGGACAAGTCGTGATCATAGCACAGATCCCCTGATACGCCGAGATAAAGGTACTTCACTTCTGCCATGTTCTTCCTGCAAACCCCTAATTCCAGTCTCGTCATGAAGAAGATTGGACATACCCAAACTGAGGGACACTCTACAAAACACCTAACCAATACTCTTCAGAAGTCTCAAGGTCATCAAGAAACAAACTCATGAAAGGAATGACTGAGAAGTTGTCAGACTAGTGGAACCTAAGGAACTATAATCTCTAAGAGGAATGTGGCTCCCTGGATTGGCTCTTGGGACAGAAAAATGACATTAGTGGAAAAATCAGTGACACCCAAATAAAATGTGGAATTAGTTAGTAATATGTATCAATGTTGGTTTCTTGGCTTTGCCAAATGCACAGTGGTAATGAAAGATGTTAATGTTAGAGAACATGGTAAGATATATACTGAAATTCTGTACAATTGCTGCAACCTTGTCCAATCTAAAATTATTCCAAAATAAAGTTTATTTAAACAAAAGAACAAATACAAACAATGGCTTCAGTCTAATATAATTAGAAATATATAACTTAACAATGGCCTACATTCCACCAAAATTTTATCTCCTCTTCTCATGCCATGTGGGTTTTCCTTACCCCTTATCTCTAGAGTTCCTGAAGAAAGAAGACATTTTGTTGCTGTGTTTGTTTGTTCTATGAGGCTCTCTACTGGATCCTCAGAACCCAGAAAAGTTCCCAGCGCTTGCTTAGTATGCATTCAGTTAATATGTGCTGAACAAATATCTCTATTACTATTTCATTTCTCTGTACAAGCTGCTAATATAATTTACCTTTTCCCACCCTAGCAACAGAGTGACTTATGTATGACCCGATGCACAAACTATGATGAAGATAAGAAAAAGCACACAAGTGGCAAAGGAGATGAAACTCTCCCTGAACTGAAGATCTATAAAGCTCTTTTCCATCAGTTAAAAAGGATGCACCTTAAAAAAAACCTTCTCTTTCACATACCACATCAAATTTCAAATTCTCTGCCAGATTTTAAAGACATCTATGAGCAACACAAAGAACAGAAAACAATACCTACGGCTGACTCATGTTGAGGTTTGACAGAAAACAACAAAATTCTACAAAGCAATTATCCTTCAATAAAAAACTTTTTAAAAAAAGAACAGAAAACAAAATTATCAGTTTGCTGCAAGATTATTTACTTTTCTATAAATAACAAGATTACTTGAGTGGGTCACATTTACATATTTTCTATTAAAATAAAATATAGTGGTGGGGAATTGAACACAGTACAGCAACTTTGGAAAACAGTTTGACAGTTTCTTATAAACATATGATGCAGAAATTTTACTATTAAGTACTTAACTAGGAAAAATGAAAACTTTGCTCAAACAAAAACTTCTCAGTGTATGTTTAGAGGGGCTTTACTCAATAATCACAAAAACTGGAGGCAACTCAAATATCCAACTGGTAAATGGATAAACAAATTACTAAACCCACACAATAGCATTCTACTCAACAGTCCAGCAGCAGCAGCAATTAGTCCACAATAAAAAATGAACTATTGATACACAAAAGAAAATGAACAAAATCTATAATGCAATTATGCTAAGTGAAAGAAGCTAGATTCAAACAACTCCAATAAGATAACATTCTGGAAAAGGCAAAACTATAGGGATAAAAACCAGACCAGAGGTTGCCAGAGGTTGAGGGGAGAGGTTGGAATTGGCTTAAAAGAGGAGTCAGGAGAAAATCTGGGGGAGTGACAGACTGTTCTGTACCATCATTGTGATGGTGTTTAAATGAGTCTATATTTCTACTAAAGCTCAGAACTGCTCACACACACAAAAAAGAAGGCAGTTTAAAAAAATATAGTACATTTTAACATATAAATAGGAGCACTTACTCCAAATAACAATCACCCACCTGCGATTCTTTTCTCTACTTTAAGTCATAAAGATAAGGTAGAATTCTAAACAAAAGAAAGATTAGCACATTACTACAGGTTGCTACATTTGCAACCTATCACTGATGGAAATTAACAACCTCAGCTCTAAGAATTCAGGAAGTCCTACAAACCAGGAAAGTTTGTTATTAAACTTAATGAAGTATAGGAAACTGGACAGAATCGCTGGGCTACCTGGAATTAAATAAGACTAACTGATACCTCTAGCACACTGGCTTGCTGTTAAGTTTCCCTAAAGCTCTTGTTAACTGGCGCCAAGTCTCAACAAATATTAAGATGTAAGAGAAGTATGTGCTACTCAAGTATGAGGGGAAATAGGGCTAGGCTGTGATCACTAAAAGCTAAAGATCTGTGAGAAGTGCTCTTTGACATCTATCACTTCAAACTGGGATCTAAATATATCCAAACACTAAGGCAGTGCCAATACATACATTAAAATAATTTTCTAATTGCCATTCTGGAAGGCAAAAAGAATGTAAAAGTAAATGACTGGTTTGACTCAGATAACCAAACCTACTAGAAGCCATTTGGGTCATGAAATAGTGTAAATAAAAACATAATAATAAAGAAAAAAAAAGGAAAATGTCTGGGAAAATAAAATAGGGCCTTAGATCTCTGATAATTATATTGCTTTGATGGGCATAATACTAATAAATTTGTAGAGAAGCAATGAATACAGAGGGCAAGAGTCTGCCTTGTAGTTGCTGAGTTTGATAGTCACTCGATTTCTCTGACACTTAATTTTCTCAATTTCCTTTAATTAAGTAATATACAATTTAGTATGCAAAAGGCAATGTATTACATGTCAGAATACAAAAGTGCTAAAATGTGAGCAATGCCTACAGCTAAGTTAGGGCGCGGCGCATTATACACTATCAAGATCAGCAACATCCTATAAACTGAAAGACAAAGAAGTCCTCTTGGCACAATCAGAGAGCTAACCACTGACCTAACATACAAAGGAAGGATAAGAATCCATCAGAAGTGTTCTAGAGTCAGTACTATAAGTATGATATTAGGCTTCACTGAAACGCGTTCAGTTCACTCAGGTCACTCTTGTGACCCCATGGACTACAGCACGCCAGGCTTCCCTGTCCACCACCAACTCCCGAAGCCTGCTCAAACTCATGTCCACCGAGTCAGTGAGGCCATCCAACCACCTCATCCTCTGTCGTCCCCTTCTCCTCCCACCTTCAATCTTTCCCAGCATCGGGGTCTTTTCAGATGAGTAAGTTCTTCACATCAGGTGGCCAAAGTACTGGAGTTTCAGCTTCAGCATCAGTCCTTCCAGTGAACATTCAGGACTGATTTCCTGTAGGAAGGACTGGTTGGGTCTCCTCGAAGTCCAAGGGACTCTCAAGAGTCTTCTCCAACACCACAGTTCAAAAGCATCAATTCTTCAGCACTCAGCTTTCTTTAAAGTCCAACTCTCACATCCATACAGAACTACTGGAAAAACCATAGCTTTGACTAGATGAACCTTTGTTGGCAAAGTAATGTCTCTGGTTTTTAATATGCTGTCTAGGTTGGTCATTGCTTTTCTTTCAAGGAGCAAGTGTCTTAATTTCATGGCTGCACTCACCATCTGCCATGATTCTGGAGCCCAAGAAAATAAAGTCTCTCACTGTTTCCATTGTTTGCCCATTTATTTGCCATGAAGTGATGGGACTGGATGCCATGATCTTAGTTTTCTGAATGCTGAGTTCTAAGCAACATTAAATGCATTAAGATTCTTAAATGCATTAAGATTCTCTACAGGTGGGTTTAAAGATAGGTTCTGGTATCCCCTGCTTTTCAAAAGTTTGGTTTAAGCCACTTCACCTTTAGAAAAGACCTATATTAGTGCCTGTTTTGCTAACAACAACAACAAAAATCCAAAGAGGATTTTCACTTTTATAAAAAAAAAAAAAGAAGAAGAAGAAGAAGAAATGAAAGCAGCACTCAGTGTGTTTTCAGCAGCTGTTAATGGAGGCATGCAGCAGCCCTGAGCAGTGAGAGAGCGGCCAGGCCAGCTCCTTCCCTGGGAACTACACTCAGCATCTCAGCAGCAAGTTGCCAGAGCTCTGAACTACGTCCGTGAGCACCTGTGCTTTCTCTCCATTTATCTTGTGCATTCGTTAGCAAGAGGTCTCCTAAGGTATCGCTTCTTTAGAACATTTCGGCTGATGGATGATTTCATAGGACCACTCCACTTCTAGACAGAGAAACCTGTGCTATCTATCCTGCTGCTGCTAAGTCGCTTCAGTCGTGTCTGACTCTGTGCGACCCCATAGACGGCAGCCCACCAGGCTCCCCCATCCCTGGGATTCTCCAGGCAAGAACACTGGAGTGGGTTGCCATTTCCTTCTCCAATGTGTGAAAGTGAAAAGTGAAAGTGAAGTCGCTCAGTCGAGTCCGACTCCTAGCGACTCCATGGATTGCAGCCTACCGGGCTCCTCCGCCCATGGGACCCTCCAGGCAAGAGTACTGGAGCGGGGTGCCATTGCCTTCTCTCTGCTCCTGTCTAAAACGAATGGGGTAATCCATACTATACCTGTGAGCCATGGACAGACTTGGTACATGCAGCAAGCACTGTGGCAGCGTATGCCACCTTTTAAAGACAGAACTGATGCACACATCAGAAACAGCCCTTTCTTAGAGCCTCAGAATAAAGTAGTGATAATCTTAGGTTAGAACTTCATTATCTGCAGCTCAGACTGGTTGTTTCTTTAGAATTAAAACCAAGTTGTTGCCAATTTACTTTTTCAAATACTGTAATATATTCATATAGTTTTTCATTTACAATATTAGAATATTATCTACTGATTTCAGCTCTGAAAGGTTAGTTTAGTTCATCTGACTTCAACCTAATCCCTTTAAATTCTCTATTGGCCAGTACTTCACAGCTTTACTCCTTGCTTCATCAAAACATATACAGTGTTTCTTGACTCAACTAACAGGCTTTTTCTCTCTCTTCCTTTATTTTTTTTCCTAATTTTCTATCTTCTGCACTTACATTTTTTCACTTCAAAACTCATAAACTGTTCTATAATCCTATTGAGTTCTATGCTTTTCCAGTTAGTGTATTTGCTAAAGATCAGAAAAGCCTGGATTGCTTGTTGAGCAGATCTCATACCTAGTTAATCAGAATCATAAGGAGAGAAATCTGGGTATCTATATTATTAGTACGCATACGAGTCAGGCAAGTTTAAGAAGCATTGCTATATGTTGATTTTTGGCCAAGTAGAATCTTATAGATAATTTCCTTTTCTGTTCAACTTCTATTTTGAGTTGTGTTTCTGATTTTCTTCCTTCCTCAGTCAGTCGTAATCCTATCTATCAATTATTCAAATATCTCACAGCTTCCACAGAACTATGGAATTCTCTAACCAAATAGCTCCCTTTGGAAATCTCATACTTTCTGCTGCAATCTGGATTGGATGCTTTCTTAGCACCTTGAGACTCTGCTTTGTTGGTTTCCAGCTTAGATCTGTTTTCTGGATTCCATGCCTTCAGCTTTTTTTGTTTTACCTGTTTTGCAAGAGCATACTCCTAACTTGTGTAGTGTACCAAAGGAGGCACGGGAGGTAAGTCTCCAAAGTCCTTAAATTCCTGAAATGTCTTGACTCAGCCTACACCCTGGATTAATGGTTGCCAGGGTAAATTCTAGAAGGAAAACGATCTCAGAATTTTGAAAGCGTTACTCCAGTCTCCGAGCTTTCAGGCTGCTAGTAAGTCAGACAGCAGCTTGCTCTCGGTGCTCTGCAGGTGACATGCTCTCCCTCCTTCCCCTGCTCCCAACCCCAGGGACTTTCAGGGCCTTCTTTATAAAAGCCTCTGTTTCCTGAGTTTTCACAGTAAAGAGTCAGGGACTCAGAACACTTGGGTACTGAAATTCTTAGGTCTCTTTCACTATTCCTCTGAAAATTCTTCATTTTGTCTGTTGTTTCTTTCTGGAACTCACAGTATCCAAATGTTAAGACTTCCTAAAGTAAATCTCTAGGTCTCTTCTACCTTTTTTTTTTTTTCATGCTCTCTTTGACATTTTGTTCAACTTCCTGGTAGATTTCTTTACCTTATGTTCTAACTTCTCTGTATCAGCTTTCTAGGACTGCTGTTAACAAATTATCACACACTTGGTGGCTTAAAATAACAGAATACCAATTGACCCACTACCCCCTCTATCGACTATTGCGTCTTAATCAGATTTTAATCTCCAAAAGCTCTTGTTCTTTGACTGCCTTTTCTTCATAGCCCCCTCTTCCTCCTTAATGGGTACAATCCCTTCTGAAATCAGTGGATACCTGATATTCAGTGGATAGCTGTGTGACTCTGAAAAATTCTGGTTCTCTTTTCTTTTTTCCCACTTAGTTTATAAGGTTTTCTTAAAATCATTCATTTAGTAAATACTTACTGAACACATACAGTACACTAAGCAGTGTTTTGGGTACTAGATATACAAATTCCTTGCCTTTGTGTAATTTATATTCTGGTCGGGGGTTGGTGCATAGAAGCAATGAAAATATTTTTATCTTGATCAGGTACAGGGCAAGAAAAGAATAGTGGAAGGAGATATTTTATGGAAATGCCAGGAAAGCTGAATGAAGTGAGGAAGAGGGTCAAGCAGACATCTAGGGAGGAACAATGCACGAGGAGCAAGCGCAGAGATGCTGAGGCAAGAAAATGCAGGGCATGCTGGAGAAACCCAGGAGGCCAGGATGGCTGGAGGACACGGATCACAAGGAAGAGTGGTAAGCAAAGATCGCAGTGGCGAAGCCCAGGATCAGGTCACACAGGACCTTACGGCAGCAGCAGTAAGAGCAGAACCTGGCATGATCACACTTACATCTCGTGGCTCCTGGTAGAAAGCAGACCTCAGGGGACAGTGGGGAGCAGGGTGAAGAACCAGGAGGCCCCTGGAATCGCTCAAGTGAAAGATGTTGGTGACATGGATACGGGAGCACGGGTGGGAGCGGAGACGAGTAACTGTCTTCTGGATACATTTCAAAAGCTGGACTGAAGGGAGAGACTAGTAACTAGATATGGGTAAGAGTGGCCACAACAACAGTTCCTAAGTTACTGGTCATAGGTGTGAAGGCAGAAATAGGTGGTGGGGGACAGGGAGTTCTGTTTTCTACACATTAACTTTAGGTTAACTTCTGGGGCATTTCAGTGGAAATACAGAGTACATTTACCGCATGTGTAAATCTTGAGCTCAAGAAGAGACTAGGGCTAACATTACAAATCTGGGAGGCAGAGATATCTCGATGGATGGGATCATCTGCAGCAAAGGCAACAACAGAAACTCTGGCCCACAGGCCAAATCCAGCACAAGAGCTGCCCTTACTTTTATGAACAGCCTTTTGCTGGAACACAGCCACACCCATGCCTTCACTCGCTGGTTGCTTTTGCCCTGCAACACTGAGTTAAGTAGTTTGTGAGAAACCACTGGTCTTGCAAAACCTACACTATTTACTATTTGGCCCTTTTCAGAAAGGGCTTGCCAACCCCTGCCCTAGAGAGAGAAAAGATAGACACAGATGCAAAGTACTGAGTCCTGGGCCATTTCAAAGGTTAGAGTTCAGATCAGAGAATCGGGCAAACGAAACTGTTGATGGAGACGCCATCAAAAGAAGATAAAAGAAAGTGTTGTCCCAGGAGGGGAAAAAAAAAATTTCAAGGCAGAAAGAGGGTTAGACTGTGAAAATACTGCTGAGAATTCACCTGCGAGGAGAATTTTCAGTTGATCATCACATTCGCCACATGAAGGTCACCTTTTGACAAAGCAGGCTGGTAGATAGCAGTAGCAGTGAGGAAAACCTGGCTGAAGGTGACCCCTGACAAGTTGGTCCACAGTTAAGAATAAAGGCCTAGGAAAGGCTGATGTGTGTGGGAGGGGCTTGGCGACGGGCCAGCTTCCGGGAAAGATGTGTGCTTAAGAAGCCGGCTGTGACACTCACATCCCCGAGTCAGCGGGCCAGCAACACCACCAGGCTGTCCTGCTGATCTCCAAGCACGTCCTTCAATTCTGGGGAAGGAACTGGTCCATGGCATAAGCCCCAGGCCTGCAGTAAACATCCAAGTGCCTGCCATTCCATAATCCAACTTAAACGGCTCCTCCCGTGTCAAGCTCCACACGTGTCTCTCTCTCTCTCACCCTCCCTCCCATACAGCATCAACATGTCCTCAGACCCTGAGGTTCTGCAAAGCAGCTCCACTTCCTCTGAAACTACAGACCCTCGGCACACAGACTTAAGTTGGGACTTCCTCTGTGCCTGTTCACCAATAACCACACCTCCATCTGCTTTTCTTCCTTTATAAATACTCTGAAATCACCACCTCTAATGGCTCCTTCTTATTTATTGTTTCAGGGTTATCTTTTTTATCCACCTACTATCACTTTTGGATATTTACGAGGAGAGAGAAAAACAATGGGAGTCACCCCACCACCTTATTGTGGTATTTCACTTTGTCAAAAATCAGACTACATTTCTACTAAGCATAAGCTAACAAATTCTATCAGGCCCATCAACATATATTATACACTGCCAAACAATGTCAAAATTGTACCTTCAACTGGACTGTAATGAGATTTCATTCTGTCACTTTGTAAGTTATCTACATGTTCTTCTCTTAGAATAGCAAGTTGTTTCAGAATGAAAGCTCACTTAAATCATTTGATTGAGAAAATCAAATGAACTGCAAAACCTGTATCTGATTATATGTATTACATACATCAAATAGCGACATGTAGGCCAAGTACCAACATACTATCACATACGATTACTAAAACCATTTACAGAGATTCTTACTGGAAGCTGTAGCAATGACAAAAACCAAATAAATATTATTAATGTTTCTATATCCACACAATAACCATTATCTTCTATTATGTTAACTCAAGTTCTATGATATAGGCAAAATTTTAAAAAAAAGGTTATAAGAATTAAGGCTCAAAACACACTTTTTGTGCAGTACTCATTGTAAATTTTATTAAGTCCAGACATGTGGTACATTCAGTGGGAGATTGCTCCTACTATTCAAATGATGTAACTTAAAAACGAAAATATATAATAATTTCAACATAAACATATGCTTATTATAAATGATAAAACAAATTCATTGTTAAAAAACTGCACGATTCATTCTCATGCTAAATAAAAGCAACTGGAATTATCTATGGCATTATTTCTCTAACTGAACCAGTCACTTACCCCACAGTAACAAAAATCCAAATTATGAAAAGCGTAGTTTCTCCTCATCCTTTAAAAAAACTTAAAAATTTAAAATAATGAATTATAGGTTATGAACAAAACAAACACATGCAGACTACCAAATGAATACTGGTATACAATGCTATGTCTCTAGTTCTATATGAACAAGTCTTACTTCATCATGACTTCACAACTAATTCAAAAGATTGCAGGTCATCAGTACCCACTAAAACTCCCAAGACTTGGAATTAATAAATTGGGACACAGTCAAAGTATCCAATTCTATCCATATCCCACTGTTCTCATCCTTTATAAAATATAACAAGAATTTTGGTCTAGTGTCTTAAAGTCAAAAGGGAAAAAGAAATAATACATATTAAACATTAACCATGTTCCACGCATGAGACACTGATAATCTTTACATATATGGTATCATGTAGCTGCCACAGCAATTCTATAAAATCATCAGTGCTATTCCCACTTTACAGATGGAAAAAGTGAGCTAAAGGAAATCAAGTGATGACCAAGTTAAGTCAAGCCTACGACCTAGTTTTTTTTTCCATTTTTAAAACTCTTTAATTAGAGGATAATTACTTTACAATATTGTGATGGTTTCTGCTATAAATCAACATGAATCGGCCACAGGTATACATATGTCCCTCCCTCTTGAACGTCCCTCCCATCTCCCTCCCCATCCCACCCCTCTACAACCCAAGTGTTTTGACTATTAATCTAGAACTCAGTGCTTCCCAAATAGGATTCTATGAAACTCTAGAGTTACTAAAATGTCAATAAATGTCCCGAGAAACAGGGGCTTTGGGATTCAAAAGTTTGGGACAAGTTACAGTACATACAAATTTCCAAGAACTTTAATATGCACACTGTGATTCCCCAAGGTAATAAAATGGGAAGCGGTTTGCTAATTCAATAAACTATGAAGCTCTTCCTTTAAAGAAAATCTAGTAACACACAACGGGATACTTGTGCTCAACTAAGCAGTTTGGAAAATGACTGATTCCAATCTCCTCTTTCTAGGGTTCAATAAAATGAGGTAGTGAGAAGTTCAATTACTCACACAAGTCGCCACAAAAAGTTAATTACAGGGCCAAGAGGCCTCATGATTACCACCAGGATGCTCGTCCCCGCCACCTTGTCTCATGTCAGTACTATTCCTACAAGGTTTAACACCAATTAAAAGGGGAAAACCAAGTCCTGCATCTATCATTTATTCTAATTCTTCTGAATGGTGGCAAAGAGAACCATTTACAGAAATGAAATTCAAAAAAGCCTACCTCCCAACTTCACTAGTATTACAGAGGCTTGGGAAATATTTGGAAATGTGGGAAATGATTTCACTGCTAAACAATACCAAACACTTTGCAAAAAAAAGTGGTATACGCATGCTCTTCTTTGAAGGGAGAGAACTGCACCATACTACTGCTCCTGGATACTGCCAGAGTACAAATATCCATTGATTTATCTTTATTAAGAGAAAATTGCTCACTGTTGCCCGCATACCCCCTAACACTGAAGGGGCTTCATTTCACTTTGTCCCACCCCTTCCAGCAAATCATAAACTGTCCTGGGTCAAGGATGCCATCTGGCGTTTAATTGAGGAATTGTTCAACCCAACCATCTCGATGGCTACCTCACCACTTCACTACCTCCTCCAAACTACTTTACGTGCTTCCAACTTTTGCCCATCAACCTCAGTAAAATCTTTCTTCTTCTTTTCTGTCAATGATTTCAACTGAGTGAGACATACATATAATATTTTATACTTATATAAAATATATTTTATCTGTGGCATTCCAGCTATAGAAAAGTCATGAGTCTGAAACACAAGGCAGCTGAAAAAAAACCACACCACAGCAAGAGGTCACCAGAGCCTCCGACATGCCTAACAAGTAATGTTAGAAGTATCTCTTCGTCATCCAATGCCTCCAGGGAATACGGGCACTAAGGAGGGCCTTGAAGATCACTGGTAGGTCAGCTGCTTTCTTTCACAGCTACAGACACTGGTCATATGAGATGACACCACGGCCTGCCAACAGCACATAGTGGGTTACTGAAGAGCCAGAATCAAGACCTAGGACTCTCCATTCCAAAGTCAGTGCTCAGTAGGCTACACCACATGCTCCAAGATCCTCAAGGCTGTTTTTTTCTCAGCCAACATGCAAATAAAACATTTTTTAGTGTTTTTATATTTTCCTTAACTAATTATATTGATATTATGAACCTCTTGGGCCCATAACTAAAATTTTCTCAGTGCCACATCTAACAGGTCCAGCACAGACTTCATAAATATTCATTGACTTTTTGGCCTATAATTACTGTATTTATAACAAATCTAAAATACTTTCACCATTTTAGGAGTTAGACAGCTTCTATCTACTTTGAAATCTGCCAATCTGTAACACTGTTACTATGGAAAGCTATTCCCCAAACCATCATGTTGTAACCTTTTGCAACAATCCATCAGAAATGTGGGTCTTCCTGTTAATGATTCCTCTCTACTCCATTATTAGCCTTGGCCAAATAAGGATGGAAAAGAATATGGAGAAAATTTTAAAGAAAACAGGAATTTTAGTATCAGCTGCCTTATGACCACGTACCCGTGTGCTCAGGTGCGAAGTCGTGTCCGACTCCTTGGAACGCCATAGACTATAGCTCACCAGGCTCCTCTGTCCATGGGATTCTCCAGGTAAGAACACTGGAGTGTGCTGCCATTTCCTGCTCCAGTCCAAAGATAGTAACAACAAAACTATGCAAATTGAGTCTTCTCTCCTATAAAATACGCCTCCACCCAAGGCTCAAGTAGGAAACGTGTAAATATTTTGTAAATTACAGGTATCACAAATGATCACAAGGATTAACAGAACTTATATTCTAGACCCTGTGACTAATCTGTTTGTATACACTATGCCATGTAATTCTTACATCCCTATTTTACACAAGAGAAAAACCAAGGCTTGGCAAGTTTGGAAACTCGTCCAGGATCACAGAGTTAAGCGCTAAAGAATCCAGATTCGAGCTGAAACCCAAAGTCTCTAGAGCTGACATTCCTAATTGGTGGGCGGTAAGGCAAGGCCGACTTTACAAAAAAAAAAAAAAGGTACTACTCCCCTTGGGGGCTCTCAGATCAGTGAGGGATGACAGCAACTCAACCAACTTCGCTACTTCACATCATAGCTAACCTGCACAGTGAAACATACAGGTGCAAAAAAAAAAAAAAAAAGAGAGTGAAACATACAGGTGCAAAAAAAAAAAAAGAGACTAAGGGAGACCCGGGTCTTTCCCATTTTAGCTGACCAGGTCAAGGTCCTATGTCGCTTCGCCTTCTGGATTTGCTCAATTTGGGGAGGACAAGGGGTTACGTTGGAACCAACGAGGTCCTTGATCGTGGATCACATTCAACGTGCAAACTCGCGAGTATAAATTCAGGCGGCTGAGCGCGCCTTCCTCAGAGCCCCGCCCCATAAAAGAAGAACAGCTGGACCAAGCATCTCCGAAGTCCCGCCTGCCTCTCCAATCGCCAGCGGCCCTAGCCGGAGAAGCTTTGTTACGCCCACCCGGAGGGCGGGCTGACCCGGGAACTCCGTTCACCGCAGTTGAATCCGGAACGCCGGCGGGGGCCGGGCTAACGGCTGCGGGCCCGGGCAGGTGACCGCGGCCCCCGCTCAGGGTGACCCGGCGCGGCCCCGCCTGCCGCCCTGCGTCTCTGCGCTCCGTGACTGGGGACTTGGCGGCTCCCTTCGCTCGCAGCTCCCGCGGCCCGGCGCGGGCCCCCGAGTGCGGGAACGTGGCCTGGACCGCGCGGCGACCGCGCTGTGCCCGCCGGGCGCAGGGATGGAGGCCACGCTCCCATCCCCAACCTCCGGCGCGACGCGCGGCGGGCCTCCCGCGAGCTACTTACTGAAAAAGAGGCGGTAATCGGGAGAGTGGGGCTGGCCGCGCTCCTCCGTGCGGTACAGGGCCATGGTCCGACGCGGCCCGGACCCTGCGCTCGCTCCCCGCGGCAGGCGGGCGGCGGCGGCGCCCACCGGCCTGGCCCAGCTGGTGCGCAGCAGCGGCAGCAGCGCGCGCATGGCGTAGACACTGGTCCGGCTTCGCGCGGGTGGTGCCGGGGGACCCGCCCGGCCGCGCGCCGGCGCCCCCTACCGCCCGGAGTGGGCACTCCCGGGCGGAGGCTTGGAACCCCGCCCCCGCCACGCTGGCTGGAGACTGCTCCTAGAAATTAGAGCGCCCGGCAACTTGGCAGGATGGCCCGAGGGTACCCGCAGCGAGGCCGAGGCTCAAGGCCCACCACCCTTGAGGAGCTCACTGCCACTTATTAATGTATACATGCACTCACTCCTTCACTCATCCAGACAGTATTTACGATCATACGTGCTAAGTCACCTCAGTCGTGTCGAACTATTTGCGACCCCGTGGGCTGTAGCCCGCCAGGCTACTCTGTCCATGGGGTTTTCCAGGCAAGAATATTGGAGTGGGTTCCCGTTTTCTTCTCCAGGGGATCTTCCCAACAGGGATCGGACCTGTGTCTCTTATGTCTCCTACATTGGCAGGCAGGTTCTTTACCACTAGTGGCCACCCAGCCATGCTGACTTAATATTGACTGATTGCTGTCCCAAGCACCCTCTATATCCTGTCCAATGTAGGAGACAAGCGTGCAGACACATGAAAACGTCACTGTGAGCCGTAATCAGGCCTCCTTGTGAAGGCTTGACATGAGTTACAGAGCCCCAAATGGCAACTTCCTCAAATGCCTTCTCCATGAAGCCTTCATGCTTAATCCAAGTAGAGGTGATTTATCATTCCTTTTTCTTTTCTTTCCTACAGTGGCACCTGGTACTGTGCCTCTCTCTGTTTGTAAACTTACCATCTTCCGCATTTCACCCTGATCTGCCCACTGGATTGTCTACATGCCAAGCACTTAAGATTTGAGATTTAGTGAAGAATGGTGCATCCGTCATGCCTTACATAGATAATGGCTCCTTTGTTGTTGAGTTCAATTGTTCCTGGAACTCCTTCTCTACCAAACCTCTGTCATAAGCATATGAAATTCTAAGTTTAAGAACATATGAAATTATCGGCTTTCCAGAAAAATTTATGGAAATATCATCTACAGGTATCATCTCTTCTTTTTCATATTCTTCCCTCATTTCAGTCCACATGGGTTCCTTCCTCCACCTTCACCAGTTTATCAGTGACTTGTCGAATATAAAGGTCAATGCCCATAATAAATCACAATCAGAGAATTCAGAACAGAATATTAAATAAGATACTTTTCCATTAGAAATTAAAACTTTTGAAGAAAATTAAATACTTCAGTTATTTAGTCTATAAAAGTGAAAACAAGAAGAGTAGTAATTTTATGTTCAACATAAACATAATATTGAAACAATATTGTACATCAGCTATACCTCAATACATTTTTAGTTAAAAAGAGTAACAATTTTACAAGAGGCAAAAAAGTTCACTTACAATCTTTGCAAAAGCTAAATGAAATAGTTTTAATTAAAAGAGAAGCCATTTTTAAAATAATTTCTTAAACTACTATAACAAAAATTAGCTAATAAATGAAATGTTAAATACAATGAATACATAAATTCATGAAAAATATAAATCTAACTTAAAATCCTGGCTCTTGCAAAATAAGACAAATGTTTTTATGTAGATTATGTTAATTAATTTCTAGTAATTAACTCACAAGTACAGATCTGATTCAATTCAAACTAATTAACCACTCTCTTCCATGGCTACAAACTACATCTTCTGGCTTTTAATGTTAACAAGATAAAATAAGATGTTTAAAAACTGGGGCAAACAAGCTTTTACTCACAAAAATCTGAAAGCAGAAATCCTACCAAGGTAACTCTAGTCAGCATGTAGCTTAAATAGAGAGGATAGTACTTACGTCTGTCTAGGCAGTAGTCAGGATTTTGATCAACATCAGTATCTGGAGGTAAGTGATACAGGGCTCTCCAAATGAGGGAGCCACATTATTTCTATCCTGTTACACTGATTTGTTCCATCTCCAGTCCAAAGGTAACCATTGTAGCTCAAAATGACTGCCACAGCTCCAAGCATCACATCTTCATTCTACCTAGCAAGAAAGAAGAAAAAAAAAAAAAAGTAGGATGTGCTCTTTCTTTAACAACACATCCCAGATACTGCATATACCACATATATTTGCATCCCATTGAGCAGCACCTAGTTGACTGTCCATAACTGACTAGCAGTCCTTTTTCTGGATGATCAAAAGCCCAGATAAAAATTAGGAACCATACTACTATGGAAAAAACGGAAACTGGAGAAGCTGCAGTCTGCCACAAATGTCATTTTCTTTTCCTATAGTTCAATTTTCCTTAGGTCTATGAGAAGTTTTACATATTTCTACTCCAGCTGTGAACAAGGTTCACATTCTTGGGTACCTTTGTTCTTTCAGCATCTCCAATTACTGTTTCATGACAGCTAAAATTAAGAGACTGATCTACCCAAGTTCCCAAAAAGATCTCTAGGAGATACTGTCAATAGACAGACTCCCTACTTAGGCCATAGATCCTAAAATGTTTCTGTCAGCAGTAGCTGCTTTGTAATGTGTCATCTTGATTAGGTGAAAAACTATATAATGAACTCTCCCATTAAAAAAGAGGGAAAATTCTTTTATATCAGAGTGGCAGTATAATTTTATTGTTTCCTTATATAGAAAAAAAAGTGTAATTGTTCCATCAACCTTTGAAGTTCAGATGTTTCAACAAGACAAAATCCTATTGAGATAAAGTTGTGGGCTATTTTCTAATGATCTAGATACTCTTAGAATAAGATCAGACATTCCAGGTGTGTGACTCTTAGCCGTTATTATTCTGTGGCATTCAAAATGATGGCCTTTTTTAAAAATTGAGGTATAGTTGACACACAGTGTTATATAACTTTCAGGTACAACATAATGAGTCACAATTTTTAAAGGTTATATTCCATTTGTAGTCATTATAAATTATTGGCTATATACACCGTGTTGTGCAATATATCCTTGTACTTATTTATTTTACACATAGTAGTTTGTACCTCTAAATCCCCTACCCCTTTCCTGCCATTCCTTCCTTCCCCCTCCTCATTGGTAACAACATATTTGTTCTCTGTATCTGTGGGTCTGTTTCTTTTATGCTACATTCATTAGTTTGTTGTATTCTTTTAGGTTCTAAATATAAGTGATATCATATAGTATTTGTCTTTGATTCATTTCACTTAGCATAATACCCTCAAGTCCACTTATGATGTTACAAATAACAAAGTTTCATTTTTTTATGACTGAGTAGAATTAAACAATGGCTTTCTTTTGAAAGTGGTGAAAAGAATTTTCCCCAAAAAATTCTTCCTTAAATTAACACCATAAAGTTTCCTAATACCAAAAACACCAAAAATCCTAGAAACCCTACCCCAGAAAGTATTATCCTATGTCCTTCATTGCTCTCAAATTTCCCTCCAGACATTCATTTAGATGCAAAATCTGTTTTTTTCCCCCCAAATTATCTCAGTTTAAAAACTAATGTCATTTTTTATATGACACAAGTATTTTTGCATTTTTAATATGTTCATGATATTTGAGTCTCTAATACTGTATCACTATGTACTTGCAACTTAATTCATTGTGATTCACTACATGGGTGCCTACATACATCTACTTCATAGATCACAAGGGCTGGTGCCTGAGTATTTGAATATTGAAATATGTATGATTTTATTACAAATTATTTTCATTTTACATCTTTTTTATATGAAAGTGAGGCATTACATTGACTTTTTCTAAAAATTATCAATGTAGTAGCTTTTATTATCTATCAATTCCATTTCAAGAAAGTAAAGATGTTGCTACAAAAGATTTCTTATTAAAAAGGAAGTTTAGTTTATCCATTCTCCCATTAATAGTCATTTGGACTATTTCCATCTTTTGACTGTTATATTACTGCTATAAATATTCATATGTAAGTTTCTCTATAGACATGTTTTCATTTCTCCTGGGTCACAAGGTAATTCTATGTTTAACTTTGAGAAACCACCAAACTGTTTTCCAAAGCAACTGTACCACTTTACATTCCCACAGCAATGTACAATTTTTCTACATCCTTGTCATAATTATTTCCTTTTTTAAAATGCATTATAGCCATCCTACTGGGTGTGTAGTGGTATCTCATTCTGGTTTTTATTTGTATTTCTTTAATAACCAATGAACATCTTTTCCTGTGTGATTCTTTTTTGGGCTATTTGTATATCTTCTTTGGAAAAATGTCTGTTCAAGTTTATTATCCATTGTTTAATTAGATCATTTGTCTTTTTGTTGTTCAGTTGGATAAACAAGTTAAGGTATACACATACAGTGGATATTATTCACCCATAAAAAGGAATGAAGTTCTGAAACATTCTACAATTTGGATAAGCATCAAAATCATCAAGGTTAAGTGAAAGTCATCAGATACAAAAGGTCACATGTTGTATGATTCCTTCCATATGATATGTCCATAATAGGCAAATCCTTAGAGATATTTTTTAAAAAGATTAGTTGTTTTCAGGAGATGGGGAGAGGGAAGAACAGGGCGTGAATACTTAAAGGATGAGTTGTGTTCTTCTGCAGTATTAAAAACATTTGAAACTAGAGAGATGGTTGGTTGCACAATATTTTGAGTACAGGAGATGCCACTGAATTTTATGCTTTAAAAAGGTTTACTATATATTATGTGAATTTCACTTGAATTTTTAAAAAGGGAAAAAGTTAGGTCTAGGAAGTTTGAAAATAAATGTTTTATAGATGCCTGATCATTATTGTTCTATATACCCCATTAGCTGCCTGTAAGGCCTATAAAACTCCTCAAAACAGTGTTTGTAAATGTATAAAATAAAACACATAGCTAAAAAAGTAGACCAGTTACACTGAAATGTATTTACAAAAATACTTTAGAAAAAACATTGTGAACTAACGATTAGACGTGCTTCTTCACTGAAGCATTAAGTGAAATCAAACTAATAACTATCATAATTTTGAAGTAATGATGGGGTATAAATGATCTTCAGAGACATCTGCAATATCAGGAAAATAATTTAACAATTATGTACCATTTCTACTGGAAAAAAATCATAGATAGTACTAACACTACTATAGGGCTTGTTGCCTACATTCATAAAAGCTAAATTTTAATCAAGGTACGTGAAAATGAAGGCATAATCCTTATTTTTAATCCAAGCTCACTGACCCCCAAAATTCTACCTCAGAATCCCCAGTGGCAAACATCTAGTTAGGGGAAGGGGCATCTCTTATTTCCCCTTCGCTCTTAGGAGTAATTTGGTAGAAGTGACTAAGAAGAGCTGAATAGAAGAATAGAGGACAAAGGAATAAAGTACGTTGGTGAATTGGATTCCTCTTTAAGATCTCTATAACTGAAGAGCAGATAAGACATCTGTGTGTCCTCTATTTTTTTTCTATCCTATTTTATAAAAGATATTGATCCAAGATTTGATGAAACAAATGGCCCAAGAAGCAAACTCACCCAGCAAGTAGATGCATAATTGGCTGAAAGATGAGAAATTAGTTTTATTCCCCTTTGTCTGGGGGAAAAAAAAAGATGTGGTTAGCATGTGGAAATCCTTTTCTGAATGATTGTATATATGTGAAAATAAATCCGTGTCCTGAGGCCCATATACCTCTTAAAAATAGAAGATACTCAAGTTGTTTTTAACCAAGTCCCAGTGATATGCAGAATATATTTGGTATTAAGCTTTTGGTCTTTCTGGCTATCTACTAAATTGGATGTAATAAAATTTATCCATCATACAAGAATCATATGTGATTTAACTACACATTGCTAAATGGCATGAAAAAAATAGAAAGTTTTGCTTGATTAAGTATTGTTACTGCTTCTAGGCTAAAATAATCATGAGAAATTTCAGCCTCAAATGACACATTATAAATCCCTCTTAATATTATAAATCTAGTAATCATAGTAATACTCTAATCCAATTCAGGGGTGAGCTGCTAAATTGGTAATAATAGGTCCTGAACAAAATCTAATGAGACAACCCATTTTCTCTGTCCCTTTTCTAGCTTTTCCCCTTAGGCCTTGAGCTGTGGGAATTAATTCTGTTTTTAAATGGCTTAACCATAGAACTTCCTTTCTTCCCTCTTTTATATTGTTCTAATTATATGGAATAAAGATTTTCCAATTGGATTCAGAAGAACCCTGGGTTCCAAAAGCAGTTCTTTGAAATAAATTTAAAGTAACCCATTGCAAAAAAAATATGGACAGGATTCAGTTCAGTTCAGTTCAGTCACTCAGTCATATCCGACTCTTTGCAACCACATGAATCGAAGCACACCAGGCCTCGCTGTCCATCACAAACTCCCGGAGTTTACTCAAACTCATGTCCACCAAGTCGGTGATACCATCCAGCCATCTTATCCTCTGTCGTCCCCTTCTCCTCCTGCCCTCAATCCCTCCCAGCATCAGGGTCTTTTCCAATGAGTCAACTCTTCGCATGAGGTGGCCAAAGTATTGGAGTTTCAGTTTCACCATCAGTCCTTCCAATGAACACCCAGGACTGATCTCCTTTAGGATGGACTGGTTGGATCCCTTGAAGTCCAAGGGACTCTCAAGAGTCTTCTCCAACACCACAGTTCAAAAGCATCGATTCTTCAGCGCTCAGCTTTCTTCACAGTCCAACTCTCACATCCATACATGACCGCTGAAAAAACCATAACCTTGACCAGACGGACCTTTGTTGACAAAGTAATGTCTCTGCTTTTTAATATGCTATCTAGGTTGGTCATAATTTTCCTTCCAAGGAGTAAGCATCTTTTAATTTCATAGCTGCAGTCACCATCTGCAGCAATTTTGGAGCCCAAAAAAATAAAGTCTGACACTGTTTCCACTGTTACCCATCTATTTCCCATGAAGTGATGGGACCAGATGACATGATCTTAGTTTTCTGAATGTTGAGCTTTAAGCCAACTTTTTCACTCTCCTCTTTCGCTTTCATCAAGAGGCTTTTTGTTGGGGTCCTTTAATGGACCGGAACCGTGTGGTACAGAGTCGAAGATAAGAAAGTGAAAGAAAGAAAGAGGCTGATATCCCTTGGTTTACGCAGAGGACCAATAGAGTCCTTGACACAGGACTTGCATCACTCACGAAGGCACCAGGCGCCCTCTCGAGGGGGTCTTAGAAGCCTGGGCAGAAAAGTGAGCACAACGGGTCTCCACGCTCCAGAGTCAGCCAGAAAAAGAGAGAGTGAGAGAGAGAGAGAGAGAGAAACAAAAAAGACCCGGGGACCTAAGCTCTGATGGAGCAAAGGTGCTTTAATGATTTTCCTACGAGTATATATAGGCTGCAGTACAAGAAACTTCTTTTGGGAATGACAAAGATCAGAAAACCAAATGTACAGCAACCGTTACCAAGGGAACAAGGGGTAATGTTAGTCACAAGGTCATGACACAATCCATATCTCAAGAAAGGGGAAGGCGATTAAGCTGTTTTGTCCTAAGGAGAATGTTTACTAAAGGAGACCCCAGCCTGCCTCACACAATGACCTCAGTCCCTGGGAGCAGCGTGCTGTTCCGCTTGAAGAGGGACAAAGGACTCAAGAGAGACAGCATGTAGGAATCCTCCCGTCAAACATTCCCTGACAGCTTTTTAGTTCCTCTTCACTTTCTGCCATAAGGGTGGTGTCAACTGCATATCTGAGGCCAGGAGAAATGAACAGGATTAGTTTATATCAAACCTAGTGCTCATATCACAAAAGAATCTCAGGGTCCAATAAAAGAATGCAGAATGGTTTCACAATTTCAGCGGGTGAAGCTTATATTAGAAACTCAGTACCTGGAAAGTTTTCCATACTTGAGAAAGTCTTTTAGAAAGGGAACTCATTCTTTCCCTCCCTTCTTTTTTCATCCCTTCTTTCATTTAACTAATATTTATTAAAGATGTTTCATGTGTCAGGAACTATGATAGTAACTGGATATAGAATGATGAAAAATAGGAACATTATTATCCATATGGTGTTTAGAATTTGATGAAGAATTTGGGCATAAACAATAATCACATAAATTTATTGATAGGATTAAAAGCTGAGATAAGTGCTATGAAGGGAAACATAGGAGTCTATGACAGAAAATAATAGGGAAACTTGATCTAGGTTGAAGAACAGGAAAGACCTCAGTAAGGAAATGACATTTTAGTTGATACCTAAAGGCGAGGTAGGAGATAATACAGGTAAAGTGATATAGGAAGAGAATGTGCAAAGGTCCTAAGGCAATATGTCCCTGAGAAATATTTTCTGAGAAAACATTTGCCACAACATATGAAATATATATATTTTTGGCAGGACAGATTCTCCAGGAAACAGAACCTGAGACAGAATATTTGTTAGGAAGTAATTTTGGATTAATCCCTGTGAACGCAGGGGAAGGATTTAGGATTTGGCCAAGGGAGAAGTTCACTGCAACACAGACCCAAAGAACAACTCTGATCGACCACACAGGGAGCTCTAGAGGTAAAATGGCCTGTCAGGATCGTATGCTATTGGGCCAGAATGGCTAGACCTTTAAACCTTTCATTCATCATGACAGTCTTTGGCTATCAGTGTGGTGAGGATGTGACTTTGGGCTACATGACTTTTCACTTCTGACACCATCCCAGAAGGACCTGATAGCTGACGGCTCTCAGCTAATAGTACTCCCTGCAGCTGAGATGACAAGCTCCTCCTTGAAAGGGGGGCCTGGGCGACACATGTCCATATCCATCCCAATATTCAATATTATGATGAGCTTTTACAAATCAATACAAGGCAAATAACCCAATAACCAACAGAGTAGAAGACAAAAGTAGGCAATTCAAAGAAAAATCACATTATCAACAAATGTATAAAAACAAGTTCAACCCCATTGTTAGCAACAAGAAAAATGCAAAATAGAGTAAGAAGCCTTTGTGTTTTGTTGTGCATTGCATTGGAAAGAGTTTAATGATGATAAAACCAAGATGAATGTGTAATTAGTTACACTGCTGCTCATCCTGGGATTTCTAAACAAAGGTCTCTCTCAATGTGATACAGTTTCCTCCGTGAAGGAGCAAGCAACTCTGTTAGATAGTATACTGGAGTTTGCAGGGACCAAGCTGAATTTCCACACTGGGTTCGGGGTTGGGCAGAAATTAAACTGTTAAATGGACTGGCACATGTAACTGTCCCCACAGTCCACAGGAAACGCAAGCAGGACATTTTATAGGGGTTCATCATAAACACATCTCTATTTCTGGCCTTCTGTTCTAAGGTTCAGCTATTTTGGGGTGAGATGTTCTAATTTATGCTTGTCTAAAAAAGAACTTACCTGTGGTTTTTGTCATTGTTCAGTCACTCAGTTGTGTCCAACTCTTTGAGACCCCATGGACTGCAGCATACCAGGCTTCCCTGTCCTTCACCATCTGCCTGTTTACGTATACACTAATAAATGCAGAGAAAAATCTGGAAAGACATCTCTGAAGTTTACTTCTGAGTAGTTATGTTGTTCTTGTTGTTACAATAGCATGTATTATTTTAGTATTTTTCAAAAGCTTCAGATGATCTTACAGAAAAAGTGATGCCTTCCACTATAGTATTTTCTGGGTTCTCCAGTAGCCAACCATTTTCAGAGCTTCATTCAACCCCCATGTGGACAGTCTCTTTTCTTTTTTATAAGACACTTATGAAGAATCACCACTACTCTGACCATCTCCGTTTTAAAAAAAAAATTTAGGCAGAATGAAAGTAAGAGAGGAAGACAGGACAAAGAACAGTCCACACTGGCTGGATCACAGTGGTTAAAGAGGAAATAGTAGATAGATTATGTAGAAACTTATGGGTCATTTTAAGAATTTTGAAATTTAACTTAAATACTTTGGAAACCCAGTAAGGGATTTTAAGCAGGGGGATATTGTGATTCAATTTTTGTAGGTATCACCTTGGTTGAAGTGTCCATTAGAGAGGTGCAAGTATGCATCTAGGAGTCTGTTTAAGAGGCTACTGGAAGAGTCCAAGAAAGATACAATGAGAACAGTGGGAGTGGCAACAAAAATGGTGGGAAACGAGGCTTTCCTGTGGTTAATTTCATGGAGTTAATAGGAAAGGTAGAGAAGCTGATGTAGGAAAAAATTTCCAGGGTGGAGGAGAAAGAAATAATTCAGCACACAGAAAGAACACTCTGAGAGAAAGAAGGACAAAGATGACTGGACGTGGAGGGGAAAAAAGGAACTAAGAATTGTGGAGCTAAGGAAGAATGAGTTAAGAGTAAAATGGGGGAAAAAAAAGTTAGGAAAGTGAGTGGAGATATAATTAGGAGGGCAAAAAATAGGAGTGGTAGTGGTTTAGTTGCTAAGTCGTGTCTGACTCTTGTGACCCCATGTAGCCTGCCAGGCTCCTCTGTCTGTGGGATTCTCCAGGCAAGAATACTGGAGTGGGTTGTCATTTCCATCTGCAGGGAATCTTCCCAACCTAGGAATGTAACCCAGGTCTCCTGCATTGCAGGCTGATTCTTTACTGAGCTACAAGTAGTGACTTGTATCTTTGAGTGTCAGTTAAGAAAGATAAAATTACTGTGCACTTTTTAAAAAACCAAATGTTATATCTTTAAATTTTTTTTATTTGGAAAACCAATATCTGCTATTATGTCTAAGTAGGTTTCAGTTTTTTCCTATTATTGAAAAGTATCTCTTCGTTTACAAAATATAAAAATTATGTTAACATTCACTCAGTGGTACCTGGTGTCATACAACACATTTGAACAGACATTTAGTTGCAGAAGATACTTCTGAAGCTAGTTGATTGTATATTTCTTAACTTTAAAGCTAAATTCTAAAATATATTTTCTTCTCATAAAGACACTTAATATTGTATTCTTTGAGATAAAGAACTTTTCCACCACAATCAAGATAAATAGTAATACCTCTAACACAAAGTAGAATTACTTAATTAGCACAATTTTAATCAATAGGAGTTATAAATTTTGTGGAATAATTTACTCTCAGCCCCATCTGGGTCTCAGGTTAGAAGCCCCTCAAGGAGAGATGGTCCTTGAGTTTAGGATCTGAACTCCCTAAGGACCTGGAGCAAGACAGCAGCAATTATACATGCTATTCATGCTATGGAAACCTGCATCATTTATCAGAGCCATTCATGAATTCTACAGTCCCCAGGCATTTTCATATAAGACCAATCAGGGCTCATAACTTCCTGTCAAGCTAATGTCAAAAATATCCTCCTCGGCTGGACCAGCCAGTGGCTCAATCAGCAATAGCCCGTGGGCTATCTGAACTGTCTAGGACTGAGTTTGATCTTATCTGAAGGAGGGCAAGAGGAAGTGGGGAAGTGAAGTTAAGTGGAGGCCTTTCCCCTAAAGTCAAGCAGACCATAAGCCACCAAAAAAATCTCTGACAGCTGCTCACTACTTCCATTTTTGAGAAGAAATGAGTATGCAGTGGTCTTTGGAGAACTTTTTAGCAAAGTATGCTATTAGATAGACTGTTAGTCTGGTGCATGATTCTAGTATATATACCTTTTAAAAGCTCTCACCCAGTTTTAGTGTATATACTTATAAAATATATCCATCCTATTATAACATATATATAAATTATGTAGAATAAAACTTAATTATACAAAATTTTATTTCAAAATCTTTTTCTTAAAAAAACTTTATATGTGAAAATAATATCGAAATTACCTAAGTAGTGTCATTAGACTCTTCTTGGCTGAATTTGGTATCACACTGCCGCCCACTTTATCACAGATGCATGAGGTTTCCCTAGAGAAAACTATTACCATATGTCTTTAAGAAAGAAAATGCCAGTAACTGATTAGCCCCATTTGCTGAAATCATTTTCCTTTTTATTCATTTTTACTTCAGTGACTAAGAAATAATTTATTTTTTGTAAGTAAAAAAGAAAAACCCACATAGGTAGTACTTAAAATTAAATTCCCATTCACCATCTTTAAGGTGAGAAGGAGAGAACACATATAAATAAAAAGTGACAAGATAATTTAACCTTAAAATGATGAACATGGAGGTGACTAAACTAAGATGCCTTTTGAATAACTTTTGGAAATCTACAGCTGGTTCTTACCTGTAAATTCAGTTATTTTACTTAATTCCTATTGGCTTTCATTTTCAATTCATCATCGATAAAAGACAAATTTCTCCATCTTAAAAATGTTGCTTGAGTCTTTCTCCAGATACTAGACAAGAGAGATGATGAGGAAGCATTTAATCCTATTTTTAAGCAAATATTCAAATGAACATTTTCCCTTATTTGCAGCCATCATACAGTTATTTCAATTTCCCTGTCTTTGCTTGAAATATTCTCTGTAATTTTTTCTTAGAAATATAATTCAGAACAGATTACCAGACAGGTTAAAAATATTAGTCTCATCATATCATAATGATATCTCATTTTAGACACCAAAATGTTATTACTCAGTGAAATCATAAGTCCTTTCCCTGATTCAAATAACTCTCAGCTCTTACAAAAGTCAAATTATTTAGGACAAAATAATTGTCTTTATTGAGACTATTCCAAAGAGAACGTTTGAGGCACTGAAGAAAAAGGACAGGAATACTCATAGAAAATTGTCCTTTCAAATTTTCAAAACATCTTCAAGTCTTTCTTCTCATTTATTCTTTATGACTTTCTTTACATATTGTTAATCCCATGTAGGGGAAGAAACTGAATTCTGAAGAAGTCATTCGGTGACTCATTTGATAAACATTACGTGATGTCTATTACTGACCAACACTGGTAGATGAGAGACTGTGTCTAAAGTTACACATTCATCGTTGTTGCTGTTGTTCAGTTGCCCAGTCATGTCCAACTCTTTGTGACCCCATGAACTGCAGCACGCCAGGCCTCCCTGCCCCTCATCATCTCCCAGAGTTTTCCCAAGTTCATGTCCATTGTGTCAGTGATGCCCTCCAGCCATCTCCTGTGACGCCCTTTTCTCCATCTGCCCTCAATCTTTCCCAGCATCAGAGACTTTTCCAAAAAGTCAGCTGTTTGCATCAGGCGACCAAAATACTGGAGCTTCCGCTTCAGTCCTTCCAATGAGTATTCAGGATTGATCTCCCTTAAGATTGACTGGTTTGATCTCCTTGCTGTCCAAGGGACTTTCAAGAGTCTTCTCCAACACCACAGTTCGAAGGCATCAATTCTTTGGCGCTCAGCTTTCTTTGTGGTGCAGCTCTCACAACCATACGTGACCGCTGGGAAGACCATAGCCTTGACTACACAGACCTTTGTCAGCAGAGTAATGTCTCTGCTTTTCAAGACTCTGTCTAGGTTTATCGTCGCTTTCCTGTCAAGAAGCAATCATCTTCTGACTTCATGGCTGCAGTCACCATCCACAGTGATTTTGGAGCCCAGGAAGAGGAAATCTGTTTCTACTTCCACATTTTCCCCTTCTATTTGCCATGCAGTAATGGGGCTAGATACCATGATCTTAGTTTTTTTAAGTTAGTTTTCAGGTGGCTCTTTCATGCTCCCCCTTCACCCCCTTCAAGAGGCTCTTTAGTTCCTCTTCGCTTTCTGCCATTAGAGTGGTGGTATCCGCATATCTGAGGTTGTTGTTTCTCCCACCTCTCTTGATTCCAGCTTGTAACTCATCCAGCCCAGCCTTTCTCATGATGTGCTCAGCCTACAGGTTAAACAAACATGGTGACAACAGACAGCCCTGTTGTACTCCTTTCTCGATCTTGAACCAATCAGTTGTTCCATACGGGGTTCTAACTGCTGTTTCTTGACCCATATACAGGTTTCTCGGGAGACAGGTAAGATGGTCAGGTAGTCCCATCTCTCTAAGAGCTTTCCACAGTCTGTCATGATCCAAACAGTCAAAGGCTTTAGCGTAGTCAGTGAAATAGAGATAGATGCTTTTCTGAAATTCCCTTGCTTCCTCTATAATCCAGCAAATGTTGGCAATTTGATCTCTAGTTCCTCTTCATTTGGGCTTCCTTTGTGGCTCAGCTGGTAAAGAATCCTCCTGCAATGCAAGAGACCTGGGTTCAATCCCTGGGTTGGGAAGATCCCCTGGAGAAGAGAAAGGCTACCCACTCCAGTATTCTGGCCTCACGAATTCCATGGACTGTATAGTCCTTGGGGTCGCAAAGAGTCGGACATGATTGAGTGACTTTCACCTCACTTCACTTCCTCTTCCATTTTTAAACCCAGCTTGGACATCTGGAAGTTCTTAGTTCCCATAATGCTGAAGCCTAGCATGCAAGATTTTAAGCATGACCTTACTAGCATGGGAGATGAGTGCAGTTGTCCAATGGTTAGCACATTCTCTAGTACTACCCTTCTTAGAAATTGGGATGAGGATTGACCTTTTCCAGTTTTGTGGCCACTGCTCGGTCTTCCAGATTTGCTGACGTAATGAATGCAAAACCTTGATGGCATCATCCTTTAGGGATTTGAATAGTTCTGCTGGAATTTCATTGCATTCACTAACTTTATTAACAACAATTCTTCTTAAAGTCCACTTGACTTCACACTCCAGAATGTCTGGCTCTAGGTGACTAACCACACCACTGTAGTAATCCAGTTCATTAAGATCTTTTTTTATACAGTTCTTCCATGTGTTCTTTCCATCTCGTCTTGGTCCCTTCAGTGACTTTTAGGTCGCTACCATTTTTATCCTTTATTGTACCCATCTTGGGGTGGAATGCCCCTTTGATGTTTGTTAAGAGCAAATATTCTAGCTGATGAAGTGAGACTTGGAAGGCAGTGTAACTTCACTTTTGCCATTGTATTCTATTAGTTACAACTACATCACAGCTGGTCCATATTCAAAAGAAAGATAATTCTCTATTTCAACTTCACTTCTTGGCAGGGAAGTAGGAAGCTTCTAGAGCATGTGGGGTAAGAGATGTTGGTGATTTTTATATTTTGGAATGTGTCATCTGCCACAGGCATTATGATAAAGCAGAAAATTGGACTTCTGTTGTAGTTCTGGTTTGGCACTTACTGTGAATGTGTATCCACTTCTGCAATGGATACACATTCATAGTAATGTGTATCATAGTTTGCTACCCCCTTGTCAAGAAGTGAAGTTGAAATAGAGGATTATTCTTCCTCTGAATATGGACCAGCTGTGATGTACTTGTAACTAATAGAATACAGTGGCAAAAGTGAAGTTACTTTGCCTTTCAATGATAACTTCATGAGCTAGAATATTTGTTCTTCAAGGCTTTTGTTTAAAGTAAGCAGACCTGAGACTATGCTATAAGGAACCCAAACTCACTCTTGTAGAAAGACTCCATGGTCAGGCCACAAGGGCAAGATATCCAACCAGCTGCCATCAGCTTCGTCACTCCCTCTGTCCAACCCTAGTCATCATATGACTGCAACTGTACAGGACAGCTTAAGCCAGAATCATTCAGGTGAGCCTTTTCTGAGTTCCTGACCCAGAGTAATAGTTAATCAGAATACTATCACTTGAAAATCCAAAATGGTTGTGTTAACTGTCTGCATGGTAGATTGCATGAAATCTTCCAAATTCTTTACCCTACTCTGTGTCCATGCCTTCTCCCATGTGTCTTTGCAGTTTCTCCAGGCAGACTATATCTGACTACTCCTTGATGGTGGGTTCAGCTGCATCAGCATCTCCTACTTTTTTGGCACCATGGACCAGTTTCATGCAAGACAATTTTTCCTTGAACTGGTTGGGGAGGGGGTTGTTTCAGGATTATTGAAGTGCATCACATTTATTGTGCATTTTATTTCTATTTTTATTACTTAAGTTCCATCCCAGATCGTCAGGCATTAGATCTCGAAGGTTAGAAATTCCTGAGTTACATGACTTCTTTTGGTTGAAAGGATATTAACAGATGTAACACAAATAGAGGCATACAATGAGATTATGTGTCTCGGTTTGCTTACTGTGTCTCTTTCATGTCCATGAGAAGACTATCCCTTGGTTACAACCAGTCCACTGGTCCAGGGAAAATGAGTGAATGTGGACTAAAGCTAACCCAACTGAGCTGAGCCTAGATGAGCTGGCCCTCCGCCTACCTGCAGATGCATGAAAAATAAGGTACTGTTGTTTTAAGTCATGGAGTTTCGGGGTGATTTGTTTTGCAGTTATGGTTAACTGATACACCAACCTTCTTTGGAAAGAAGAAGGTATATCCTTTTAAGACAAGCAAGAAAGAAAGATACATATTAATATGTGCCTATTCTAATTTGTTCTTTGAAAAAAACCAACTTTCTTTGACCCACTTCTAAAACAGTCCTGTGTTTTAGGAGAAGATAAACATGGGCTCATGACTCAAGCAGGTCAATCGGAGTCCTTCCCTGAGATTGCTAAAACGGGAGCAGTAAGTAATAATTATATGAGTACACAGCCATATCCCTTCACATGGCACAATATGAAGAAACATGTCTGCAACAGTGAATAGCATAAACAGCAAGAGACAGAGAATCAGTCTTTACGGCATTTGAGTCCTTCATTGTAGTTATTGAAATTCCCAGAGCTGGTCTAATCCCTGCCTTTTTAAAAGTTTCAATCTTGTATTGGCTCTGGGAGTTTCACTGGTACCTTGCCATTACATCCTATTTATTACTCTAGTTTTAGTTACATTTCTGTCACTTGCAATAAGTAGCTGTCATTGATTCAGACGTGCAGTGTGAGGGATCAAAGTGTTCACATGCACAAACTTTGTCCCGTCACCCTTCTATTAGCCTCAGTGAAATCGGGAATCATGCCCACATATCTAACCACCTGCACTGTCTAATCTAACATAAATCCTAAGGCCCCTTGTCTATAATCAGCTCCTTATCTCAGAAACGGGAAATGATTTGCCTTCTGAGTTGCTTCTCCCCTGATAGTGCTGAAATCATTCTTCATTTTAACCCTTTCACCACTTTGTTGTTTCAGGACTTTAATTTTTTGAAAGAGTTCTCAAGATGATACGTGGTCTTCCAAAAGCTTATGTTCACTGTGGTCCAAATTTTTGTCTCCCCTAAATTCATATGTTGAAAACCTAATGCCTGATATGATGATTTAGGAAGTGGGGCCTTTGGGAGGTGATTAGGTCGTGAGTGTGAAGCCCTCATAAATGGGATTAATGCCCTAATAAAATGACTCTGGAGAGCTCCCTGTCCCTCCCCACCACGTGAAGACACAGTGAGAAGGCGCTGGCTCTGAACCAGGAAGAGGACCCTCACTTGCTGTGCCTTGATCTCGGACTTCCCCGCCTTCAGAACTGCTAGAGACAAATGTCTGTTGTTTATCAGCCCCCCAAGCTGTGGTATTTTGCTACACAGCCCAAACAGACTAAGACACCAATCATCACCAAAAACAAAACTGATAGATAAGCATTTTTCTCCTCAAAGATCTGAGCAATTGTTTAATTTTTGTTTCTCAGCCAGGAGTGCCTTGGAAGAAAATAAATGTTTATATTCTCTTTCCAGAGCCCCACGCCTGTCTGAGGAACACATTGACCATGGATAAAGGAAATTATTTGTCCTCAGTCTCTGCAACTCTGCTTGTAGGGCATTTGACTTATTTTGTAGAAAAGGGTGGAGGATGAAGGAGGTACAGAAAGATAGAGAATTACATCTGTATCAGATTTAGTTCCCCAAATAGGAACTGGTTGGTGCCTTCCAATAACTTTTTTTTTTCAGTCCGAAAGATGGGGTTGTTATCTCCCTTATTGATTTCTACTAATCAGGAAAATTCTGGAGGCAGGGAGAGGAAGCTACCAATATTTATTAACATTAGGTCTCTTCATTCTGGCTACATAGAGCTGAGTAAGTAGCCATAATTCATGAGTGATTAATAACATTGCTCCAAAGGAGACTAATTTTTCAAGCTATATTACATAAAGCCTTGTTTTATATTTCCCTGCAGGAGTCTCTCAACTTGTTGCACATTTATAATGATCTTTTCTCCTTTCTGTTGATGTGTGATCAGGAACCTAATATGCACCTTTCAGCATCTCCCCACATTACTGAAAATCAACTGCTTTGTTGTAGGGCTTACTATCCCCAGAGGAAACATCTAGGCACCAGATTCTTGGTGCTTCAAACAGTGTCTGACACATGGTAGACTTTAAAAGAAAAAAAAAAGCAATGAATGAATTTAATGTTTTAAAACCGTATAGGGTTCTTAATGTCGAAAGAAGCCCAAAGGAGAGAAAGCAGGGGTGTCTATGGCTTCTTTTAGAGTCAATAGCAATAGCTTAGAGTGAACGGTGTCAGATTCGTGATCTCCAAAGAAGATTTAATTTCGGGACCAGGGACCAGGCTTGATCCCTCAAGAGCTTTTGTAGAGCAGAGTTTTATTTTTTATTTTTTTGATAGTGGAGTGTAGTTTATTACACCGGCGGGCCTAAGGCAGCAGAGTTTTATTAAAGTATAAAAAGGACAGAGAAAGCTTCTGACATAGACATCAGGGGGGATGAAGAGTGTCCCCCTGCTAGTCTTTAGCGAGTGGTCTTATGTCTGTTAGAAAGCTGTCAATCAGATAAGAGAGACACCACAAGGCTGACGGAGTCTCACCAGGCCCCTCTCCCACAGCATTCATTTTTAGGATGGCACGAGGTGTGTCATCCCCCATCCATGAAACAGTTGATATGAACACTGCTTTGTTAAGCTATTATCAGCCCAAGGTTTGAGAAAAGAAAACAAGTTAGTCTTAGGTGGAACCGTTTTGAAGAAGGGCAAATTCCAAAGCAAGTAAATAGTTTCATTAACATAGCTTAAGAAAAACATTTCCATAGAAAAACCTCCTTTTAATTTTGTATGGAGAAGGAAAAAAAAAAACTGACACTTGTAGTTTGTTTCCTCCTACCGCTGAAGGGAGAGATAAAAAATGTCTGGCAGAAAGCAAAGAACTAAAGAGCCTCTTGATGAAAGTGAAAGAGGAGAGTGAAAGAGTTGGCTTAAAACATTCAGAAAACTAAGATCCCGGCATCTGGTCCCATCATTTCATGGCAAATAGATGGGGAAACAGTGGAAACAATGACAGACATTATTTTGGGGGAGCTCCAAAATCACTGCAGATGGCGACTGCAGCCATGAAATTAAAAGACGCTTACTCCTTGGAAGAAAAGTTATGACCAACCGAGACAGCATATTAAAAAGCAGAGACATTACTTTGCCAACAAAGGTCCGTCTAGTCAAGGTTATGGTTTTTCCAGTAGTCATCTATGGATGTGAGAGTCAGACTATAAAGAAAGCTGAGCACTGAAGAATTGCTGTTTTTGAATGGAGAAGACTCTTGAGAGTCCTTTGGACTGCAAGGAGATCCAACCAGTCCATCCTAAAGGAAATCAGTCCTGAATACTCATTGGAAGGACTGATGTTGTAGCTGAAACTCCAATACTTTGGCCACCTGATGCGAAGAACTAACTCTGAAAATCTTCCCCTGATGTTGGGGAAGATTGAGGGCAGGAGGAGAAGGGGATGACAGAGGATGAGATGGTTGGATGGCATCACCGACTCAATGGACATGAGTTTGAGTAAGGTCCAGGAGCTGGCAATGGACAGGGAGGCCTGGCGTGCTGCAGTCCATGGGGTCGCAGAGAGTCAGACATGACTGAGTGACTCAACTGAACTGAACTGAAAATATGTCTGACACTTGCAGCCTGTTTCCTCCATTTGAAGACCCCTGGCCTTCCTGCCTGTTACCCTCTCAATAGGATTCATTTTCTTGAGTCACAGATCCATTTCAGAATCTGGTGAAAGCCATAGGCCCTTTCCCCAACCAAGCATACTGTATAAAGTTTGCTTAAAATTTTGGGTTGTCCACTGACTAAGTGCATGTGGCCTTTGTGTTAAGACTTTTTGTTAAAGTAGAACACTACATATTATAGAAAAATATTTATAATCATTGGGGAAAGACTTTGTGGCTAATTTGTGCTCAGATAACATCACCAATTCTTCAGAGCTTATTGTCATGATTTAATTGAACTAAATACTCTTTGAACAGTCATTTAAAAAAGGAAAAGAGTCTTCTCTATTGGGCACTGAGCCAAAAAGAGAATATAGAAAGGTTATAATACCTCCTCCCCATGTATTTTCATTTTCTGTTCCAGTGTAGATGATTTTTAGCATATCCGTAGCCTCAGGACAGATACGGTGATCAAGATATATGATGTTAATGACCTTCTGGTAACATAACTTTACCATCTGAATCTGAGCATTTATATGTGCTGTGCCCTTTATTATTTTAAGGGTAGGATGAGATGAAGAGAACAAGGTATTTCATAGAGGAAAATCCCTAATATACCCACTGACATCTGCTTTATCCTTCTTTATTTAAAGTTCCTTAAGCCTAATCAATACATACAAATTTTTAGGGCTTCCCTGGTGGCTCGGGGGTAAATAATCTGCCTTTCATTACAGGAGACAACGGGTTCAATCCCTGATTCAGGAAGATCCCACATACCACAGAGCAACTAAACCAGTACGCCACAACTATTGATCCTCTGCTCTAGAGCCTGCAAAATGCAACTACTGAGCCCACACCACAACTACTGAAGCCTGTGCATCCCAGAGCCTGTGCACCACAAAAAGAGAAGCCACCACGAGAAGCCCACACACATCAACCACAGAGTAGCCCCTGCTCTCCGCAACTAGAGAAAGCTTGCACTGCAAGGAAGACCCAGCACAGCCAAAAATAATAAATAAAATTATATTTTAAAAGTCTTCTTTAGCTTCACGCTTTGGAATGTCCCTGTCTCCTGAGAACCAGGAAGGAAATAAGATGATCTAGAGTTACAGTCACAAAAGTTTAAAACTCAAGAGTATAAGTCATCTAACCTGATACTTTGGCTCCACAAGTGAAAAAAGTAAGACACAGAGAGGTTAAAGTAACCTTTCCAAGATCTCTATAACTTTTCCAAGTTCTCCATAAAGATTCTTTACTCTCTCCTTAGAAAATTATTCGTTCACGTAACATTATCAGGTGTCATTGTAACTCCTCACAATAGAGTGGGTGAGAGTATATTTTTTCCGCCTCACTGATGCTGACCTTGGCCGTGTGACTTACCAATAATATATTAGTTTTAGTTTAAACTTTAAATATGTTTGTCTAATTTGGTTTGTCTTCTTGCACCCTTGGCATTTCATCATTAGAAATTGATAGGCAGCTGCTGAACCCAGATGATGACAACACGTGGAGCACAGATGGAGTGCAGAGTCCAATCAAACCCAGCCAAAAGCATCATCATGTCTAAGATCAGATGAATAGCAGCCAGCGAGAGAGTGTGAGTGTGTGTCTTCTCAGTCATGTCCAACTCTTTTAACCCCCAAGGACTGTAGCCCACCAGGCTCCTCTATCCATTGAATTTTCTAGGCAAGACTACTGGAGTGGGTTGCCATTTCCTACTCCACGGGACCTTCCCGGCACAGGGATCGAACCTGCATTTCTCGCATTGGTAAGCAGATTCTTTACCACTGCGCCACCTGGGAAGCCAGACGCCAACACGCAGATTCATAAGCAAGAACTCTCTTTGTTATTTTAAGCCCCTGAGAAGTGGAGGACTGTATGTTATGCAGTACTATCATAGTGAAAAAGCAGGTTAACAGTCTCATGAAAGATTAGCCAAGGTACAATATTAAAATATTTCCTTCAAATTGTGTTAATTGTAATTTAATTTGCATGCATATAATAGAAAAACTCAAATAACAATGGCTTAAACAAAATTGAATTTTACTTCTCTCAGTTAATGCAGTCTAGAGTCAGGCAATTCACACTAATAGTTTAGCAATTCTCTGAGGTCATTACGCTCTTTCTTGTGCATGGCTCTGCCATCCCTAGGATATGGCCTTTGTCTCAATGCCCAAAATTGCTAGGAAAGCTTCTGCATCAAAGACTCAGGAAGAATGGAAATAAAAGGAACAATACATGTACGCTCTTTTAAGAATCCCTAGAATTTCCACAAAAGTCTCTGCTGAGATTTTATTGGCCAGAACTAAGTCAAATGACTATACCTGGACGCAAAAGAGATTGAAATGTAGACTTTTAGCTAAACAACAATGTACCAAGCAAAAAATACAGGATTCTATTACCGAAAAGGAAGGGAGAATAGATACTTTGAGGCAACTAGCATATCTTTCATAGTGGACAAATATTTATTGCCCTATAGAAAGTGCCCAATAAATGTTTGGTGGATGACTGACTAAAATGTTAATTAATTTTCATGATCTACATTACCAAAAGGGAAAAAATAATTCAGATTTGGTTATGTACTTCATTTAAAGTTTGTTTTCTTGTAAACATGTTTTTCTATGCATTACAAAAGTTTGCAATTCCATTCAGTCAATAGTACTGGGGACTTCAATGTGAAAAATCATTGTGCTTGGAACTGTTAGAATCCAGACAAGAAGAAGACACAATCCCAAACTGTATGAAAGTCAGACTTTAGAGAAAAGTATTGTGGAAGAGCCATTGAGTTTGCAAGCGGTATGGGACACTTTCCTACAATAAAACAGTTTTCTAAGTCAGGGCCCTTCTCTTGTCTTCACTTTCTGAGGACTTTCTCCAGTGTCACTGAAGCCTATTCATCTCATTAATAGGATAACCCAGAATGTCTTGGAATTTAATTCTTTGTGTTTGTAAAGGGATTGTTTTGTGCATTGCAGGATTATTCTGTTTATCACTATGTTTAACCAAAGAGATTGAGTTATTCAAAAGCCTTCACTTTATAACAGATATTCTAAAGTTAAAAATGACTGGAAGTGCAGACACATGAAAAGATGCTCAACATTGCTAACTGTTGGAAAAATGCAAATCAAAACCACAATGAAATATCACCCCACACCCATTAGAATGACTATTAGCAAAAATTCTACACATAACAAATGTTGATGAAGATACGCAGAAAAGAGAGCACTTGCATACTATTGGTGGGAATGCAAAGTGGTACATGGGAAACAGTATAGAGGTTCCTTGAAAAACTAAAAACAGAACTACCATACAATCCAGCAATTTCACTCCTGGGTATATATCTGAAAAAAAATTAAAAACATGAATTCAAAAAGATATATGCACTCTCAATGTTCTTAGCAGTGTAATTTACATAGCTAAGTTATGGAAACAACCCAAGTATCCATCAACAGATAAAAGGATAAAGAAGATGTGCTGAGTAATGGACTATTACTCAGCCATTAAAAAGAATGAAATTCGGCCATCTACAACAGCATGAATGGGTCTATAGCGTATTATATCAATACTTAGTAAAATAAGTCAGAGAAAGGTAAACACTGTATGCTATCACTTATACATGGAATCTAAAAAATAAAACAAATGAAGGTATACAACAAAATAGAAACAGACTCACATGTTTGGAAAACAAACTAGTGGATACCAGTGGGGAGAGGGGAAAGGCGAAGGGCAAGAGAGGAGTAGGGGACTAAGCAATACAAACTACTGTGTATAAAATTGAAGGAGGAAGTGGCTAATCACTCCAGTATTCTTGCCCAGAGAATCCCATGGACAGAGGATCTTGGCGGACCACAGTCCAGTCCATGGGTCACAAAGAGTTGGACATGACTGAAGTGACTTAGCATGTATGTGTGCATGTATAAAACAGATAGGCACCAAGGATATACTTATACTATACAGCACAGGGAAATATGGCCATTATTTTATATCTTTAAATGCATATAACCTTTAGAACTATTGACTCACTAAGTTGTACACTCAAAACTAACATATTGTAAATCAACTATACTTCAAGAAACAATTTAAAAATGAAAAATTAATTGGAGTGTATGATAAAAGTCATAAATATTTTGAATATACAGAGCTATTTTTAATTTTGTTGATTTAAATAGAGAATGTTAACATACGGATGTTTATCTCCCCTGAATGTAGGGCCATAACATAGTAACCTGGACCAGATTTACCAGGCCACAACAAATATTAATAACTAGAAAAGTGGGAAAAAATAGAAGGAAAAGTGTTTTCAGGCTTGGGATAACAGGAAGCATAGAACTACTATCTTTGATATAGATGAGAAACAAATGAGATGAGGGCTATATAACCCTGGCTTTTTGCCTAAAGACATTCTACTTCCTGGTACTGATAGGAGGACCCCAGGCAAAGCACAGTGATCTCACTGAGCCAAGAAAACTTTCCCAACCTGGTAAAGGGCATCTGTGAAGATTCAACACTTTCTCTTGAAGATCAAGAATATGACAAGAGCTTCCCCACTTTCTCTACTCCTTTTCAGTATTTACTGGAGACGCTAGTCAGCGCACAAAGCAAGAAAAGAAAGAAAAACCACAGAGATTGCAAAGAGAGAAATAAAACCCCTATTTACACGCAAACTGACCATATATATACAAAATCTTAAAGAATATAAAAAAAATTACTTGGTAATGAGTGACTTTAGCAAGGTCCCTAAATCTGAGCTAACATGCAAAAATCAACTGCATTTCTATATACTGACAACAAATAGTTGGAAAATAAATTATAAAACATTTCCATTATGATACTATCAAAATCAATGACATTTTAAGGGGTAAATATAATAAAAATAGGTGCTTGCATACATGTTTATTGAAAACCATATGACATTGCAGAAACAAATTTCAAAAGACCTGAATCAGTGGAGGAATATATGATTTCGTGGATTGAAAGATCCAACACTGTTAAAATGGCAATTCTCCCAGTATCTAGATTCATTTACAAAGTAATCCAAATCAAATCTCAACATATTTTTGGCAGCAACTGACATGCTGATTATCTAATGTATAAGGAAATGTGAAAGACCTAGAACAATCAAGTAATTTTGGGAAGGAAGAACAAAGATCTTGTTCTAGGAACTGGAACAAAGATATTAAAGATACAAAGATATTAAGGGTAATACCTTTAATTACAAAGGGGAAAAGGACAGTCTTTAAAAAATGATGCTCAAACAATTGGATATATATATGAAAGAAGCAAACCTAGATCCTTACTTCATACCACGTAACAAAATTAGAATTAAATGTAGACTTATACTTAAGAAATAAACCTTAAAATTTCAGTAGAAAATATAGGAAAAATTTTTTTTACTCTGGGATTGCATGAGTCACAAAAAACTAATTAGGGTGTTCACTAAAAAAATATGTTGGCTCTTTGATAAACATTATCAGGAAAATGAAAAGGTAAGTCACAGAGTGAAGAATATATTCATGTTACATGTATTTGACAAAAGAAGTGAATTTGAAATAAAGGACTTTCACAATTTATTAATAATAATATGAACAGCAGTCCAATAAACATGGGCGAATACTTTATAAAAGAAAACATACAAGTAACTAATGAGCACATGAAAAGACACTTAATATCATTAGTCACCAGGAAAATGCAAATGAAACTGCAATTAAATACCATCACAATGCTCAGTAAACGGTCTGACAACTTTAAGTATTGAAGAACATTGAGTAAAAATTCTCATACATGGCTGTAGGAAATGTAAAATGCTACAATCACTTTAGCAAATAATTGGTTGATTTTTACATTGTCCATAAAAAGTACTGTATCCATAACAAGGAGAACTAATTAGCCCTAATAGCCACATGTAGTATCAAGTAGAAAATGGTTCTAATAGTAATGAGCACATATAAAAGTATTTGAATTAGCAAAATGTCTTAAAGAGAAATGTGTGGTCTTGTTTTTGCATCTCTTTGGAGATGAAATTGTTAGGTGGCTCTACAAATGATAGTGAAAGTCGTTCTGTCGTGTACAACTCTTTGCGACCCCATGGACTATACAGTTAATAGAATTCTCCAGGCCAGAATACTGGAGTGGGTAGCCTTTAGTCCTGCTCACAGGCTTGTAAAAATTCCCCTCACTGATCTGTCCCCCTGTGTGCGTGCCTGCTCAGTCTCAAACCCAGGGATCAAACCCAGGTCTCCCGCATTGCAGGCAGATTCTTTACCAGCTGAGCCACAAGGGAAGCCGTAAGATATTAGTTAAGGAATAAAAAATATTGTAATAATACTAACAGACCAGGTCAATTTACTATGATGACAAGACATAGAGGAAACTATTAATTTTCAAAATACATCATTTTAAGAGAGACAAATGATTGCAAAACTTAACCATAAAAAGAAATAGCCTAATAATAATTATCATGATTTTTAATCTACAGCTAAATTTTATACCCACTTCTTCATCCAATAATCAACTGTTTGATAACAGAGGTCCTGTGACCTTGGCTAGTTTGAAAAAATCTGTTTTCTTTTTTTAAATCTCCCCTGGAAATACTATTAAAACAGTACTACCAAAACCTTAGGAACATATCAAATTAAGTATAGTAAAAATATTATACTATACAACAATACAAGAAACATTGATGATAACCAAATTTACAATGCTAATATTTTAGAATATATGTAAAGTTATATGTGATTTAAAACTTGTATAGTTCTTGTATTTGTTTTATCTGTTGTTTTAGGTGTTCAATCAAGCTAAATGTGAAATTGCTGTTTATCTTTTTAAAGCAAATTTAGTTAACCAAGCTGTCAATGTGAATATATGAGTTTAGTAAGTAAAATTATGAATTTAGTAAGCTTTCCAGGTGTTTCAGAGGTAAGGAATCCTTCTGCCAATGCAGGAGCCACAAGAGATGCAGGTTTGAGCCCTGGATCAAGATCACCTGGAGAAGGAAATGGAAATCCACTCCAGTATTTTTGCCTGGGAAATCCCACGGACAGAGGAGCCTGGTGGGCTCCAGTCCATGGGGTTGAAAAGTATTGGACACGACTGAAAAGACTGAGCAGGCACGCACACAGGGGGACAGATCAGTGAGGGGAATTTTTACAAGCCTGTGAGCAGGACTAAAGAAAATTAACAGTTTAATTAGGTCCCATTTGTTTATTTTTGCTTTTATTTCCAATATTCTGGGAGGTGGGTCATAGAAGATCTTGCTGTGATTTATGTCAGAGAGTGTTTTGCCTATGTTCTCCTCTAGGAGTTTTATAGTTTCTGGTCTTACATTTAGATCTTTAATCCATTTTGAGTTTGTTTTTGTGTATGGTGTTAGAAAGTGTTCTAGTTTCATTCTTTTACAAGTGGTTGCCCAGTTTTCCCAGCACCACTTATTAAGGAGGTTGTCTTTTTTCCATTGTATATTCTTGTCTCCTTTGTCAAAGATAAGGTGTCCACAGGTACTTGGATTTATCTCTGGGCTTTCTATTTTGTTCCATTGATCTATATTTCTGTCTTTGTGCCAGTACCATACTGTCTTGATGATTGTGGCTTTGTAGTAGAGTCTGAAGTCAGGCAGGTTGATTCCTCCAGTTGCTATCCAAAGGTCTACAAGCAATAAATGCTGGAGAGGGTGTGGAGAAAAGGGAACCCTCTTACATTGTTGGTGGGAATGCAAACTAGTACAGCCACTATGGAGAACAGTGTGGAGATTCCTTAAAAAACTGGAAATAGAACTGCCATATGACCCAGCAATCCCACTCCTGGGAATACACACCAAGGAAACCAGATCTGAAAGAGACACATGTACCCCAATGTTCATCGAAGCACTGTTTATAATAGCCAGTACATGGAAGCAAGCTAGATGCCCATCAGCAGATGAATGGATAAGGAAGCTGTGGTACATATACACAACGGAATATTATTCAGCCATTAAAAGAATACATTTGAATCCATTCTAATGAGATGGATAAAACTGGAGCCCATTATACAGAGTGAAGTAAGCCATAAAGATAAATACCAATATAGTATACTAACGCATATATATGGAATTTAGAAAGATGGTAAAGATAACCCTATATGCAAGACAGAAAAAGAGACACAGATGTATAGAACAGACTTTTGGATTCTACGGGAGAAAGCGAGGGTGAGATGATCTGAGAGAACAGCATCAAAACATGTATATTATCAAGTGTGAAACAGATCACCAGCCCAGGTTGGATGCATGAGACAAGTGCTCGGGGCTGGTGCACTGGGAAGACCCAGAGGGATCGGGATGGGGAGGGCGGTGGGGGGGGGGGGGTTCAGGATGGGAAACACTTGTAAATCCATGGTTGATTCATGTCAATGTATGGCAAAACCCACTACAACATTGTAAAGTAATTAGCCTCCAACTAATAAAAATAAATGGGGAAAAAAAAAGAAAATTAACACATTTACCAACTTCAGAGAAGCCTGTTTGGCCTCTAGGCCTAAGGAATCAAGGAAGCAGACACGCCCAGCAGGGAGTGAGTGACTCAGGGTAACAGTCACCCTGCTGTTAACAGTCACCACCTGCTCTTTTCTTCTGCTGGGTCTCCTATTGGCCAAATTAACCGTAAATTAGAGGGTAAAGGTAGTCCGTTGAAATAGGCTATAAAAGTCAGCCTCCAAAGGCACCAGGCAGGTCGAAGAACAGAGAGTGAACCTGGAAGCACCAATAGGAACCGTTCAGCACAATGTCTTCTTCACCTTCCCGCTTTCAACTCCATTCCCTCACCTGCCCCCAGTGCATCCCACATTCCATTGTGAGGCTAATATTATCACTAACATTATCTCTTTGCTTAGAATTCTGCAGAGTATCCTAGTTGCCTAGCAGGTCAAGTCCAAACTCCACTGTGCACACAAGGCCATCACCCTCTGGCTCCACCCCGCTTTCCCAAACCTATTTTTCCACAAGTTCCTACATGTGTTGCAACCAAACCACAGTGATCACCATTTCAAGTAATAGCCTATGCTTTCACATTTTGTGTGCCTTTTCTCTCTGTGCTTAAGAAACAGAACATGCTTCTTTCTACTCTGTGAAAACCTTACCCATGAATTAAGGCATCACTTACTGTATTAAGGCATTGTGTCCCCTCCTGAACCTTTGGGCAGAGTCCCTACCTCCTTGTGAATATTAGCACTTTGTTCCCCTCCCCCCCGTGAACTGCCAGCTACCAACTCCCTCCTTCACTCTCCGCGTGTTCTTTCTTAGTGAATGGCCTGCTGGTTGCCTATGACAATACTTTGGAATCATCTTTGACCCGTCTTTTCCCTCACATTTCTCATATTCAATCCTCCAGCAAATCCTAGTGTTGGTATCTCCAACACAGATACGTAATTCAACCCCTTGTCACTACCTACCCGGGTCCGCCACCCAGTCCCTGCTGTATTCTTGTAACAGTCTCCTTTACACCAGCCCTTATCTACCACCACTCCCCTAACAGCAGAGCAGCGAGAGTCATCCATCTAATATCTACACGAGATAAATCAGTCTTCTGTTCAACACTGTCCACTGGCTTCTCACCTCACCCAGAGGAAAAGCCAAAGGTCTTGCAATGAACTACAAAGTTCTGAGTGATATAATATCCACTCACACACACACACACACACACACACACACACACACACACAAACTCTTACTTCATTAGCTCTTTTTCTTCATAATTCCTGTCTCACTTACTTCATTCCAGTGATATTTGTGTCCTGCTATTACTAGAGTCATCAAGCCTCTGTCCTCAACCTTTTGCACCACTCTGACTTAAATGTTATCATCCTCCCTACTCCCCATCCCACATGGTTTATTGTGAATTCTTGAAGGTTTCTGTCCAATTATCTTCTTTCCAGTGAGGTCATTGCTAACAACACTATGGAAAATAGAAATGCCTCTGCTCCCCTCACTGCCAGCATGCCCTCTTCTCTTTACCATAGCACTTATCCACATCCCACTGAGTGGCTAGAAAAACAAGAATGAGGGGATGAATTCAGGAAGAAGTGCAGAGAGGCCTGTCTCTGGGGTGGTGATATCAGGTCAGATAGATGAGAAGCACTATAGGGTTTCCTGGAGAGAGAAATGGCAACCCACTCCATTATTCTTGCCTGGAGAATCCTGTGGATGGAGGAGCCTGGTGGGCTGCTGTCCATAGGGTCACACAGAGTCAGACACGACTGAAGCAACTTAGCGTGCATACATGCGTTGGAGAAGGAAATGGCAACCCACTCCAGTGTTCTTGCCTGGAGAATCCCAGGGACGGGGGAGCCTGGTGGGCTGCCGTCTATGGGGTCGCACAGAGTTGGACACGACTGAAGCGACTTAGCAGCAGCAGCAGCAGTAGGGTTTCCTGGTCTAAAGTTCCCAGTAGAACACCAGTGAAGTGTTTTTTTCTCTTCTGGTATCAGTAGAGGCTAATGGTACTCATCAGTGGCCTGATAAGAGCAATCACAGAACTTTGTTCAAAATTGCAAGTTAACTTGTGGTCTCCTCAAAGCAAATTCACAGTTTGTCATTCAATTGAATTAGAATGTCAACACAATGGGAGAAAGCAGACTGGTCAAATTTATCTCTAATATTAAGCTTTTAGTATTTTATAGAAAGCTTTTTACTCACTGTTTAACCAAGAAGAGTGTCATGGCATGGCAGAAGAGATGCAGGGTAGTTTTCCCTGTAATTCTTTCAGAAGACTTGGCAAAGAAATTAATGTTGGCAAAAGAAATAATATCCCAATAATAATACCATTTGAAATAATAAAATTTGAAGGGATAGGAAAATTTTACTATTTCTCCTATTCACTATGCTACCCATGGGTTTTCTAAATATGGTATGGTGGGAGGGAAAAGGAACAAAGACAGGCACACTGTTACATAGCTAGTATAGTTTTTGCCATTTGGCCCATCAAAAAGTTGACGATTTCTCTCATTGGGGCTTCTGTCGGGGTCAACTCACCTTCCCAGGAGGTCATCTAGGGGGTTCCCTTTCAAGATAGTCCAAGGGATCCACACTTGGTCCATGTGACATCTGCATGTATCCTGTCCTACCAAATTGTCCCATCAGAATCATGCCTTTCTCTTCAGCCATCAAAGCCACCTTCAACCTGCCTCTCATTTAGACATTTTTGGGAATTGGATAGCATGTCAGCCCCTGAGCCTCTGACTATAAGTAAGGGGGAAGCACCCCGTCCTGTTCCCTAGGTAGAGATGAGGAGAAATGTCATAGCACTCTGAAAATAAGTAAAGACCACCTTGATGAAAACGGAGGCTATTTGTTCAGAGTCTATTATAGTAAGGAAGTCAGCAGCATCACTTGAGTTTGGCAGAGAATCAAAGGCCAGCAGAGGAGTAGGAAAGCTCCAGGTTATGGGAAGATGAGTGCCTTCAAGTATGCCCTGATTGGAGATGGTTGGTGTGGGGAAGAGACAGAGGAGACCTAACTAGAAGCAGGATATCTTTTTTTTTTTAATTTATTTATTATTAATTGAAGGATAACTGCTTTTACAGTATTATGTTGGTTTCTGCCAAACATAAACATGAACCAGCCATAGGTATACCTATCTCCCCTCTCCTGAACATCCTTCCCTTCTCCCTCCCCATCCCACCCACCTAGGTTGTCACAGAGCTGAAGTAGAGCATCTTTATGTGATGGGTTTGAGGCGCATATTTGGATTTTTCTGACTAGTTCTGAGTTGAAAGTGAGGTAAAAAAAAAAAAAAAAAATAGGAAGCTGGCAGTCATGGACCAAGTCCTAACTATTATGGCTGATTGTTCCAGAGGTTGTGCTACGGCTTTCCCGGCTGGTTGCAGCAGAGGATGTGGGTGAGTGTTCTTTTGATATATACAGTCTAGTCTTTGTTCATTTGTATGTTTAGATTCTTCTAACTCTCCTTCTAGGGAAGTTCTACTTACCCATTTCCATTAATTTCCAAGCTTATCCTTAAAGTGTCTTTAAGGTAGGCTAAGAAAGCATCACCTCATTAATTTTCAAACTGTCTTTTTCTTCAGTGATTTATCCGCTAAGCCTGTTCGACTCTTGTGATCCCATGGACTGTAGCCCGCCAGACTTCTCTGTCCATGGGATTTCCTAGGAAAGAATACTGGAGTGGGTTGCCATTTCCTTCTCCAGAAAGGACTCTTTTTTAGTCATCTCTTTTTATAATTTGTCAGTAATTAAACATTCTGTTCTCAAGTTTAGAGCCTCACCTAAAGCTGAGAAAACAGTAACCATCCTACTTTCATATCCTGTTACATAGGCCTCAGTACAGAGGACTCATCTGAGAAGTTTGGCAGCAAAAAAAGGAAGAGAAATTAAATAGAACTTAGAATGCACAATCAGGCAAATGAGTCCTTTTTCTTTCTCTTCTTCTCGTTTTCTTATCTAAACAGTAAGCCCTCACAATAAAGTTCAAACTCCTCAGCATGGCTAGATCCTTTGGCCACAAGACTTAGTCCAGCCTTGCTCCTCTGGTCTCATTTCCTACCACTTCCAAACACCACCTTGTGTGTCCACAGCCACAAGTGAAGCTGAGCAGGACCCTTAGGGGCCTTCCCAGGGACAGACCCCTCCCTGGTGTCCCCTCTCTCTTGTTTGTAAAAAATCTGCAGGCTTCTAGGCCTTCCCTGAGTTCCAAAGAGAAAAATTAATCAGAAAAGTGAGAAAACAGAGAAATAAAGGAAAAGAGTCAAGTGAGACAAGATAATACTAGTTTAGGCATAAAACAAAGTGAAGGATTTTTAGTTCCCCGTCAAGGGCTATAGAGAATATTCTGAGCCTTATCCTTGAGTTGTTTTGCAGATATTAAAACCCTCAACAGGTGGAAGAAGTTAACTGGTTGCTAAACACCCTCACATAGACCCCAGGCCAGTTGGAACTCAGAAGACTGATGATGTTGACCCCTGAACTACCGACTGGGTTACCTCCTATCAATCAAGAATGTGAATGAGCTGATCACTCACCCTGCAACCATTTCCTTTATCTTGCCTTTAAAATTGCTACTCTGAAAGCCTGAAAGTTCATGTTTTCTGAGCATGAGCTACCATTCTCCTTTGCCCCACAGTGGGTGTCTTGCAATAAACTCTGTACCCTCCTTCACCACAATATGGCATCAGTAGATTGCTTTGCTGTTCAGTGGGTAGGCAGACTCAGGTTTGCAGAGTTCCAAAGAATAGCAAGGAGAGAAGAAAGTCCTCTCCAGTGATCAGTGCAAAGAAATAGAGGAAAACAATAGAATGGGAAAGACTAGAGATCTCTTCAAGAAAATTAGAGATGCCAAGGGAACATTTCATGCAAAGATGGGCACAATAAAGGACAGAAATGGTAGGGACCTAACAGAAACAGATGATATTAAGAAGAGGTGGCAAGAATACACAGAAGAACTATACAAAAAAGATATTCATGACTCAGAAAGCCACAATGGTGTGTTCACTCACCTAGAGCCAGATATCCTGGAATGCAAAGTCAAATGGGCCTTAGGAAGCATCACTACGAGCAAAGCTAGTGGAAGTGATGAAATTCCAGTTGAGCTATTTCAAATCTTAAAAGATGATGCTGTAAGAATGCTGTACAGCAAATTTGTGAAACTCAACAGTGGCCACAGGACTGGAAAAAGTCAGTTTTCATTCCAAACCCGAAAAAGGGCAATGCCAAAAAATGTGCAAATTACCACACAATTGCACTCATCTCACACACGTGCAAAGTAATCCTCAAAATTCTCCAAGCCAGGCTTCAATAGTATGTGAACTGAGAACTTCCAGTTGTTCAAACTGGATTTAGAAAAGGCAGAAGAAAAAAAAAGAAAAGAAAAGGCAGAAGAACCAGAGGTCAAATTGCCAACATACGTTGGATCATAGATAAAGCAAGAGAGTTCCAGAAAAACATCTACTTCTGCTTTATTGACTATGCCAAAGCCTTTGACTGTGTGGATCACAACAAACTGTGAAAAATTCTTAAAGAGATGGGAATATGAGAACACCTGACCTGCCTCTTGAGAAACCTGTATGCACGTCAGGAAGCAACAGTTAGAACTGGACATGGAACAACAGATTGGTTCCAAATTGGGAAAGGAGTACATCAGGGCTGTATATTATCACCCTGCTTATTTAACTTATATGCAGAGTACATCATCATTCAAAATGCCAGGCTGGATGAAGCACAAGCTGGAATCAAGATTGCTGGGAGAAATATCAATAACCTCAGATATGCAGACAACACCACCCTTACAACAGAAAGTGAAGAAGAACTAAAGAGCCTCTTGATGAAAGCGAAAAAGGAGAGTGAAAAAGTTGGCTTAAAACTCAATATTCAAAATTGAAGATCATGGCATCCGGTACCATCGCTCTATGGCAAATAGATGGGGAAACAATGGAAACAGTGACAGACTTTATTTTCTTGGGCTCCAAAATCACTGCAGATGGTGACTACAGCCATGAAATTAAAAGATGCTTGCTGCTTGGAAGAAAAGGTATGACCAACCTAGACAGCATATTAAAAACCAGAGACATTACTTTGCCAACAAAGGTCCATCTAGTCAAGGCTATAGTTTTTCCAGTAGTCATGTATGGATGTGAGAGCTGGGCTATGAATAAAGCTGAGCATCGAAGAATTGACGCTTTTGAACTGGTGTTGGAGTTGGTGCTGGCGGTGACGTGGTGTTGGAGAAGACTCTTGAGAGTCCCTTGGACAGCAAGGAGATTCAACCAGTCAATCCTAAAGGACATCAGTCTTGAATATTCATTGGAAGGACTGATGCTGAAGCTGAAACTCCAACACTGTGGCCACCTGATGCGAAGAACTGACTCATTGGAAAAGTCCCTGATGTTGGGAAAGATTGAAGGCAGGAGGAGAAGGGGACGACAGAGGATGAGATTGTTGGATGGTATCACCAACTCGATGGACATGAGTTTGAGCAAGCTCCGGAAGTTGGTGATGGACAGGGAGGCCTGGTGTGCTGCAGTTCATGGGGTCGCAGAGAGTCGGACACGTCTGAGAGACTGAACAACAGCAACAGAACACTACATAAACTCACTTGATAAAGTGGCATCAGGGATTCCTGAGGACTGACTCCAGTTTTGAAAGAAATTCTACTGTAGATAAAATGTTATCAAACAGCATTGCATGCTACAGAGAAATCATTCACGGAAAGAAGTCAATCAATGTGGCAACCTTCATCACTGTTTTATTTTGAGAAATTTCCACAGCCACCCAACCTTTAGCAACAATACTCTGATCAGCCAGCAGCCATCAACAATGAAAAAAGACTCTCCTCTGGCAAAAACATTATGAGTTGCTGAAGTTTCAAATGATGGTTAGCATGTTTTAGCAATAAAGTATTTTTAAATTAAGATATGCACATTGTTTATTTAGACATGGTGCTACTTCTCCTTTAATAGGCTACAATATACTGTAACCATAACTTTTATGTGTACTAGGAAACCAAAAGATTCATGTGACTCCCTTTATTATGATATTTGGTTTATAGCAGTGGTCTGGAACCAAACTTGTAATTTGGCCACATGCCTGTATTTAGAAAGAGAATGTTCCATAGTTTCCCTAATTTGTAGATCTTTTCTGAAAGGCTACTTTAGGGTGCAAATAGTCCATTAATTCGGTCAACCAACCAACAACCAAAATACCAAATATACACAGGACCATTCTAGGTTTGAAATACTAAAGTGTGTGAAACATAGTCTGTCTTCAGGGAGGTTTTAGTTACTTGGCATTTCAAGGTATGATAGCAGTAAGAAGATAAAATGTGGAAATGCCATTCAGACTGAGTGAGGGGGTTGCTTTAACTAAGGTAGTCACTTCTTTGCTGTTACATTTTGATTGATGAGTAGGAGGCAGACATGTGGTTAAGGAAAAACAGATGTCAAAATCCTGAGATGGAAAGAAGCCGACTGTTTAAGGGGCAGAAAAAGCAACTTGGCTGGGGAGTAGGGAACAAAGGGGAGACAGGGCAGCAGGGGAATGAGCACGTGGGCATTGCAAGGATGGTGGACTTTTTTTCTGGTTATAAAAAGAAGGCATTGGGTGATTTTAAACCAAAGTATGGAAGGGTTTGTATCACCCTTTAAAAAGCTCACTTTGGCTTCTGTGTGCAGGATGGACTATTAAGGAGGCAAGAGTTCTCAGAAGCACAAGATTTCCCTTCTTAAGATTTGTTCTGCTAGAAGATCAATTTAGAGGCTGTTACTGTAGTTTGAACAACAAAAAAAAGGTATTTTTGCAGTATTAATGGCAGAATATATTTGAGGGATAGAACTTGTAGATTCTACTGTTGTGTGTGTATGTTAGTCACTCAGTCATGTCCGATTCTTTGCTACCCAGTGGATTGTAGCCCACCAGTCTCCTCTGTACATGGGATTCTCTAGGCAAGAATACTGGAGTGGGTAGCCATTCCCTTCTCCAGGGGATCTTCCCAACCCAGAGATCAAACCTGGGTCTCCTGCACTGCAGGTGGACTCTACAATCTGAGCCGCCAGGGAAGCCCAGATCCTACTGATGAATTAGATGAATTAGAAGAAATCAAGTACTTGGTCCTCCTAATTGTTGTACTATGTACAGTAGTATCTTTTGGAGCCCTCTACAAAAAAAAAAAAAATCCCAAACTCCAGTTTTGCTGAATATTCATCCTAATTTGATAACCAAGGGATAATCACATTAGATGTTTTGTCAGAGAATAAAGATGTATCTTAAAGTGACATGTAATCTCCACCCTTAAATATAGGGAGGCCAGCTTTATTTTTAAGCACTCCCAACCCACAGAATCTTATTTACAGTTTTAACCAACACTTATTTCAATGTACTAGAACAATTTTTCCATTTCTTTGTCATTTGTTTGGCTTCTCATTTGGAGTTCAAGTTCCTATGAAAGCACATACACAAACTATTTATCCCTGAATTCTCAGACCCAGTTCAGTTCAGTTCAGTTCACTAGCTCAGTCATGCCTGACTCTTTGTGACCTCATGGACCCCAGGACACCCGGCTTCCCTGTCCATTACCAACTTCTGGAGTTTACTCAAACTCATGTCCAGAGAGTCGGTGATGCCATCCAGCCATCTCATCCCCTATTGTCCCCTTCTCCTCCCACCTTCAATCTTTCCCAGCATCAGAGACTTTTCAAAGGAGTCAGATTTTTGCATCAGGTGGCCAAAGTAATGGAGTTTCAGCTTCAGCATCAGTCCTTCCAATGAACACCCAGGACTGATCTCCTTTAGGATGGATTGGTTGGATCTCCTTGCAGTCCAAGGAACTCTCAAGAGTCTTCTCCAACACCACAGTTCAAAAGCATCAATTCTTCTGTGCTCAGCTTTCTTTATAGTCCAACTCTCACATCCATACATGACCACTGGAAAAACCATAGCCTTGACTAGACAGACCTTTGTTGGCAAAGTAAAGTCTCTGCTGTTTGATATGCTGTCTAGGTTGGTCACACCTTTTCTTCCAAGGAGTAAGGGTCTATTAATTTCATGGCTGCAGTCACCATCTGCAGTGATTTTGGAGCCCCCCAAAATAAAGTCTGTCACTGTTTCCACTGTTTCCCATCTATTTGCCATGAAGTGATGGAATGGATGCCACGATCTTAGTCTTCTGAATCTTGAGTTTTAAGCCAAATTTTTCACTCTCTTCTTTCACTTTTACCAAGAGGCTCTTTAGTTCTTTTTTGATTTCTGCCATAAGGGTCGTGTCATCTACAAATCTGAAGTTATTGATGTTTCTCCCAGCAATCTTGATTCCAGTTTGTGTTTCATCCAGCCCGTCATTTCTCATGATGTGCTCTACATATAAGTTAAATGAGCAGGGTGACAAAAAACAGTCTTGACATACTCCTTTTCCTATTTGGAACCAGTCTGCTGTTCCATGTCCAGTTCTAACTGTTGCTTCCTGACCTGCATACAGATTTCTCAAGAGGCAAGTCAGGTGATCTGGTATTCCCATCTCTTTCAGAATTTTCCACAGTTTACTGTGATCCACAGAGTCAGTGACTTTGGCATAGTCAGTAAAGCAGAAATAGATGTTTTTCTGGAACTCTCTTGCTTTTCGATGATCCAGCAGGTGTTGGCAATTTGATCTCTGGTTCCTCTGCCTTTTCTAAAACCAGCTTGAACATCTGGAAGTTCACGGTTCATGTATTGCTGAAGCCTGGCTTGGAGAATTTTGAGCATTACTTCACTAATGTGTGAGATGAGTGCAGTTGTGCAGTAGTTTGAGCATTCTTTGGCATTGCCTTTCTTTGGGATTGGAATGAAAATTGACCTTTTCCAGTTCTGTGGCCATTGCTGAGTTTTCCAAATTTGCTGACATATTGAGTGCAGCACTTTCACAGCATCATCTTTTATGATTTGAAATAGCTCAACTGGAATTCCATCACTTCCACTAGCTTTGTTTGTAGTGATGCTTCCTAAGGCCCACTTGAATCCCATTCCAGTATGTCTGGCTCTAGGTGCATGTCTGGCTCTAGGTGCTTGATCACACATCATGATTATCTTGGTCGTGAAGATCTTTTTTGTGTAGTTCTTCTGTGTATTCTTGCCACCTCTTCTTAATATCTTCCACTTCTATTAGGCCCTACCATTTCTGTCCTTTATTGAGCGCCCATCTTTGCATGAAATGTTTCTTGGTATCTCTAATTTTCTTGAAGAGATCTCTAGTCTTTCCCATTCTATTGTTTTCCTCTACTTCTTCGCATCGATCACTGAGGAAGGCTTTCTTATTTCTCCTTGCTATTCTTTGGAACTCTGCTTTCAAATGGATGTATCTTTCCTTTTCTCCTTTGCTTTTTCTCTTCTCTTCTTTTCACAGCTATTTGTAAGGCCTCCTCACACAGCCATTTTGCTTTTTTGCATATGTTTTTCTTGGGAATGGTCTTTATCCCTGTCTCCTGTACAATGTCATGAACCTCCACCCATAGTTCTTTAGGCACTCTGTCTATCAGATATAGTCCCTCAAGTCTATTTCTCACTTCCACTATATAGTCATAAGGGATTTGATTTAGGTCATACCTGAATGGTCTAGTGGTTTTCCCTACTTTCTTCAGTTTAAGTCTAAATTTGGCAATAAGGAGTTCATGATCTGAGCCACAGTCAGCGCCTGGTCTTGTTTTTGCTGACTGTATACAGCTTCTCCATCTTTGGCTGCAAAAATTATAATCAATCTGATTTCAGTGTTGACCATCCAGTGATGTCCATGTGTAGAGCCTTCTCTTGTGTTGTTGGAAGAGGGTGTTTGCTATGATCAGTGCATTCTCTTGGCAGAACTCTATTATCCTTTGCCCTGCTTCATTCTGTACTCCAAGGCTAAATTTGCCTGTTACTCCAGGTGTTCTTGACTTTTTACTTTTGCATTCCAGTCCCCTATAATGAAAAGGACATCTTTTTTGGGTATTAGTTCTAGAAGGTCTTGTAGGTCTTCATAGAACCATTCAACTTCAGCTTCTTCAGCATTACTGGTTGGGGCATAGACTTGGATTACCATGATATTGAATATTTTGCCTTGGAAACGAACAGAGATCATTCCATTGTTTTTGAGACTGCATCCAAGTACGCATTTAGGACTCTTTTGTTGACTATGATGGCTGCTCCATTTCTTCTAAGGGATTCTTGCCCACAGTAGTAGATATAATGGTCATCTGAGTTTAATTCACCCATTCCAGTCCATTTTAGTTCCCTGATTCCTAAAATGTCGATGTTCACTCTTGTCATCTCCTTTTTGATCACTTCCAATTTTCCTTAATTCATGGACCTAACATTCCAGGTTCCTATACAATATTGTTCTTTACAGCATTGGACTTTGCTTCTATCCCCTGTCACATCCACAACTGAGTGTTATTTTTGCTTTGTCTCCACTGAGTTTTCAGTGGAGAAATAACTTAGCACCAGAGAGAATATCAAAAATTGGTAAAAGAGAAGAGGAAGAAAGGTGTTTTTTGAGAGGAATTACCTAGCTAGTTTTGATTTATAGCTATTCCCATTACTAAATGGAACATATTTTCTTATTTGACACAAGAAATGTGGGTCACTTGATCAGAGAGACTTGATTGGTGTTAATTTTTTAAATATATTTTTGGGGAATCATCAGTAAAGAAAAACGGGTATACTGAGTACTGATATTACAACATATCTTGAATGCCACACTCTCCACATTCTTTAGCCATTCAACTTTCCCAAATAATCACCATCTTCAATATTCTATTGTTATTGCCTTCATTCCCCTCACTTAGAAGTTTCTACCCTTGTATACTAATATTTTCTATATTGTCTTCTAATACACCACCCTACTAATAACTTGAAATGAATATTTAAAAAATTTCTAGTTACTCTGTTAGCTGTCAATGAAGTGTAAGCTAAATATAGTAATAGGAGTTATTCAACAGCATTAACAGTATTGATTTCTTTCTTAAAAATTTTTTGTTATATATTTTAAACAAATAAAATGATAAATTTTAAACATGTAATATTTAGGTACAAAAGTGTTACATGCCCACTGTAAAATATCTAAGCAATATTGAATGTATAATATTAAGAATGTTACTTGTCCACAGTTCCACCCTCAAGAGATAATCACAGGTTTTTCTTTGAGACACATTCCTCTGGATTTCTTAAATACATGTTTAAACATCTGTCTGTATCATGGATTTCATAAAAATGTGATCAAATTATACATAGCCTGTCAGTTTAAAAAATCATTTATGTAGTTATCTTTATCTTTTCTTGTCACTAAGTATAGATACAACATTATTTTAGGAATTGTGTTATATTCCATAGATGACTAGTATATGTTTTTTAACTTGATCTCAACTGATGGCTAATTAAGTGGTTTCTATTTTTATTTTTAAACAAATTTGCAATGAATACCTTTGTACATACATCTTTCTACATTTGTACAATTACTTCTTCAGGAAGAATTCTTGAAGTTTCTGAATCTAAAATTATCAATATCTAAAATTTGAATTTGATTTTACTTTAAATAGATTGTTCAAAATTGCTTTTGATAAAGTTGATAAAGTACTAATTTACACTCCCATCTCCTAAAGTGGTCTGTTTTCACCACTAAGATATCACTTATTTTAGTCTTTTCCAAGAAAAAATATCTTATTGTTTGAATTCACATTTCTTTCATTAGTAGTCAGATGAAGCATCTTTTATATGTTTAGTGGTTATTTGTACTCTTTCTTTGTATTGCTTTTTCTGAATTTTGCCTTTTCCTTATTTTATTTGGTTATTTGATATTGATTTGTAGTAGTTCTTGTAATTTATGGTAATTAACCTCTCAATCACATATGTTAAAATATTAACTCTGAGTTCATTGTATCTACTTCTACCTTCTTTAGGGTATTTTTATATGCAACTATTTTTATTTTAGGTAGTCAATTTATCTCTTTTATAGATTTTGATTTTTATGTTACAGCTAGATAAAATTTTGTCAACTAAGTTATAAAGTTATTTAACCATATTTCTCCCTAGCATCTTATTCTTTCATTTTCATTTAATTATGAGTTTACATTTAAAAATAATCTTGTTTATATACTTATTTGCTAGTAAATCACTATAAATTTCCAAGTAATATAATAGCAGAATATATAATTTGTGATTATAACTTTTAAAATAGAGAAATACTTTAAAAGCATCATTTGAGAACTAATGAAAATACTTCTAGTAAAAAAGGTGCAAATTTAGAAAATAAGTAAATAAATAATTTCCTAAAATTTATAAAAATAAAAGTATTCTGTTCCTAACAAATATTGAGTTTTTGAAAGCCTGCTGAGTGTTTTGTGAATTTATTATTTGTGGAGATTCAGGTCAGCTGACCAGTTTTAACTGAGGTCCTCCACTTTGCCTGGTGCTGGGGACACAGCAGTACAAAGGCCCTGTGATAAAGAGATTTCTGGAGGCTTCTGAAGAAAGAAGATTTCTCATGGCTTACAGAAGGGCTTCTGCGTCTCTCCCTGGTCATGACCTGGAGAAACACTGAACTTGGAGACTCGGTAGCCTTGTGGCGCCACAGGGGGAGCCCACATGGGGTGAAGCTGAACTGACCCAAGGAGGACTGCAGAATTGAGGCAGAGAAACTTGCAGTTTGATGTTTTTTAGTTGCTGAATCAGACCTATCCTGATCCATCTTTAAAGTTGCCAGTTATTTAAACCAATACATCCCTGTAATTGTGTAAGCTATTTTCTGTTCCTGACATCTAAGACATCATAACTAACACAGGGGTCGGTCCTCTCACATACCTACATTAGTTCTCTGTACGTCTCTGTGTCCGCACATTTCTCATGGTATTGTGAGTATCAGTCTACCTGTCTGAATATTGTGTACTAATCCATACACACGGAATCTAGAAAAATGGTACTGGTGAACCTATTTGTAGGGCAAGAATAGAGACACGGGTGTAGAGAATGGACTTGCGGACAGAGTGGGGGAAGGAGTAGAGGGACGACTTTAGAGAGTAGCACTGACATATATTGGAGAAGGCAATGGCACCCCACTCCAGTGTTCTTGCCTGGAGAATCCCAGGGACGGCGGAGCCTGGTGGGCTGCCGTCTGTGGGGTCGCACAGAGTCGGACACGACTGATGTGACTTAGCAGCGTGGACATGTGTACAGGACCATGGGTAAAACAGAGCCAGTGGGAATCAGTCGTATAGCGCAGGGAGCCCAACTTGGTCCTCTGTGTCAGCCTAGACGGGTAGGATGGGGGGTAGGAGGAGGCTCGAGAAGGAGGGGCTATGCGTATACGTTTATAGCTGATTTACACTGTTGTACAGTAGAAGCCAACACATTGTAAAGCAATTATCCTCCAACTCAAAATTTAAAAAAATTACTTGGCTGTATCCTTTTAAAATTTTAAGCAGCAGTTGTATCTATCATGTATACTGATTTCTACTCACTCAGTAAAGAGCTAACCAGGTCTAGACACCTCAGGTATTTGTCAAATGTGTAAGAAGAAATTGTGCTATCAAGAGATCTTATATTGTTTGATTTATTACCTTCCACTTCTTATGCACTGTTTTTCTTTATTCTTTTCCATAGTCAAAAATACAGAAAATCACACAAATCCATGTATATTTGTGATGCATGTATTGCATAATCCCTAACTTTCCTCTCTTTTTATCCAGAAAAAAAAAATATTATCACTATCTGCCAGTTTAGGCAGGTCAAGCTTTTAGGATAGTATTCTTTTGTATATCTTAAAAATGCATACAAAAAGAATTATACTATATATAATATTAGGCACCCTGTTTTTTGGTAGCTCATTCATTTTAATTGCTGCATAGTTTCCTCATCACAAGAAGATACCATATCTTATTTATGTTGCCATCTATTAGTGGAGATTTGCATTGGTTCCAGTTTTCACTATTAAATGATACTTCAATGAATGACTCTGTTTATGTTTTCTGTGAGACCTTTTCTATGATAATAGGCCTAAGCAAGAAACTGATGGTCAAATGGTACCCACATTTTAAAATGACCCAGAGGGATGGGATGGGGAGGGAGTGAGAGGGGAGTTCAGGATGGGAAACACATGTAAATCCATGGCTGATTCATATCAATATATGGCAAAAACCACTACAATATTGTAAAGTAATTAGCCTCCAACTAATACAAATAAATGAAAAAAAAATAATAAAGTGTACTGGATATTGGATATTGCCAAACTCCTTTCTTTCCAAAATGGCTGAAAACTTTCAAATTTTCATGTATTTTAAAATTGCTTTCCAAAATAGTTGTACCAATGTATACTTTAATCAATAACCTGAAAGGATAATCATTTATCCACATCACTGCTAAAACTTGGAATTGTTAGAAGTTTTATATTTTTGCTAATCTGATGGATGTGAAATCATTATTATTGTTTTAATATTTTTGCCCAAATTACTAGCAACAATGCAATCTTTTTATGTATATAATCATCAGTATGCTTTCTACTACTTCAAGGACTAACCTGCTCAAATTCATTGCCTATTGCCAACTCTGGATTGGAAGGGGCTGGATTTTTAAATCTTTTTTCTACTTTATATGTAATAATTTATTATATATGTTTGATATGAATCCTTTATTTTTTATGTTGTGAATATATTCTCCTTGTCTGATAATTACCTTTTCAGTCAGTCAGTCAGTTCAGTCGCTCAGTCATGTCCAACTCTTTGTGACCCCATGGACTGCAGCACGCCAGGCCTCCCTGTCCATCACCAACTCCCAGAGTTTACTCAAACTCATGTCGATTGAGTCAGTGATGCCATCCAACCATCTCAACCAAAGTTGTTCAACATGTGGCTTATAAATATAAAACTTATTAATAGAAACAACTACCACCATGTACACATGTTGGGAATGATTAGATGAAAAATAGCATATAGGATAAGAACAGCCAATCAAAAGTGTGACTTTAAATTCTTTTGGTAAAACCTTAGGAAACTCTAAGGGGAATATTTTTGTTGAACATAGGCTTTTAAGAAACACATAGTATTATTCTTAGGCTGTCTTAACAGAAGTCTAAGGTAGAGAAGGATTTGTCTCAAAAAGATTTGTGTGTGTGACTTCTGTTTAATAAGTTAAATTTCAATGAGATTCATGAAAGACAAAAAAAGCTTTTAAGAGACTTAAATTGCAGAAACACCCCCTGTTTGGATGACAAAAGTTAGAAATAGCACAAAATGAAAACAGGCCTTACATTATATCAGATTTATAGAGAAATGTAGTATCTCATGCGCTGTTGTTGCTCAGTCACCAAGTCATGTCTGATTCTTCGCAACTCCGTGGGCTACAGCCCACCAGGCTTCCCTGTCCCTCACAAAATCTCATACATATTAAAATGTCAAGGGGTTCTATAAAAGGTGTTGAAACGAATTCTCTAAAATATCACTACTGTTTCAGGAGGGTGGGACCTTGGGATGATGTCTTCTGTCTCCTTCTACTGATCTGTACTTCTCAAATTTTTCATGAGTGTGAGTTACATTGCTTATCCTTTTCTAAAAACGCATAGAAACAAACTAACAGGAATGTAGAAAGTCAAAACAAGATCAACACTCAGTGTCTGTTAGACACATGGGTAGGTTAACAACCATTTCCCCTCCTAGCTATTGGGCTTCCCTAGTGACTTAGACTGTGAAGAATCTGCCTGCAATGAGGGAGACCCAGGTTCGATCCCTGGGTCAGGAAGATCCCCTGGAGTTAGAAATGGTAACCCACTCCAGTATGCTTGCCTGGAGAATTCTGTGAACAGAGGATCCTGGCAGGCTATAGTCTATGGGGTCGCAGAGTTGGACACAACAGAGTGACTAACACACGATCCTAGGCATGGTTGTTTTACTCGCTTTCCTTGACAAGCTTCTCAAATGGGTAGATTGTATTTATCCTGAAGTCGTTTCTCACAATTATTTCTTTAAACCTCTGAAATCTAGCTCACGTCACTCTACTCTTCTGGAAATGATCTTCAATCATCGCCGATCACAGACTGCTAATGAACATTCTCTCCATCTGTGGTAATGTAACTCCCTCCTTACAATAGTTGAAAAGCACTTAGAATATGGAGAAAAAAACTTCATCAGAGGAGTAAATATGATCTTGTTTTAGAAAAATAACTCTGTTGTCCTTTGGGAGGATAGATTAAAGGGAGCAGAGTTGTAGCAGAATGACCATGTGCACTTCCTTTTTTGGGAGATGTCTATTCATGATCTTTGCCCACATTTTATTAGCGAGCTGTTGTCACTGTTAAGTTGCTAAGTCATGTGGGACTCTTTTGTGATGTCCTATTTGTCAATTGGGTTGAATTCTTGCCATTAAGATATTATTAATGATTAATGATCTTAACTCTTTTTCATATTTGTGATTTCCTCATTTGCCTTATGATTTTATTTTTGCAGTTTTGAGTCTTTGTTTTTGTTATAAATATATGCTCCATATAACAAATTCAAACAACACAGACATGCATAAAACACAAAGGAGAGGACAGGATAACATGGTGTGACAAAATCATCCTGGTTTTAAACTAACCCTTCCCCCCTTTTCATGCCTCCTCAGTCTGTTTACAGCATTGTTTAAGATCATGTGTGTATCTATGTGTTACTAGTAGAGATTTTCATTTCTCCAGGATGGCCTGGTGTTTTGGATTTGAAGAAGAGAAGGGAAGTGTTGGTGCCTCTACTGATCCCCTAGTGTCCTTTCTGCCTGAAATCTGAGTGGAAATAGTACTGATCTAGAACTTCCATGGGAAGTATGGCGAAATATTTTGGTGATCGAAGGAACAATATGAAATGACCCTTTGTTTCAGACTTGATTTGTCAAGTCATCTATAAAAATAAATCACAAAACCATTAACAAGAATTAGGGAAAGCTATATTAACATAGCTTTATTAACACAAATTCCTCTGCAAACACAAACCCACCAGACAGCTGTTTCCACAAGAAAGTACTAATGGGTCTTCTAGTACTAGTCTCCGCAGTTCTATATAATGCATTGTTCGCTGCCATCAAGGGAACACTCTAAAGCTTGGCAGGCACACAAAGGCAGATATAGGGTAGCTTCTGGCTGCCAGTATTTGCTGATCTTTGTTTCCTTTGAGAGGGGGAGAAAGGGAAATGAATTTGTCCAAAGGATCCAGATAAACAATTTTTTTTAACCTAGGTTTAAAACCTCCATGAATTTGCTACTATGATGAATTTCATTTGTATTGTTGAGGTTTGTTTTTTATCTACTTAACTGAGCAGATTGTTTATCAGGTCCCTGAACACAGACAATGAGAGTCATTGCATTCTGCTTTTAAGACTGAAGATATAGAACTCTCTCCCTCCCTTCCTTTCTTCCCCTTCAGGGAAAAAAAGTCCAGGGGCCCAGGCAATAAATTCTCCTAACCTTCTCGCCTTATCCCAGAACAGTAAATACAGCTTCTTTGTGGAGATGGTAGACTTTGCCATTCACTTATTCATTTATTCTTTAAACGTTTATAAAATAGCATTTATGTAAGCTCTCCTTTAGTTACCAGAGATGCAAAGATGAATAGAATACAGGCCTTACCTTGAGTCCCTGCCAGAGGACAAGTCAGAGCTACAAAATATTATTGCCAGTGATGTCAAATTATGATACACAAAGAAAAGAGCCAGAATTTGTAAAAAGTGGCCAAGAGAACTCACACATATAATCACTACATACACATGGGAGATGATGTTACAGCTGCATGTAGATGTAGGAGGCTGAAAAGCGTTACTTAGGTAGACAAGGCAGGGACAAGTATTCTAGAAAAAGAAAAGAATGAATGAAGCACCAAAGATTATTTCCTCTTTTTTGCTTTCTCTATCCTCTCATTCAGTAAACTCTTTCTTGCCACTTTCTTTCATTCCCTTCATTTAAAAAAAGCTGACCCATCAAACAACAGGAATTAAGTTTAATGTATATGAAACTTCTCAAAATGCTCAAAGGAAGGATGCCCTGGAACTATAAATATATTCAAATAATTTACAAAATATCATTTACATTAATGAATTCATGCTTCTAGAATCATATTTTAATTGTATGCAAAATATTTCTAGTCTATGGAAAGGAAAAAGAAGAGTGTGCACACAAAGATTTATGTGTAGGGATGTTTAATGTCACATCATTTATAATAAAAAAAATAGGAATACCCAAGTTCTAACTTGAGACAATCAGTTACATAAATTATACATATTAATATGACACAGAGAGATGCTCATTACATTTTCTTAATTGAAATAGTTACAAAAATCTGCAAAGTATGGTCTCATGTTTGTATCAGTTCAGTTCAGTGGCTCAGTCATGTCCAACTCTTGGAAACCCGTGGACTGCAGCATGCCAGGCCTCCCTGTCCATCACTAGCTTCCGAAGCTTGCTCAAACTCATGTCCATCGAGTCAGTGATGCCATTCAGCCATCTCATCCTCTGTTGTCCCCTTCTCCTCCTGCCTTCACTCTTTCCCAATATCAGGGTCTTTTCCAATGAGTCAGTTCTTTGCATCAGGTGGCCAAAGTATTGGAGCTTCAGCTTCAACATCAGTCCTTCCAATGAACACCCAGGACTGATTTCATTTAGGATGGACTGGTTTGATCTCCTTGCTGTCCAAGTGACTTTCAAGAGTCATATTTGTACAGAAATGCATAAAAGAGAAATTCCACAAATGATATACTGTATGTGAAAGAAATAGTATTATTTCCAGGTCCTGAAGTTGCAGTTAATTTTTATTATCTCTTTCTGTGTTTTCAGTACTGTCTACAATAAACATGTCTCATTTTATAATCATAAGAAAAATCATAATAAATTTCAGCAGCAGGGGTTGGATCAAATAATAGTTTACTGGACTTACAGAATTTCAACTCTAATCTTTACTTTCTAAATGAAAGGTCAAAGGCAAATAAACACAAGGAATGTTTGCTTGTCTCATAAAGGAGAACTGTGATGTTGGGTTTTAATCGATTGGTTAAACATTTGAAAAAACTAAGTGTAAACTGTTATTCAGATTCAAACACTTCTGCTTGCAATCAAAATTTCAAATATTTTTCTGTCTTCAACTTTAAGTAAAAAAACTTTTAAAAGCATAGCACATATTCTGAATTAGGCATGTTCACCTTCAGATGAACTTCAAGACATAATTTTAAAACATTATCTTTTAAAAGATAATTGAGATTGAATTATTACTGGCTTAAAGAGTATTCTTGTTGTATACTACAGTTTAGCAGCCAGATACAGATTAGTATTTATCAATTCAAGGTGACCTTTGCTCTGTCAGTAATGTGGCTTAGAAATGACTCTCAAAATTTGTCTTTCTTAGCACCTGTTCTGATTTTGAAAGTAAAGTTCTAGCCTTATAAAAGCTATTCTCTTCTTTCACAGATGACAAATATGTCATCAGTGAGGTTGTCATGTAATGATTTGTTGAAAATCATACTAATAACTATATTTCCTTGTCATTAACTATATGCCAGTGTCACAGAAGTGGTGAGGGAGGTATGATTATGAGAATTTAACTGGGCCAAAATAATTAGAATGTAATTTCTTTAAAAGATAAGTATTTTTTCAATAATGTTATATGTATATGGCATAATAGTTAGAAATTTATACCTGAGTTTGGATTCTGACTCCATAACTTACCATTTATAACGTTGGGATATTACTTAAAATCTCTAACTTTAGTTTAACTCTTTGTACACCAAGAGTTGTTGTACCTATCTCATGAGGTTCTTGTGAGAATTAAGTGCCATGATCTATAAGTACCTTGCTTATAGCTTGCTCATAGTGAGCACTCAATAAATCCTAGCTAGTGATATGTTTCCATAGCATCCTTGACATACAACACAGAAAGAAGCATAAAGCACCTCTGCTTATGTTCTGAATCTCTTTTATTCAATTACTTGCTAACAGGATACCTTTTCTCATTCTTTGGTATGCAGTGTACTAAACAGATAAGGTAAGACATTCACTTTCTCTGGCAAGTGTTGAAAGTTCTTGTGACTTTCCTCAAGCAGTTGTTCTTAGATCTAGGCTGAAAGATTCTACATCGTCAAACTGTCCAAACTGAACTAACTCAATATGGGACAGTTCTGAATATGATATACTGATATATATACTGATATGAATATGATATACTGAATATGATATACTGAGAGTGTGCTCCTGGATCCTGCAACAATGGAATGTTTTCCACTTATTAAAAAACAAAACTGCAGTCTGCCTTACAGATCCATTCTATTCTTCTATTTGTTTTACATGTTGGGTGCACAGGAATTTTTATTTGGGGGAAAAAATCTTGCCCTAACCTCCACCCCACCACACCATAAATAAATACATTCTATACTCTGGTCTAAGAAACAGTAATTTAGGTGCCAACTTGAAACCATTGTTTTCTAGGGGGTCCTGAAGCCACAGTGAAGACAGTTTTCCTTTCTTTTATCTGAAATGCTTACACTGGCAAAAAAAAAAAAGGAGAGCGTTGAAAGCTGTTCTTTACTGATAGGAGTTTTTTTGTTTGTTTGTTTGTTTGTTTTTTAATCACAGTGCTTTGACGTGATAAGGTAACTGAGATACCAACCTTCAGGAATGAGAAACTTTCATTTCTATCTTTCCATCTCAAGTTTTCATAATTGTCCTAATACTTATGGCTTTTGTTCAAGACTCAAATCAGATGGTATTTGAGAAAATACTTATTTTCCCTTTGAGTTTATATGCAAGTTTATTTATTGTCATTTTGGGGGATAAATAGAGTATCTCTCTTCAAATCACAAAATGAAGAGATAGAGAAGCTACCATTCTGATTACTATTTTCTTCTCTATTCTGTTTACAGTTAAACCAGTATCACCTTCTTCATTATTAAAGGGAGGAAATAAGACCTTGGTGATTTACTCTGAGAAATAAATCATCCCAAAGACAGAAATTCCCAAAATTAAAGCCTGTATTTTAATATGAAATGAAACTTGGTAACTCAGCACCTATATTTAATAATAGCTTTTTACTGACTAAAAGAAAGGTACTGATTTGGATTTAATATAACAATATACTTCTAGAAATGTTCTCTATGAGGGTTATGCACATATCACTGGTAAAGTTAAAGGTACCCCATTTTGTCTGTTTTGTTTAACATTTTGAGTAACTTTAAAGATACACCTTAAAGGAAATTTAATCATCTTAAATTATCAGGTTCTTTCTAAGCTTCTATAGTTACAGTAAGTAGAAGTGAAAAGGTCCATAATAAAAACAAGTCTTATACCAAATTCCCATTCTCCCTCTCTCTCTCACACACACACACATACACTCACATTTACTAAACAATATTTGTAAGCAGACAAATAAAAATCAGTTAATACAATGTGTATTAAATTGGGTGATCCAGCCTATCACCACTGTGGGTGGAGACAAATAGACACTCAGTAAGTTTTCAATGACTGACTCTGTGACTTCACCTTTCACCTTAATTTACTTTCAGAAAAAACTATTTAAGTAACATAAATAATTTCTTGAAACTAAAATCAAAATGAGTCTCAGTTAAAGTGATAAGGTAAAGTACACAGATATATGTTGGTCAATTGACCTTGTCACTAGTTTATAATTGCTACCTACTTCTGACTTTTTTGTGACTTTTTCTAAATCATCATATGAATTGTCACACTCATCTTTCTATCTATCCTTGAGCATTCTCACTTTCCCCTTCTACCTCCTGATACATACACAGCCCTGCACCTTGCCATAATTATATACTCAAGGTTTCTCTTATAACCTGTCAGAGGAGTCAAGATTCCTTCTGTTTCCTTGGTAATAGGTTAAAGCAGTTATCCCAGTCTGCCCAAGATTGGATTAAATATCACTCTGTTGAATAGTCTGCTTACTGAATTTCCCTGTACAACCTTCTCTCTTGGGGTGTACACAGTCCTAGTTCAGAATCTCTGAGCAGTTTCTTCTTTCTTGCTTTTGGTGGTCTCACTAAATCTCTGATTATTGCCTTCTAAAAGGTCCTTCTATTTTCTCAACTTACTTACATTCTAAAAACTTTTGGCTTTCTTACGATTCTTATTTCCAGCATTTATAATCCCACCCAAAATGATCTGCACACTTCGTTTATACATTTTTCGTACTAATATTAGGGCAACATTTAGCACATTTAAAATCAAGTGGCATATTTGTTTTAAGTTTGTCTCTGGTTGCTCTGGATTACTCGTAATCTACACATATATTGTCACAAGGAAAGGAGGAGGGAGATATCTGTGCAAAGAATGCCTACAAAATGAAATTTTTGTCTTTGAGAATCTAGGGCAGTTGTATCACAGTTTGCAACCATGGGGGCTTCCCTGATAGCTCAGTTGGTAAAGAATCTGCCTGCAATGTGGGAAACCTGAGTTTGATCCCTGGGTTTGGGAAGATCCCCTGGAGAAGTGAAAGGCTACCCACTCCAGTATTCTGGCCTGGAGAATTCCATGAACTGTATAGTCCATGGGGTCGCAAAGAGTCAGACACAACTGAGCAACTTTCACTTTCACTTTCACTTTGCAAACATGAAATAGAGGAGAAATTGTGTCTGGATTACTAACATGTTGTTGAAAACGGAGGAAAACAATTTTGGCATCAGAGACTCCATTTAGTTCTGAATTTGCAATTAGTCAGTTGGCTGAACTTTCACACTCAAGTTTTTTTGGATACCAATTTCCTAAGATGTGAAATAGTGAAATATGTAGCTTAAGGTTGAAAATCTAATTGAATATTCATTCACTCTGATAATCAGGCATTGTTTTCTTTTGGAAACACCTGATCAGAGACTACAGAAAAGGCAGGGACTTTTCTTTTTATGAGGAAAAATGCTCTTTGATGGGAAAAGTACAGGTTTGAGAGCCTGACACACTTGGGCTAGAATCTCTTGTATGATGTTCTAGAGAGAGGTCTGGAACTTCCTTCAGCCTCAGTTCTGCATCTGAGCAACAAGAATGGCAATATTTGCCTCCTGGATTTATTCTGAGGATTGCCTGAGTTATAGTATGCAAATAACATGAACAAGGTAGGTGCTCTATAAATGGTCACTAGTCTGGACACTCTTGTTGGCTTTTTGATTTGAAAAGGAGACAGTATTTTGACTGGGGTAGTGACCTAAAGTATTCAGTGTTATAGAGAACTTGGTAACTTGTAGGGTGTTTAAGAATGTCCAATACAACCATGAAAATGAATGAAATAATGCTGTTTGTAGCAAAATACACGGACCTAGAGATTATCAAACAAAGTGAAGTAAGTCAGAAAGAGAAAGAGAGATACCACACGGTGTCACACGTGTGGAATCTAAAATACGACACAAATAAATCTATCTACAAAACAGAAACAGACTAATGGATGTAGAGAATAGGCTCGTGGTTGCCAAGGGGGACGAGGAGTGGGGAAGGGAAAGATTGGGAGTTTGTTATTAGCAGATGCAAATGATAAATAAGATGGATAAACAAGGTCCTACTGTATAGCACAGGGAACGACATTCAATATCTTGTGATGAACCATAATGGAAAAGAATATGAGAAAGAACGTATATATATGTGTGTGTGTGTGTGTGTGTGTGCACATAACTGAATCACTTTGCTGCCCAGCAGAAACAAACACAACCTGGTAAACCAACTCTACTTCAAAAACACTTTAAAAAATGTCAAACACAGAGATATTTAAATGTTTTAAGTAAAAAGAGAAAACCCCCCTCTTCTCCCCTCCAAGTCCTCTGTTCATATATGTATCTGTCCAAACTTTTCCCAAATGTGCAATTATATGTACATAAATGTAACTGTTTTTTTTCCCGTAGAAATATATCACATTATATATACTGTTAAATAAAAATATTTAAATGATGAGTGGAAAGGTACAATGACTATTTCTTGGTTTAGTAAGAAAATAGTATCTTTGGGATAAAATATTATCTGTGACCAAAGTGGAAAGAAGAAGAGAACTCCATGTCACTCCAATTCTTTTTACAAGAATTCTGCAGGTGTTATTTTCATTAGACATTAGTCACAATATTTTAAAAGAAATATAACTTCACAATAAAAATCTGATTTTTCAAATAATCATGGTGGTTGGGGATTTATATATAAAATCATATACACATTGTCTAAATTGCATGAAGTTTTCTGAGCATGTGGATCACAAATAAGAAAATAATTCTCCCAGATGTTACTAGGCCCTTTTCCTGCAAAGCTACTTACTTTCAGCAGCCTAACAGAGCTTTGAAAACAGAGTCTGGTTGGGAAAGGATAAAGATGTTCTGCTGTTATTTGTTACTCCAAGTGCAGACTGACCTAGTTATGGTTTCCATGGATACTGTAATTTTGAATTTAATAATATTCTCTGAATGAATAGTAATATAGATCCTGTAAATGCAGAGCCTGTCCTGAATCTCAGCCCTGAAAGGTAAAGAAACTGAGTCAGAGGGGCTGCATGGCAAGACAGAAAGTGAAAGAGTCACAGAGAAATCTCAGAAATAGTGAGACTAACGTTTCTGGTTAGTTCAGTGGCCAATGTGCTTTTAAAAGTCATTGAATCCATAAAAAAATTCTTCTTAGTTTAACCGATATACGAAACCTTCCTGCATTTATTAAAAACACACTCTTTCTTCTAGTCATCTACAAATACTGGTTTTCAACTCCAAACTAAGAAAGCACAGCATCTGCTTGGAATCAATATACTGAGCTCTTGCAACAAACAGGTTTCTGCACAAGTGAAAACCAAGTGAAATACAAAAGAAAATGCCTTGGAGGTGGAAGAACAAAAGGTCTTTCCTTTTGATCTGAATCTCTAAGATCTTTTAATTGTCATATATTATGAGTCTGCAGCATATAATCCTGCCTATTAAACATGGTACTATGACATATAAAATTAAATATTCAACCAAAATATTGACTTTATTTTTTAATAAATTGCTTCTGAATTATTCACATTTACAATAAAAGAAACAAAGTTGACTGCTTACAACTAAAATTCTTTACAGTTCTATCTCCTACTTAAAAGTTAGTTAACATCAATTAAGCCTAGATTTTAGGGAATAAAGATGGGAGAAATCGAAGGGAGGGAGTCAAAAAAAAATCTTCTGGATTCTCCCTGGGAAATGAGAATACCTCATCTCCTGTATCAATCATACTGGCCAAAGTTACTGGTATGCTGGAATAACTGTCAGATAAAGTCTGAAGAGCATGAACTGTTGGAAATTGAACCAATGCTCCTAGATACTGGCATCATTAAATAGAGGGTTTCAAAGAGTCCATGGACACTCTTTCTTGCTTACACAGCTGGTTTTGATCATGGCCAGGCTATCCCAGGCACTTGCAAAGATTCTTCCCCTTCCTGAGATAGATTTCCCCCTGGACAACCTTGAAAATCTTGTAATGGATGATTCATGACAGCTGAGACAAAGGCCCAACCGTGATCATATGTCATTGCTAAAATTTCTTCAGTCAAGAGGATCAAAACATTAGAAGGTTTCCCTCCCTCCAGACCTCAGCTCCCATTCATTGCTTGCTGACAAGACCATTATGCGGCTGCGTGGTCAGTGCATTAACAGAAATTGTTGCTTTCAAGAAGCACAGCAGTGAGTATAAAAACCCAGCTACAAGATAACAGGGTCACTGTGAACAATTTATAGTTGAATAGGGAGCTCTCAGAGCTGGCTTTATGGTCATCTCACAGATGCATTAATGACCTCATCTTTGAGGAAGTAATATTCCCTGATTTTCTCCTTTGTTTTCCGACCCATATCTTTCTTTTCTGGGAAAGAAAATACTAATCAGAGAGAGAAATAAAAATTACAGCAGTTTATATTGATCTCATATTGCTTGTCATGAGAATTCAAAGGTAAATAGCTCGAAAGTCTCATAACCTAACAAGTCACAGAATATACCATGCTCCCTCTGCTATGATGATAGAGATATGCCACTATGTATTTCCAGAGGAGGGTGTGAGTGATTGTTCTTCGGGGACAGGAAATCTATGTCACAGAAGAGGGGACATTTAAGCTGGGCCTTGAAGGATGAGTAGGACTTCACAGGATGGGGAGAGTGATTCCAAGTAAAAGAAGCAGTTTGAACAAAATAAAACCTAAAAGGGAATAGAAGTTGGCATATGTGATGGGTATATATGAGTCCGACTGCATTTTCTAAAGATAGCCACAGCAATTTCTCCCCTTTGGTAAGCTCTTCTCATAACGGGACTGTGATATAGCTCCTGTTGAGAAGGTGGGGGACAGTGTTCCTTCCCCCTGAATCTGGTCAGGCTCTCAGACTCTGGTGGAAGTGACACTATGTGACTTCATAGGATAGGTCATCAGAGTGGATATAATTTCTGCCTGGATTTCTTGAAGCCTTGAACCACAGTATAAGCATTCTGATTTCCCAAAGACTGCCACGCTGGGAAGGAAGCTCAACCCAGCCACATGGAGAGATCAAAGAGGCCCTGAAACCACATGAGGAGAGAAGGCTGTCTGGTCCACCCATGGCTGTTCTGACTGTCTGCTATTTCACCTCCTGCCAACATCTATCTACTAGGGCATGAGAGAGCTGACTCAGTACTGCTTGGCTGAGTCTTCCCTGAATTCCTGACCCACAGAAACCATGAGCACTAATGCAATGATAGTCATTGCTTTAAGCAACCGTTTTGAGGTGATTTGTTACTCAGCAATCGATATCTGGAACAATAAGTAATGGAAACAAAACTGGACAGTCTGATTGAAGCCTAGAGAATGTTTGCATTTCCTTCTATGTGCAGTGGTAAACCATCCATCAAGCTTTTTAATCTGAAGAATGACATGACCTGATTTATGGTTTAGAAATGAAACTCAAGAAGCATTGGACATGATGAATTGGGGTAGAGACAAGGAGACAAGGAGAATGCTTGCAGGAATTGTCCAAGTTTAACTGTGCATAGAGAGGAAGTGAGGTGCTGATAAGATTTCAGATCCCTCAGATTCATCCCAAAGGATGAAGGATAGGTAAGGGAAAACTGTTCCTAGATTCTCTTGATGTTGAAAAGTGCATTTGTGAGCACTTGTTCTATATCAGACAATTTGCCGGCACTTTACATCAAGCAGAGTGGCTAAGATATCAGGCTCTGCCTTAAAAGAGAGGTCTGAATTTGAGTATTTATTCCATTATTTATGAGTTGTGGCTTCCTGGGAAAATTACTCAACTTCTCTGAATCTGTTTCCAGTTTTGAAAATATGAATATGATCCTTCCTTTCTCACTATTCTAGATCTAATCCTCATGTATACTAGCTGCCTAATAATAAATTATTGCAAACTTCTTCAGAAGGGTTATTCCCATGGATTTCAACTTCCTTATCTCCTTTCATGGAGTCCCATCCATTCTGGCTTATACTTCTACCCCCATTACTGAAGCTACTTTTGAAAAGCTTGTAAAACAACTGTGCCTATTTCAAAGAATCATTTCTTGTGTGTGTGTGAAATGGCTTAGCTTTATCTGGAAAACATAAATGTTCAGACTGTAAAACTCTAAAAATAGATACATTATAATTTCCTCATGTGCCTTAAACCTAAAATTAAACAAAACTAAAATGATAAAATTGTATAAGAGCAATCTATGATAAAAGTAATATATGTACTTGGTTAAAAAATTCAAAAGGTATAGAATGGTATTCGGTGGAAAAATTAGATGGAAAAAAGTTTCCTCCTTCATTCCTCAAACCTCTCCCCAAGCCCCATGTCTCACCACCCAAAAGTAATCAGCTTTAAGAAAGCTTTTAATTCTTTTGATGGTTAACACTATAATTATATATATGCATATATATGCATAATTATATATGCATATATCACTGTTTCTTAATTTACATATTTTATCCAAAGTCCGTTAACTCCAAGCTATGAATGGCAATAAGCCTAGTTCATTGAAAGTATCTCTCTATTAAAGAATCATTTTCTATTTTCATTTTGTTTAGCCTCTTGGCAGACTGATTACTGCTTCATTTTGGAAAAACATGCTTCCAGACTTCTGTGATGCAATATTCTTCTGCTTTTTTCCCACCTCAATGGCAGCTCTGCCTCTTTTGCTGGGTTTCCTTCTTCAAGGCTTGATTTTGATCCTTCTCTTCTGGGTACATTTTCTTCCTAAATGATCTCATCAATGCATGGTTTTAAATCCTGTATATATTATGATGGCTTCCAAATTTTAATCTAAAATCTAAATAGTGCATCCAAATTTATAAATCCAATGTCTACCTCACAGTTCCCCTGAATATCTATAGCCATCTTAACCTTAGTCTATTCCTAAATGGAATTCTTGACAATCCCACCAAACTTCCTCTTCCTCTTGTCCTTCTGTTTGAACATATAGCATCAATTACCTCCCAAATAGTCACTCTTAAAACCTGGAATTCACCCTTCATTTCTCTTCTAACTTATTCACTTCAATCACAGCACATACAAGTCCTGTCAGTTCAACTTTTAAAACGTATTTGAGTCCATCAGCGTTTCTCCATCTCTATCACCACTACCATAGTTCAAGCATTTCTTAACTGGACTCTTGTAATACATTTCTAACTTACACTGATAAGGTCTTTTCCTTTGTCCAATCCAATGTATTTATGATTTTACTCAGAGACGTAATTTCTGTTTTGGAGTTAGGAGTTTTACAAACTAAAAGCACTGGGTCTTATAAAGATTTATATAACATTTAGTCTATCAGTTCAGTTCAGTTCAGCCACTCGGTCATGTCCAACTCTTTGCAGCCCCATGGACTGTAGCATGCCAGGCTTCCCTGTCCATCACCAACTCCTGGATTTTACTCAAACTCGTGTCCATCGAGTCAGTGATGCCATCCAACAATCTCATCCTCTGTCATCCCCTTCTCCTCCCTCCTTTAATCTTTCCCAGCATTAGGGTCTTTTCTGGTGAGTCAGTTCTTCATATCAGGTGTCCAAATTACTGGAGCTTCAGCTTCAGCATCAGTCCTTCCAATGAATATTCAGGACTGATTTCCTTTAGGATAGAGAGACTATGTCACTGGTAATGTCACACAGAAGAAATGGAGTAGCCTTTATGATCAACAAAAGAGTCCAAAATGCAGTACTTGATATCAGTTCATTTCAAAGGTAAGTCATTCAACATCACAATAATCCAAGTCTATGCCCCTACCACAAATGCCGAAGAATCTGAAGTTGATCAGATCTATGAAGAGCTAGAAGACCTCATAGAACTAACACCAAAAAAAAGATGGTCTATTCATCATTGGATATTGGAATGCAAAAGTAGGAGGTCAAAAGATACCTGGAGTAACAGGTAAGTGTGACCTTGGAGAACAAAATGAAGGAGGGCAAAGGCTAACCAAATTCTGCCAAGAGAAAGAACTGGTCATAGAAAATACATTTATTCAACAACTCAAGAGATGACTTTACACATGGACATCACCAAATGGTCAATACCAAAATCAAATTAATATTCTTTGTAGTCAAAGATGGAGAAGCTGTATACAGTCAGCAAAAACAAGACCTGGAGCTGACTGTGGCTCAGATCATCAGCTTCTCATAGTAAAAATTTAGGCTTAAACTAAAGAAAGTGGGGGAAACCTCTAGGCCAGCCAGGTATGACTTAAATTAAATCACCTATGAATATGCAGTGGAGGTAATGAATAGATTCAAGGGATCAGAACTTATAAACAGTATGCCTGAAGAACTATGGACGAAGGTCTGTAATACTGTAAAGGAGGCAGCGAACAAACCATCCCAAAGAAAAAGAAAAGCAAGAAGGCAAGTGGTTATATGAGAAGGTCTTAAAAGAGCTAAAGAAAGAAGAGAAGCTAAAAGCAAGGGAGAAAGGGAAAGGTATATCCAACTATATGCAGATTTCCAAAGAATAGTACAGAGAGAAAAGAAGGCCTTCTTCAATGAACAGTGTATAAAACTAGAAGAAAACAACAGAAGGGAAAAGACTACAGATCTCTTCAGGAAAAATGGAGATATCAAGGAGACATTTCACCCAAAGATGGGCTAAATAAAGATTAGAAATGGTAAAGACCTAGTAGATGTTGAAGAGATCAAGAAGAGAAAGAATACACAGAAGAACCATACAAGAAAGATCTAAATGAACCAGAGTACTATGATGGTGTGGTTAGCCACCCAGAACAAGGCATTCCAGAGAATGAAGTCAAGTGGATCTTAGGAAGCATTTCTGTTAATAAAGCTAGTGGATGCAATGGAATTCTAGTAGAACTATTCAAAAGCCTAAAGGATGATGCCATCAAGGTGTTGCATTCAAAATGTCAGCAAATCTGAAAGACCAAGCAATGGCCACAGGACGGGAAAAGGTCAGTCCTCATCCTAACACTCTAGAAGTGTAGTACTAAAGAATGTTCTAACCATCGGAAAATTGCACGCTAGTAAGCGCTCATGCTAGTAAGATCATGCTTAAAATCTTGCATGCTAGGCTTGCCAGGTGGTGCTTGTAAGAGACATGGGATCAATTCCTGAGTTGGGAAGATCCCCTGGAGTAGGAAATGGCACCCCAATCCAGTCTTCTTATCTGGAGAATCCCATGAACAGAGAAACCTGTTGGGCTCTAGTCCATAGGATCACAAAGGGTTGGACACTTCTGAAGCAACCTCGCAAGCATACAGGCTTCAGTATTATGTGAACTAAGAACTTCCAGATTTCCAAGCTGGGTTTAGAAAAGGAAGAGGAACCAGAGATCAAATTGCCAACATTTGCTGGATCATAAAGAAAGCTAGGAAACTCCAGAAAAACATCTACCTCTGTTTTATCCACTATGGCAAAGCTTTCAGCTGGGAGGATCATAATAAACTGTGGAAAGTTCTTAAAGAGATGGGAATACCATCTGAAAAATACCTGTTTCCCAAGAAACCTGTATGTGGGTCAAGGAGCAACAATTATAATGGAACAAATGATTCATTAAAAATTGAGAAAGGAGTATGACAGGGCTGTCTGCTGTCACCCTGTTTGTTTAGTCTATATGCTGAGCACATCACGAGAAATACCAGGCTAAAAGAGTAACAAGATGGAAACAAGACAGGCGGGAGAAACATCAACAACTTCAGATATGCAGATGATACCACTCTATTGGCAGAAAATCAAGAGGAACTAAAAAGCCTCTTGATGAGGGTGAAGCAGGAGACTGAAAGAGCTGGCTTAAAACTAAATATTAAAAAACTAAGATCAAGGTATCTGGTCCCGTTCATTTCAGTTCAGGTATTTGGTCATGTCCGACTATTTGCAACACCATGGACTGATGCACGCCAGGCCTTCCTGTCTATCACCAACTTCCAGAGTTTTCTCAAACTCATGTACATCAAGTCGGTGATGCCATCCAATCATCTCATCCTCTGTTGTCCCCTTCTCCTGCCCTCAATCTTGCCCATCATCAGAGTCTTTTTCAATGAGTCAGTTCCTTGTATCAGGTGGCTAAAGTATTGGAGCTTCAGCTTCAGCATCAGTCCTTCCAATGAATATTTAGGACTGATTTCCTTTCGGATTGACTGGTTTGATCTCCTTGCAGCCCAAGGGACTCTCAAGAATCTTCTTCAACACTACAGTCCCAAAACATCTTGTCCCATTGCTTTATGCCAAATAGAGGGGGGAAATGTGGAGAAAGTGACAAATTTCCTCTTCTTGGGCTCTAAAATCACTGCAGATGGTGACTGGAGCCATGAAATCAGATGTTTACTTCTTGGCAGGAAAACTATGATAAACATAGACAGTGCGTTGAAAAGTGGGGGCATTACTCTGCTGACAAAGGTCCATGTAGTCAAGGTTACAGTCTTCCCAGTGGTCATATATGTTGTGAAAACTGGATCATAAAGAAGGCAGAGCACCAAAGAATTGATGCTTTTTAACTGTGGTGCTGGAGATGACTCCTGAGAGTCCCTTGAACAGAAAGGAGATCAAACCAGTCAATCTTCAGGGAAGTCAACCCTGAATACTCATTGGAAGGACTGATGCTGAAGCTGAAGGTCCAGTATTTTGATCATCTGATGCAAACAACTGACTCATTGGAAGAGTCCTTGATGCTAGAAAAGATTGAGGGCAGAAGGAGTAGAAGGCATCAGAGGCGATGGCTGGAGGGCATCACTGATAGAATGGACATGAACTTGGCAAACTTAGGGAGATGGTGAGGGACAGGGAGGTCTGACATGCTGCTGTCAGTGGGGTTTCAAAGAGTCAGACATGGCTGGGCAACTGAACAACAACAACAATGTCACAAAGTTGATTTATGTCGTGAAGCTGTTTTAGCTGAAACTAAAACTGGGTCCTGGATTCCTTGTTACAGTGCTTTTTAAAATAATGAGCCAAAAAAATAAAAAATAAAATAATAAGCCATGAACTGCATGTTCTTCACTCCTAATAAAATTAAGAGAATTAATATCAATATTTTATTAAGTAATATAAAAACTTATGTGAAAATACTTTTGTACCTCTTTCATAAAATATAAAGCAGACAAATTAGAAGCCTTGTTCCTTCAGTCTCATTCATTTTCTAGCAAAATATTCTAGTGACAAAACACTCAAAATCTCTTTAACCTAGCCATTCTTACAGGCAGAAAAACTAAACCATGTTTTTTATATTGATGATTCTAAACACACTGGCTTAAACAGTGTCAAAAAGATAAGCAAGAAAACAGTAATTCATTTTATTTCAAGGACTCTTTGTTGAATCCCTTAGAAATGTATTGAAAAGAACTCCAGCTAACAATGTCTTTAGGACGGAGGTTCCTTTTTATTCTCATAACAAGAAGTCTAAAGGTGGATGGCCACTCGTGTTCATTCAGTAGCTTAATGTAACCAGAGCCCATGGTTCTCTGGTCTTTTCTTATGGACACAGGGTGGCTGTAACTTCATGCATTGCACCCAGAATCAAGTTTGTATGAAGGGAGAAGGTTGAAGCCAGCTATAGAGAAGCAATGCTTTCCCAGAATCAACTCCTTGTCCCCACATCCTACCAGAGGTCTTATTTGCCAGGACTAAGATTACACAGCCACCTGTAAAGGACTAGGATTACATGGCCACCTGTACATGGTCAAGGAGTACATTAAGGCTGTATATTGTCACCATGTTTATTTAACTTATATGCAGAGTACATCATGTGAAATGCCGGGCTGGATGAAGCACAAGCTGGAATCAAGATTGCTGGGAGAAATATCAATAACCTCAGATACACAGGTGATACAACTCTTACGGCAGAAAGTGAAGAGGAACTAAAGAGCCTCTGGTGAAAGTGAAAGAGGAGAGTGAAAAAACTAAAAACTCAACATTCAGAAAACTTAAGATTATGGCATCTGGTCCCATCACTTCCTGGCAAATAGATGGGGAAACAACAGAAATAGGGAGAAACTTTATTTTTTTGGGCTCCAATATCACTGCAGATGGTGACTTCAGCCATGAAATTTAAAAATCCTTGCTCCTTTGAAAAAAAGCTATGATCAACCTAGACAGCATATTAAAAACCAGAGATATTACTTTGCCGACTAAGGTCCATCTAATCAAAGCTACGATTTTTCCTGTAGTTATGTATGGATGTGAGAGTTAGACTCTAAAGAAAACCGAGCACCGAAGAATTGATGTTTTTGAACTATGGTGTTGGAGAAGACTCTTGAGAGTCCCTTGGACTGCAAGGAGATCCAACTAGTCCATCCCAAAGGAAATCAGTCCTGAATATTCATTGGAAGGACTGATGCTGAAGCTGAAATTCTAATACTTTGGCCACCTGACTCGAAGAACTGATTCATTGGAAAAGACCCTAATGCTGGGAAAGATTGAAGGCAGGAGGAGAAGGGGATGACAGAGGATGAGATGGCTAAATGGCATCACCAACTCAATGCACATGAGTTTGAGCAAGCTTCGAGAGTTGGCGATGGACAGGGAAGCCTGGCGTGCTGCAGTCCATGGGGTTGCAAATAGTCAGACACAAGTGAACTGAACTGAACTGCAGTGACAACAGCAATTGGAAAATGGACACAAGATTATCATTCTAATTGGCCAAGCCTAACGTCACCTTGAACAAAATAAGGGTCTGTTGACAAGGAATAGAATGCAGTGGGAGGTGGTAGGAATGAATATTGAGAAAGCTACTAACAAGGTCTGCCCCATTCATTGATTGATTAAAAGATGGGTTTGAAAGAGTTTATCTATTATTTTTAAAGTTGACACAGAAACTGTTGTGAATAAATTGCAAAATATATTTACTAGTGAATTGATGGTGTGTGTGTTAGTCACTCAGTTGTGTCCAACTCTTTGTGACTCCATGGACTGTAGCCCACCAGGCTCCTCTCTCCATAGAATCCTCCAGGCAAGAATACTGGAGTGGGTTGTCATTTCCTCCTCCAGGGGATCTTCCCGCCCCAGGGATCAAACCCAGGTCTCCTGAATTGCAGGAAGATTTTTTTTTTACTGTCTGAGTCACCAGGGAATTCATAGTAGCTATTAATTTATTATTTATCTTCTTAACTGGTGAAATTTTAAAGTATAATAAAGTTACCACAGCCAGTTCGGCTATTCTTACTTTGAAAACATAAATTTGTTCCAACAAAACTGATATATTAGGGAACTCTTTGAGCATAACACAATTTCACATTTGCTTATGTGTGATTTCATCCACTTGAAACATTAGGTGAATGCAGAAAGCCATATCCAGATGCCCTGAGCCATGGGGGTGTACACAAAACTCATGCATGAACACCCCTCAAGATTACCAGTCCCTTCAGTTCAGGGCCTATGATACTAGCCACACCCATCCACCTCTGGTGATGTACATTTCCATCTGACTTTAAATACCACTGCTTCCATCATTTCCTCATGACTTACAGATATAACCCTTCTAATACCCACTTCCACAAGCAATGTTTAGTGCTATTTCAATAAAAAGTGCCACATTTATTGTAGTATTTATGTATTTCTTAACAATTTATCACAGGTAAAACTGTGCTACCATTTTTTTTTAATTTTTTTTTAGTTTTTTTTACCTTTTTTTAGTTGGCCACTGACAGTTTCTGAGTGCTTTAACCCTAACCACATATTTCCCATAAGTCCTGTGGTTCCAGTTGCACAATTTTGCAGTAGCACTCTATCTAACAGCATACGTCTGTCAGTAACCAGGTAAATAAACACAACCATATATTAAACATATATGTATATAAAACAGTAGAATACAACTGAGACATTTTTAATGTGAAAAGAAAAAAGAGCTCATTTTACCTCTTAGCAGTGAATGTGCCTTGAGAAGCATTTATTAAATGTATTTGTGAGGGCTTGTTAAAAAAGACTATCAATTATATTAAATACAAGCCATTCAATATGCCAAGCTATATATAGATGTCTCTATAGTGGGTGAAGATTTGTCATTTATCTTTTAAGATAATTATGCAAATTGTATTCAGCCCACACACTCAGAGTTGGAATTTTTTTTTTCTCTCTTTTTCTTCATTTTAAAACTTTGTCTAACAAGAATTAACCACGATTTGAAATGGGCAGCACAAAGCTAGATTTTGGCGGTCCCTTTACAACAAAAAAGGAATCTATTTTTCTCCTTAGGGTCTCTCTTTTCTTTAACGAGTGCATACAAAACACTCTGCACTTTCCCAGAGCTTCAGAGAACTTCCCCCTTGAGAAATCTCAGAAAATAGGAGGAAAAACAACTTCAAAAAAATTAATGAAAGGCCCATCACTATTTGCCTCTCTACCCTCCCCCTTCCCCAGGCCTTTCCAATTTCTAAGTGACTTTTCTCACTTTCAAACCCTTCCCCTCCTCTCATTTTCCCAAGGTCAGCTGCTTTTCTCCAACACTCCATCTGCGAAAGGGAGGGAGAAGATCCTTCAGACATCACGCGTGGGCACAGTGTTGATTTTCCCCAGGACCAGGACGTAGAAGGATGGGCCTGAGGCTGTGAAAGGACTTATTTCAACCCAGGGCAGCGCGTGGAGAGCAAGATATTGAAAAGGCTCCAAGTCTCCCCCACAATGCCAAGTGCCCGATCCCTTGCCGATGTAAACCCTTGTTTTCTCAGGAATGTGGATCAGGGTTTGGCACGTATGTTTTTAGCAAATAATCTGTGAGTGCTCAGTGTTCAAACGCAGAAGCATGACTTTGAGTGACCACAATGATCCTTTAAAAAAAAAAAAATCTGTCTCCAATGTTGTGATGTAAATGCAAATTCTCACGGCCCCACACAAGCTCCATGGTCACACGTGGGTGACTCTAGCTGAAAGTCACAGAGGAGCTCAACCTGCCTCCAGGCAGCAGAAACACGGCTCCGCGTCCCAGCGCACCCGGCCACACCCAGAGGCGCCACTAAACCCAGAAGCCCAGGTTGCACAGGCGTGCTTCCCCTCCTCCCGCCTCACCTCTTCACTTTCCCCACCCCCCGCACCCCCAGCCCTCGCCCCACACAATGGGATTTTTGTTTGCTTCGGCAGCCTGTGACGGCGGAGTCCCTGCTTTGCCTAGCTTGGTGGGGCGGGTCTCTCAGGTAACAGGTGGCAGCTTCCCCTGTTGGATTCTAGGTATAAAAAAGAATGACCTCATAGGGGTGGAGCCCTGGGACTCCGTGGAGGTGGCAGTCACAGACAGGTCACCCTGGAGAGAAGCCGGCTGGTTGGAAGGAGGCAGTTAAACTCCTCAGGCCGGGGTTGTAAGCTTCACCCTGGAGGCCCTTTAGCCGCCAGCGATTGCCCGCCCGCCTCTCGAGGTGGTCTCAGCCTCCGATGGAGCCCAAAGAAGCTCCCGGGAAAGAAAACATGGGCACCAGGAAAAAGAATCTGCCCTTCCTGAGATCCAGGCTCTATATGCTGGAGAGAAGGAAGACTGACACTATGGTTGAGAGCAGTGTTCCTGGGGACCACTCTGGTACCTTGAGGAGGAGCCAGTCTGACAGGAGCGAGTATAACCAGAAATTACAAGGTAACCTACAAGAAACCAATGGGCCCGGGGTTGCTGCACTCCCAGCTCTTTCCTTCCTACTCTTCCATTTACAAAGAAAATACTCAAGGCAGAGGAGAAAAGCAAATATCACCTTCCTCTATAAGAAGGAAAGTAAGAAAATAAGAAAAATGAAGGAAATGTAATTCATAAATTATAGTACAAATTTATTACGTCCTTCCAGAGTTGAAGAGCCAATTCTGAATTATTCTTAATACTATCATGTCTTTTTTTTCCCTTTTTTTGTCTGCTATCTTCCGTCACCTTGCTTCTCCCTCCTCCACCCAGTTTAAGAAGTGGGAAGCACTACAAAGCAAATGATTTAGAACCCTACACAAGATAGTTTATCTCAACAGATAGGTGTGAGATGTCGCACCGGGAGATCTATCCAGGCAATTGCAGTGAACTGTGATTGTGGTTATCTTAAATAGGAGCATGAAAGTACAACCACATCTGTGAAAAATAAGGAATGTTATAGTCATTGGATAGTATACAAGGATTTCTTGAAAAATCACATAGGTGATTTTTAGAGTAAATCGAGTAACATCCAAATATGGTAAGAGATGCTTAGCACGCTTAGACTGAATGACTTTTAAGGAAATAACTTCAGTTTATTTTGTGATGGTCGTAAGATAATCTGGCACAGTTATTGTAACACGTCCTGTTTCAGGCCCTGAATTGTTCTTCTTTCCCATGCACCCTCTCTATTTCTTCTTTTCTCTTGAAGGTCATTTGTTCTAGTCAACTTCATTTTGATGTGGATATCATGCAACATTTTAATCAGACACCTGTTATGTGATCCCTGGAACTGGTCTATCCCTCTTTGAGGCACACTGTGTTTAAGGGCTCATTATCCCACCATAAACTGTCATTCTGGACTGAAAAACTACCATGAAACTAGAAAGACCAATGAGACAAGCTTATATTTAAAAGGTCCCTTTCATAAAAAAATGTGCTTGGATTTAGTGATGCAAATTAAATAACTTAAATGCACATAAATTAAATATTTAGGATTCCTGCTATGAGTTCATACTTTTAAAAAAATATAGCTCAGGATTAAAATGCAAAATTGAGTCTTATAACTAAAGAATTTTTTTTTAATAGGGAAGGGGTATTGTTTGAGTTTTGAAATAATTTATTCTCAAGGCTATGGATAAGCTGGAAAGCATGCAAATTTTTTTTTCATAAACAAAATTTTATTTATTCATTTTTGTGGGGACTTTTTTGCACTCACATAATTTTGAAGCTAATCCAAGATATGATAATGTCAAATATATCAATATCTGTATCTGCAATATCTATAGATATTTCTGCATGTACTTGTAAGTATAAGAAGGTTAAGACAAAAACCGTAACCACAATATGATAATCATACCCTAAACTCTCCAATAATTCCTTAGTATCATCAAAGATCCAGTCAGATGAAAAAACAAAGACATCTCATAAATGTAATCAAATTTTAAAATAGTGTTTGTTTAAATTAGAATCCCAGTAAGTTCTGTGCAGTGAGATGGGTTAATTTTAGCTCTCTTTTAGCATATAGGTTTCCTTTCCTTCTCTCTCCTTGCAATTTATTTGTTGAAGAAAGCTGGTGGTTGACCTCAAAACTGCTTCACAGTCAGGACTTTGCAAGTTTCATCTATCCCCTCAGTGTTGCAGACAAGCTCCACTGTGGTCTGATCTTCTGTGAGTTGGTGGTCAGACCTAGTGTTGATCAGATTCAGGTTTGATTTTCCCTGACAAGACTCCTTCATGGGAGCACCATGCTTTTTCACCTGGAAGCTTATAATATCTAGTTCTCTTCTCCTTCTCTGCTCTTAGCAACTGACATCTAGATCTGTTCAGGCATGGCTGATTCTAGCCGCGAACCAGGAAACATAGCATCTTGAAAAAGCTCCCAAGAACCAGATTGCCATTTCTCCAAGGAGACTGTTTCCTTTCAATGAAAGTCACTCAGTCGTGTCCAACTCTTTGTGACTCCATGTACAGTCCATGGCATTCTCCAGGCCAGAATACTGGAGTGGGTAGCCCTTCCCTTCTCCAGGGGGTCTTCCCAACCCAGGGATCGAACCCAGGTCTCCCACAGTGCAGGCGAATTCTTTACCAACTGAGCTATCAGGGAAGCCCAAAATATCTATCAATTTCAATGGGGAATGGTATTTGGAGAACATGATCTGGGTGCTAGGAGTGTTCCTTACACAAGGTCATTTTTGCCAAAGGTGAACAACAAGTTAAAACCCATGTTTTAGGTACACACTCAGCCTTTGGAGCCCAAGATATCACTGGCCACCAGCACTTACTTCTGCTTGAACAGATCTGGATGTGAGAGGAGCTGTTTGCCTGAGGGAAAAGAAAGTTACCCTCCCTGGAGGAGCAGAGCCAAACTATGGGCAGTTGCCTCAAACTATGGGGTCTTGGTTCTCCACAAGAAAACATCAAAAGGCCCTGGGAAGGGGGTGATCCCACACTCCCATTCCAGGCTGGGAGAGGCTCCCTGCACACAGCCATAGGGAGGAGCTTGGGAAGCACAGAAATGGAGCCCAAGGAGGGAACCTGGGGATGGACTCTCTCCCCTTCTTTGCTGGAGCAGTGTGTGTGCGTGCATGCTCAGTCATGTTTGACTCTTTGTGACCCCATAAACTGTAGCCCATCTCTGTCCGTGGGATTCTGCAGGCAAGAATAATGGAGTGGGTTGCCATTTCCTTCTCCAGGGGACCTTCCCATCTCAGGGATCAAACCCGCATCTCCTGTGTCTCCTGTATGAGCTTTCATAAGCTACCTGAGCCACACTGAGCCACTGGGAAAGCCTTACTGGGGCAGACAGGGCTGCTTTCCTTCCCTAGTAAAGAATGCAAGTTCTAAAGTCATACACATTCTGTTTCCAATCCTGGCACTTCAGTTTACTACCTATAAGACCGAGTAAATCACTGAAAATTTCTGAGCTTCAATTTCTTTGTCTATGAAAGTAAGAAAATTATACTTACCACATAGTGATATTGGGAGAATGAAATTAGATGATTACATGAAACATCTAGAATATTGGTTGACACATGGTATGTGCTCCATAAACAGCAGTTATTTTCAGTTTTAGAAATGATGGGTACCATAATGATAGAATAAGACTTGCCCTTGATTAACCCAAATTTTCTAATCTACTAGTCTATTTCAGGCTTCCTTTGTGGCTTAGCTGGTAAAGAATCCACCTGCAATGTGGGAGACCTGGGTTCGATCCCTGGGTTGGGAAGATCCCCTGGTGAAGGGAATGGCTATCCACTCCAATATTCTGGCCTGGAAAATTCCGAGGATTGTATAGTCCATGGGGTCACAAATTGTCAGACACAACTGAGTGACTTTTCACTTTCACTTTCAATCTGTTTCAACTCTTTTCTGTCTTTTGAGGAAGAGACCACAAATAAGAAATTCAGGTAAAGCCCACTGCTTTATCTCTAACATGTTTCTTCTTTGTGAGTGTCTGGTGAATCTCACTGGATTAGTATCCAGTATCTTTTTGATCCAGAGTTTCCATTAGCAGAATAAAAACAGAAAATATTTTTTGCTTTCACTTCCTAAACTTAGCTAAAAGAAAGAAAAGTCTGTGGCCACAAAGTACAGTAGATATTTGTTGGTTATGCTGCAGAAGACTTCAGGCTTCTCATGTTTGCCACTGGAGTTGTGGTTTTTCTATGCTCTGTTGGATCCTGTCTTGGAAGGAAAGACTCAGGAGTCAATCTATGGTCCTAGACCTGTCAGAGTACAGAGGAGCACATCAGAGCTGCGAAAGATAGGCTGGCCCCCTGATAAGTAAGATTTTAAAGATGTAATTCAATAAAATCCATGGCTGATCTCTAAGACCAAATGGCACTTTTAGTATGATTCTTCTATAATCGCTATGGCAACAATAGAAGGCATTTCTCATTAATGTTGGAAGCAGTCAGCTCTGTGGTTTGCCCTCTGGTCTGTACTACTCCCACTGTCACACAGATGGGTCCTAAGTCACCTTGTGTGTGTGTGTGCCCAGTTGTGTCTGACTCTTTGCAACCCCATGGACTGTCTAGCCCATCTTGCTCCTCTGTCCATGGGCTTTCCCAGGCAAGAATATGGGAGTGAGTTGCCATTTCCTATTCCAGGGGATCTTCCCAACCCAAGGATTGAACCAACGTCTTGTGTCTCCTGCCTTGGCGGGCAGATTTTTTACCACTAGTGCTACCTGTGAAGCCCTAAGTCACCCTAAGGAGCTCTTTATTATTGCAATGCCAAGAGTTTTTCTTCTGCCTACCTTGGAATTGATAGCTCCCTGGGAGACACTGAACAAAGACCTGAGCTGGTTAGAGCCTGCAGACAGATGGCCAGAGCCATCATGAGGTCACAGTGGTTTTCCAGTAGTGGAAAGCAACCTCAAATTATTTACTGACCACTGGTTGTCCTTCAGTGCTATGTCACTATCTGAGTGATACAATTCACTGCTCTGTCCCTGTAAGCAAGTTCTGTAGGGTTCTGGAAGATGTTAGATCTGTCTTCAGCATCTCTGGGCTCACCTCTCAACTATACAGTTTATCTGTTCTATTCAGTTTCTGATCAACATCACTTTAGTAGTGTGAATCTTAAGTTGTAATATTTTAAAAATGGTGAGGGGGGGTGAGAGCTACTAAGTTAAACAATAGACCATGATTGCTATGAGAATATCATAAAATCTTTGTAAAAGATTATAATCACATCATTCCTACTAAGCCTTAGGTTGTACAATAATAGTTCGATGCTCAGCCTACTGTTAGTGGCTTGTTTTTTCAACAGATTCATTCAGTTAATTAGCACTTATTGAATATGTTATATGGTAAGCAAAAAACAACATGTGCCAGGAATTACAACTACAAAATCAGTAAGAAAAAGCATCTGACCTTTACTCCAAAGGAGCCTTGATCAAGGTTGGGCAGAGAGGTTGTTAGAAAACACTGTCACTCAGAGATGATAAGGTGGGAATGGGGTGAAGGTGCAGAATCGGGAGAGAAAGGCATTTTAACATCTTTGTTGAGCTTATCTCTGTCTGAAATAATGGTGTTTGTTTCCTTGTTCATTGCTTATTATTGACCCATTTCCTCTCCCATCTCTTGCCACTCCCACCCCTGCCAGTCGGTACAAGAGGCCGTATCTTTCTCATTAACTGTTCTGTCTTTGTACTTAGAATCATGCCCAGCACATGGGAAGCCCTCAGTAACTTTCAAATAGAATGAATGACCACCCGGTCTAGGCAGGAAATCAGTAGGAGGAAAGACACGAAGGCCTGAATTAAGAGCCCTGTGTCTTTGTATGTAAGGATATATGTCTCTGTTCATAAACAAGATTCTTCAATAAAAATAAGCAAATGTATTAGAGATAACAGTGCACAGAATTGCTTTTATGACAAATAATTCTGCCCTTTAGAGCCAATTATAACAACAAAAGTTACATCATCTTAGTCTGCAAGCTTGCTCAGCCCCTCACCGGGAGCCATGGAGAGTGATGGAAGAAAGGGAAATTTACTGGCTAGTTGTTAAAAGTTTTTTCTTTGGGAAATTATTTTGTATATGACTGTATGTGTGAACTCTTTATTTGAAACGCACCTCCTTTAAACAGTTACACACAAGTGTCTGTTAATATGCAGATCATTCATCCATCTAATGTGTCTACTGTATGTAGCTACAGATTTAGTTGTATGTGTGTGCGTGTACTTGAGACATATTTCTTTAATGATTAAAACTTTTTATAAAAAGTTTATTGATTAACATTCATCAGCCTTTTCTACAAACCCTATGTGATTGATATAGCTGACGTTATTGGTTTCCTTTCGGTGTGGGTGCTATGGGATGAATGTTTATGTTTCCCCCAAATGCATTTATTGACGCTTAACCCCCAATGTGATGCTATTTGGAGGGGGACCTTTGGGAGGTATTAGCTCAGGAGGGTGGAGCCTGCATAAATAGGGTTAGTGCCCTTATAAGATATGAGAGATTTGCTCCCTCTCCCTCTGCTGTTTGCCATGTGAGGAAGTGAAATGATAGACATCTGGCCACCAGCAAGGGGGCCCTTACCAGCACCTTGAACCTTGACCTTGGACTTCTCAACTGTGAGAAACAAATGTTTGTGGTTTAAACCACGCTATTTATGGTATATTTGTTAAAACAACCCCGAATGACCAAGGCAGTTGGGCAATTACTTTTATTCTCTATGGCCTCAGCAAGCCTCTGGTTAATTTTTTGGCCAATGTGTATTTTTGCTTATCAAGTGTCAGGTGAAAGAGTGAGAGTAGGTGGGTGAAATGTCCTCACAGTGGCAGATAACAATACAAAAGTCACATCTCCAGTTCATGTTAGTTCTGTGATGTTTTCTTTTTTGCAAAGCCTATCATATCATTTTCATTATGAAAGGATTGATTGCTTGCTTTTAGGAAAGTTGCTTTTAGCAACTATGGTTGTTAATGAACAAACCACTCTTCTACATGGACTTTATACAGAATAATATATTTTGCAGTATGAGGTAAAATGGCTCAAAGACTAGATTAGACTTGGTCAGATTATGAGAACATTTAATTTGTAATGACTTTTAAGAATACAAAGTAACTGGTAAGCAAGCAAGAGGAGTCGTTAATACTGGCAGATTTGGTGATTTTTGTTCAAGGAATAATGAAGGGTGGGATAAAAGTAGCTGTCCAACTGTTTGTTCCTGTTTCTATCCTGGGACCATGGGTCTTTTTTGTTGCTGCCTTTGTTCTTTGAGTGTAAAGTAACTCATTCCCCTTTACTTGCCTTTAGTGAAATGGGAAGTACTTGGATCAGTAATGTGACACCAACAAAAATAAGGTGTGTTTCACAGTTTGAAGGGCAAATATTTATAAAAGGCAGCCGCTTTATAGCACAGGGAGCTCAGCTTGGAGCTCTGTGATGACCTAGAGGGATGGAAGGGGGGAGTGGGAGGGAGGCTGAAGAGGAAGGGATCATATGTACATACGACTGGTTCATGTTGTTGTAGAGCAGACACTAACACAACATTATATTCCAATAAAAATAAGATAAAATAAATAAGCTACAGGGAAAAAAAGCAAGGTACTTTTGAAGCTAAGGAATTTCTCTTTCATCATGTGCAAAGAAATTTTAAAAAGCATATTTCACTGTCTTTTCCAGTAAAGGCATTTTGCAGTTTTTAGAGGACACATATGAATCAAATAGAGAGAGTCCTAGAAGTCAAGAAAGTTTGAGCTATTCCATTGTGATGGGAAATTTTATTCCTTCTATGTTTAACTGATGTACCTCTAGATATTTCTCCAGGCCAGAATACTGGAGTACATTGCCGAGTGCATTGCCATTCCCTTCCCCAGGGGATCTTCCCGGCTTTGGGATCAAACCTGAGTCTCCCTCATTGCAGGCAGATTCTTTACCGCCTGAGCCACCAGGGAAGCCTTATACCTTTCTTAAAACTAGCAAATTCAGCTTCTAGTTGTATTTTTTTATCCATCAACATGATGGGTTTATCAAAACTGAGAATCAAGAGGGAGGGAGGAGTGAATGGAAGGAAGGAAGAAGAGAGGGAGGGTGGGAGAGAATTCAGATGAGATAAGCATGAGTAGAAATAGAAGTAGAACTAGAAATCACTTTAAAATAGTGATAGATCTGGGGAAAAGATGAGTGAGTGAAAAGCTCTCAAGCTATATTCATCTTTGTTTCTGTTGAAACAGGAAAAGTAGAAAATCTTTTTTTGTAGAATTACTTTTTCTTGATACCATAATCATATTAACTTCGGTATTTTTGTGGGCATTTCCTGGTGATGATGGAATTATGGCAGGAATTGCTAAACTTGTCAACAGTGTCACCCTGGGAACCAGGCAAGACTTGGCTTCAGGCGAGGCTTTAGAGCACCCCCCATCACCCCTTTTCTACCAAACAGATGAGGAGTCCTTGGGGCCCAAGGTTCCTGCCTGCCTGGGATCCTTATTCTCATTTCTAGACTAAGTTCAGGGTATCTAGAACCATGGGATTTCCTGTTCAACAGGCCCAAATACTGGCTCCAAGACCTGCTGGAACCTCTTCCATTCAGTCTCTCCTTAGGACAGACTGTAGTTGCAAGTGTGCACACCCTTTGACTCTAGGGCCCACTGCTTATGAAGATGTGTCTGGAGCTTGATCATGCTGGGGTGTTCACACCAGCCTAGCAGACCCCTGTGGGTGGGGAAATGGGTAGAAGGAAGGGTAGAGATACAAGCCTCATGACTGGGGAGAAGGATTGTGCCCCCAAGGCCTCCTGCCAGATTTTGGCATGAAACTCTGAGGGACCTGAGAAATCTAAACTTGAACTTGGCCTTCTGGATTGTTATGAAAGTGTATTTATAAAGATATATGTATTTATCAAGAAGGATATAACATATTTAACAATTTGCCAGCTTGATTTGCAACTTTTTAATTTGTAGATAAGAAATGGTGGCCTCCATTTGTACACTTGCTCCAGGTCCCAAAGGACGCTGCTTAGTACTGTTGTCTATGTTTAGGACACAGCCTTTCTTCTATACTAAGCTGTGGAAAGAAAAAAGAAAGGGAGGGGATGTCCTCCCTGTCATCCTCCAGCAGCCATGCCGTGCATGCTAAGTCGCTGCAGTTGTGTCCAACTCGTTGCGACTCCATGGACCGTAGCCCACCAGGCTCCTCTGTCCATGGAATTCTCCAGGCAAGAATACTGGAGTGGGTTGTCATGCCCTCCTCCAGAGGATCTTTCCGATCCAGGGATCAAAGCTACAAGTCTTACATCTCCTGTATTGTCAGGCAGGTTCTTTACCACTAGTGCCCCCTGGGAAGCCCTTAGCCAGGGGCATTCACACATTGTTATTTGATCCCAACACTTTATCAGTTCTGGTTTTATAGTTGAAAAAATAGATTAAAAAAATGTTAATCTGCTTGTTATTACATAGATCCAACTTTCTCTCGACCCTTCTACATTCCAAAGTTGGATCTATGTAATAACAAGCAGATTAACAGGAGAAAAAGTATACAAGTGTATTCATTTTAAATATTATATACTTGGAGGGGGTGACTTCATAGGAAAAAAGAAGTAAATACCTCAAAAAAGGTTAGAATCAGAGAGCTTATAAACTATCTTGCTAGAGGAAGGGGAGGAGAAATGTAGATCACATACGGGAGAGTAAATAATTTAAGGAATGATGAACTTAGAAGAAATGCAGAGAGAGGTTGGTGATAAAGTCTGCCCAGCTGTGGTTATCACTTCTAGTTTTCTGTCCTGTGAGAGGAGTTAACATCCCCTTGTTGACAATTGAGCTCCTTTTGGAGGATCTGTCTCCCGACAGATAAGGGGGTGCCTAGAAAGCCTCTCCCTGCATTTGCTGCTTTTCAAGTTCTTTCAACTCAAATGACCAAGGTAGCAAATTTGGGGGTGGCATGTCTTGAACTGCTTCAGGTGGTAGAGTTTAGATTTGATCACAGTGCTTTAAATATATGCAAAAATCGAATGTATCTCATTCATTGTCTTACTAGATATGTTGTCTGTGTGGCTTATTAGTAATAAGAAGTCAAAGCGCTTTGAGGATTGTGATACATGCTGTGTGATGTGCTGACAACCCTCTGCTACTATGATAAAACTAGATCTGCTAAAATTTTCACTTTGGGATTCACATTCTTTCTCTGGCACTATTGTGACATTCCTCTGCTGGAGTATTGCTGCTATTTAATAAGTGCTATCTCTTGGTTTAATTATCAGGAAACAAAATTACAAAGGTAGGTTAAGCAAATCTGCCCTATTGTAATAGCTTAATCATCTCCTCTCCATTTCCCACTTCCTTGGGTATCTTGACATCATTTCCTTAATTTTATGCCTGTTATCATTTATTTGCATCTCATTAAAATTTAAATACATCTAAAAAATTGAAACCCCTATTTTATAGCAATGGGTGGTGGTGGCGTATGCATTTGCAGATGAAAAGAATGGAATTATATTCTGGAAACAAGCAGTTCTTTATCTGGGTAGGTGATATTTCCATAGAATTCTATGCAGTTAGTCTAAATTGTGAGTCTTAAGTGCAGCAGGAAATAGAATGTTATGATTAAAAGCCTTTGTCCCAGGTTGTTCCAAACAATTTTTTCTTTGATTAAAGAGTCAGAGAAGAAATGAGACTTAGTAATACCTGCACTGAGGCCCATGAGAGTAGATATGGTCTTGACAGTCTGACATCTAGCTCTTAAAGAAGAAAACCTAAAGGTCATGTCATCTAGCTGCTGCTTTAAGTACGCTGAGCCACTGTGCCCCGCACAGAAATTGTCTTTTCTGAATGCTTCTTAATGTTAGGTCTCCAATGTCATTGCAAAAGCTGTTGCAGATTTCTTCTTCAGTCTTTGTTGTGGAATAGTTGATGAAGACATTGTTTATCTCTTTCTGTGCCATCCAGGTTTATTGAAGGAAAACCTTTGGCTCCTCCTAAGAATTAGAATATGTTACCTTTCCTGATAAAAACAAGCAATTTATCATGTTTAGCCACCTGAAACTCAGAATCACTTTTGTACCTAATTCCTGGCCTTTGTATCAGCTGCATCTCCCTGCCCCTACTAAAATTTTCTTCCTCCAAATATCTGCAAAAATGGATTCTCATCACTGAGATCTTTGCTCACCATCTGGGAGAGTCATTCCTGACCATCCTACCTGTAGTAATAGAGGGGAGGACAGACTTTTCCTTTATTCTCTGAGGTTCTGTGGCTGGGGGCCACAAGAGACAGAATAAAAGGAGAAAATGCATGTACATTTTATTTGATGTTAATATTTTTACTTGGCACAGAGGGCTTCACAGAAAGAAGTGAGAATCCCAAAGCAGTTAGACCCAGGGGCTTATATATCATTTTAACAAAGAGTGATAAATTGTGGAAATGTGGCAAGACAAAGGAAAAGGGGGTTTGAGCTAGGGGTATTAAATTGTGAAGAAGTGAAAAGGAAACATATGAGGGAAACTAACGGAATATAAAGGTTATTTTAATCATGTTGGTTTGTACAGACTCATTGTGATGTCAACTCCCTATCTCTGGTGATAAGAATTCTCTCCTCTTCCTGATACAGGAAGGGCAGAGAGCCCTGCCTGAATCTGGTGCTTCCCAGCTCCCTTCAGCTCAAAGTAATGAACATGCCAGTGAGGCATATTTGGGGGGTGGTATTTACTGATCCCCTTCAGTGTCCTTCACACCAGCTCTCTGGAATTATGCTGCTTTATTCTATTGTTGCCTTTCCCTTTCCCTTGAATATAATTTTCCTTGGGGGTAGAGAGTTGGTCTCATTTTAACACTTAAGCAGTGCTTGGTATGTGGTAGATGCTCAGCTCAAAGACTACTTACTCAATGATTCAAAGCTATTCACTGACTCACTACAACTATAATTGATCCTTAGCATTGGTATATCAGCTTTTACAATTCTGGCATTCAATTTCCCCACTACTTAATTGGAGTCAGTTTTTGAGTTAACTCCTCTAATTTCCTTTTTTGCAAAAAGAGAGAATATAAATAAATAAATTCAATTAAACAAGAAAATAGAAAAAATTTCTCGGCCAGAGATTAAGAAATCTCAGTTTTATTGAATTTATCCAACAAGCTGATACCTAGTTCATACCAACCAGGTACTAACCAGATCCTGAGAATATAAAAATAAACCAAATTAAACCCAGACTATACAGTGAGACAGTCTGTGAACCAGTAACTGTAGCATTAAGTGCATGAAGTAAGGCTGCAGTTTGGGTTCCTGGGTTGCAGATCCTGAGATAGAAATTTAAATGCAGGAGGTTTATTAGGGAATGTCCTTATGACAACCTGGAGAAGAAAAAGGACAGGCAGAGGACTGACAGAGAAAGAGAGAAGTTTAGCTGTGGCTTGGTCTCAGTGGAAGCCTTAGCCTACTCTAGGGCCAGTTCTGAAGATGAGATGACCCTTTGGAGTTGTCTCAGTGATCTGGAGATCCTAGACCATTATATCACCCTTCAAGTTATTGGATGGGGACACCTTGGGGAGAGGGATGACCTGAGAGGGTACTCTCATCTGAGATGATTCCTAAAAAGGAGCTGTTGGCTGGTGGCACTCCCAGAATAGGGGTAATAAGTCCTTTTTTTCCTGAAGAGGAATTGGTCAGCTCATCACAGCACTGACCTCAAATTAGTGGTTATTATTATATTAGAGACATAAATAAATCAGTATAGGAATTATGATGAGAAATAGCTTAATTGGACCTTTAAAATATCAAAATAAGATGCTGAAATCTGAATCTTGAAATCCAGTTTGGAGTTTTTTGGGGGGAGATGGGAGGGAAGAAGGCATTCCAGAAAAAGGGATTAAATATGTCTTAGTACATGGAACAAGGTAATAAAACTGGTTTTCCTGTTTGGGCTTCATAGATGGAGAAGATGAGACTAATACCAACTAGCATCTGTGGAAGGCACACAGGAACATTAAGTTATTGTCAAATATTTATAGATAATAAAATGAAGGTTAACAGAAGTGTAGGCACCTGCCAAGTGTTACACAGCTAGTAAGTGGTGATGTCAGAGTTACACTGAGGTCTACTTGGCTCCAAGGTCCATATTTTTTCAGTCAATATGAACTCTATTGTTCTAACCTCAGTTTTTAGTAACACCTCTTTTGTGGTTTGTTTTTAAGGAATAGACTGATTTTGATACAATTTTGAACAATACTCAAAAACTCAAAGAGACTCTTAAATTCTACCAGCATATTCATCTTCAGTCTTAAATAATCAACAGTGACCAGTCAGTACTTTCCAGTTGCTGTATTTTATGCTTTTCAATAAAATGTTTTATGTGGACTGAAGTTGGAAAGCATGTAATTGCAATGAATAAGGGATACACTTGATAAATTCATTAGAACCTTCTAATCTAAAAATATAAACCAAATGATTTGAATTATCTAGTCTTTGAAAACTACCCCTCCTCACTAGCTATAGAGCACAAAGCAGGAGGAGAATGTTTGATGAAAACTGGGTCAGAATGTTAAACTATATCACTCCTCTGCTTAATATTCCTCTCATTGCTTTTTCATGTTCTCTAGCAGTGGTATCCAAAGAAAGGTATGGGCAGTCCCAGGGATTTTGAGACAATTCATTATAAAAGGAAAAATGAGTTTAGTGTTTAGTCTTATCTTTTGAAAATATCTATTTTTGTCTATTCTTTATAATTATGTAGTACATTAATAACAGTCCATGTATTGGAGGTATAGTTAATCCAAACAATTTAACTGACACATGAACAAAAAAGTTTGGGATGAAACTTTGACATGTGCTACAACAGGGATGAATCTTGAAGACATGATGCTAAGTGAAATAAGCCAGACACAAAAATACAAGTATTATATGATCCTGGGCTTCTCTGGTGGCCCAGTGGTAAAGAATCTGCCTGCCAATCCAGGAAATGAGGGTTCCATCCCTGGGTCCAGAAGATCTCCTGGAAGCGGAAATGGCAACCCACTCCAGTATTCTTGCCTGGAGAATTCCATGGACAGAGGAGCCTGGCTGGCTACAGTCCATGGGGTCACAAAAGAGCTGAACACGACTGAGCAACTAAATAAAAACAAAATTATATGATTCCACGTAAAAGAGGTACCTGAGATAGTCAGATACATACAGACAAAACGTGGCTGCCAGAGACTGGGTGAAAGGAGAGTAGCGAGTTAATGTTTCATGGGTTCAGAGTTTCGGTTTGGGAAGATGAAAAAGTTCTGGAAATGGATGGCAGTAATGGTTGCACAACAATGTGAATGTTTATTGAAGCTTAAAAATGATTAACATGGTAAATTCTATGTTATGTATATTTTACCATGATAAAAAAATTAATGAAGCTTGGAGACACCATGTTATAACAGTAAAATAGGTATAAGGCCACTCAACCATGACTATATCTTTCCATCTCTGGCCTGAGGGACAGTTTTACTTCAGATTGTCTTGCCTTTATCCTCGCTATTTCCTCAGCCTGGAGTGTTTTCCCTCATCTTGGTTGTTTTATAAACTCCTATTCACCTTTCCAAGTCTACCTTTCTGTTATTACGCCCCAAATATATTTGAGTGTCCCCTCCTGTATACATTTCTCATATTCATTATTCATCGGTCAGGGTTTCTTAAATTTGATCGAACTTCTCTAGGACAGGAGCACTGGTATCACCAAGCAGCGCCTAGGGAAGGCTGGCCTGTACTCAATAATCCTGTTTGTTAAGTAAGTGAGTGAGTAAACGAATGAATGAATGAACAGTAAATGCTTGGGTGTGGCCATGAAATCCAGAATGTGTGGTGAAATCCAACATGGTTACAGGAGGACCTTCCCATGGTGGGCTTCCTTGAAGCCAGATCTGAATCACTTCTGCACTGACTTGAGAGTCACAGCCCCTGGGTAGGGATATAACTCACATTAGGGAATAATTTTTAATTTTCATTATACTGCATATTTCCCTCCTTCATTGTTTGTTTTCTTGGTCACCATTCACAATTCTGTTCTCATCAGCAAGGGCATGCAAACATCACATGTACCTCATCCTGGGGAACCTATAGATTATCTCTTGAAATTAATCTTATACTTTTATAACCAAATTTAGATAAAGAAATTAAATTATTTTTGTTCTGGGCTAAGTGAAGATTCTGAGTGATTTCCTTTTCTTTTTTTTTTTTTTTTGGTTAACAAAATCTATACATCAAAAAATAGAAATAATGTATTGAAAATAAATACTCTCCTAGAGTTTGACTTGCTTGTTAATGTCATACCAATCAGACATTTAAGATGGGCATTCTGTTATAATGGTGCTACCATTTTTAAAATATTCAAAACAAAAAAAAATTTTTTAAATAATACAATTATAATCTCATAGGTGTATTTTCTTCTTTATTCTGAGCATTTCTGTGTAGAAGGAAAATGTTAAATTAAGATATGAAGTTAGATTTCTGTTAATTAATAAATTCTTGGAAAGCAAAGTCAATACTTCTCTGACAAAATTGAAGCTTCATTATATTGCATTTGCAAATGAAAATTTTTTATGCCTTTGACATTTCATACAGAGAGTATAATTAACATAAAACTGTAGTTAAATTTTTTTAAATGAATTATAAATCAAATAAGATTTTGGACTGGGATAAACCTACCAGAGAAGCTAAGGTCCTATATCTTTTTTTCCATACATTCTTATATATATGTACAAACTACCAACAACAAAAATAATCATACCAAACAAAACACTCAAACCACAATTTGATCTTATTTCCAAAATATTCTTCTCTATATTTATGTTTGTGTTCAAACCCTGATAACTTTTCCTATTCTCAGACTATATCATGTATAGGAAGAGCCTTTTCATATACTCACTGTGTATACTGTGTGAATATATACTATATAATTATATACACTAACTATACAGGCATACTACATTTTCTTGTGCTTCACTTTATTGTTCTTTATAGATATTCCATTTTTTTTCCAAATTGGAGTTTTGTAGAAACCTTGTGTCAAGCAAGTCTATTGGTACCATTTGTCCAACAGCATTTGCTCACTTTTTGTCTCTGTATGACATTTTGGTAATTCTCACAGTATTATTTTAGTTTTTCATTATTATTACATTTGTTATGGTAATCTCTTATCTTTGATGTTACTATTGTAATTGTTTAGAATGCTAGAAACTGCACTTATACAAGACGGCAAACTAAATCCATAAGTGTTGTGTGTGTTCTCACTGTCCCACAGACAGGATGTTCCCATCTCCCTCTTCTCAAGCCTCCCTAATCCTGAGACACAAGAGTGTAGAAAATTAGACCAGTTAATAACCCTACAATGGCCTCTAAATGTTCAAGTGAAGAGAAGAGTCACATGAAACTAGATATGATGCCATTTAGTGGGAAGGCATGTCAAAAACAAGCTAGACCTTTTGCACCAAGCAGTTAGCCAAGTTTTGAATGTAAGGGAAAGGTTTTGAAAGAAATTAAAAGTGGAATTCCAGTGAACACATAAACTATAAGCAAGTGAAACAGCCTTAATGCTGAGATGGAAAATGATTATAGTGGTCTGTATAGAAGATCAAACCAGCCACAACATTCCCTTAAGCCAAGGCCTAATCCAGAGCAAAGCTCTAACTCTTCAACACCACGAAGGCTGATGGAGGTGAGGAAGCTAAAGAAGAAAAGTTAGAAGCCAGCAGTGCTTGGTTAATGAGGTTTAAGGAGAGAAGTCATCTTCCTAATATGAAAGTGCAAGGTGAAGCTGCAAGTGCTAATATAGAAGCTGCTGAGCAAGCTATCAAGAAGATCTAGCTAAGATAACTACTGAAGGTGGCTACACTAAACAACAGATTTTCAAAGCAGATGAAATGGCCTTCTACTGGAAGAAGATACCAACTAGGACTTCCATAGCTAGAGAGCAGAAGTCAATGCCTGGCTTTAAAACTTCAAAAGACAGGTGGACTTTCTAATTAGGGGTTAATGTACCTGGTAGCTTTAAGTTGAAACCAGCGCTCACTTACCATTCTAAAAATGCTAGGATCTTGGGCTTCCCTTGGGGCTCCGTGGTAAGGAATCTACCTGTCAATACAGGAGACATGGATTCAATCCCTGATCGGGGAGGATCCCACATGCCTTGGGCAACTAAGACTATGTTCCAAAATGATTGAGCCTGTACTATAGAGTCCAGGAGCCTCAACTACTGAGCTCACATGCCACAACTACAGAATGTGCCCTAAAGCCTGTGCTCCCCAGAAAGAGAAGCCACTGCAATGAAAAGCCTGCACACTGCAACTAGAGAGTATCCCTTGCTCACCACAACTAGAGAAAAGCCAATGCAGCAATTAAAACTCAACACAACCAAATAAATAAAAATAATTTTTTAAAATCCTAGGATCTTTAAAAATGATTCCCAATCTTCTCTTCCTATGCTCTGTAAATGGAACAACAAAACCTGGATGACAGCACCTCCATTTATAACATGATTTATTGAATATTTTAAGCTCATTGTTAAGAATTATTGCTCAGAAAAAACATTTCTTTCAAAATATGATTGGTCATTGACAGTTCACCTGGTCACCCAAGAGCTCTGATGGAGATATACAATGAGATTAATGGTTGTTTTCATGCCTCCTAACATAATGTTCATTCTGCAGCACATGGATCAAGGTATATTTCAACTTTCAAGTCTTATTATTTAAGAAATACATTTCATAAGGCTATAGTTGCCATCAGTAGCAATTTCTCTGATGGATCTGGGCAAAGTAAATGGAAAACCTTCTGGAAAGGATTTACCATTCTAGATGCCAGTAAGAATATGTGTGATTCATGGAAAGCTGTCAAATATCAACACTAACAAGAGTTTGGAAGGAATTAATTCCATTCTTCATGGATGACTTTGAGGGACTTAAGATTTTAGAAAAGGAAGGAAGTGCAGATGTGGTAGAAAGAGTAAGAGAGCTAGAATTAGAAGTGGAGGCTGAAAATGTGACTAAATTGCTTCAATCTCATGATGAAGCTTCAACAGATGAGGAGATGTGGTTTCTTGAGATGGAATCTACTTTTGGTGAAGACGCTGTGAAGATTGTTGAAATTACAGTAAAGGATTTAGAACATTACATATACTTAGTTGCAAAAGCAGTGGCATGGTTTCAGAGATTAACTCCAATATTGAAAGAAATTCTACTGTGGGTAAAATGCTATCAAACAGTTTTGCATGCTACAGGGAAATTCTTTCATGAAAGGAAGAGTCAATTGATGAGGTAGCCTTCATCACTGTCTTATTTTAAAGACTTGCCAGGCTCAGTAGCAGTTTCCTTAAGAGCAGGTATTGACTGCTCCTTGGGGAGCAAGAAGGAGACCCAAGCTACAAGGCTATGCTTGCACATACACCACCCAAAATTCTTTGTTTAGAGTCAGTAATATTTTAAGATTGGAGGGAGACTCACAGGAATTAAATCACTGACTGAGGGCCAGAGAAAAAGTAAACAGGAAGCCTAGACTTGGCCCCAAGTCTTCAAATAAGAGTATATAGGCCACTGTATCATGCTGATTCTCAGGCTTCTGGAGCAGTAAGATGGTGGAGTAGAAAGACTTGAACTCACCTCCTCTCAAAAGAACACCAAAATTACAACTCACTGCTGAACAACTATCAATAAAAAAGACTTGAACCTTCCAAAAAATCTATTCTACAGACAAAGACAAAGAAGAAGCCACAATGAGATGGTAAGAGAGACGCTTTCACAATATACTTCAAATCCCATACATGCTGGGTGGGTGACCCACAAACTGGAAAATTATATAACATAGCTTTTTCCACAATAGTTCTGAGCCCCACGTCAGATTCCCCAGCCTGGGGGTCTGGCATTGGAAGGAGGAGTCCCCAAAGCATTTGGCTTTGAAGGTCAGCAGGGCTTGAGTGCAGGAGCCCCACAGGACTGAGGGAGGCAGAAACTCCACTCTGCAAGTCAAGTCTTCACACGTTCTGGGACCCAGGGCAGAGCAGTAACTCCATAGGAGCCTGGACCAGACCTACCTGGGGTCTTGGAGCGTCTCCTGGGAAGGCGGGAGCTGGCTTTGGCTCACTGTGAGGGCAAGGACTGGTGGCGGACACCCTGAGAATAAACATTGACATGAGTGCTCCTGGTGGTTGCCGTTTTGGCCCGGAGACCTGGCCCCACACAATAGCCTGCAGGTTCCAGTACTGGGTCACCTCAGGACAAACAACCAACGGGGTGGGAACACAGCCCCACCCATCAGGTTGCCTAAAGTCATCCTGAGCTAACAGCTGCATATAAACACACCCTTTGACAAGGTCCTGCCTACCAGAGCCACAAGACCCGGCTCCATCCACCAGTGGGCAGGTACCAGTTCCTCCCATCAGAATCCTGCACAAGCCCGTGGACCAGCCTCCGGGGGACAGACCCCAGAACCAAGAAGAATTACAGTCCTGCATCCTGAGTAATGGAGACGACAAACACAGAAAGTCAGACAAAATGAGACAGCAGAGAAATATGGAATAAAATAAAATCACAGAACAACTAAGTGAAGCAAGAGAGGCAATCTGCCTGAAAAATAATTCAGAATAGTGACAGTAAAAATGATCCAAGATCTTGGAAAAAGTATAGAAACACTGACCAAGAGAATGCAAGAAATGTTTAATAAAGAGTTAGAATCTTTAAAGAATAAATAAACAGAGATGAACAATATAATAACTGAAATGAAAAATATGCTAGAAGGAATCAGCAGAATAAATGAGGCAGAAGAATGAATAAGTGAACTGAAGGACAGATTGGTGGAAGTCACTGCTGTGGAATAGAATGGAAAAAGAATGAGAAGAAATTAAGACAGAGACCTCAGGAACAACATTAAATGCATCAACATTTACATTATAGGGATCCCAGAAGGAGAAGGGAGAGGGAAAAGGGCCTGAGAAAATATTTGAAGAGGTAATAGCTGAAAACTTCCCTAACATGGGGAAGGAAATACTCACTCAATCCAGGACGCACAGAGAGTCCCAGACAGGATAAACCCAAGGAGGACCACACCAAGAAAACAAGCTGGCAAAAATTAAAGACTTAAAAGCAACAAGGAAAAAGCAACAAATAACATACAAAGGATTTCCCATAAGATTATCAGCTGATTTTTTCAGCAGAAACTGCAGGTCAGAAGGGAGTGGCATGATATATTTTAAGTGATGAAAGGGGAAAACTTACAACCAAGAATACCAACAAGGGTCTTGTTCACATTTGATGAAGAAATCAAAAGCTCAGTTCAGTTCAGTTCAGTTCAGTTCAGTTCAGTCACTCAGTTGTGTCCGACTTTTTGCGACCCCATGAATCACAGCACACCAGGCCTCCCTGTCCATCATCAGCTCCCAGAGTTTACTCAAACCCAAGTCCATCGAGTCGGTGATCCCATCCAACCGTCTAATCCTCTGTCGTCCTCTTCTCCTCCTGCCCCAAGTATTTCCCAGCATCAGGGTCTTTTCCAATGAGTCAGCTCTTCACATGAGGTGGCCAAAGGACTGGAGTTTCAGTTTCAGCATCAGTCCTTCCAATGAACACCCAGGACTGATCTCCATAGTTCAAAAGCATCAATTTTTTGGTGCTCAGCTTTCTTCACAGTCCAACTCTCACATCCATACATGACCACTGGAAAAATCATAGCTTTGACCAGACGGACCTTTGTTGACAAAGTAATGTCTCTACTTTTTAATATGCTGTCTATGTTGGTCATAACTTTCCTTCCAAGGAGTAAGCGTCTTTTAATTTCATGGCTGCAATCACCATCTGCAGTGATTTTGGAGCCCAAAAAATTAAAGTCTGTCACTGTTTCCACTGTCTCCCCATCTATTTGCCATGAAGTGTTGGGACCAGATGCCATGATCTTAGTTTTCTGAATGTTAAGCTTTAAGCCAACTTTTTCACTCTCCTCTTTCACTTTCATCCAGAGGCTTTTTAGTTCCTCTTCACTTTCTGCCATAAGGGTGGTGTCATCTGCATATGTGAGGTTATTGATATTTCTCCCGGCAATCTTGATTCCAGCTTGTGCTTCTTCCAGCCCAGCGTTTCTCATGACGTACTCTGCATATAAGTTAAATAATCAGGGTGACAATATATTGCCTTGACATAATCCTTTCCCAGTTTGGAACCAGTCTGTTGTTCCATGTCCAGTTCTAACTGTTGCTTCCTGACCTGCATACAGGTTTCTCAAGAGGCAGGTCAGGTCTGGTATTCCCATCTCTTTAAGAATTTTCCACAGTTTATTGTGATCCACACAGTCAAAGGCTTTGGCATTGTCAATAAAGCAGAAATAGATGTTCTTCTGGAGCTCTCTTGCTTTTTCAATGATCCAGTGGATGTTGGCAGACAAGCAAAACCTAAAAGAATTTAGCAGCACCAAAAACCAGCTTTAGCAAATACTGTAGCAAACACTAAAGAAATTTCTCTGGATAGAAAAGAATTGGCCACAATAGAAATGAGAAAATTACAAATGGGAAAGCTCACCAGTAAAGGCAAACATACAGTAAAGGCAGGAAATCATCCACTCACAAATATATCAAAACCAGCAACTGTGAGAAGAGTACAAATGCAGAATATGGGAAATGCATTTTAAATTAAGAAACCAGCAAATTAAAACAATCTTATGTATATATACATATATAGACTGCTATATCAAAATTATGATATCCACAAGCCAAAAATCTACAATAGACACACATATACAAAAGAAAAACAACCCAAACACAACACTAAAGATAATCATCAGATAACAGGAGAAGACAGCAAAAGAGGAAGGGAAGAAAAAAAGATCTAGATAATTGAATCCAAAATAATTAACAAAATGGAAAAAGCAATATATATATTGAAAATTATCTTAAGCATAAAAGGATTAACTGCTCCAACCAATACATAGACTGGCAGAATGGATACAGAAATAAGACCTGTATATATGCTGTCTATAAGAGACCTACTTCAGACACAGGGACACATACAGACTGACAGTGAGGGGATGGAGAAAAGCATTCCATGCAAATGGAAATCAAAAAAATGCTGGAGTAGCAATACTTACACAAAATAGACTTTAAAATAAAGGCTGTTATAAGAGACAAAGAAGGGCACTAAATAATGATCAAGAGATCGACCTTCTTCAAGAAGAACATATAATAATTCTAAATATTTATGCACCCAACATAGGAGCATCTCAGTATATAAGGCAAATGCTAACAGTCATAAAAGGAGAAATCGACAGTAACACCAAAATAGTGAGAGACTTTAACACCCCACTTACATCAATGAATGGATCATTCAGACAGAAAATTAACAAGAAAATACAAACCTTAAATGAAACATTAGGCCAAATAGTCTTAATTAATATTTATAGAGCATTCCATCTAAAAGCAGCAGAATACACATTCTTCTTAAGTGTACACAGAATATTCTCCAGGATAGATCACATGCTGGTCTATAAAACAACCCTCACTAAATCTAAGAAAACGAAATCATATCCAGCAACTTTTCCATCCAATATACCATGAGATTAGAAATCAACTACAAGAAAAAAACAAAATTGTAAAAAACAAAAACACGTGGAGCCTAAACAATACACTACTAAACAATCAATGGATCACTGAAGATGACACAAACAGATGGAAAGTTATACCATGTTCTTGGTTTAGAAGAATCAATCTTGTCAAAATAACTATACTGCCCAAGGCAATCTACAGATTCAGGGCAATCCCTAGCAAATTACCAGTGGCATTTTACACAGAACTAGAACAAAAAAATTTTTATATTTGTATGGAAAAACAAAAGACCCTGAATAGCCAAAGCAATTCTAAGGAATAAAAATGGAACTGGAGGAATCAGGCTCTCTGACTTCAGACTATTTCATAAACCTTCAGTCATCAGAAGAGTTTAGTACTGACACAAAACAGAAATATGATGGACAAGATAGGAAGCAAATCCTAGATAGAAGTAAACACATGCACCTATGGTCAATTAATCTACAACAGAGAAGGGAAGAATATACAATGAAGAAAAGACAGTCTCTTCAGTAAGAAGTGCTGGAAAAACTGGACAGCTACATGTAAAAGAATGAAATTTAAATATTCTCTAACATCATTCACAGAAATAAACTCAAAATGAATTAGAAACTTAAATGTAAGATCAGATACTATAAAACTCTTGGCAGAAGTCATAGGCAGAACACTCTGACATATTCAGCAGCAAAAACTTTTGGATCCACCTTCTAACATAATGAAAATAAAAACAAAGATAAACAAATAGGACCTAATTATACTAAGAGCTTTTTCACTGCAAAGGAAATCATAAACAATATGAAAAGACAATCCATCGAATGGGAGAAAATGTTTGCAAATGAAGCAACTGACAAGAGTTTAATCTTGAAAATACACCAAGAGCTCATGTAGCTCAATAGTAAAAAACAACCACAACAAACACAAACAAAAAACTCAATTAAAAAAATCATCAAAAGATCTAAATAGACATTTCTTCAAAGAAGACAAATAGATGACCAAAAAGTATATGAAAAGATGTTCAACATCACTCATTATTGGAGAAATGCAGATCAAAACTACAATGAGGTATCATCTCACACCAGTCAGAATGGCCATCATCAAAAAGTTTACAAACAATAAATGCTGGAGAGGGTGTGGAGAAAAGGGAACCCTCCCACACTGTTGATGGAAATGTAAATTGTGCAGCCAGTATGGAGAACAGTATGGAGATTCTTTTAAAAACTAAATATATAGCTACCATATGTTCCAGCAATTCAACTCCTGGTCATATATCTGGACAAACTAATCCAAAAAGATACCTCTATCCCTGTTAGTAGCAGCACTATTTATAATAGCCAAGACACGGAAGCACCTAAATGTCCACTGATAGATGTGCAGATAAAGAAAATGTCTTGTTTACATATATAGTGGAATATTACTCAGACATAAAAAGGATGAAATGTCACTTGCAGCAACATTGATGGACTTTGAGATTATTATGCTAAGTGAAGTAAACCAGACAGAGAAAGACAAATATCATATGCTATCATGAATATGTGGAATATAAACAATTATTTGAGAACTTATTTATGAAGCAGAAATAGACTCACAGACTTAGAAAACAAACATGATTACTGAAAGGGGAAGGTCGGGGCAAGGGATAAATTGGGAGTTTGGGATCAGCATATATATATAACTATATTTAACATAGATAAACAAAGACCTATTGTATACCACAGCATGCTTCATACTTTGTAATAACCAATAAGGGGAAGAGAATCTGAAAAAAAATAGGTTTATATTTATATAGTTTATATATATATATAAATATATATAAATTTCTAAATTATATATATAAATTTATAATTATGTATATTTATATAAATATATTTATATATTTACAGAATTTTTTCAGATTCTTTTCCCTTATTGGTTATTACAAAGTATGAAGTATACGATGGTACAGAGTAGGTCTTTGTCTCTGTTAAATATAGTTATGCATATATGTGACAGACTATTTTCTTGGGCTCCAAAATCACTGCAGATGGTGACTTCAGCCATGACATTAAAAGACACTTGCTTCTTGAAAGAAAAGTTATGACCAACTGAGACTGCATATTAAAAAGCAGAGACATTGCTTTGCTGACAAAAGTCTGTCTAGTCAAAGCTACGGTTTATCCAGTAGTTATGTATGGATGTGAGAGTTGGACCATAAAGAAAGCTGAGCGCTGAAGAAATGATGCTTTTGAACTGTGGTGTTGGAGAAGACTCTTAGGAGTCCCTTGAACTGCAAGGAGATCGAACCAGTCCATCCTAAAGGAGATCAGTCCTGGGTGTTCATTGGAAGGACTGATGCTGAAGCTGAAGCTCCAATACTTTGGTCACCTGATGTGAAGAGTTGACTCATTGGACAAGACCCTGATGCTGGGAAAGATTGAAGGCAGGAGGAGAAGGGGACGACAGAGGATGAGATGGTTGGATGGCATCACCAACTCAATGAACATGGGTTTGAGCAGGCTCTGGGAGTTGGTGATGGACAAGGAGGCCTGGCATGCTGCCATCCATGGGTTGCAAAGAGTTAGACACGACTGAGCCACTGAACTGAACTGATATATGTATAACTTAATCGGTTTGCTGCATACCTGAAGCTAACACAACATTGTAAATGAACTATACTTCAATAAAAAGTAAATTAAAAAAAAAAAAGGAATTGTCAGTTACCCCATGCGTGTGTGCTCAGTAATTCAGTCAACCCCAAGAACTGTAAGCCTGTCAGGCTCCTCTGTCCATGGGATTCTCCAATCAAGAATACTGGAGTGGGTTGTCATTTCCCCCTCCAGATCTTTCTGATCCAGAGATGGAAGCTGCATTTCCTGCATCTCCTGCATTGGCAGGATGATTCATTTCCACTGAACTACCTGGGAAGCCCATCAGTTGCTCCAACCTTCATCAATCACCACCTTGATGAGTCAGCAGCTACCAACATCAAGACAAAACCATCCACAGCAAAAGGACTATGATCTACTGAAAATTCAGATGATGATCAGCTTTTTTTGCATAAAGTATTTTAAAATTATGGTATGTACATTGTTTTTTAGACAGAATGCTATTCCACACATTAAAAGATATAGCATAGTGTAGACATAACTTTTATATGCACTGGGAAATGAAGAAATTCATGACTTGCTCTATTGCAGTGGACTATAAATGAACCTGCAATACTTCTGAGCTATGCCTATACACATATGCAGTGTTACATGGATCGCTGTTTTGTATACATTGTTTGGAACCTGTGGCCTGCAATAATTAAACTGAATTAAAAGAATCTGTTTCAATTGGTTGTAAAGAAAGGCAACTTTCTCACTTGTATAAAACATATATAAGTTGGAGGATGATATATTCTACATCTAAACCAGCATAAAGTTTTTGTCAATAAAAAAGAGGAGAAAAGCAATGACACTCGGCTAATTTGTCCACCTTAAATTTGTCTTTATCCCTAATTCATGCATGATTAGCACACATATATATTTTTTTAAAGACAAGAATGGGATTAATCCCCACTCCCAGACCTTATTTCCTTCTTTCCTGGATTCTGCTCTAAAGTCCTCTTATTAGTGAGGTTTTCTTTGACTTCTATGCAGAGGTAACTACTACCCACCACTTGGTTTATTTTCTTTCATAATGCCTCATCATTCCTGGTATGCTATATATTTCTTTAGGTTGGTTTGTTTCTCTTCTATCACTAAAATGTTTCATAAGAGCAGATTTTTTTCTCAGTTTTATCATTGTTGTATTGTCAGCATCTACAAACGGATTTCTCAAGGTGTGCACTATTTGGGCTAGACAGTTCTAGGTTGTGGGATATCATCCTGTGGAATATCAGCAGTATCCCTCACCTCTACCTTCTAGATGCCAACAGCACCCTCATCCCCCAGTTGTGACAACCATAAATCACTCCAGACATTGTCAAACATCCCAGGCAGGTTGGGCGAGGAGGCAAAATTTGGGATTGAAAATCGCTGATCTAAAACAATGCTTGGTACAATGAGCACTCAATAAATATTTGTTGCATGAAAAAAAAAAAAAAACACAAATGGATAAAATCAGTATTTCTCGAGTCAAAAGTTTGCTTTCTCAACAGTTGAACAATTACAACAGAAAAATTAAATGCAAAGAGAACTTTCTCAAATAGAAAAGTTCTGTTCCTATTCAGGGCTTCGAATTTGTCCTCTTTTATTCATCTTTTCCTGCTGAATACCTTAAGTGAAAACAGTTCCCATTTGTTCAGTTTCTAATTGTTTTTGCTCCCCATGCTGATCACTATGAAAAGCGAAAGTGATCACCAAAGGACTCTGTAAATTCGAACCAATGCCACTTAAGCATTTTTCAAGCCAGGTAAGCTTTGTTGAATTCCCTTTTGAAATCCACTTCTCAACTTTCTGCAGCAATTAGCAGTCAGAGGAAATAAATCACATGCCCTTTGAATAAGGATAAAATATTTCCCTGCCCCAGTGTTTGAGCTTTCAAATTCAGAGCAGTGGAGGGTCTGCTCCACCATATTTTCACTTAATACTTCACTGGCTTCTCTCCAAAACCTGCCTGACATGCAATTATTTGCAACCTATTTCACAGAAGGCCTGCTCCATTCATCTTTCTGTGAATCAGCTTTCCGCTGAAATTGATAAAAAGATTTTACTGTGTGAAGCTTAAGTCTGTAGGGTTCAATGCAATGCTAAGCCAAGGGGTTTGGATTTTTTTTTTTTAAGCCAAGGGTTGTTTTGAGGTTTATGGGGGAAGATATGACATGCAGCATGGAGGGGGGCAAAATTAATTATATTGGTGGTTTGATAATGATCTACTTGCAACAAAACCCTAGGTAGAATTATGGGTGAGTGTTTACACTATATGGGTAGAAAGGAGACTATGGGTGAGCGTGATGGTCAGAAGATCTGAACTCAATTTCTGACCCTGTTATTTAAGGTAAAAGACTTACTCTAGAAATTAGATTCCTTCTCTATATAATGTGATGGAACTTGATAGACTCTATCACCTTAAGTCCCTTACTGATTCTTTCTCCACTATTCCATATTTTTTTTAATGACACCAGTATACCATTAACAGCCATAAATCTGAGAGTCAGCTTTGACTGCTCTTCTCCTTTACATCTACACTGATTGCTCACCAGTTTGTGTTAATTTCATCTCCCAAATTTCTCTTGATCTGTTCAGTTCTCTCTATCCTCTTGACAACTAGACAAAGCTTCATTTCCTCCTACTCTCCCCTAGCTTCCCTAATGGCTCAGCTGCTAAAGAATATGCCTGCTATGCAGGAGACCCTGGTTCAATTCCTGGGCTGGGAAGATCCCCTGGAGGACAGGACTGAGCAACTAAGCAGACACATATCTAGGTTCATGGCCACTTGCCTGTCACCTTACCTTCATTTTTGTTTTCTGCCTTCTTCCCCAAAATCTGCTTCTACTGAGGTTGAAGTGGTATTGTGAAGACAATTTGATGTCACTCACATGTTTAAAATTTCCTCCTTCTTTGCCTGTCATTCTTAAAAATTCCATATTCCACAAGACTTCCCTGGTGGCACAGTGGACAGGAGTCTGCCTGCCAACCAGGGGAAACGGTTTTTTCCTGTTTGGGGAGGAGTCCACATGCTGTGGACAAACTAAGCCCATGAGCTGCAACTGCTGAAGCCCATGCCCCGAGAGCCTGTACTCCACAACAAAAGAAGCCACTGCAGTGAGCAGCCTGCCCACCGTGACTCCTACTCACTGCAACTAGAGAGCGGGCAAGCATCAACAAAGGCCCATGTGTGCGCGTGTAGTGGCTCCATCCTGTCCAACTCTGCGACCCCATGGACATAGCACACCAGGTTCCTGGGTCCATGGGATTCTCCAGGCAAGAATACTGGAGTCGGTTGCCATTTCCTCCTCCAGGGGATCTTCCCAACCCAGGGTTTGAACCTGGGGCTCCTGTATCAGAGGCGGATTCTTTACTGTCAGAGCCACTTAGCACAACCAAAAATAAAATAAATACATAAAAATTTTTTAAAAATTTATATTCCCTAATAAGGGCTTCAGGATCTGTCTTCTGATCATTTCTCTAGACTCATCTCCTTAGCACATTCTTTAATATTTGTACTTTCATCATACTAGCTTTTTGCAAACCTTTTTTTGTCGCCAAGCATTTGGACATGCTGCTGCTTCTGCTCAGGATCCCTGACCTTATCTGCTCAGCAGTACTACTCTCAGATTTCACTCGTGCGTCTCTTTTTCACACTTGATCTTAGCCAAAAGGCTGAGAAGTGATGGTGCATCTCTTTTTCAACAGGCCTGACCATTAGGCTATGTTCTGCTTAGCTTATGGGTCATAGTTTACTGTAATTATACTTGTACGGCAGTTTTTAAATATTGACTGATATTTTAAATTGCAAAGTGGTTTGCTTGCAGAATCTCTCTCAATAATTTTCTCCTCTTTTACAGTTGTTTCATTCAACTCCTAGTAGAGCAGCAGTGTTTTGGCAACTTAAATTTTTCAAATCATTTCAAAACATGAAAGCAGTTTTCATGGAAACACACATATTCTTTTAACACTCGTTAAATTTGAATTAATGCAATTATAAGAAGTACAACTGACATAATCGGGTTTGCTGTTGAACACAACTAATTATTGGAAAAGGTGCAATTTGATCGTTAAGTGGATAAGCGAACAGGCATCAGTGGCTGCGTCTTAGGGAAGGAATGGAAGGTATTGATTTATCCTGCTACTTTAATAACCTACCTTTACTTCTAGATTATACATTTCTTGACAGAAAGGACTGTTATTTTATTCACTACTAGATAACCAACATAAAGCATAGTCCCAGCTCAAACCCATTATGTAATTTAAGAAATCAATATTAAACTAGATACAAGATTTCTTTAAAAATATAGAATTCATAAGATTGCTAAATTATCTTCAAATTCTGATATTTTTATTTAATTTTAAACATATGTGTTGTTGTGATTAAATTATGGATTAGGTCAGGTTCTTACCTTATGTTATCCTTGTATTCTCCACAGTCAAATGACTCTGCAAATTGCATAACTAAGAGTTGAGTGGTGTATGTATACTTGCCTAGTCTGGTCTTGGGGGCCTGAAATGGGTGTGAGGGCAGATGTTGGTAAGCGAGACTTTAAGGAAAACTTTAAGCTTTGTGTATGAAAATATTAGCCCCAAACTTCCTTAAGTGATAAGTGAGGTTTCCACATCATAATGGAAATAAAAATCCATGATCATTTATTGGTAGTCACTGATAAATAATATCAGCTAGGGTTCTTAATCCAAATAAATAAAGACCTAGAATATTAAAAAGCTGTGTATGTCAGCAGGACATATTTTAGTCATCTTGCTTTTCAATTTCCTCGAGAAGCACATTTCCAGTGAATTTCTGAGAAACTTATTTGCACTGGTGATTTAGCTCTAGGACAAATGAGAAAGAATCAGATTTTTTTAAATTCAAGGGTTTATACTATGCCAAACAAGAAAGAAGGACTGTTATCCCTACCTCATTTGAATTCAGCCTGAATAGGAAGAGGGCACATTAGGCCTGGTATTGCACAGACTTTGCAGAAGACCTTGTTGTTTTGTGATTTTTTTCCTAGAGCAGGTCCAGAGTCAAGAAGGATAGTTTTCCTGATGGTTGCTCCATGTCCCCTCCCACACTTGGAACATTTCCGAGGGGGGAAGAAAGGAGAAAAAGCAGGTGCAGCCATTCTGAACCAGATATAGAAATATGACAGGTAAATCATGGAAATGAAAATAATGGCCAACATTCTTTGAGAGGTTTCTGTGTGTTGGACACTGAGTTAAGCAATTGACCTGCTTTATCTGGGTTCTCACAGCCTCCTAGCCGTGGGCAGTGGTTAAAATGCAGCTTTAGAAACCAGGCTGACTGGCTTGCCAGTCTGAATCTACTTACTATGATGTGATCTTGGGCCTTGACCTTAGCTGTGTTTCACTTTTGTGTGTGTGCTCAGCCGTGTCTGACTCTTGGCAAACCTATGGACTGTAGCCCACCAGGCTCCTGTGTCCACTGAATTTTCCAGGCAAGAATACTGGAGTGGGTTGTAACTTCCTCCTCCACGGGATCCTCTCCTGACCCAGGGATCAAACCCACGTATCCTGCATTGGCAGGCAGATACTTTACCACTGAGCCACCTGGGAAGTACTTCACATGGAAATAAAAGGAAGGGAATTAAAATGTTTCCATTGTATTATCTTTAGAAAGATTGGATGGATGCACTTTGCACTAACTTTCCTGCACTATCTGGGCATGTGAAAGAAATAGGCATTTTTATTGTGCTTTTTAGGAAACATTAACTATGAAGGCATTCACTTTGAGTCTTAGCCTAACATAGGTGGTCTAAAACCTTCATGATTTACTAATAAACCTTTATTAATTACTAATAAATAAGATGAGACATTGTGTAGAATAGTTGAAATAGAAAACAACTTCCATAGTAAACACCAGGTTTTCCCCCTTTTCCTCCTCTTTTCTGTTTACTAATGTGAGACCCCATCCACTGGAAAAATGTCTGGTTAATAGAGACTCAATAAATATTCATGGAACTTAAAAAAACCCATTGTGTAGTATTTTTGTAAGGATCAAAGAGCTAATTCAGGACAGGCCCAGTATTTAGCACAAAGTGAGTAACCATCGCTTGGAATCCATGGGAAACTGGTTCCAGGACCCACACAGATACCAAACTCCACAGATGTGCAATTCCCTCACATAAAATGGCATAATATTTACACATCCTCCAGTATATGTTAAATCATCTTTAGATTACTCATAATACCTAACACAATGTTAATGGCATGTAAATAGTGGCTGGGCACTCAGCAAGTTCAAGTTTTGCTTTTTGAAACTTTCTGGAATTAAAAAAAAAAATTTCGATCCTTGGTTGGTTGAATCCATGGGTTCAGAACCCGCAGGTACAGAGGACTGACTGTACTCAGAAATGTTAGGTTTTATTATCATTGCTGGGGGCTTCCCCGGTGGCTTCCTGGTAAAGAATCTGCCGACAATGCAGGAGCTGCAGGAGACATAGGTTGGATCCCTGTGTTGGGAAGATCCTCTAGAGTAGGAAATGGCCACCCACTCCAGTATTCTTGCCTGGAGAATCCCATGGACAGAGGAGCCTAGCGGGCTGCAGTCCATGGGGTTGCAAAGAGTCGGACTCAACTGAGTGACTCAGCACGCATGTCAATTATCACTGCTATCACGACTGTTCTTACTCTTCCTCTACAGGGGAAGCAATTTAGTGAGTCCAAATGACTTGGCCAAGGTCACACAGCTGGTGGGTGGCAGTCAGAATTGAACTGTGTGTCTGCCTGTCCAGCACGATTTTACTGCATTCAGAACAGCATACCCTGATCACAGCATAAGCAGACTGGTTAAGGAGAGCCTGGGCTTCAGAGTTAAGCATGTTTGGTTTGAATCCCATCACTTCTGCATATTCTGTGAGTCACTGCATTCACTTTTCTCATTTGCAAAATTAGTGTGATATTCCATTTGCAGCGTTGTGAGGAAGATTATAGATAGGTGTATATTTTTCATTGGTATATAACAGGTACTTGATAACTGTTGCTCTTATAGGTGATCACAATATAATTAGTATAATTGCAGTCACAGTGTACAATGCTTTAATATCAAAAATATTTTTTAAGAATATATACTGATGCTGGGAAAGACTGAGGGCAAGAGGAGAAGGGAGCAACAGGATGAGACAGTTGGATGGCATCATCAACTCAATGGACATGAATTTGAACAAACTCAGGGAGATATAGTGAAGAATAGTGAAACCTGACGTGCTGCAGTCCATGGAGTCACAAAGAGTCAGACACAACTGAGCGACTGAACAACTTCTATTATATGAACAAAATATGCTCTATACTTATAATAGAATATTATTCAACCTTAAAAAGAAAGAAAATTCTTTTTTTAACTGAAGTATATTTGGTTTACAATGTTATGCCAGTCTCTGAAGTATATCAAAGTGACTCAATTATACACATACATGTTCTTTTTTAATATTCTTTTCCATTACAGTTTTTCATAGTATATTTTCCTGTGCTATACATTAGGACCTTGTTTACTCATTCTAAATGTAATAGTTTGTATCTACCAACTCCAAACTACCAGTCCATCCATCTCCTCCACTCCTTCTTGGCAACTACAAGTCTGTTTTCTATGAGTCTATTTCTGTTTTGTAGAAACGTTCATTTGTGACATATTTTAGATAACACATATAAGTGATATCATATGGTATTTGTCTTTCTCTTTCTAACATACTTCACTTAGTATGATAATTTCTAGCTGCATTCATGTTGCTGCAAATGGCATTATTTCATTTTTTATGGCTTAGTGCTCCATTATATATATGAACCACATTTTCCGTATCCATTCATCTGTCAGGGGACATTTAGCTTGTTTCTGTGTTTTGGCTATTGTGAGCAGTGCTGCTATGAACATAGGGGTGTGTGTATCTTTTTGATTTACAGTTCTGTCCAGGTATAATCACAGGAGTGGGATTGCTGGATCAAATGGAAATTCTAGTTTTAGTTTTCTGAGGCACATCCATACTGTTTTCCATAGTGGCTGTGCCAGTTTACATTTCCACCAACAGCGCACGAAGAGTTTCCTTTTCTCCACACCTTCTTCAGCATCTGTTATTTGTAGACTTTTTAATGATGATCATTGTGACTGGTGTGAGGTGATAGTCATTGTAGCTTTGATTTGCATTTCTCTAATAATTAGCAAAGTTGAGCAATTTTTCCATATGCCTACTGGCCATCTGTATGTCTTCTTTGGAGAAATGTCTATTAAGGTCTTCTGCCCATTTTCTGATATGGTTTTTTTTTTTTTTTTGAGTTGTATGAGCTGATCATATATTTTGGAGCTGATGTATACTAAGCCCTTTCTGTCTCATTTTTTGCAAATGTTTTCTCCCATTCTGTAGGTTATCGTTCAAATTTTCTTAATGGTTTTCCTTTGCTATGCTAAAGCTTATAGGTTTGATTAGCTCTCATTTATCTTTTGGGTTTTTTTTTCTGTTACCTTGGGAGACTACCCTAAGAAAACATTGGTATGATTTGTCAGAGAATGTTTTGCCTTTGTTCTCTTTTGGAGTTTTAGATTGTCTTGTCTTATATTTAAGTCTTTAGGCCATCTTGAGTTTATTTTAGGGCATGGTGTGAGGGTATGTTACTTCATTGATTTTCATGCAACTGTTGAACTTTCCCAGCACTACTTGCTGAAGAGAGTGACTTTTTCCCATTTGATATTCTTGCCTAAAGGAAGGAAATTCTGACATCTACTTTAACATAGATGAACTTGAAGACATTATGCTAAGTGAAATAAACCATTCATTAAAAAAGTTCTGTGAGTCTGCTTAAATGAGGGACCTACAATAGCCAAATTCATAGGACAAAAAGTAGAATGGTGGTTGCCATAGGTTGGGGTAAGAGGAAATGGGGAGTTATTGTTTAACGGATGTTGGTTTCCGCTTGAGAAGATGACAAAATTCTGGAGAAGGATGGTTGTGATGGTTATACAACAATCTGAATGCTCTTAATGTTGCTGAGCTACATGCTTGAAAAAAATTGTTAACATGGTGAATTTTATGTTATCTATATTTACTACCATGATGGGGGAAAAGGAATATATTTTTGTATAAGAAGAAAATATTATTATTGAAATAAGAAATGAGTCTTAATATTATCCCCTGCTTCTTCAATAATATTTTTGATGTTTTATATTGAGTTTCACTGAGAAGTCACTTTAGTCTTTATATTTTATAAGAGGGAGAAAGTATGTGTGACTATTTTTATCCACAACATATGTTTCTATTTGAATTGGCAGGTGAGTGTTAATGTGGGTATCATTCTAATGATACTGTCAGAGGAGAAATAATATTGTTGTGACACCAAGAAAACATTATGTACATTACCTTGAAATAACATTTTTGCCAGGAAATTTGATGCAGCACACATATGGAACATGATAGAAAGAAGCCAAGCTAAAGTGCATTAGTTATGTGTGTTGTACATGATGTACAGTCCAAGTTCCCATGAGATATAAGGATATAGTAACTCTGAAGGTCATTCCATCACCAGTATAATATTTGGAACAGTTATGTTGTTTATACTTCAGGTTCTCATTTTTATAAGCTTTCCTTTCTATGTGATTTTTTAAACTCCTATAGAGCTTTTCTTTCTTTCTTTTTTTTTTTTTTTTGAAGAGGAGACGTTCCCTTTTGTTTAAATTGTCTTGTACTCCAAATCCAAACCATTTTGTACTTTGAAACATGACTTGCTTCTGACACTGAAACTCTTTTTCTTTCTTTCTGAAGTTACTATAATAAACATTAAATTTTGAGAAAAAAATTAATATACTCATAAGGTCTTTTATGTGTCTGTTCTATTTGCATCTGTTTCAGTTTCATTACCCTCATACTTATTGAGGTTCTCTTTTACCTCTTGCATTAGTCCTGCCTTGATAAAGTATCAGCTCTATTTGCTCACCTTAGGTTGCCTTTCTTGACTTATATCAGACCCTTTTGGGCAGCAGAAGGAGCTGTAGGCCTCTGGTCTTTGCTCTAAACTCCTCCAAGGCCTTGTTTTCTCTCTAGACAAAATAGTGAGTATTTTTGCCCATCTCTTCTCTCTCCAGAGGACTCCTAGCCTCACAGTACTGATACTGCTAAACTTTCTAGCAGTATCCTATTACTTGTTGAACATTTTTGCTGGGAGTTTGGAGAGAGTGAGTCTCTACAAGAAGTCTCTCTTGTTTCATCTCCTGCTCCACTGAGATGTTTGGGTACTCTTACTAAAGTAATGTTTTCAGAGAGATTACAAGGGTGACTATTTGCCAAATTCTCCTGTACTTGAAAGTAGTGACCTTTTAATATAAATAATATATAACATATTATATATGTATATATATAATATATAACATATTATATATGTATATATATATAATATATAACATATATAAATATATATATAAGGGGGCAAAAATCAAAATCTTTTCTCCTCAGAGTTCTTTATACCTGATTCCAGTGAATTCTAGCATCCAGTGTTACGCATATGAAATTTAATTCAAGTCCTACTCTCACTTGAATTTTTTCTCTCAGGAATCTTATAAGAGTTTCTCTTTATACTTGGAATTTTAACATTTCTCTCTGTTTAGGTGTGCTCCTTTTTACAATGTGTAAAACATAAAAGGCAATTACATATTTCAGAACTAGAAAGATAAGACAGTTTTATCAGTTTCATTGGTTACTGTTCTAACATAACATTAACATTCCATCTGATTTATCCTTCCCCGTTTCTTTCTATCCTATTCCTTTTTGCACTTCATTCTCCCCTTTGGGACCATCTGCCCTCTGAGTGGGTCTCTCTGGTGGCTCAGCCTCTGTGCATGCTTGCTAAGTCACTTTATCAAGTCCAACTCTTTGCAACCCCATGGACTATAGCCCGCCAGGCTCCTCCATCCATGGGATTCTCCAGGCAATATTGGAGTGGGTGTCCATGCCCTCCTCCAGGGCATCTTCCTGACCCAGATCCAACCCGCATCTCTTATGTCTTCTCCTGCATTGACAGGCAAGCTCTGTAACACTAGCGCCACTTGGGAAGCCCCCAGCCTTCTGGGCAAGGTACATCTTTTAGAATTACTTTTACTGAGGCTCTTGTGGTGGTAAACTAAGATGTTATTTTTCTAAAATGTGCTTATTTTACTGTCACTTTTGAGAAGGTTTTGCTAGGCCGGTCGACAGTTATTTCAATTATTTTTCTCTCAGCTCTCTAAAGGCTTTACTGTGTCACGGCTTGTGGCAATGCTGATGTAAAGGCGGCCACGAGTCTAATTGTTATCCCTTTGTTGGTAATGTGGCTTTACATAGCATTTTTATTATTTTAATAGTCGGCCTCGAAATTTTGACATGTATTCTTAATTGAAAAATATCTAAATTACGTCAATGCCTTTACATTTTCTGCAACACTACAAAGATGTTTAAAAGTTTAAAATACTTATAAAATTGCCCTCTCCTCCGGTGTCTCCTACCCCCTCTCAGCCACCTATCCATTTCAGTCATGCATGTATCTAGGGTACACAGTTTTTAGCAGAGGAACCAACCAGTGGAAAGTTTTAAGGTGAGAGTGTGCATGCCCTGTTCAAGGACCAGGAAGGAGTCAGATAAATGCATTATTCTTTGTCCCCTTTCAAGTCTTTGCTTAATTTGAAAACTTCCCTGCCGTCTCATTTAAAATTTCATACCTTTTGAGTACTTCCCTTATGACTGTATTTTCCTCCATACCACTTACTACCTTTTGTATACTAAATAACTTACATTCTTCTTCCTCCACTAAAATTTATCTCCATGAGAGAAGGGATTTTTAAAACATATTTTAAAAATTACTGTATCCTCAACTGCTGGAACACTTTCAGGCTTAGAATAGGACCTTAATCATTTGATAAACATTCATTGAATCCAGGCCCCAAACCCACACGAGAGCCAATTACTATTCTGGAATTATTAGGGAACATTCCTTCCTGCCCCCGCTTTTTTTCTATCATTGCTCAGAGCCATGGAAAAGACCATTTTTACTGCCATCTCTCCCACTGGAGCATTATTTGTCTTGAACTGGTTCACCTCTTCTTGGGTGTGTTTCCTTTCTGTTCCAGGCTTTATGTTCTTTGTCTAATCAGGCTCCCCCCCACTGCCCAGAGACCTAGCCCAGATGCCATCTCTACCACGTCCTGTCTCCTCACTGTGAACACAGAGTTTCCACCTTCCCAGGACACTAGTGTCCGTAGATGTCTCCAAGGTAATTGGTTGTTGCAGGCTCCAAACTTAATTCCCTGGTCTGACCTTACAGTTTACTCCGGACCTCAGAGGACTTCTTAACCATTTTTGAAGGCTTGTTCATTCATTTAAAGAGTTTTAAGTGTTTTATCTGTTGTCTTGTAAACTCTCCGAGTCTCTACCAGCAGGTTGGGATTCATTTTTCACGATCTGTGGAATATACCTGAAGTGGCGTGCCGTTCCTCTGTAGCTGTTCATTTCTTCTCTTTGCTTTGTCATTGCCGTAACCTTCAAAGCCACTGCCACAGCGGTAACTGCCGCTGGGGCCATTGTGTGGTTCTTCTGGGAAACCATTAAAGTGAACTCAAGACAATAATTCATCAGATCACAGGGAACTATCTGGTTTACTGCTGATGTCTCTCGAATAGAAAATTTCTGCCCAATTCTGTACCTGTCGTCTAAGGGTGGTTTTTATGGCCTACACTGGAAACCAAGACATTGAACAAAGATGAAAAACTGTGTTGACAGAAAACATCTAACTGACAATCTCATGTCTATTTCATTATCAAAACTCAAGCTACTGTGGTGCAGGCAATCTTGGACAGGTAGCTCAGGAAGATTCAGTGATGAACATGGAAAATTGGAAGGAATCTTACAACATGTAGTTCAATGTTCTTGAAAGGGCAGTCTAAACAGAGATGGATCTCTCAAGGGTCAGCTTATTTAGGGATTCTGGTTTCCTATCACCTCTGTAAGAAATCACCACAAATTTAGCAGTTTAAACTAACGCAAATGTATTGTCTCAGCTTCTGTAGGTTAGAAGTCCAGGGTTTCTGCTTACTAGTTTCACAGCTGAAAGCAAAGTGTCAATAGAACCATGCTCCTTTCTGGAGGTTTGAGAGGGAAGGCCATTCCTCGCTCTTCAGGCTGTTGGTACCTATTTCCTGGCAGCCTGTTCTCAGCTTCCAAAGGCCACTCACGTTCCTTGGCCCTTAGGCCCTCTTCCTCTCTTCAAAAATCAGCAATGGTGAGTTAAGTCCCTCACAGTCTTCACCTATCCTCTGTTCTCTTCTTCTTTGAATGGTGAATGTGATTAGATTGGGTCCACCAAGATAATCCAGGATAACTTCCCCATCTCAAAGTCTGTAACCTTAGTCACATCAGCAAAGCCTCCTTTGCCAGTGAGGTAACATACTCACAAGTTCCGAGGACTAGAATGTGGACATCCTTGAAAGACCATTTTCTGCCTATTACAGTGAGCAAGAATCCAGATTATAGAGACCAGGAGAAAGTATATCAATAATTAAAAGGTAAGTCAGGACCACTAATGTCCAGAGATACTTTCCAAAGCCCAGAAGTCTCTCCATTCAGAAGTGCAGGAGAATATTAGCAGAGAACCATGAGTCAGACTCAGGGATGAGGCCCAAGAAGGTGGGATCTGGCATTAATAGATTTTCCCTAGCCTGATGGCCGCTGGCAGTCTCTCAGACACCATTAACATTTATCCAGACTGGTATGCTTTCCCTCTCTGGAACGGCAGAGTACTCTTCTTGGAAGAAGCAGCCCTGAGGCACCATTCTCAGCTCCTGCTAAAACTATTTCCTGGGCTTTCCTTTAGGAATGGCAGTGGTTGGCATTTTCAATCAATTTTGGGACTTTCAGGCTATTTAAATTATAGGCCACCAGAAGAATATCTTTTTTTAACTGTTTTCTTCCATCTGTTCTTATAGATTGGCTAGTTGTGGTCTGAGTTCATATCTAATTTGTTAAGCTTTTGTTGAAAGTGACAAGGAAGAATCAAGACATGCTAACATTTTGATTTTCTACCAATTCTCTAATTATATGTCTTGGTATGCAGAAATATAGATTTACCAAATACTTTGCCACTGGATTTTAATGATAACCAACTCTCCAGACTACAAATGTCCTCCTGACAAGCCTTCCTCCCCTGCTAGGCCAGTTTCACACTGTAGGTTGCATTATTTGCAGCACTCAAATTTCTAGATACCAAAATATCTATCTCATAGGAATAATCTTTCCTAAAAAGGACAGAAAAAAAATGTGACCTAACACATGGAAATTTAAGTGTCTCGTACAAGAAGTCTAGGAGTAAAGAGATACTTCACATCGTTCCACATACTGCTATCCATGGTGTATAGATTTAATCTTTGTGACTAGTACTTCATGTTCCATCATGGCTGCCATCCCTCCAGGATTCACATTCCCCTTCCAGGCAATAAAAAGAAGGTAAGAATCATAATGGGAAGAGGATGGAATAAGCAGAATCCCAGCCAAATTTGCTTTTCAAAAACTCCTGAAACCCCTCTCAGAGATTTCTGTTTAACATCTTATTTGCCATAAATGAGACATAGTTTGAAAAAGAATCTAAGAATCGAAAATCTAAAATCTAATATTTTTATCTATTCAGGGTTCAATTTATTTTTAAAAAATGGGAGAATAAAATATTGCTCAGGCAAATAAATGGCAGTGTCTGACAATCATACTGTTATTGTAAAGAATAAAGATATATATATGCACATGTATATATGTGTGTATACATATATATACACATATAATATGCTTACCAAAAAATATCTATTATAACTTCTGATGTACATTTACATGTACATGAAAATATTTTGAGGTTACACACTAATTTAGAATACAGCTAAAAATACAGGGAAAACTATATTATAGCTAATAAACAGGAATTGCCTCTAATAATAATAGCAAACATTTACCGAGTATCTACTATTCTTAAAGACACTGTTGTATTTAACAAACATTAACTCATTTCATCTTCACAATCACTTAACTTACAGAGGAGGAGACTGGTGCACAGAGAGTTAAATAACTTGTTCAAGGTCACAGATCTAATGTTAGAGGTGGAATTTGAACCCAGGAAGTCTGGCACAAAGCCTAGGCACTTAACCTCAAAAATATCATTTTATAGCTTGCAAAAACTAATTACCTCTCCTTCAAATCACCCCCATAACAGCAGCAGCAATGGCAACAGCAATAGCAAAGCAGAAAGCACACACAAGCAAAAGCAAATCACGGGCTATCAGTGAAGACTGTCATCAGCCTCCTCAGCCTCGCCCCGCACAAGCCTCCTCTGGGGGCTTTGTCATCCCTCAAAAAGATGAGAGTTCTTCCCACGCACACAGCTAGCCCAGGAAAGCTACCCAGGATCCAAACATCAGCTCTAGCCTCAATTTTCTCCATGAGCCATGCCCCTATTTCTCCTTCTCTCCCATCTGATCATAGCTGTCCACCCACTTCAAGTCATACACTTTTCTTGACAAGTTGATAACTATAAAATAATGAGATCATTATTTGCCCTAGGTGGTGGAAAAGGTCAAGAGTAGAGAAAAAGGAAGTCTATTATTCCCCTGTCTGGAAATAACTAACATTTATGTGGTTTTAAAGACCCTATGGAACTTCCATATACCGTTGCTCATTTAATTCAGCCTTCATGATAATACGGTGATGGTTTTCGTTCCTAGTTTACAGATGAAGAAACTGAGGCCCTGTAAGGTTAACTCTTCTTTTTATCTACCAAGTTCTCTCTGTGAAGAGTGGCAAAGTTGATCTTAAGTCTGATTATCCTTTCCCCAAACTGCTGCAAAATCCTTTTACATAAACTTCCTTGGCCAAGAATTTCCACATATGCTACTCATGAAATTTGTGGCTAGAATAGTGAAAATTCATCATCACTGCTGGAAAAATAAAACTTGAGGGTGAAAGAAAGAGGTTGGACTTGAGGATCTGTTACATGTTACTGTTTTCATACAGGGTAGCAATATTCTGGTTAAACAAAATAAATGGGGTTTTTTTGTTGTTTTTTGGGTTGGGTTTTTTTTTTTTTTTTTCTTTTTTTGCTGTTGGCCATTTTTAAAGTCTACTGAACTTTCTACAATATTGCTTCTATTGTTTTATGTTTTGATCTTGTATCATGAAACATGCAGGATCCCAACTCCCTGAGCAGGGATTGAACCCATACCCTCTGTTCTGGAAGGCAAAAAGTCCTAACTACTGGACTGCCACTTAAGTTTCAAGACTATCTAAATGTTCTTTTAGCTTCCATTTCCCTTTAGTTTTGGCACAGTCTTTTAGTTTATGCTAGCTCCTGGAAAATAGTCATTTTGGAAGTTTTATTTTTCCTTCTTTCCTAAATATTCAGCTCCTCTGTGGCTTTATCTAGAAATAAAAGATTATTATAACTGACTGCTGACTTGGTAATCTATGTTGGTTGTATTCATGTGTTACAAATAGTTTTATATAAAAACACAGTATATGTAAAAACACTGTATAACTAAAAGATAAAGGTTTTAAACGTCAAGAAGGACCTTATAACAACAAAGATTGTGCTCACAGTGTATCATGAAGAGTTTGTTGGTTTAAGAAATGCAGACGTTTTTCTTAAAAAACTGGCTAGGAAAATGATGTAAGTCTTTGTTCCCACAATAAACTTGAGTCAAAAGAGCAAACAAAGATAGCTCACAAGATCATGCCACTCTGAATTCTCCAAGAAGGATTTTATACCTGAATGGAGAAGTTTCTGAAGTTAAATATCTTGACTAACACTATTTCCACCACTGTGACCTCCTAACTTGGTTCTGAACAAGACACTGTGCAGGATTAGAACATATAATTTTTAATTAATAAATCTAGGATTGTACATTTAAAGTGCAGCAACTGGAGAAATTGGTAAAGTAAATTAAATTGATGTATGTAGTAATTGAGTTCCAGAATCGAGAACTTAAAAGAACCTGAGAATGTATTTTTGGAATATTTCTTGGCCAAAAATCAGAAAAGACTCCCTTCTCCTTGCTAGTCCCCCAAAACTGACAGATTATTTGAACCCTCGTTATTCCACTTTGCCCTTTGACTCTCAATCTCCCAGCTTTTAAAAGGAGCCATCAAAAGGAGATTCACAAAAGTCACAAGGTCAGATTATAAATACAACCTGCTCACTGCATATCTCCTCACCTCCTGACCTGCCCTCCTCTTTTATATCCAAAATAGTTCACAATACTGACATCTCACTATAACTTTTCCTTCGAATCTGGGGTGCTGAAAGACAAGCTTTTTATACCTTCCAATAAGAGTACTATAAATTATCAAGCATCCCAAAATTCTCAAAATTTGGTTCAAGACATGAAAGCTCCTTCCATGATTCTCTCCTTCAATAGCTGATGTAGATTATTTCTCTAGCACTGAATAGCCCAAGCTTTGTAAAACCGGTGCTCTTAGATGGTATTTGTCAATTCCTTCTTTCCTGATGAAGGAAGAATAGTTTCCAGGCAAATGACCCAGAAACATATTCACCTTCAAGTGAGGATTGTCCAAAGACCAAACTAGTACACCTTTCAAACCAATGATGGAATTACCTTCACAGCATCATTCCAGCCTCTGCCTGGACTCCTGAAATTACTGAGCAAGAGAGAGAGGAGTGCACAATTCTTCTTGGGTCTCTTCACATTTTGGGGGCAGTCTCTTTACATTGAATCATTAGCTCTGCTATAATATTTCTTCGGTTGTCTTGGCTCTTTCTGGAGTCAGCCAAGAGAAGATCCTGTGACTCTACAGGCCATAGCCCACTAGGCTCCTCTGTCCATGGGATTCTCCAGGCAAAGAACACTGGAGTGGGTTGCCATGACCTCCCCCAGGGAATCTTCCCCACCCAGGGATCAAACCTGCATCGCTTTAAGTTTCCTGCATTGGGAGGCAGGTTCTTTACCACTAATGCCACCTGAGAAGCCCTAAAGATGTCTTACTTATCAGTTACTAGAATCATATTTGTTTTAAAGGAAATAAAACTACTTCTGCAACTACAGAGACTATGATGAAAATTAAGTTTGTAATGACTTCAATTCTGAAATGGAATTCATTTACAGACACACATACAGGCTGCCCCACTATCTATCACTGCTGTGATTTCATCTGTGACCTAGTTTGTGGCTTCCAAAATTTTACATCCCTGTGGGAAACTCATCCTTGAAGATACTTAACTTGCTCACATTATACCTTCTATAAAACCCTGGCTACATGTGAGGTTTCCCACTTATTTCAACATCTCCTGAGCACTGTGATTTTTTTATCAAATATTTCCATTTGGCAGTTCAAAAATTTTGCAATAGCAAGATATGCATAGTATTGAAGATGAGCCATAAGAAATCTTGGTTGAAATTTATTTAACCTACCACTGCCTCACTCCTCGTGGGTTCTGATTGTGAACTGAAAGACAAATCTCAATCACATGTAATTGTTTTCTACATTATGGAGATTTGCATACCACCTACTGAGAATGAGGGGCAGTTATTTTTAATAGATACAAAATTAGAAAGTGTTCCACTCACAAATTAAAAAATCTTCCCTTGATTTAAAAGCAAATGTGTCCAGAAGTTCCGTACTATGATTTCATACATTTTTACCTCTAGCTGAAGATCAGGTTTATAACCTAATACAATAGCAATGAGATATTTTAAAGACAAGACATGTCAAGTATTTTTTTAACTGACTTGTTAGAAATATTCATTCTCAAACCCCACTCCTGCTTACAGTTTCACAGCATTCCAGCCTGAAGGAGAACGTCCACACATCACTTCCCAAGAACACAGGTGAAGATACCTAAGCCTTCTTCCTTGCTAATAATTCTGCAGTGATGGATGTTTGTAACAAAGGAGAAGAAATCCTAACAGAATGTCTCAGGTATATTAATACGCATTTTCATTTAACAGAAAAGATGACACCACAGGCTGGGTGTTCCACGGCTGAGACCCTAACTCAGGAGGATGAGCATCAGATTCGGAGAATGATGGCAAAGCGTGCAAAAATCATCAAGGAGCTGATACAGACGGAAAAGGACTATCTCAATGACCTAGAGCTGTACGTTCAAGAAGTGGTTCAGCCCTTGAGAAATAAACAGGTAAATGCAACTTTGAGGGTCCCTCCAGCCCCATCCTAAATAGGATCACCAGAACTGGGAAATCACAGAACCCAGGTGTATCCGAGGATCCTTATTCTTTACCACGGTGATGGCAGGAGCAATGGGCCCTTCCCCTGAGGCCCTGGGTTCAAGACAGCAGAAGTCATCACCAGACTCAGACTTCTGTCAGCGCAGGGGCATCTAGCATCAGGGAATCTGTATTCTAAGAAACAGGGAAATGGAAATTCACAGTTTTTGCCACTTTGAAATTTCCATGTGCTCTTTCTTGAAATCCCATGGAACTGCCAACAAACTGAGTGGTTGAGTTTTTAAACAGTTTAAGAACAAAGCACTTAATTGGATCTAAAGATGGTCAAGTTTTCAGAAGAGAAAACTATGTGGGTTTTTCCTCCCTTACGTTGAGAGCTCAATTGAACTATGCCTATTAGCTAAGTAAAATGAAGCACAGAAATGAACCTGGATATAAGGTAACAATTATCTCTTAGGTAGAACTGGCCTAAGACAAAACTAGAGGTGTTTATAAGTTAATGTTTCTCCTCCTCTTTAATCAAGGTCTTTTCAGGGAATTAGAATAAAGGTACAAGAATTTTTTTTACATATATGTAAAATCACTAGGGTGGTAAGTGGTCCTCACATGCAATTCAAACAATATATAAAAGCATAAACCAGAATGTAAAAATGATCAGGAATTCCAGGGTTCAATGATAATCACTATTTACATGGTTGGAAACGTCCTTTCAGACATCAGTTTGGACACTTGCATATCAAAACACACACATATATTTTATAGATAAACATAATCAGAACCACACATGCTATTTTGTAACATACTTGTTTCATTCAGCAGTCTGTTGGATGTATTTTCATGACTACTAACACTTCTCAATGTTTTTCTACCATTACTGATGCCGAGACTCACATGTTTTGGGTATTGTCACCTTATCTGCCTGGAATAAATTCTTAGGAGTGGAACTGCTAGGTCAAAGGATATGCATACTTAGAATTTTGATAAAAATTGCCAACTTAAAGCCAAAAAGTTGACAGTGTTCTGATTTTCATTGCCACACACATTGCTCGAGCTGGTATGCTGCTGCGTCATCTTTACAGGTGAGCATTTTTGGTTTATAAACAACAGTGAAGGCCAGGTCCCTTTGACAGGTACCAGGTTTCTTCTGACAAGTTTGTATTCATCAGCTGCTTCTTTTTAACCCTTATCCATATCCATACCTTTTGCCTTTTTGAAAAAAGTTATGGCTTGTCTTTTTCTTATTGTTTTATAAAACCTCCTTTTATCTACATGTTGCAGCTGATTTTCTCAGTTTGTCTTTTGCCGTCTAACATTGACTAAAGTTAAAAAGTCAAAACTTTCTTTAAGGCTTATTCATTTGTTTTGGCCGGATATATCCAACTTTGTGGATTCTGGGTTTGGCATCTTAACATGTACCCCACGATTGTAAAAACATGGTAAGTCAGTTGTTCTAACATCAATTAATAACTCTTCCCCAGTAGTTTACGTGGCTTAACAAAAAACTCTTCTCAGAAATAACAGATAAAGTATCTGGTCTAAAAATCAGGGAAAACCAGTGTAGATCAAGGTGAACTTTGATGTAAAATGTTGGTTTTTTTGTTTTGTTTTGTTTTGTTTTTTTTGGATTTAGGCCAATGTATAAAGCAAGGAGGCAAAATAGGCAAAACATTTTCCCTTCATCAGGAGTCATCTTTCATTTTCCTCCTTCATGACTTTTTATTAGGTACTTGCTATTTGTCAGGTCCTGTTCCAAACACTTCATTAGTATTCTGATTTAATCCTCTTGCTGTTCCCGTGCAATCTGGAAATTTCTTAGTAATTCTGTAAGAGTAAGAATAACATTTACGGTCATGATAAAAAGCTGCTCTCTATTCATTGCTAAATATATTAAAGTATTTTTGGTGTATTTTTCACTTAATTTAAGCTAGCAGCATTGAGGCAACCACTATTCTGGCAGATATTCATGGTTGTTAATACAGTGTTTATTTACATAATTATTCAAATATTGATTTTTAAATGCATGTGGCCTCAGACTCTATCAAATATCTACCCTCCCTTATGGTCCAGTCCTTACTCCTAGTCTTCAGAAAATTGTATATACCTAGCACACTGCCTCCATAATTTCTCTCACTCTTTACCTAATTTTGCCATCCATTTTCAGTAATTTCAACATTCAGGCAAATGATCCACACAGCCTCTCACTCAGTTCTTTGACTTGTTCATTATGTTCAATGAGCTTTTCTCAACGTTCCCATCTCAGCCACTCTCTTCCGGGGCACATCCTACAACCATCACCACCAGTAACTTCATGCCCTCTGGATCAGAATCCAAGCTTACCTTTCTCTAACCCCCATGTCCTCTCTTTCAGCTCACTCCCCTGGTCCTGTCTTCAGCAATTTCTAGAGCAATTTCTCCAGCAGTGCTGCCAGGACCTCTCAGCTACTGAGCTCACCACTGCCTTTTCACGTGTTCATCAAGCCCACACCTCGTTTAGTTTCCATGGCACCTTCATTGTAAAATCACTCCTTGCAGATGAATTCAATTCCCTTTTCTTGCTCTCTTTCATTTACTTGCCTGAAAAAAAGCTGCCTTTAATGAAGTTCAATTGTCTTTGTACTTTCTACCTTTACCGTATACAGCTGAACCAATCTCGTTTAAAATTCATAACCATTTTCTTCATGTGGGGCCCCCGTAATGTCTCTGAAAGGACTCTTTCGTATCTTCTTGCTCCTCACACCTCAAACACTCTCTTTTTCCTTCTAACTCTCAGTTAGCATCCTCTTCCATCATTTCATGGAGAAAATAGTCACAATAAGAAGGTGCACACACTCTTCAACAAGTCTAAACCTACCTGCATCTCCACTCATATAACCTAGCTGGTGGATCCTGCTTCTAATTAAGGAGAACCTCTCCACTACACAGGATTTTATCCTCTCAATATTACTCCTGAATTTTGGTCCTCCCAGTGTCCTTTTTCTATCCTATATAATTGATTTTACTCTGCCTATTGGATGGGTTTTTCTCATCATCATCGGCCATCTTAAAAAACACAAGCAAAAACTCTCTCTTGATCCTAAAAGCATTATCTATAATCTCTGTCTTTACTTCTTTCTCTTTTTTAAGTTGACTCTGAAGTATTCAATATGTATAAAAGCATATGTGACTGAAACAAGTCTTAAAATACAATTTAGCAAAGCTCTGTCCCTTGATGAGTTAATGACCAATACGAAAAAAAAAAAAGACTACATATACAAGAAAATGCCTTCCTTTGAATTAATCATCTTTTTTTTTTAATCAAATGGAATAAGACATTTGTTTAGACTGTTTTCAATTTTAAACCATCAGCGACACTGGTGAATTAAACTGGTGCCACCAGAATACATGCCATTGCTGAGCTATACACCTGGGTATGCTCTTAAATTTTTGCTTGCATTTTTATTTCTGTTGTCTTATTTTGCTTCCTGTGTAACTCTTAGGAGCAATGCTAAGACTTGGTGCTTCAGACCACGTAAAATGAAATGTTTCTGTTATGTAACATGTTTATTTAATTGGCATGTTTAACTTTGGCTCTTAATATTTTGAATTACCATTCTCATAATTCTGACTAATATTTCCTTTGTCATTCTATTTATAGCTTGTTGATTTTTCACATCCAGCACTTCCCAATGTCTAGTTGTCTTTCAGTGCTCTCTGCCTTCCTCTTTGTGGAATTTAGCTTCAGTCCAGTAGTCTATGTCCTCTCCACTAATGCTATAATAGCAATCGTTGGGGGTTTCTCAGAAACATGGAGGTTTCTCATGTCAGATGCACCTTTTCCCCACTTCATTATGCTTTTGGCTTTGGTTAAGTAAAATACATGTTCAGGAATTCAGAGGATTCTCACAAGCATCTCTATGCATGCTGAGGTAGTTAATTTACACCACCAACCCATTAACTTTACCACCTTGTCCTTGTACATTCACCCCTATCTATCCTGTTTCAATACCATGGACTTTGCACATAGGCCACCTATCACTAGTTAGTGTCAAAACTTAGACATTAATACATAGTTTTCATGTTACTATGGAAATGATCAAACCATGCTTAGCTAAACCAGAGGCAGCATAAATAAATATTTCACATGTACAGGTTAGGCTGGAGGGGACTTTGGGAAGTCATGTGATGGATGCCTTCTCTCTTGCTGAGAAGACTCTTCACCGCATTGTACTCCCTCCATGTCAGCTATGCAGCTGATTCATGTCTTTTCAGCCCCAAAAGAAGCAAGCCAGTTTATAAGAGTGAAAATTGGAAGAAGGAAGTTGAAAACTGGGAAAAGCCCTCTGCTTATCTGAGTGAACTTGCTTGAGTGAATCAGGGTATAGACGACTGTCTGGAATAATCTAACAATGGAACAGAGTTTTCTGTGTAAGGAAAGGACCAACAAGTGATTGAAAAGAATAGTCAGAGGAATTTAAATACATGTTTTTACTTTTTTTTTTATTTGTGAAATTCACATAATACAAAAATACCAAAGATCTCAAGGACACAATAACATCTTACAGTTATTCAGTTTCATTTTCTAGAGGCAAACATCATTAGCAGTTTCTTTTTACCCTTCCAAAGATATTCTATTTATGTGTATATATTTGAATATACATTTTGTCTGTTTTCATTTATGTAACAAGAAAGTTATGTGTGTTTATTTTGGATTTGTTCATATCTGTTCTAATTGTGTGAACTTACACTTGACTTTTTGTATTTTATGAAAAGAGGACAAATCATTTTGTCATGACAAGAGCTCAGTTGCAATTTCCTGTTAAAATTGGGATGCTCTTTATGGCAGCAACTTTGTAAATAATTTTCATTTGAAAAAATATATAGAAGACAATAGACACGTATAGCTTTACCACTTAGAAATAAGCGCTATAAATATTTTAGTTTATTGTCTAGACATATATGAACATACCCAAATATTTCATGATACTGTAATCATACCATATATATATGCCCTTATGGAAACTTTTCCCCCTGAAAAGTTTATTTACATGTTTTATTTTAAACCACAAATAACAAGTACTAATTCAAATGGAGAAATACTTTATTTTCTTTATTGAAGGACCATACATTTGAGAACAATATCAAGCTCTCTCTGGATGGAGAGCCCTCAAGAGGAAAATGGTGCCTACCAGTGTATTCATGCAAGTCTAGGTGTTGTGATGGCAACTGTACTGTGTGACATATGTGGCCTATGACGCACGGTACTGACATCCTACCAAAACCCTCTCCTTCAGGGTCCAAAGTGGGTATGGGGAGGCCTGGAATAGGAGCACACAAAAGACAAGGAATTGAGACAAATCCTTAACCTGCCCTTTGTTTTCAAAGTGCAAGAGAGGGAAGGGACCACGAGGCCCAGGGAATTCAGCTTCCTGCTCCTCTTCTCCACCTAAGTGAAGCTGCTCTAGCTTAAACTATGGCATCAACCCTGAAAAAGAAGCTTATGCGTAAGGAGAGAACATTGAGTAGATCAAATCATCTCTGAAAGGAGCCAGGGAGGAGGAGGATGTAAATGCATGATGGTAATAAAAATTCTGTTCAATTTGGCAATGCCATGGAAATCTGTATGTGGGCCTCCCAGGTGGAGCTAGTGGTAAAGAACCCACCTGCCCATGCCGGAGACATAGGAGACGTGAGTTTGATCCCCGGGTCGGGAGGATCCCCGGGAGGAGGGCATGGCAACCCACTCCAGTATTCTTGCCTGGAGAATCCCATGAACAGAGGAGACTGGCAGGCCATGACCCATAGGGTCACAAAGAGTCGGACATGACTGAGTGACTAAGCATGCACACAGTAATAAGATGGTCATGGCTCAGTTGCTGTCCTGTGAATTTTAAGCTGTAGTTATTACATTGTAGTTTGAGGAATGATTTTTATTTTCCTTTGGAGTTTGCTGTATTTTTAAAAAAGTATCTATTTATTTATTTTGGCCATACTACGTGGCATGTGGGATCCTAGTTCCTCAACTAGGGATCAAACCAATCTCTAGAGTGGAACCACGAAGTATTAACCACTGGACCTCCAGAGAAGTCTCAAGTGCCCATATTTTTAAGGACTCCCTGTTCACCAGAATGAGTCCATTGCTGTCCTACATGAAAGGGACTGCAGCTTCAGTACATGTTCTGGGAATTTCTCAAGTTTGCCCTCTCATCTGAGGTTTCTGATTTGACATAACTGGTATCTGCCTTGACCCCTCAAAGCTGGGTTCTACCTCAATATGCAGCCCCTGGATGGCTCTTTGGGTGAACGGTGCTCCCAGGGGTTAGAGAGCACAGAGGCTGTGTAGCAGACCCACTGGACAGCCTGCTTGTCTCTCAATTTTAGTTTTGCTCCTTGGATGCACTCTCTGAGATTATCCTTCCAAAACCACCACCAAACTCTTCACTCAGTCATGTCAGACCTCTGTGACCCCATGGACTGCAGCCTGCCAGGCTGCTCTATGGAATTCTCCAGGTAAGAATACTGGAGTGGGTAGCTATATTCTTCTCCAGGTATCGAACCCAGGTCTCCTGCATTGCAGGCAGATTCTTTACCATCTGAGCCACCAGGGAAGTCCTAAGATTACCTTAGTTCTGTCTGAATCTCCTCCCTAATCCCCACTCAGCCCAGCTATTAGACATCCACTTCTCCTTAAGAGGATTTTAGACAATGACGTGTACTGAAATTTCACCAATCTCACTGAACAAAGAGCAGAATTATGATCCTGATAATTCACTAAAAAACAAGATAAAAGAACCAAGACAGAAATATTTTATCTAATAATTATTAAAATATACCCAGTTTTCACTTATAGATCAATGTATATCATTTATATATATCTTATTTATATTTTTCATTTATATATTTCATTTATAGATCAATATACAACCACCAGGGAAACCCTTATAGATCAATAGGTAGATAAATTAGACTTCTCAAAGCTATTTGTTAAAACTTTGCCTACATAAAAAAGAGGAAATCATAGGTGAGCAAATATTTTTTGTCATGAATTTTGAAGTGTCATAGAAGGACTCTTGTCAAAATTGTCTTCTCTAGCTGTCACCTCCACTAAAAGACTTTAACTGTTGCCAAAAATAAGTCATTCATTTTTAACAGGTAACCATGTGATTTTTTTCCCCTCCTGTTTTTTTAATATTATCCAGCTACTCTTTTTTTAAAGACTTTTTTTTTTTTTAGAGCACTTTTGGTTCATAGCAAAGTTGAGGGGAGATTTCCTGCATTGGCCTGACACCATGTATAATTTCCCCCATCATCAATATCCACCACCAGAGCATTAGTTTTGTTACTCTGACACCAGAGTGTTAGTTTTGTTACAACTGAAGAATATTAGCCCACTGATACATCGTTACCACCCAAAGTCCATAGTTCACATGATGGTTCACTGTTAGTATCCCAGGGACAGAGGAGCCTGACCGGCTGTGGTCCACAGTATTGCAGAGTCTGACACAACTGAAGCTACTTAGCACATGCACACATGTGGAATCTTACAAATGTACAATGACATGTCATTATGGTATCATAGAGAGTATTTTTACTGCCCTAAAAATCCTCTCTTATTCCCAGGATGTCCTACAGTTGTAATCACACAGTATGTAGTCTTTTCAGATTGACTTCTTTCACTTAGTAATATGTATTTAGGATTCCTTCTCATCTTTTCATGGCCTGATAGCTCATTTTCTTTTAGGACTGAAGAGTATTCCATTGTTTGGATGTACCACACTTTGTTTATACATTCACCTACTGAAGGGCATCATGGTTGCTTCCAAGTTTTGACAATTATGAATAAAGTTGCTAGAACAACATTGTGCAGTTTTGTAGGGACATGAGCTTTGAGTCCACTTGGGTAAAAACCAAGACACATGATTGCTCGATCATATGGTAACAATATGATGAGTTTTGTAAGAAATCACCAAATTGTCTTCCAAAGTGAATGTACTATTTTGCATTTCTGCCAGCAATGGTTGAGAGTTGCTGTTGCATCATATTCTCACAAGCATTTAGTATTATCAGTATTCTGGATTTTGGCCATTCTAACGGTGTCTCATTGCTTTAATTTGCATTTCCCCAGTAACATATGATGTGAAGCATTTTTTTCATATGCTTATTTGTCATCCAGAGATCTTCTTCGTTGAGGTGTCAATTAATACTTTTGGCTCATTTTTTAAGTTGGTTGGTTGTTTTTCTGTTACTGAGTTTTAACAGTTCTTTGATATTTGATTAATAGTCCTTTGTCAGATGTGTCTTTGGGAATATTTTTCCTAGTCTATGACTTGTCTTCTCATTCTCCTACTCTTTCATTTTTTTAAATTTTAATAAAGTCCAATGTATCAACTATTTCTTTCATGGATCACGCCTTTGTTGATGTATCTAAAAAGTCATTGCTATACTCAAAGTTATCTAGTTTTCTCCTATGTGAGGTGTTTTTCTTAGTTTTGCATTTTACTTTTAGTTCTGTGATCCATTTTAAGTTAAATTTGTGAAGAGGGTAAACTCTGTGTCTAGATTCATTTTTTCACAACTGGATGTCCAGTTGTTTCAGCACCACTTCTTGAGAAGACTATCTTTGCTCCACAGTATTTCCTTTATTCCATTGTCCAAGATAAGTTAACTATATTTGTATGACTCTGCTTCTGGGCTCTTCTATTAATCTATGTGTCTCTTCTTGTACCAATACCATACTATCCTGATTTACTGTAGCTCAGTGGTAAGTCTTGAAGTCAGATATCCAATTTTGTTCTCTTTTAATATTGTGCTGGCTATTCTGGGTCTTTTGTCTCTTCATATAAACTATATAAACTTTGAAACAAGTTTATCAATATCCACAAAAGAACTGTTGGAATTTTTATTAGGTTTGCATTGAATCTATAGATCAAGTTGAGAGGAACTGACATCTTGATAACGTCAAGTCTTCCAGTCCACGAACATGGACTGTCTTTCCATTTATTTAGTTCTTTGACTTTGCTCATTAGAGTTTTTAGTTCTCCTTGTATAGGTCCTGTACATATATTGTTAGATTTATATCTAAATAGTTCATTTGGGGAATGCTAATGTAAATGGTGGTGTGTTTCTAATTCCAAATTCCACTTGTTCATTGCTGGTATATAGAAAAGCAATTAACTTTTGTCTATTAACCCTGTAACCTGCAACCTTGCTGTAATCACTTATTAATTCCAGGAGGATTTTTGGTTGATTAATTTGTATTATTACATAGACAGTAGTGTAATCTATGAGTAAAGACAGTTTTATGTCTTACTTCCCAATCTGTATACCTTTCATTTCCTCTGTCTTAGTGCATTGCTAGAATTTCCAGTACAACATGGAAAATGTGTGATAAGAGGGAACATCTTTTGCCTTGCACCTGATCTTAGTAAATATGCTTCAAGCTTCTCACCATTAAGTTAGCTGTAGGCTTTGTATAGATATTCTTTATCAAATTGAAGAAATACCTCTCTATTCCTAGTTTATTGAGAGGTTTTTGAAATCATGAATGGACATTCAGTTCAGTTCAGTTCAGTCACTCAGTCATGTCCGACTCTTTGCGACCCCATGGATTGCAGCATGCCAAGCCTCCCCGTCTATCACCAACTCCCAGTGTTTACTCAAACTCAAGTCCATTAAGTCAGTGATGCTATCCAATCATCTCATCATCTGTCATCCCCTTCTCCTCCTTCCTTCAATCTTTCCCAGATCAGGGTCTTTTCCAATGAGTCAGTTCTTCACATCAGGTGGCCAAAGTATCAGAGTTTCAGCTTCAGCATCAGTCCTTCCAATGAATACTCAGGACTGATCTCCTTTAGGATGGACTGGTTGGATCTCCTTGCAGTCCAAGGGACTCTCAAGAGTCTTCTCCAACACCACAGTTCAAAAGCATCAATTCTTCAACATTGGATTTTGACAAATGCCTTTTCTGTATCTATCATATGATCATACGATTTTTTTCCCTTTTTTAATCTGTTGATGTGATAGTGAAAGTCACTCAGTTGTGTCCAACTCTTTGTGACCCCATGGACTATATAGTCCATGGGATTCTCTAGGCCAGAATACTGGAGTAGGTAACCTTTCCCTTCTCCAGGGGATCTTCCCATCCCAGGGATCGAACCCAGGTCTCCCACATTGCAGGGGGATTCTTTACCAGCTGAGCCACAATGGAAGCCCACTGATGTGTTGGATTATATTAACTGATTTTTGACTATTGAACTGTTACTGCATACCTGGGATAAAACCCACTCAGTTATAATGTATAATCCTTTTTATGTATTTTAAAATTTGATTTGCTAATATTTTGTTGGTGATTTTTGCTTCCCTCTTCATGAGAGATACTGGACCATTGTTTTCTTTTCTTGTTTGGTTTTGGCATTAGGATAATTCTGGTCTCATAGAAACTCCCAGCTACTCTTCGTGTATCTGTTAACTTCCAAATTTTTCAGATTGTATTCTAGGCCTCAAACATATTCCACCTTAGTTGACTAACCATAACTTTCTTTAAAATCAACCTCATCTCTTCCATGAAATTACCCTGAACTAAGTAGAACCAAGATATTGATTTTTCATAGACATGTCTTATATATGCAAGCAATCACAATACTCCATTCATAATATGTTCAATCAGTTCAGTTCTGTTCAGTTGCTCAGTCATGTCCGACTCTTTGCGACCCCATGAACCGCAGCACGCCAGGTCTCCCTGTCTATCACCAACTCCCGGAGTTTACTCAAACTCAAGTCCATTGAGTCAGTGATGTCATCCAACCATCTCATCCTCTGTCGTCCCCTTCTCCTCCTGCCCTCAATCTTTCCTAGCATCAGGGTCTTTTCCAATGAGCCAGTTCTTCACATCAGGTGGCCAAAGTATTGGAGCTTCAGCTTCAGCATCAGTGCTTCCAATGAATATTCAGGACTGATTTCCATTAGAATGGACTAGTTGGATCTCCTTGCTGTCCAAGGGACTCTCAAGAGTCTTCTCCAACACCACAGTTCAAAAGCATCAATTCTTCAGCACTCAGCTTTCTTTATGGTCCAACTCTTACATCCATACATGACTACTAGAAAAACCATAGCTTTGACCAGATGGACCTCAGTTGGCAAAGTAATGTCTCTGCTTTTTAATACACTGTCTAGGTTGGTCATAGCTTTTCTTCCAAGGAGGAAGCAACTTTTAGTTTCATGGCTGCAGTCACCATCTGCAGTGATTTTGGAGCCCAAAAAAATAAAGTCTGTCACTGCTTCCTTAGTTTTCTGAATGTTGAGCTTTAAGCCAACTTTTTCACTCTCCTGTTTCACTTTCATCAAGAGGCTCTTTAGTTCTTCTTTGCTTTCTGCCATAATGGTGGTGTCATCTGCATATCTGTGTATTAATGTTTCTCCCTGCAATCTTGAGTCCAGCTTCTGCTTCATCCAGTCCAGCATTTCTCGTGATGTACTCTGCATGTAAGTTAAATAAGCAGGGTGACAATATACAACTTTGATGTACTCCTTTCCCTATTTGAAACCAGTCTGTTGTTCCACGTCCAGCTCTAACTGTTGCTTCTTGACCTGCATACAGATTTCTCAGGAGGCAGGTTAAGTGGTCTGGTATTCCAATCTTTAAGAATTTTCCACAGTTTGTTGTGATCCACATAGTCAAAGGCTTTGGCATGGTCAATTAAGCAGAAGTTGATGTTTTTCTGGAACTGTCTTGCTTTTTTGATGATCCAGTGGATATGCTCTATAATATATCAAAATTCAACACACACAAGTCTTGCAAGATATTATAATTGGAGGAATTTGTAAAGGTCATCCCTCTATTTTTTTTTTAACAGTTGCATGTGAATTTACCATTATTTCAAAATAAAAAGTTAAATTTAAAATTTTAATGCCCTTATTTTTTTTCTTTCTCTTTTTAAACTATATTATCCTTTTAGTATACATGTAAAATTTTATATGCAAGAATAAAAACCTTTTCTTTTTTTTTTTTTTTAATATTATTTTATTAGTTGGAGGCCAATCACTTCACAACATTTCAGTGGGTTTTGTCATACATTGACATGAATCAGCCATAGAGTTACACGTATTCCCCATCCCGATCCCCCCTCCCACCTCCCTTTCCACCCGACTTCTCAGGATCCTCCCAGCCCACCTGGCCCGAGCACTTGACTCATGCACCCCACCTGGGCTGGTGGTCTGTTTCACCATAGATAATATACATGCTGTTCTTTCAAAACATCCCACCCTCACGTTCTCCCCCAGAGTTCAAAAGTCTGTTCTGTACTTCTGTGTCTCTTTTTCTGTTTTGCATATAGGGTTATCACTACCATCTATCTAAATTCCATATATATGTGTTAGTATGCTGTAATGTTCTTTATCTTTCTGGCTTACTTCACTCTGTATAATGGGCTCCAGTTTCATCCATCTTATTAGAACTGATTCAAATGAATTCTTTTTAACAGCTGAGTAATATTCCATGGTAATAAAAACCTTTTCTATGACTCTACCTTATTTACTTTGCCAAACTTTCCAATTAATTCTCTTTTTATTGTGATTTCAGGGAGGAAAAGACTACATTTTTAGAACAAGGATATATGTTAAGTTGTTTATAAGAAAATTTTTACTATTTAATAATCTCCCACATATGTTGGCTCTTTCTTGTGCTATGCTTAGAATACTAGAAATACTTCTATATTTTAAAACAGAGGGAGGGAAAAGCCAACTAAGGTCCCTCTCTCCACTTCTACCTCCTTCTCAATCTAGTCCTTTCCCCTGTAGAGTCCATCACCTCCTATGATCAAACTTCTCAGTAACAAGACTTCACAGAGTGAGTGCAGAGATAAAAGCCGGGCTGATAATGTAAAAACAAAAGCTGCCCAGAGAGTCAGAAAACACAGCACTTTATTTTAATTGCTATATTAAATAAAAATCTGAGTAAATCAAAGCAATTCCTACTAACTATAATTGAGATGCTGGGAGCAATGACTCAGAAATGCATTTGAATTTCTGATTCTGCTTTGTACTGGCTTTTCTGAGCTAATGTGCTGATTTTAAAATACTATACTTTTGCTGGAAATCTGCTTGAGGCATTGATACACATATTCTTCAATCCTCTGAATATACTGATTTTCGGACTTCACTAGTGGTCCAGTATTTAAGAATCTGCCTGCCAGTGCAGGGGACATGGGTTTGATCCTGGTCCAGGAAGATTCAAATGCTGAGGGGCAACTAAGCCCATGTGCCACAGCTACCTATCTAGTTCACGTTCTAGAGTCCACGAACTGCAACTACTGAGCCTAAATGCCCAGAGCCTGTGATTGCAACAGGAGACGCCAGGGCAATGAAAACTCCATGCACCACAACTAGAGAGTGACCCTCACTCACTGCACCAGAGAAATCTTGTGCACAGCAGTGAAGACAGAGCAGCCAAAAATACATACATATATACATTAAAAAAATTTAAAACCTTAAAAAAGTACTGATTTTCATAGTTACTAAGATCACATCACAATGAAGAATCTCATGATCTATATGGTCAGATTAGAACTCCCTATTTTTTAAGATCAAAGACTTCATTTTTATACTCATTGTGGAATCTCAACATTTATTACATCATCTGGACTTTGTTCCTCCATTATAAGATCAAATAATTGATGCCACATTAGAAAAGGGGGGAAGAAAGTCAATGAAGTTTTCCTCACTTTTTAAAAAGTTTGTCAATCAGATTGGAAAAGGCTATAGTTGTGGAACATTAAATTTAAAAATAAAAATCACATAAGTAAACAGTGCTGCCAAGCACAAGGTCACCGTGTTAATATACAATATGTGACTGACATTGAGTCATCACTGTTCAGATTTTCCCTGGGAGGGACCTTTCTGTTTTGTCATCTTGGAAGACAGTTTGCTGTCAGATTGGATTCAGATTTAGTTGGGTATGGAAGTGATACATCAATATTCCAGTATGTGAAACTTCTTTTTATAGGTAAGAAAAGCTCTTATCTTTGCTTGTTCAGAAGGCCTCAGCTCAAAAAATAAGGGATTTTTAAAATTCCTTGAATTACCGTTTTATGATGGAAACTCTCCCCCAGTTTGTTACATTTTTAATCTCCTCATAAGCTTCATTTTAAGGCAACTACAGTTTTATCTAAGTTTTATAATCTATTGTCCAGATCGAAACCTGATAGGCCAAGTGAGGAGATAAATGAATGCATTTTCCATTTCAGTGCAGGGGCTGAAAAGCTCAAAATTGAAAAAAGGAGAGAAGTGATACGCAAAATCTATTTTAATATCTAGGAAAGTCATCCCTTCAACCTGAGTAACAAGATCATGCTCATCATCTCACTGCTCAGAACTAAGATGCATAAAGCACTATTTTAGTTTGCTTTTATCTGTAAAAATAAGCAACAAAATTTCAGTGGCTCTGATTATGATAATGATGCTATTACACCTCTCTAACAGGATACCAGAGATGTGGAGCAACTTTCTGCATATGTGAGCTAAGCATAGATGAACATTGCTGTGCCTATGGCCATGAATCCTGGATTCCAAAGAAAAAATACTAGGTCAGAAAGGAAGCATATATTGGGGAAACATGTATTTATTAATAACACTTATTTAGGGTACTTTAGATTCAGACAAGGTCATTGATTACATGAGTTAATAATTTGAGGCTATTTGGAGTACACAAAGACATGTGAGACTCATCGTTCATCATTGAAAGACTAGTTAGAGGTGTTAAGAATCCCTAGTTAGAGGTGACAAGATTCATAGTTATGAAAAGAAAACTTGGAATGCAAAGCAACAATTGATAAGTGCAGACAATAAATGCAGTTGGAGTTCACAGAGGGGACAGATCACTTCCAGATAAATTAAGCAGGCAATATTTCATGGAGAATGGAACATTTTAGTTGAATATGCAAAACATTAAATGTTTGTAAAGTGTCTAGGCCCTTTGTTGAATTCTGCATGGAAATCATTGAAATTTATGTCATGATCCTGCCCTAAAACAGTTCATAATATGGTCAAGAAAATGACTCATAAACACATTAAAAAACCAAGTAACAATCAAAGATACATTTCAAGGCAGTGCTAGAAATGATCACGACAGAAGGCAGTTTGTTATTAGTTATGCTAATTACTTATGCGGTAAACAGTTGCTTTAGACATAAGCAGAAAAATGATACCAGCATTTGATAGGAAAGTGATCTCTTTTTGTGTCCCAGGACTCCACATACCCATGTTTTTCTCCTTACTGTTCCAAAGACGACTCCTCAATCTTTTTTGTCTTTTTTGCAGGTTGATCCTTACCTGTAAATGCTGAAGTAGCTCAGGGCTCGGTCCACGGCCCTCTTCTCTCTTTTGTCTCCATTCACTCTGTTGAGGATCTGATCTGGTTTCATGCCTTTAAATTGTATCTACATGCTGATGGTTGACAAATTGTATCTCCAGCCTGGACATTTTCCCTGAAGGTTTGCTTTGCTTATTTTTATCTCCCCATTCAAACCTCTACGTGATCGTCTACAAGACAATGCAAATTCAATGTTAAACCGGAGTTCCTAATTTTCTCTTTACAATTTGCTCCCCTTACAGTCTTTCTCTCCTCAGTAGAGATGGGAGTTGCTTGGGCAAAAACTCTGGAGTCATTCTTGACTTTTTCTTTCAAACTATCGAATCTATCAGCAAATGCTATTAGCTCTGCCTTCAAAATGTACCCAAAATCAAACCACTTCTCACCTCCTCCTTTACTTCCATTCTGATTCTAGACCCTATCAATAACCACCTAGATTATTATATCTGCCTTCTGATGAAACTCTTCTCCATCCTTGTTTCAACCAAACAGTAATTTTTAAAAAATATTAGTCAGAGCCCATCCCTCTTCTACTCAAAGCCATCCAAAATGGCTTTTCATCTTACTAACAAAATCTAACATTTTTATGTGACCTACATGGTGCTACATGAGATAGTCCTTCATTCTCTCTGACTCACCTATTTCCACATTCTTGCCTTCTTGGTGATCCTTAGGCCAGGGGCACCACTGTTTCAAACTCTTTGCTCTTGCTGTTTTCTTTGCCTTAAATATTCTTCCCCAAGATAACTTCAAAGCTTACTCCTTCACCTCCTTCAAGCCTTTACTCAATAAAATATTCCCTGGCCACCTCACGCTATCTTACACTGGGTTCCCTCAAATAACTCCAATAGAAAGATTTTAGAACAAGTTGTTTATTGGGGAGATGACCCGTGGAATGGCAGGAAAGGAATGAGAAATGAGCCAGGAAAAGGAGGACAAGTTAGGGAACATTTGTAAGCAGATTTCTTCTGTGGCCACTTGGGGCTCATGTCCTACTGGGAGCTCGAGGACACAGTACAGAACATGCCTGAGGGTTGGCCTGTGTGCAGGGTGTCAGCCACCATTTCCTGTTACACCTGGCTTGACGGATGCTCCTGGTCTTTGGTTCTGTTCTTGAAAATTAGAACTCTGCAATTGTGTTATTAAGGGGGAACTAATTGGTCAATGTTGAGTCAGTCCTTTCTAATATCAGTGATTTCTTTCAGATATTAGATCTGAAGGAAATAGATGTTCTGTTGAAAAGATTATAATTTTGTTTGTTTGGTTGGTTGTTTCTGACTGGTTGGTTTTTATACCTAATAAGCTCTGAGTCTGAGTGTGCAGGGAGAAGAAAGGATAAACATAAGAGTATACACACACACAATGAATACTCAAGTGATCGAAACACAAAAATGTTTACCCCATTAATTGTGCTCAGTAAGAAACCCTTAAATATAATTTGGTGCATAAAAATTCTACATATTTTTAAAATAACCTCAGTGATTCAAACAGTTTTCAAATTATTTTCTCTTGTGTTTTCACAATATAACTCGGTGTTTATACTTTTAAAGATTTTCTAAAGGGTCACAAAATTTACGAACTGTCAACTCAGAACGGCTATTCCTCACAGGATTATTTGTCCTCTGAACATTTTATATAAAATCCTGAGCAGGAAAGGATAGGAAGCCCGAAGAGCACCTCCAGCCCCCATCAAGTAACTCTTTCCTGCCTGTCCCTGAGTTAAGGCAGATTCGAGAAACAAAGCAGGAACCGTGGGTTGACTTTCCACCTTTTATCCAAGATATCAAATTGAGCGTCTTACTTTCATGCTATTAGTCAAAATAAAGTTTGGGATGAACTTCTCGATCCTCTTCCTTTGTCAGAGGCCTCCAGAAGCTCTCACATTTGACCACAGTCTCTGGTCTGATGAAGACTCTCCTCACTCACCTCTCTTGGCTCTGCTCCTCCTCTGGCTCATCCTGAGGGGTCTGTCCCAGGGTCCCAGCCTTACTTTCTGCACTGATCAGGCCTTTCCACGTGAATGTCTCCCAGCCTGGGACTGTTTCTGGGCAGGTGTCAGGTAACTAGGGCATTTTACTGCGAGATTAGTGAAAAGGCTTGCTGTCTAGCTGCGATAGCGACTCAACTTGCAGTTTGACTCAATTAGCCAGTTTAGAGTCTAGTTTCACAGCAGGAAAGTTCACACATACAAATCAGTAGTTTTGAGAAACCTGATGAAATAATGGCTAGTTTACCCTGAAAAGCTTTGCAATCTAGAAGCCAACCATCTGAGTAAATGCCATCGTAATTAGATAATTATCCCAGCCCCACGGTTGCCAGGGCCTTCTGCCAACATCATCCTTCCCCACTTGCTGCAGTTTCTGTCTCACAAGGCTTCCTCTTCTCACTTGCCTCACCAAAACATAAAACTAGACCTGGTTCTTCCCTTTCAGAACATCCCCACTGGGTCCCCGCTTCCTAGAGTTGTTTTTAATACATTTTCACTGTTCTTCCACTCTCACCTGTTAACAGTTAAAATCTTAATATCATTGGGCTTTTAGCTTTCAACATTAATAATGAAGCAAACTCATTTAGTGACTGTGTCCAGGCTTCACCATAATGCTGTGCATGGAACTGGCTTATAGGAAGGACAGATAGGACCCACGTTTTCCGAGATTGAGTCAGATGATGTCCAAGGTGGATTTCCTCTATATGAACTCTAATACAGGGTCCAGAGTTGGACCTTATATTGAACCTACTCTGTGTGTGTGTGTGTGTGTGTGTGTGTTCGCTCAGTTGTATCTGATTCTTTTGTGACCCATGGACTGTAGCCCACCAGGCTCCTCTGTCCATGGAATTTTCCAGGCAAGAATACTGGAGCAGGTTGCCATTTCTACTCCAGGGGATCTTCCCAACCCAGGGATTGAACCCACATCTCTTGCATCTCCTGCATTGGCAGGTGGATTCTTTACTAACTGGGAAGCCCATATTGAACCTAAACTTATTCTCAAACCACATCAAATAGAAATATTGAAATCTTCTCTAGAAACAATTTCCAGAGAAGCATTTGGATGGTGGCAATCACCATAGTCCTCAAAAGCAATGTTGTTTATTTTCTTCCTTCTTCTAGAACTGTTGTATATATATACATTGAACATTAAAGTTGTGTGATTTTGATTATCAAATTAAAAGCTTAAAATACATTTCCACATTGAGGTCAAGGCAGTAATATCCAACTGTGGGTTTTTAATTCATTGGCTTTCAGAAGAAAACAATGTAATTGCTAATATAATTTGCCAAGACTTGTTAGAAAGCCTTAAGGAATATTAATAACTTTAGCTCAATAATTACACTTAACAAATTTATCATAGGGAAATAATCAGGGGTGTGTGAATATGGTTTTAGCCAGAAGAGCTTCTTATAATAATGAAAATAGCAATCTATCTAGATTTCAAAGATTTAATGACTGATTAAGTAGACTACAGTATTTCCATGTAATGCTGACTTTTAAAATAGTGCAATTGTGAAACATAAATGACATGAAAAGATGTTCATATTATACTTAAGTTGAAAAAACTCAACTTAAAACGTGGTTGAAAGTATGTAAATCTTTTGTACAGTTGTACACAAACAGAGAGAAAACCAATATGGCAGGACATACCTCACACTGCCAGTGGTTATTTCTGTGTGGTAGAATTACATGCAATCGCATTTTCTTTCTTTTAGTTATCTGTGTGTGCTAAGTTGCTTCAGCCATATCTGTCTCTTTGCGACCCCATGGACAGTAGCCTGCCAGTCTCCTCTGGTCATGGGGTTCTCCAGGCAAGAGTACTGGAGTGGGTTGCCATTTCTTCTCCAAGGGATCTTCCTGTCGCAGGGATCAAGCCTATGCCTCTTATGTCTCCTGCATTGGCAGGCAGGTTCTTTGCCACTAGAGCAATCATTTTTCTACAGTGTACATGAACTACTTTGCTGAAAAAAAATTTTTTAAGAGTTTGTTTCTCAACTTCTTTTCAATGTTCCCTTTTAAAGGTGTTTGTGGTTGGGGTTTGCACAACACCTGAGGTTTGGTTATTCCTGTCTGTGACTATGTTTAGGTTGAGTGTTCCAAGGCTCGTTAAATAGAAGACATCAAACAGGGATTTCCCAGTTGTAAATGAAGGGGGAAGTGTAGCCTTTGTTAGCAAATGTTCCAGGTTTAGTAATGGCCAAACTGAGCACAACAGTTTTCTTTGCAGATAAAATTTAGCAGAAAATTATAAAATATCCACTAAATGTGATATTTTGAACAACCAAATGAGATGATTTTGATTTCTTTTCTTTAAACCATTTTGATCTCCTCATACTTGTGACTCAAGGCCCAGGAGAATGGAGAAAAAGGATATTTGTTGATGGTTTCCACAGAGAAAATAGATCATTTCAATTGTAGTGATTCAATTCAAATCAAATTGTCAAACTTTTATTGAGTAACTATGTGGAAGTCTAGCACTGTATTAGAAACAGTGGGGCATTCAAATAACTCACGAAGACAAATGTCCTGGAGGAACTCGCAGCTTTTACATAAAGACAGACAAATTAATAAATATCTCCTAAATATAAAATGGGCTTCAATATAAGCACTGGGTCATCAGAACAAGAGTCATGGTAGCTCAGGAGAGGGAGAGGTTAATTCTAACCAAGGGAGCAGGAAAGATTTCTTAGAGGAAGTGAGATTCTGGCTCACTTCTGAATAAACGGAAATGTATTAGTCCCCTGTTAGTTACAGGAAACAAAATTCCAACTAGCTTGAATTTTAAAAAGCAGCTCATCAGTTTCTATAATAAGGATGTCTTGCTTTAGGCAAGGTAGATACAGGAGCTAACACGATGACGTCAGATTTAGTTTCCATCTCTGTGTTGACTTTGCAGCAGTCAAGTTCTCCACAAAGATGACTGTTGAAGACAGAAACTTATATTCTTAGGGCTGGTAATATAGGCCCTTCCATTTCCCAACAACCATTGATTAAAAATCAGTGAAGATTCTCACTGGCTCTGCTTAGGAACCTGCCATCCTAGGCAAATTGCTATGGGCAGTGGGTCACATGCTCACCTCTGGAGGGAGTTGGGCAGAGGCAGGCACCAGGACTGACAATTCCACCAGATCAGGTAGAAATGGGGAACTATGGCTTCTCCCAGAAGCAGCAGAAAATACAGGGAGCTGAGCAAAACTACTGGACAAATACTCCCATTACCGTATTTAATTCCGACGGACAGAGTGCTGTAAGGTATGAGGGCAAGGTCTTTGTGAGCAAAAGAAAGAGCTTGGGCTGGGATGTGAATGTGGGAAAATGCAAAGTAAGTTTTGAAAAGAGTGAGTACAAGATGCTGGTGGTGACAAGGAATTCTATACCTATGATTACAGTCTCTGAATTGAGAAAATTTTAATGATGTGTTTTCTTTTACTTAGACACTTATAACTGAGGAGTTTTGCATATACATGCAACCATACATACAGCAATTATTTAAATGTAATGGGAACTTATATTTGAAGTATATCCTATGAATACTTTTGTGAAGCAAAAAATTAAACTATCACCAAAACACTGACTTTTAATATTTCTGTCTTGTATTTTCAAAAGATTTTATATTGACTTTGCTTAGAATAATGTATACTTAGACTAAATCTCTTTATCAAAAAAGTAAATTTTATTTCATTTAAAATATAACTCAGCCTAGGCTGAGTACTGCCCATTTCTAGTAAATAATAAATGTATACAAATGCTTCCTTGAACTTACGTCAGTAATTATAAAATCATCTACCAGTTTTAAAAGCCTATTTGGATGAGACATTTGTTTGTTCCTTGGCATAGTAGAGACTAAATGTGAATTCATCTCATGATTCATAATATCCCCATGGGCTATGTTGATATTGGTGATTGAAACTGTACCAATTGATGTTTTAATCCTTTCTATCCTTCAGAAAGAAAAGAAATCAAACCTTATGTTTTTGTTATTTATAATTCATTGCATCAAGCTCAGATTGTAGACAGAATACAGAGTTAGAACTTTACTAAATGAATTTAAAATATAAATTAAATATGTGAGATTCTGACCTTGAGAAATAAATTGTAGAGGTGACAAATTGGTGAAAACTTCAAGCTAAAAAATCCAAACAGAGATGATGAAGTAGTCTATTATTTGTAATTGCTGGTCATGGACTGTGGCATAGAAATAAAAGGTCAATTTCCAGCTCAAACTCTGTCTTGAACGTCATAATTTGGGGCATGGTAACTCTCTTCACTCTGCATGAATTTCCCTGTTTTCACACTGATTCATATTTTACAGAGAGGTTGGAACAATATAGGAAATAATAAATATGAAGCACTTTATGTTCTTCAGGATGAAGACCCCCAAATAAATGAAATAACAGTGAGGTTGTTGTTGTTGTTCAGTTGCTCGGTGTGTCCGACTCTTTGCGACCCTCATGGACTGCAGCATGCCAGACGGCCCTGTCCATCACCAACTCCCGGAGCTTGCTCAAACTCACGTCCATTGAGTGATGGCGTCGGTGATGCCATCCAACCATCTCATCCAACCATCTCATCCTCTGTCGCCCTCTTCTCCTCTTGCCGTCAATCTTTCCTAGCATCAGGGTCTTTTCCACTAAGTCAGCTCTTCACATCAGGAAGCCAAATGATTAGAACTTCAGTTTTAGCATCAGTCCTTCCAATGAACATTCAAGGTTGATTTCCTTTAGGATTGACTGGTTTGCCCTCCTTGCTGTCCAAGGGACTCTCAAGAGTCTTCTCCAGCACCACAATTTGAAAGCATCAATTCTTTAGCATCAGCCTTTTTTATGGTCAAATAATTGGGTACACTATATGAAATACTTCCTTATAAAACAAGTAAATTAGGGATGAAATTTGATACTTTAGAAGGATTCATTTCAAAATATGATTTTACAGAATGTTAAACTAGCACATCTCAGTTCAGTTCAGTTCAGTCACTCAGCTGTGTCCGACTCTTTGTGACTCCATGAATCGCAGCATGCCAGGTATCTCTGTCCATCACAAACTCCCAGAGTTTACCCAAACTAGCACATCTAGAATCCATCAATCTAGAAAAAATTGACTCATACAGAACTTTTGTAAAACATATTTTGCACTATGCAAAGTTATGCCTTTGTGATTTAATTAGTGCTCGATACATAGAAAAGAATGTGTTAAATCAGTGGTACTCAAGAGATATGTGTCATTTAAAGTTATAATTAACAAAAAGTCATATGATTGTTATCTGCCTTTTAGATATTTTGTATAATACTAAACATACTTACTAATATAAAATAAAGTCTTGAAAATCCATAGATATTAGGCAGAACAGCCATGTGTGCCCTGTCTTATAGTTTTCTTGAGGACCAGACTAATGATAGTAAGGTGAGGAATTTCCCAAGATGGTTGAAATCCATATATCCAGCCAGAATATATTCCGTAGGAGGCAACTGACATAGTCACAAAATTTTAAGCAAGGTGCAATATGTAGTATTGGTTTCATGTTTAATACCAGAACATCCTGCTCAACTTGGGCTTCCCTAGTAGCTCAGCTGGTAAAGAATCCACCTGCAACCTGGGTTGGGAAGATCCCCTGGAGAAGGGAAAGGCTACTACTCACTCCAGTATTTCATGGACTCTGTGAAAGTCCATGGAGAATTTCATGGACTGTAGAGTCCATGGGGTCACAAAGAGTCAGACAGGACTGAATGGCTTTCACTTTCATCCTGATCAAACTAATATCCATATCCAGTTGGGGAACAAGGTTTCAAGAATGGGATCGATGTCCAAAAAATGATGAGATAAAAAATGAGGAGCCTGCCTCCTCCCTGCCTCCTAAATAGATCCAACACACCTGAAGAAACTGTTGTTGTTCAGTTGCTAAGTCATGTCCTACTCTTTGCAACTCCATGGACTGCAGCATGCCAGGCTTTCCTGTCCTCCACTATCTCCTAGAGTTTGCTCAAATTCACATCCACTGAGTCGGTGATGCCATCCAGCCATCTCATCCACTGTCGGCCCCTCCTCCTCCTGCCTTCAATCTTTCCCAGCATCAGAGTCTTTTCCAATGAGTCAGCTCTTTGCATCAGGTGACCAAAGAATTGGAGCTTCAGCATCAGTCCTTCCAATGAATATTCAGGGTTTATTTCCTTTAAGATTGTCTGATTTGATCTCTTTGTTGTCCAAAGGACTCTCAAGAGTCTACTCCAACACCACAGCTTAAAAATATCAATTCTTTGGCACTCAGCCTTCTTTATGGTCCAGCAATCACATCCGTACAGGACTACTGTAAAAACCATAGCTTTGACAATATGGACCTTTGTTGGCAAAGTGATATTTCTGCTTTTGAATATGCTGTCTAGGTTTGTCATAGCTTTCCTTCCAAGGATCATGCATCTTTTAATTTCATGGCTGAAGTCACTGTCTGTGTGATTTTGGAGCCCAAGAAAATAAAATCTGTCACTATTTCCACTTTTAATATTTGCCATGAAGTGATAGGATGAGATACCATGATGTTCATTTTTTTTTAATGTTGAGTTTTAAGCCAGTGTTTTCACTCTCCTCTTTTACCCTCATCAAGAGGCTCTTTAGTTCCTCTTCACTTTCTACCATTAGAGGGGTATCCTCTGCATATCTGAGGTTATTGATATTTCTACCAGCAATCTTGATTCCAGTTTGTGATTCATCTAGCCTGGCATTTTGCACAATGTACTCTGCATGTAAGTTAAATAAGCAGGGTGACAATATACAGCTTTGTGATACTCCTTCTCCACTTTTGAAACAGTTGTTCCAAGTCCAGTTCTAACTGTTGCTTCTTAACTCACAGAAGAAACTAATGTTGAAAGCAATGAAAAGAAGTGGCAATTGTTGGCCTTCATTTCCAAGAATTCTTCCAGGTCTGTCTCTTATTCTATATCCTGTTCCCAAATTCCCTTCATTTCTTGACTTTTTTTCTTCTGATCCTTAGGTGAACTTGCTGTCTCTCTCTCACCCCTAATTTTGTCAACCTTGTTTTGAACCAGTAATTCTGTTTTTCATCTTTTAAGCTTCTCCGTGATTTGACTATCGATGACTCAGTTATCCACCTATTCCTTGTGTAAAATAAACCATGAATAAAATACATCTGCTCCTTTTCCCTGTGGCAGCCCAGTGGAGCCTGAACCAAGATGCTGTTTGATTATGAAATGAGATCTGGTTTAAAATCAACAAAAAGATTTTGAGTAGGCTTCAGGAAAATCTGGCACATAGCTCATCTTGCTCTTCCTGGATAGGTTAGAATCATTGGCCATCCCTTACTAATCACCCAATTCCTGTGACAGAGATTGGCCTCCATTGCAATTCTTGGTACATAAAAGGACTTCAGGAATTATTTAGTAAAAGAATGAATAAATTAGTCACTCAGTTGTGTCCGACTCTTTGCAACCCCAAGGATTATAGCCTGCCGGGCTCCTCTGTCTATAGAAATTTCCAGGTGAGAATACTGGAGTGGGTTGTCATTTCTTTCTCCAGGCAATCTTCCGGACCCAGGCATCAAACCTGCATCTCCTGCGTTGGCAGGCAGATTCTTCACCACTAGTGCCACCTGAGAAACCCTTTTGAAGGTGTGCATGAATTTATAAAATATGATGAATCTTTCATTAGTAGAACATATTTGGTGAAGATTTCCATTCACATTTCTTTTAAGGAAAGAAAGCAGGAAACAACTCAGCACATCTACTTGTCATCACTTTCAGAACATCTGTGGTTTTAAAACAACTTTGAAAATAGTCACTTGCCTAGAGTAAGGTCTGACTTCTGCTGCATAAGCAGTAAAATGTTCTAAATTCACATGTACTCATACATACCCTCATAGACGGCAATTAATAAAATACCAATTATGGAGCCCAAATCTTCTTCACACTTTGGTTCCTACAGGGGGATATGTAGGCATATACTCAACTCATTAAAATTAAGTCAAAATAAAGAAAAAGAGGAAGGGAATAACAGATGCACCATCCCAATCTCTTGCATGAAAAGCTGCACATTTGCTATAGGAATCCCAAATAAGAATGTTTACAGGAGCAGCTGATGAAAGCAGCATGGGCTGGCATATAAAACGCTTACTGTTTAGCGGGAGGACACGTCTTAAATAGCGGGCATCTCTCTCTCCATCAGCCGGAGCTCAGCGTTTGTGTTTCTTCAGGTTGATCGGCTGGATGTGGATAGCTTGTTTAGCAACATTGAATCGGTGCATCAGATATCAGCCAAGCTGCTGTCATTGTTGGAAGAGGCCACGACAGACGTAGAACCAGCCATGCAAGTAATCGGTATGTTTACTCTCTTCTCAAGTTCTCCAGTACAACAGGAAATAATATTTTAATAGCCTCCCATTGCTTTGGTTTTATGTTTCTGACTCACCAAGCTTCCCAGGAGATATATAAATGCTAAACGCATCTTAGGGCTCATTGTAATCACACACACTCTGTATTTATTTTCACATGGGTTTATATTCATTTGCTAAAGTCCCTCAGTATCACTAAGCACCCCATTTGCTTTTTTAATCTCCAATCTTTCAACCTCTTTGCTTTCCAGATGTTCTCTTATTTAGTTTTATGGCTAACAGTTACTTGATTCTTAAAGAATTAAACATTTAAAAACTTTAAAAGCTTTACTGATTTTAATCACAATGTCTCTTATTCATCTTATGACTAGGAATCCACCCATTTGGGGATTGTAACATTTGCAAGGAGAGGTTACATGATTATTAAAACAATTTAACAACTACTTTTCCATTTTCTCTATATTGTTTGCTTTTCAAATATGTTTCTGCTCTCACAAAGTCATAGATTATTTTCTTATTCTGATAAGATTTTGAAAAAAATCACAGAAAAATCACTGGAAAAGTGTTGGGTCAAATTTTTGTTTCCTCTATATTCTCCATTCATTGGGCATTTATGTGTCAAATCACCTAAGGAATATCTATTAGCAGTAGCATATACCAGGATTCTTAGGAGCTTCAAAGGCATACTGTGCTGTGAGCTACTTGAAGGCGATTGCTACAACCAAGATACCACAGACACAGTGCCATATAGGCCCAAAATTTGTTTTTAATGTGCTGTAATCATTTTTTCTGTTTCACACAAAATAGTTAATATATGCTCATTACAAAATATTAAAACAATTTGGGAGTATACAGTGTAATTCAACCCACCACCGCAATAAGCATCCCCTTAAATAACCATTATTATCAGTTTGATATGCATCCTTCCTTTGAGACACACACACACTCACACCTTATATTTTATTCCCCCTCATTATGTCTTTGTTAATGGGGCTTCGCAGGTAGCTCAGTGGTAAAAGAATCTGCCTGCAATGCTGGAGCTGCAGGAGATGCAGGTTTGATCCCTGGGTCTGGAAAATCCCCCAGAGGAGGATATGGCAACCCACTCCAATATTCTTGCCTGGAGAATCCCATGGACAGAGGAGTCTGAAGGGCTACAGTCCATAGGGTCTTAAAGAGTTGAACACGACTGAAGCGACTTAGCATGCACACACAATGGAAAAATGTCATGAAATTGATCTTGTTTCATATTTAAGGAAGATCCAAAGTTTAATAAGCAAGACTGATCTTATACAAAGGAGGCCATTTGTAGTGTTTTACATGTCAAAAGGCCAGCCCACTTAAAAATATTTGCCCACAGACAGGTTTTAATTATCATTTCTTGTGATTAAATGTCCCCATTATATACTGCAGAACTTCAGGCCATAAAGAGAATACATTTATATGGGGAATTAGAGAATTCTTGAAAATGTTGCTTGGGCTTAAAGTATTAGGTCAGATTTCAGCAAGTGAGGTCCATGTTGAGAAGAATAAGTGGAAATAATAGTGTGAACAAAACCATGGACAGCAAGTGCCAAGTGTGTTTAGGAAATGGTGAGTGACCAAGCTGAGTTGGAGTGAAGGATTCCATAAGGGAGGAGGGAGAAATGAATCTGTTAAGTGTAGAACAGGGACCAGCTGTACCTGGAATCAAATTTTGGAATTTACTCTGCAGGTAATGAGGAGCCATTAAAAGATTTTTCAGCAAGGATGTGATAAGACACAAAAGTTTCTGGAGAAAAGAAACTATGGCAGGTATGAAAAGAATGGATAGAAAGAGAAAATGAGTCCGAGACCAGTAAACAAGTCATGGATAATGTAGCCATGTGGTAAGAAGCAGCTAGGCTAAGGTGGATACACTGAGAATAAAAAATAGGTGTCAGATTCAAGGGAAATATGGGAAAAGCACAAACAAAATGTAGGAGTTGGTTGTATTTGCTGGAATCAAAAATAATTCCGTGTGTAAAGAGTCTTGTATTCTGATTTGTTTAGAACATCTTGGTTTTAGTCTGTTCAAGCATCCAGTCCAGTGCAGCATTTGTCCTGGACTTCCTCATTTTTTAAGGATGATCGTTATTTATAGTTGCACCACAGAGATTTGGTAAGACCTCTTCATCACACTTTAATCTCTGACATGGCTTCTCTTGGCAGAATGTTAAGAGTCAGGTGCATTTGAAAGAGTTCTCATGTGGTAAACTCTGAAAGAGAACTCGTCTCTCTTTCCCAACCTTTTCTAGTCTCAAGGATACTTATATCTTCCTTTGAAGTACAGCACACAAGGAATTGACTGATAAAATGATGACTTTTGGACATGAACAGCTAGCAAGAGCTAACTGCTTCCTGTTCTGGTGGGGGTGGGCGAGGTACTTGATGCTACAAGTCCTGCGGCCACTGCTTAGAGTAGCAAGTTGTGTCATGACCCATGCTGGGTGGCTTATGCCCTATGCCAGGGCTAGTGGGAGGCATGAAGCCCCTAGAATGACAGTCAATGGGTTTAGAGGGATACGCAGAGAATGAAAGATTAGATGCAAATGAAATACGTGTAGAAAGTGGAGGCCATTTGTGTCAAAGGTGAATTTTCTGACCATATTGTAAATGCTACTATGAACTTTAATTCAGAAAATGCAATATGTTAATGTAAATTATCATATGAATACATATTTTAGTGGAGCATCACAGTAAAATAATGCTTTTTACTAAAGGAAGAAATCTCTGGAACAGAAATATTGTGGTGCATATGTAATATACCTGTGATACTCTATTAATTGAAATGGTAACTGTAGTCAAAGTTCACATGCAGTTTTACATATATAAAATTGAAGTGAACTATATATAATATTCAGAGAATATGCACACTTTTTTTGGTGTTGGTCACTAACTAGCTTTTAGAAACTGCATTTTGTTCAAGATCAGTTAGAAGTCTCTAATTAAGATATTCAACAAACAGATGGAAAAAGTAACTTCAGTTTGTTAGTCTTCACAATTACAATTACTGAAAACAAAATTTATCCCTATGGAAACAAGGAATTAACTGAAAGATAATTAAACAATGAGGGATCATATTGTGTAACAGATTTAATTGTGAAACTTTATAATTGTATTTTGGAAGACTTGAATTATGAAAAGAAGCTTTTGGTAGAACTTCTATTTAGTCAGATAAAGTTATGTACCCTATACCAAATTTTACAACATCTAGAAAAATATTTAAAAATCACAAATAGAAACAACTTGTTTGATGAGTTTTACTTCGCAAAAAGAGAGAAAAGAAAATGGAAGCAAGAAGATAAGAACTTTGAAAATATTTAAGCTCAAATATTTACATATTTTAATATAGAGAGATATATAACCTGAATTTTAATCTCTTATATTTAGTAGAATTTTCTCTGAGCTTATGAGGTGCCTCTGTGTTAGGAGGAAAGTATTTTCACAATTAAAAGTATTATGGTTTATATATTTGAGCAGCCAAATATATAATGCTAGTATTAGATTTTAAGTATAGAATAAAACAGAGTCCATACTGATATGAATAAATGAGAAAGGAAAACTCTTCCTTACTTAAATTTCAGTGAATAAATATAAAGGAAAGAGGAAACTTTTAAATCGCCATTAGGTAAAAACTACAGTCATCATCATAATTATCATAGAAGACTCCACTGGGTGATGCCAGATTTAAGGAGTGGAAGTTTGAGGAGAAATATATTTTCATAGTTTCAAAGTGTCTCCAACATAAGTATTAACTTCAAAGGGAAAGATAGTAACTTTTCAGTGAGAAACCAGGCAAAGAGTATCTTAACCAAGTGAGTGATCAAGGTCAACAGTCCCAGGAAATAACACACATTCATATCATGAGCCTGTGACATAGGGGACCACGTCACACCTGTGGTCCTTTTGTACAAAAAGATGTGCAATCACGTCCAATCAGTAGAAAACGTTAGACAGTAGCAAATTCAAAGAAAGACACTGAAAATAACTGTTGAATACGGTTCGAAAATGCCAAGGTCATTAAAGACATTCTAAGACTGAGGAGGAACTCTTAAAGACTGGCAGAAGACTAACGAGGAGTAACAAATAAATGCAAGTGGGAGCCTGTATAGACTAGAATGGTGAAATACCACTAGTGTCAAAATTCCAAGTAAAGTTTTTAGTTAATAGTATTAAAGCAAATGTCATTTCCTTTTGTACTATGTTAATGGAATATTGGGGAATATGAGTGAGGGATATTTGAAAACGACTGGTACTATTTTTGCAACTTTCCTAAAAAACATAAAATTAATTCACAATGCTTAAAATATAATGGTTTGCAGAGAAAAGCCAACTGAAGTTGTTCACAATTTCAAGTTTACTAATGATACATTGCAATACTGAGGAAGATTATAGAAAATTTATGAAAATAAAAAGTAAACCAGTAAGAACATAGTTGAAAAGAAAGAGTTGAGGCATAATTTTAATTTCCCTACCCTTTATATCTGGCCTGGCTTCATGACTTTCTTTGACCAATAAAATGTGGCAAAGTGATATTCTATAATGGCCTTGTGACAGTCACTGTCTGTTCAGGGAGAGAGAAGTTTCAAACAACCCAGTCATGCCAGTCAACACAGTCAAGGCCTTGAACATGTGAGTCAGGCCCTCCTTGGCCAGCTGACTTCATGCAGACTGCAAACCTATCAATAAATCCCATTAACACCACAAGGAGACAGGCCATCCCAGCTGAGCTCTACTCATATCATCAACCTGGAGAAGCATGAGCAAATAAATAGTGTTGTTTTAAGCCTTTAAAATTTTCTTGGGGCGGGGAAGGGGGGTGATTTCCTGCAACAATAGCTAACTAATACAGATACAGAGAAGAGATTATCTGATTCAGCTCAGATAATAAAGAAAAACTTGATTTGGAAGGTGGCTTTTAAGCAAGGACTTCAATTTACAAAGATGGAGATTTGAGCAAAAGACTTCTCAAATGACATAGCACAGAGGCCTCAAGGAGGAAGAGTATGGGAAGGTCTTGTAAAGGACAGCAGTTCAAGGTGACTGGAGCATAGTGACAAGGAGTACAAGTAGCCACATCAATGGAGTTCACTGGCACTTTCCATCACTAAATCTTTCATTTTGCATTCCAAAAAGTAAACTGATTTGGGGTGAGATATCCAAATCATGTTGCCACAAAATGAAAAGCACAGCTGTTCCATTTCTTTGTCCTTAGATGGCACAAAAAGAGTTTTGTGATTCACAGTTCTAGTGCCAAAAGAGAAACTTTCCTGATACATAGATAAGCCAGGAGCGCTTTACTCAAAAAAAAAAAAAAAAAAAAAAAAAAAACTTGGGATTTGGATGAGGTTCAACTTTAAGCACAGAGAAGCACATGTTTGTAGATCTGAGAACTCTGGGAAATTGTCTGGACTATAGTGCCGAGACAGAAACTGGATTTTAAAATCTTGTCTTAGGCAGGCTGCCTAGATAGGAAATGGGTTTGAAATTTTTAGGGATGGGAGTGTGAGAAGTGACTCTTGTTTCCACTTAAAGGTCATTTTGTAACAAATGAATAGTGAACAAGGACCAAACAAGTAAAGTGACAGTGCAGAGTTGAAGAACACACAGGCTGCGATCTCAGGTTGATTTAGTTTATATCCAGGCTCAGCGGTTGCTAGATGTGGGCTTGTAGGCAAGTCGCAAAGCCCCATTGAACAATAACACCTACCCCATAGAGAATTTATGAAGATTAAATAAAATAATGTATATAATGATAACCAGTCCCCATCCTTCATCAGTGGCCAATGCATGTTACTAACTTGTTATGATCCTGAGAATAGTAAACATACCCACCCATTCACAAAGCTTGATTTCTTATATACAAAATGTGAACTTTTTAGAGATCCGGATCTTGTTTTTCAAAGATTCATGGGCGTGTGTGGTTTCCAGGTGTTCCCAATATGTGTGTTAATTTATCTATCTTGATACTATGGCAACATGTTTCCTCCTGCCGAGGATGGTTTGAGATAGCAAGTATCATTTCCACGTTTGATAAAGTGAACAGCAATTGCAGTAGGTGGTCCTCAAGGAACTGTGCCTTCTGGAATTCACACTGCCATGCAGTCTGGTCCCATAATGACTTTAGATGGCCCTGAGAGTCATCAGCTAATACAATGCATAGGAAGAGACCCTGTGCCAAAGTCTTAAGGTTGGCATAGCCTTAAGAAAACTGGACATTTCTACATTTTGTTGATTTAGGGAGCCTGCCATTTAAGAAATTCAACTACCCTAGTGGCATATCACATGGAGAAAGATTAGACCTGAGACCATCTAGTGAGAAAGGGGTCCCACTGTCCCAGCCTCCCTGCCAAGGCACCCAGACTTGGGAATGAGCCACCTCAGACCATCCAGCCAGTTAAGCCTCTGAATGACTGCAGCCCCAGCAAACCTCCAGTAAAGCAGAACCACTGAGCTGATACCTGCCAACCCACAGAATCAGGAGAGAAGATCAAATGGTCGCTCCTCTTAAGGCACTAAATTTTGGGGTGGTTTGTTACATAGTGACAGAGAACCAAAACAGGTCTGTGTCCTCCTCTATACATTTTCAACAATGTTGTAATGTTTCAAAGTATTTTTAAAAGACTGAGTTATGAACATGTTTGAGGTTACTTTCTCTGCTTACTTCACACACACGGTAAAGAGAACCAGAGCCGACAGAAGCGTGTGGTATAAGAATTACAGTTTCTCAGATGCTTTTTCCTCAGGGTGAGTTTATCCTTGGAGACAAAGACAGTATAGAGCTTTCTGTTCTTTGAAGATGGAGTGGCTGAAGCCCCGTTACTCTGTGGCGGTCCTTTGTTCTCCTAAAGCTGTGTCTCTTGTGTGTCCCTGAAGCAGGAATCTGTGCCCTTAGCTGTGATTCTGTGAAAAGAGATTAGCCATTGACAATGATGCTGTGTGGGAGATGCCACATAGTTCACCTGAATCACTGTTCTGGTACTATTATATTGCACGTGTGTGTGTGTGTGTGTGTGTGTGTGTGTGTGTGTGTGTGTTACTCAGAACATGGAAAGGCCTGGCCTTGTTCATCCTGACCAGTGAGGGCAGGTTTGGGAGCTTCACCCCTGCTCAGTGGGATATGTGAGGCCAGCAGGTGGATGGAGACCCAGACACAGCAGCAAAAGGTCAGGGCGTTTTATTCCAAATACTGTCAGTGACAAGAAAGCTGTCAGCTTCAGAGAACAGGACAGAAAAAAAGGTGGGGGGGGGGGCAGCATTCAAGGTCAAATACACACAAATCCACAGAGGAAAGGAAAAAGCAGCAGGAGGCAGTCACCAGGATACAAGGCAAAAGTTGGACCTCCGGTCCCCTGAGTGAGGTCAGGGTTGGGCCCCAGGTCTACCAGGACTTATTTCTCATAATAAAAAGAAAACCGGGAGGGCTTAGTAACAAGTTCTATAGTTCTGTTCTCTGGGGAGAAAGTGAAGTTCTACAATGTGGAGCTGGCTCCTGGGGGGTCAGTGGCTGAGTTGTGCCATTAGACTTGAAAGGAGTTGTGAAAAGTCAGATATTGTACAGAATACACACAGAAGTCCTACACCCTGTGAGTGTAAGGGTGCTGTGAGTCCCTGAATACTCTCCCAACTGTGAGGAAGCCAGAAGGAGAAGCTGTCAGCAGGGATGCCACACTTGAGGGGTACAAGAGCCTGGCAAGAACGTAGCCTTTGGAGGGAGCCAGATCCGTGCCCTGACACTGCCTCCATCCCTGCCACCTCCGTGCTGGGGCAAGGCGCTTGATCAGTGAGGACTGCCCTTGCCTGCCTGGAATAGAACCTTCACCAAAAGGACTTTTTCCCCTCATGTAACAAGAAATCCATAACTCAATAGTCTAGAACAGAGACAGCACTTGCTGGCTACTTCCAACTTTTTCCTTCCCACTTAACTTCTGGTGTTTGGCTTCATGGCCTCAAGATGGTTACTCTACTGCTAAGCACACTTCCTGCAGGTAATAAGAGCAAAACCACCTCCCGCTCTGGCTTTTTTCATTTGGGGGAAATAGAAACCTTTCCCAGTGACTTCTCCTATACCTCATGATCTCATTTTACACACACATTATTCCATAGGTAGGTGGTGAAGAGCAAGTAGCAGAGGCAAGCATTCTCAAGAGAGGTATTTAACAAGGTGGATAAATGGGGAGACATAGGTTGGTCTAAGAATGCGGTCCTTAGCATTATCAATCCTGAGGAGGGAAAAGTTATTGTATCTTTTCCCAACCTACACAGTGGAAACCTTTTAACTTTCAATGCTCAGAGAACCAGTGTTTCCTTAATGTGTGAATTGTTGTAAAAACCCCAATGTGGAGTTAAGGTATCCAGGAAGTCAAAAAGGTTCAGGAAGAGACCTTGAGTTATTATCAAAATAAATAGCTTTATCCTTGAGTGTTAGTGCTAGACTAATATTTGAAAAGAAAGTGTAGTCGTTCAGTCTTATCCAACTCTGCAATCCCATGGACCGTAGCCCACCAGGCTCCTCTGTCCCTGGAATTCTCCAGGGAAGAATACTGAAGTGGGTTACCATTCCCTTCATGAGGTCTTCCCAACCCAGAGATCAAAACCAGGTCTCCTGCATTCCAGGCAGATTCTTTACCATCTGACTCACCAGGGAAGCCCCACTCCAATCCAACCATCTCACTGTTCAGATGAAAAAGCTAAGAGCCTGAGTTTCTCCAAATGGCATCACTAATTCTAGACACAGTTATAAGGGAGCCCTAGTTCTTCCTAACATAGGTCTTATTACATATTACATACTGTCCATCTCTACTGCCTACTATTGCTCCCCAGTTTATCCTGCCCATCTGTTACACTGTCAGTGATGGAATAGCCTTTCCTTTGAAAGACCCCAGCACAATTATGATATTGTCCTCCATGGCACTGGTCGCAACTGTGGTCATGGGACAGGACCCCACAGTCTGCTCTGGCTCCCTTCCTTTCTCTTTTTTCCCTTTTATGGTCTATCAACCCCTTATTGGTCTCACCCTGTTCCCTCCTAAAACCACTTCTCTAAAATTGCCATTACCACGTCACCAGAGACCTCAGAATTGTCAGATCCAATGAACACATTTTTCTGAATTTATCATACGGTGGCACTTCTGAAAATTTTTAACCGAATAATTCCTAACATCAGAAGAGAAATTTCATGAGCCCCAGGGAATGTGGAGTTCCGACCTGAAACCACAGCCACAGGCATGAAATAATTTGAAATCTCATTTTATCTTAAGAATTCAAGTAAATTTTCCATGCTATCCTTGCACATGAAAATATTTTTTTTCTTCAAATATCTTTATAAAATTGATACTCAAGGGACATGCTTGTTTGAATCCTGTGGCTGCACATTCCACCTGGCACTTGGGTTTGAATTTCATAACCCTAACCAGGGTCCCTGGAGTATATCTTAGTAGTCAGTGTTATCCCCAGGCGAGGCAGGAACTAAACGAGACCAAAGGCAAAGGATAGTGGCTTCTGTAAGCAGCATTTACTCTCCAGCCTCTTCCTTCTCACCTCCCTCCTCATTTTGCCTTCCCCTGGAGAGCAGAGGAGGCTCAGAATAAAAGGAATAAAATGTATACACCTGGCATTTGGGCTGGCTGAGCTGCTGCCTTGTTTAGTCCCAGTGTCCGGGCTCCCATCCAGAGAGGACAGCAGACCATGGGGAACTCTCCTAGTCAGTCTGCTGCAAGCTGCCAGCAAAGCTTTTTCATCTGGCGATGGCATATTTACTCACTCAGGAAGTGACAATCAGAGGCTTGTATTATCTTACTCAGATCTCAGAACTTCTTTTCTGGAAGGGGGTCATACCTATGTTCCGTCCTCGGAGAGGTCCCACTCACGTCTCTGTATTCTGAATGCTCTGTCCTGACAATCAAGTTTTATTTGGAACTACAGAACTGCCTTTTGGGTTAGATCTTAGATCACAGTTTATGCTTGAGATTTTTTCCTTCCAGTTTCATTGAGATATAATTGATATATTGCACTGTATAAGTTTAAGGTGTATTGCATAACGATTTCATTTACATACATCATGAAGTGATTATCACAATGAGTTTAGAGAACACCCATCCTCTTATCTAAACATAAAAATAAAGAACAAAACCTTACCAGCTTAAATAAGATGTGTGCGTGCTAAGTTGCTTCAGTAGTGTCCGACTCCTTGCAACCCCATGGACTGTAGCCCGCCAGGCTCCTCTGTCCATGGATTCTCCAGGTGAGAATACTGGAGTGGGTTGCCATGCCCTCCTCCAGGGGATCTTCCCAACCCAGGGATTGAACCCAGGTCTCCCACATTGCAGGCAGATTCTTTGCCAACGGAGCCACAAGGGAAGCCCAAGAATACTGGAGTGGGTAGCCTATCCCTTCTCCAGGGGATCTGCCCGACACAGGAATCAAACAGGGGTTTCCTGCATTGCAGGAAGATTACTGGCCGAGCTACCAGGGAAGCCCGAATCTCTTTTCTAGATCTTCTATTTCCTGAATCCCAGACTCATATTGCAACTCCATAAAGGGCTCCTCACTTTAATATACTATGGGTGACTCAAACTCAATACTTCTAAAATTAAACTTGTTGTCTTCTCATAAAAACACTCTCTTTATCTTTTCATCATTGTCTATGCACATGTTTACTGAAACCGGATTCCTGAGATATGCCTGGAGTTATCCTCTTCATCTCTTACATGTTCAATGTCCTTTTTTGTTCTCTCTTCTTCATCCTCCCTGATTTTGCTCTCATGTTATAACTAACATCTAATGAACATTTGCACATGCCAATATAGACACATTACATATTTTAACTCATTTAATCATTAAACAACCCTACCATTATGATTATTTCCTACTACAGATGAGGAAATTAAGAAACAGAGAAATCAGGTAATTTTCCCAAATGTCACATGAGTAAATGGTAAACTCAGAATCTGATACTAGGCAGTTGATTTGAGAGCGCTGTCTCAACCGCTATGACATTCTACTTTAACCCTCATTACTTATTTCTTGTATAGTTACAGAAGCCTTTCAATTGGTTTCTCTTTTCCAATCTCCCTAACTCCTCCCCCAAATTCCATTGTTCAGATGACTAACTCCCACAGTAAACTTTCTAAAATACAGTCTCTTCATGTTAATCTGCTGCCTAAAATCCATCAGTGCTTCTCCATCACCTTCAGGTTAAAGTTCCAACTTCTTACTGATGCACAGAGTCTTCCACGGTCTGGCCCCTGCCTGCCTATACAGTCTCTTCTGAATCCTCCCCCCAGGTGTGGCACCAGCCAGCCATATGAGATCACTTGCAGTTTCTGAGCAGAACTTGCTTCCTCCCTGCATCTCTATGCTTTTGTACTCACTCATAGCTCCTACTTCAAGGGCAGACTCTTATGGAAAGAGCTCAAAGTTTCTCAAGAGCAGAATGGCTCACCCTCTGTATTTATAGCTACTGTCATACTTTTCCCATAGCATGCTAAATGGAGTTTTCTCTTCTCTCTCCTTTACTGACCTTCATAAGTCCCTTGAGGGAAGTGTTGATTCTTTTTCTCTGCAAACCTACCAAAGTACTTAGGGCATACTAGTCACTCATCAGCTTTCCCAGGTGGCACAGTGATAAAGAATCCACCTGCCAAAGAGCAGGAGATGCAAGAGACCCTGGTTCCATTCCTGAGTCGGGAAGGTCCCCTGGAGGAGGAAATGGCAACCCACTCCAGTATTCTTGCCTGGAAAATTCCACAGACAGAGAAGCTTGGTGGGCTATAGTCCATGGGGTCACAAAGAGTCAGACATGACTGAGCATGCACCAGCACAGTCACTCATCAAATGGCTACCAAATTAGGATGAACTAGTCGCTCAGTCATGTCCGACTCTTTGTGACCCCATGAACTGTAGCCCACCAGGCTCCTCTGTCCATGGGATTCTCCAGGCAAGAATACTGGAGTGGGTTGCCATTTCCTTCTCCAGGGGATCTTCCCAACCCAGGGATCGAACCCAGGTCTCACATATTGCAGGCAGATGCTTTAACCTCTGAGTCACCAGGGAAGCCCCCAAATAAAGACTGTAACTGCTTCATTTCCTTTTATGCCATTTTCCTAAACAAGGCCTCTGACAGGCTTCTTGGGCATCATTGGTTTCACCCACCCCAGATTACCTACCTGCAGGGGAAGTACATTTAGCAGTGGGGTCAGAATAATATAGAACCCTATCACTTGGTTTGGTACCTCTTAGGGATACACATGAGAGTCTGGAGGTAAAGAAGAGGTGGGCCAAGAAGAACATGAATATGTTTACATTAGTGAAGGGAGCAATGTGGCCCACAGGATAGTGATGCCAGGACATAAAATGTGTTCAGTAATCCTGAGAGTTGTTCTTAAAGGAGATAAGTAAGTGCATTTTTAAAAGTGCATTTTCTTCCTCCTTTTGCATGGCAGTTATTCTGAGGGGAAGCCAATGTAGAAAGTCCTGGGATGCAGAATTTTTTAAAAAAAGAAGCACACAATAGTTGTATTTATTTCATAGGATTCTGGTGCTTTTGTGACAGATATCCAGGAGGGAAATTACCTTCGCTGGTCTTGGCTCAGTGCCTTCTCCACTCCTAATCATCCCTTCAAACCCGCATACAGTAGACAGAGCAGTTGTCCTTCACCGCTGAAGAAACGCAGCCCAGAGTTACGTTACCGTGGAAACAGAATCTTTTTTTTTTTTTTTTTTTGCTGCAAGACACATCGCTTCATCTGCACTATTATGAAGCAGAATACATTGGTGGGGCTGGGAGGGGAATCAAATATTCTGCCTGCCAGTATTGTGCTTGGCCTCTGGGTGAATAGATGACTTTCAATTAGAGCGCTTAAATATCTTTTAACTTTAATCATTGGTATTAGAGGCCCAACAGAATTTTACTTGGAAAAGAGTAAAAAATTCAACTCTGCTGCTCAGGAGAGAGCTATAAATTTTTTCAAGCTAGAACATTTCTCTTAAAGAAAATACAAGAGAATTTACAATTAATGGTTTCGTTGCGTGTAAAATAAATGACTTTGTCCTTTATGTTTTGACTTTCTGACTTGATCCTATTGTGGATTTATGAGATTGTCCAGACCTCTTTCTTCCTTTGTCTCTACTCTAACCTGCCTTGTAGTGAACATACATATTGACAATTTTCTCTGGCATTGGGCTGCAGGTATTCAGGTTCCCCCTTCCTGACTTACTGCCAAGCCCATCTGAGCCTTGACTCCCTAGCCCAGTCAAAGCCCTCACTCCCATTTGCTGCCTGCTGCAGTGACTGCAAGGCTTGCCTTTTTTAATGCCCAACCCTAAATTTAGCCACTGTCTTATTCTCTCCTCTTTTAACTACTCTCTTTTCTTACTATTTGTGTTGCTAACTGTCATGAAGGGTGAATCCACAAGATGTCCACTGGCAAGAGGACCAATTCTGTAAAATCCCAGAAATCTAGTAAGAAGTCCTCATCCCTTCACTTCCAAAAATGCTTACAGTCACTGCATTTTCTTACAAGTCCAAAAAAACATTAAAAAAAAAAAACAACAAGTAAAATATACACACACATGCAGAGTCTAATTTTAATCATTGGGAAATCCCATAAATGAAAAGAAAGAAACATCTTTCATTAGTTGTATGTAAATTAGGAAAATGGGCTTCCCAGGTGGCTCAGTGGTAAAGAACCTGCCTGCCGATGTAGAAGACATAAGAGGTGTGGGTTTAATCGCTGATTCCAGAAGATCCCCTGGAGAAGGGCACAGCAACCCACTCCAGTATTCTTGCCTGGAGAATCCCATGGACAGAGGAGCCTGGTGGGCTACAGACCATGGGGTTGCAAATCGTTGGCCATGACTGAAATGACTTAGCATGCACAAATTAGAAAATAATATAACACTTTATAATACTTTAAAATTATTAGTATCTTAGTAAAAATAAAAACTAAAATAAACAAATGGAACATAATCAAACTTAAAGGCTTTTGCACAGCAAAGGAAATAATAAACAAAATGGAAAGACAACCCTCAGAATGGGAGAAAATATTTGCAAATAAAGCAACCAACAAGGGGTAAATCTCCAGAATATACTAACAGCTCATGCAACTGAATATAAAAAAAAAAAAACTAATCAAAAAATGGGCAGAAGATCTAAATAGACTTTTCTCCAAAAAGATATACAAATGACCAAAAAGTACCTGAAAAGATGCTCACTATCACTAATTACTAGAGAAATACAAATCAAGACTACAATGAGGTATCACTTCACACTGGTCAGATTGTGCTTAGTCACTCAGTCATGTCTCTTTGAGACCCCATGGACTGTAGCCCTCCAGACTCCTCTGTCCATGGGATTTTTGAGGTGAGAATACTGGAGTGCGTTGCCATGCCCTCCTCCAGGGGATCTTCCCAACCCAGAGATTGAACCCAAGTCTCCTGCATTGCAGGCAGATTCTTTACCATCTGAGCCATCAGGGAAGCCCTGCCATCATCAAAAAATCTACAAATAATGCTGGAGAGGGTGTGGAGAAAAGGGTACCCTCCCACGCTATTGGTGGGAATGTAAATTGGTACAGACACTATGGAGAACGGTATAGAGGTTTCTTAAAAAACGAAAAGTAGACCTATCGTGTGATCCATCAATCCCATTCCTGGGCATATATCCAGAGAAAACCATAACTTGAAAAGATGCATATATGCCAATATTTATTGTAGCACTATTTACAATAGCCAAGATGTGAAATTTACCTAAACGTCCATCCACAGAAGAACAGATAAAGAAGATTTGGCACATATATACAGTGGAACACTACTCAACCATAAAGAAGAATGAAACAAGGCCGTTTGTAGCAACATGGGTGGACTAGAGATTATTATACTAAGAGAAGTAAGTCAGGCAGAGAAAGACAAATGCCACATACTATCACTTATATGTAAACCCTAATTTTAAAATGATACAAATGAACTTATTTACAAAACAGAAACAGAGTCACAGATCTGGAAATCATGGCTACCAAAGGGAGAATATGACAGGAAGTGATAAATTAGAAGATTGGAATTAACATATTAACACACTACTATATATAAAATAGATAACTAACAAGTACCTACTGTTATAGCACAGGGAATTCTACTCAATATTCTGTAATAACCTATATGGGGAAAGAATGTGAAAAAGAATGGAGATATATATATACACATACATATATCAGTCATATATTTCTATGACTGATTCACTTTGCTGTACATCTGAAACTAACACAGCATTGTAAATCAACTACACTTCCATACAAATTTTTAAAAGTTGAAGAACTAGTGTTTTAATTCTCGAGATAGTAGAGCAGCATTAGAAAGCAAGTGACATGTATGGAGGAACCAGTCAGTGCCAGCTGATTTTACATCCACGTCTCATTTAATTCTCAAATTCACCTCAAGTGTAACTATTACCTCCATTTTACAAATGAAAGAATTAAGGCTCAAAGAATTTTTTTTTAATCATTCCCCTAGTCACCACACGATTGTGACAATGATTTCTGATTCTGACTCCAGTGTTTCTGCCAACTGTGTCACTGTGTCCAGCATCCAGCAAAACTCTCCTATGAGGAGGGCTAAAATCTAAGGAGAAAATGAGGAGAATATGGCCTCTAATCCTGGCTCTCCACCTTCTGATAGAACTGTGGAAAGACCATTTATTTGTTTTGAAGTTAGATTTGTCCATCCTTATTTGATATGGATAAATAAGCCCCTTTCTCCTCGTATGTATAAGGATTCAAGTAGTTAATGTAACCAAAATATGTTGAAAATCTAAAGGGCACTTCTATTTCTATAGGAAGAATGACTTTGTTCCTATAATAGAGCCAGATTAGCAAGTCCATATCACTGGCAATTAGTTCAGTCCCAATCATTATCAGTCCCAAATTCACAATGTTTTTGAGAGCAGAGATCTATTACATGTTTCTTCTGTGTTTTCCAAATCACCTTAACACAATTCTGGATTGGGTAGTGGATGCATTTTTATTAGATGAAGTGACACTTAAATCAAACTATTGTCCAATATGTACTTGAGCCATCAGTGATAGACCCCATTATATCGTCTATCAAAAAGGACTCCTTAAATGCCTGGACATAATTAGCCCAATATAATTAGCCCAATAACCCTGGTTTATAGTATCATCCAACTGATTTGTAACAGGAATGATGGCCAATTCTTTCTATTATCACGTAACAGAAAATATTTTATTTTCCTCAACTTCATTGTATATGTTTCAGACAAACTCAGAAAATGTTAGTAAAATAAACACAGAAAAACAATTGACCTAGAACCTGAAATTTTACTTTCCATACCTCTAACTAGTGGTATAGAATCCACCTGCCATTGCAGAGACATAAGAAATCCAGGTTTGATCGCTGGGTTGGGAAGATCCCCTGGAGGAGGGCATGGCCACTTGCTCCAGTATTCTTGCCTGGGAAATCCCATGGACAGAGGAATCTGGCAGGCTTCAGTCCATAGCATCACAAAGAGCTGGACATACTCACTCTAACACAATAACTACTTCATTTGGGGCATTTGCTACCTGTGTATTGTAATCTGAACGTTGCATACACAATCTTTTTAATTTTATAATGACCCTATGAAACTGGATCTATTAATGTCTCTGTTTTATAGATGAGGAAACAGGTTCAAAGAGTAAAACATAACTTGTCCAAGTCATAACCTGTCCAAGTCTGTAGCACGACCTGGCCTGTACCATACAGACTGATTCTAAGTGCAGGCTTTAACTCATGCCAAAGAAAAACCCACAATGTAAGAGTCATGAGTTTAAGTTTTATTCAAGGACTTACTGAGGACTCTAGCCCAGGAGATGACCTCTTAGTGGCTCTGACGAAGTTATGTCAAAGAGGGGGAAGAGAAGCCAATTCATACATGATTTTGGGAGCTAGGAAATACATGTAATCAAGCATACATCTCAGTAAAAGATTGCTGCTAGTCACAAAGAACAGATATTTCAAGTTAATAATTTTAGTGCTTTACTATCAACGGCAAAACGCAAGAGTCTGGGGTCATTGAAATGCTTCCTGAGACATACACCCAACTATCAAAGGACCTGTTTATCCAAAGCACCTAGTGCCTCATGTGGTTTTTCATCCTGAATTCCTCTCAGGGTGGGCAGTTACCCTCACAGAAGCAGGTGGTGAGAGATGCCCTTTCTCTTTGTTTACACCAGGACTCTCTACACCAGCCAAGTGCATAATCTGAGAAAACCAGCTTTCTTTTGCTGCCCATCTTCATTAAGCTCATTATCCTTTATCTTATAAAAGAAAAGAGGAAAGGGATGAAAAGAGAAGAGAAGGAGGAGGGTGCAAAGAAAAAGAAAAAAAAGGGGAGAAAAGAAGGTGACTCAATGTTGTCTATTGCTCCCCACCCCCCTCCACCCCACCCCCCCATAACAGGGCATAAAATGCAGCCCACCCAACTTTTTAACACTAATCAACATTGTTGCAAAATAAATACGTGAAGGGCCAGCTTGGTCTGACTTGATGTCATCTTGCCTTTGTTTTGGATTTATCAGGAGAGGTATTCTTGCAGATTAAAGGGCCACTGGAAGATATTTATAAAATCTACTGCTATCAGCACGATGAAGCGCATGGTGTACTGGAGTCCTATGAAAAGGAAGAGGAGCTGAAGCAACATTTGAGCCTCTGTATCCAGTCCTTAAAGTAAGGCCTTTTCAAATGATGGTTTCCATGCGCTCTCAGTCGCCTAGCAGGGAACATTTTAACTGGATGTAGATGAAAGGTCTCCCATAAATCCTGTGTTTTATGAGGCTTGCTGGGAGCGCTACTCTGTGTTCTCTCCATGAAAAGCTGACATGCCAGAAACCCTGATTGACTTTTTTTTTTCCCCCTGCAAGGATGACTAAAAATAACACAGGAAAGATACAGGGTTCTGTAGAGATAGAAAAAATGCAATATCAAAAAATGAAATGTAGAAGAAAAGTCCTTCTTAAGGCTGTGCTTAAGAAAGAAGTGGAAGCCTGTGTTGGCATGGTCCCAGGAGCACCAAATAATAGAGCGAGGGGATGTCCCAGGACCCTCTGAATGCCCCCAGCCGCTCTGAGACTGCGGGGGCCGAGGGGAGACTGGCAAAGACAAGTCAGGCCCTTTCAGAGGTAGTTTCAGGAAAATCAGTTATGCCTTCCTCTTCTCTAAATTGTTCATGGGAAGTGCTACATAATGTACAGTGTTGTTGTTGTTGTTGTTTTTAATCTGCTAGAAATATTTCTTTGCTATAAAATTCTGAAAAAGGAAGTTCCCTGGTGGCCTGCTGGTTAGGATTCCAGGCTGTGGTCCAGCTTCAATGTCTGATAAGAGAACTGAGATCCTGCAAGCCACATATATGCCCCCCCCCCAAAAAAAAAATTTGAAAAAAATACATTAAAAAACATGAATAAGATAAAAACTAATAGCCCTTACTATTCCATCTATTAATTCTTTACTAACCATGGATTAAAAACCACAGTTTGCACTTTTTCTGATCCTATTTGTATGCCTGAATATGAAGAGGTATTGGGTTGATTCTTATAAATGGAATTGGTTTCTGGCTTTATCTACAGTTTTCTACCAAATAAATTTAAAGCCAAATGTCTGCCCTACTCTACATCCTACCAAATGATTCTATTGTGATTTTTCACTTCTAAGGTTTATCCATTGTCAAATGGTCTTGATTAGGCTAAGAATGAACCAAGCAGAGTGCTATGGTGTTTAAATCAATGCACCCCAACCCGTCTGATCCTCCACTTTCATAAACTCCCTTTTAGGGGCAGAAGGCGGTCCTGGTATAGAACAACTGAATTAGAGTGAAATCAGGAAGCTAAATGAGACTGCTCTGGATACTGCCTTTCCAGACCGGAACCAGGGCTGAAAATGGATTTAAATTGAACCTGACAAATTTCTTAAAATTAACTTTATTGCCCTCTACTGGCCATTAAGTAACTGCAGTTCTTTAACCATTTTTCATGCTGTGGAAAAATAACAATTTTGAGTCACTAGATTGCAAGCATTTACATAGTACTTGTTATAGCAAGCATTGATCTAGTTCCCGAAAATACAAAAATAAATTGGTCTTTGACCCCGCCCACAAGCAGCTCAATATGATTAGGTAATTCCTAAAGATAATATGCAATGAGTAATTTCAGTTCACTATTTCTCCATTACTTACTGTTTATTTCAGTGTTAGCAAATCAGTTTAGGTAAGCTTTAAAGTTGAAGTTGTATCCATATTAATAAATTCATATATTAGAAGCAACATCTAAATTTACAGGTACTTTTTCCAAAGAGGAAATAATAGTTTTAACCTCAGTATGAAGGAGCACCTTTCTTAAGTTAAACTAGTGACAAGATCCAATCAATGTGTATCTTGAGTCATTTTCCTTCTTCAGTTTCCAGAAATAAAAGTGAGAGATATTATAGCAAGTGAAAAGTAGCACCTTGAATCCTCACTCCAATCCCAGCCCCAGGACTGGAAGTCCACATGGGGAGAGGATGTAGTTTATTTTGGCATGTGCTTCTGACAACTGACCAGAAGTGAAGCAGTCTGTTCAGAGCGGGGTGCACAATAGCTTTTGAGTCCTAAGAGGAAGAAATTAACTCTGTCAAAATAGTCGATCAGTCAGTATAGGTCAGGATCATATCCCCTGAAAAGTAAGCTAAAGCAGAGGTGATTTGGAAACTTCCTGATTACTAAAAATTACTGTCAGACCCAGCAGCTTTTTTGACATTTTTTTCTGAAAGCCTCAAGTTCTTGCCCTGGTGATATCCCAAATCTTGTATATTCTGCCCTGTTCTGATTTTAGGGAATTATTTCAGGTGTTGGAAGGTGCTAAGGTTTACAAAGCACAAAATCCAAAGGAAGTAGTATTGGCAGGACTATTTCTTAAGGGAAAGAAAATCAAAATAAAATAGTTTAAGTTAGATCTATTTTCTCCAAAGTTGCCTTGCCATGAAAATAAAGTTAATGATGAATTGTACTAGTCTGCCTGAAAGCTGAGAGCAGGAGAATTATTAACATTACTATAATACTGACCTCAATTGAGCTTAGCTTTAAATTCAGAGAAACAGGTTTTCAAACAGGTTTATAGGCCAAAGGGAGTGTGGAACACCCCGAGGGCTTGACTTCTCCTGCCAGGTAATCAGTCAAAGCTATTACTGGGACTCTGCCTTTTTTTTGTGGCTAAATAACAGAGCCCAAGTACATGGTTGCCAATTTCTAATGGGTATTAGGTGTGGCTTCCATTTTCTACCAGGCTGCGAGGTATTGGAACAAGTGTGTTTGAAGCGGTATCCATGAAGAAGGTGGCTTCATGCCTCAGAGGTTAAAGCCATAGAGATTGCATTTTAACCAAAATTAAAATGTTTATTGAGGGCCTTATAAATATTTATTATAAGTACTAAATAATGTTGAAAAAAATTTTTTTTCAAATATGTAAGCATAATTCTTGCCTCCTGGGAACATACCTTCTAGTTGGTAGATAAACAAAACCCTGTGGAAAGCTTAACAATAATACAAAAGTTAATTTAAATAACATACTAGAAGCTGTCACGGTGAGGTTCAAGACTAATTTCCAAAAGGAGAGTAGAAAGATTTCCTGGTCTGGTAACCAGGAGACTTGAGCTCATAACCTTGGGCTATTCTTTGAAGCCCATTATCTTTCAAATGAACAAATAATATTTGTATCCAGAAAATAATTTTGAATCCCTTTGAAAGGTTAGGGCAGTGTTTCTTGGTGTGTGAGTCCGCCTGCATCAGACCCGAAAGGGATGTGTATTAAAGGAGCAGGTGCCTATGCTCTGCTCCAGACCAAAAAGATTAGGATTGCTGGGCATCCAGGCCATGAATCTGCACTTTAACAAGCTCCCTTGGGTAATCATGCATACACACGCAAATTAAGACCTACTTTAAAAAAAAAAAAGATCTACTTTAGAAGGAGAAAGCATGCCCACGGTACCATTTCCTGCTTTCCCTGAAGCTGTTTCCATGACTATAGATACAATCTAAGTAGTAATTTCAGGATTTGGAGACATTAGGATAAGACTAAAACAATCCAGAAGCACAGCCCCACATCTTTGTCTATAGCCTATAAATTGGAAATCTGCAAGTTTCTAATTTATTCAACAATAAGTATTTACAGAGTCATACATATTAGTGACCTGTAAGATTACATGAAATATTGGTTTAATACAGTTTCTAAATTTATGCAAGTCATTTGCTAAGGATCTGGCTCCTTAGCCTCTTTTGGAGTTATTTAAGGTTTCTGATCTGTGTGAGGAAAATGAAAAATAGAATAGTTATGAATGCAAGTGTAGCTATAATTAGAATAGGCTGTCTGTAGCCTCCTTTGTCTGTTTTTCTAGTTATAAATACCACCAAGTCTCTGATGCCTTTCAGAAGCCCTAGAGACTTATTTGTAATAAGATAAGAATGAAAGAACTTTTCCAAGTTTTTTGGGAGGTAGCAGGAAGATGCATTTCTAGTTTCATGTCTAGTTATTATAAATTTATCTACATTTTTCTTCTTCCTAACCAAGGTCACCATCCTCAGGAGAAAAACTTCCAACTTGTAGTCATCTAGACACTTTGACTGATCAGATTACTGCTATAGCTTCTCCATACAGGGAGCAGGAAGGAAGCTAACAGCTCATGCCATGCAGCATCAAAGGAATAGATTTAAATTTGTTCACCATGTTTTACGTATCTTAATATTATTCTAATAGGGTGTTCCAAATGAAAATTAAAATCACTTTTGAAAACTCATTCATTTCCTGGTTATGTGGTATCATGTTTGAACAAAGACGATAATCCTTCAGAAATAGCCACATAAAAACTTTTGTGAATTTTAGTCAAATTATAATGAGCCCATGAAGGTGTAAGGTGGGGTGGTAGATATAGTGTTACTTTAGCCCCCCAAAAAAGTGTAAATGGACCCAACTTAACTTCCTCTTTCCTGAAGTGTCCTTGGCTGGGGTTAACTCCTGGAAAATTTTAGCCTAAAAATGATTTTTTTTTTAATGATAAACAAATAAAAAGGAGTTGTTATAATAAAGTGCCACTATTCCACAACTCCAGCTAGTTTTCCCTGTTGGAAAATCTCAGGTTCCTTTTCGCATAATGTTGTATTTACACTGTAGTAGTCTGACTCTTTATGACCTCAAGAACTCTACAGTCCATGAAATTCTCCAGGCCAGAATACTGGAGTGGGTAGCCTTTCCCTTCTCCAGCGGATCTTTTCAACCCAGGGATCAAAGACAGGTCTCCCACACTAAGCAGATTCTTTATCAGCTGAGCCACCAGGGAAGCCCATATTTATGTTAAATACAGTGTTTAATATATGTTATAATATGTAGGCTTTATGTCACTGAAATAAATGAAATAGAGAAAAAAAATTTCCATGTCTTCTCTAGGAGTTAAAAAGAGCAATCTTTTCTTTCAACTTCAAAATATGTGTTTTGGTTCCAAAATGATCATATTTTCACTTGTTTGTTTTCATAGAAAACTAACTGCATTTTTAATTTTATTCAACTTCTGTCCCAAATTTTCTCATCTATGACTCACAGAGCAAAATGAGAAAGGAAACTCCTTAATAGAAGGACACAGAAATCAGGGAAAGAATGTGAGTTTAAAGGAAAGGAATGGAAAGAAATACTGGGTGGGGGTAGTAGTGGGGTATTTTATTTCATTGAGATAGAAGAGTTCTTCAAAAGCAGTTAATAATTGTCTGAAATTGTAGCACCTGCTGATTTTTAAAAGTTTATAATCCTATGTTGTATTCCCAACTGAGAGGTTTTGGATTCAGGAAAATCTAGTTATTTCAAGATGGCTAGGAATCCATTCATACACTATGTCAGGAGAGCGAAGGGTAATTGCCTTCCATATATGTACACCATTGTTTTACACATATATAAAATACTAGGATTAATTTTTTTAACTTATTAAGTCCATTAAAACTTATGAAATTTGGCACAGCTGTTAAATTTTTTCTCAATCACTGAATATGAAAAGATCACCTTTTACTTTACAATATTGTGTGGTTTTTTTAAAAAAAGAAAAGAAAAGACCATCTTCTAGGATGTGATGGTGTCATAATTTTTTTAATTACTATTTTTAAAATGTTTATTATATTATCCTAATTTTATTTATTTATTTGGCTGCATTGGAGTGGGATCTATAGTCACAGCACGTGGGATCGAATTCCCTGAACAGGGATCAAACCTGGGCCCCCTGCGCTGGGAGCACGAAGTCTCAGCCATTGAGCCACCAGGGAAGTCCCCATAAAATGTTTTTGTGCTGAAAACAATCATTGTATTCCCAAAGACTGAAAACCAGAGGTCAAGGTGATCAGTTTTAAATACAGGTTATTACCTTATTTCTCTATATCCACATGAGACTTTTAGAGAAATGCTTCTATCTCCTTTATTCTTGAAATTTAACTTGAAAGATTCCCATTTTCTAATTGTTTAATTAATCTGACAAGTATGTTGTGTGGTCCTACCATATGCCAGTCAGTTTTTCAGGAACTGGGGCTACAACACAGAACAAGACAAACAAATCCTTGCCCTTGCTGGGATCTGGGAGTGGAGAGATGAACACAACAAACCAAATAAATATATTATTTTAGAAAGTAACAAAGCAGTATGGGGATAAATAAACAATGTAAGGAAGGAGGATAAAGAGTACAATGAGAGGCAGGTACAGTGTTTAAAATGTCAGGCAGGGAAAGCTTCACTGGGAAGGGGCATTTGCACAAAGACCTGGAGGAGATAAGCAGGGAGTCACATGAGTACCTGGAGGAAGGGCAATCAGGCAAGTGCAAGACCTCAAGCCCGAGCCGGCCTGCCTTCTCTGAAAAGAGCAAGGAGGCCTGCAGACCTGGAGGAAGGGCAATCAGGCAAGTGCAAGACCTCAAGCCCGAGCCGGCCTGCCTTCTCTGAAAAGAGCAAGGAGGCCTGCAGTTGCCACAGGTGGGGAGGAGCTGAAGACAGGCACGAGGGAGAGAGGGGGTTGGAGAGGCAGACTGCATTGCCTTGGGAGGACTTTAGTTTTGCTTGAGCGAAATGGAAGCCACAAAAACTAGTGATGCCCTCTGAAATTTTTTATGGAAATTATCCCATTGAATAGATGAATTGTCTATAATCTATCGGTCTACCTAAAACTTTATAGACAGAGATATTATAAAGCACTCGATCATAGTTTTCTGCATGCCAGTTACACTTTCCTTTGTAATCTTGTAATCTGTTTCTCCTATTACTATTAATATGTTTAATGGATTCTTATTTCATAATGTAAACAAATATTGACATTTAAATCCAGTTTTGAAATACTAAAATTCACTAACTATAGTTTAAATCAAAACTTATTATATAAAGTGTGAAACAAATATGGTAGATGCATGCTTAAATAAAACTTTAGGGACATGATTATATGACTAATTCTATAAAAACATTCATGAAAATGACTTACTATTTTAAAATAAGATTTTAAAAATTTTATAATGCTTGCTTATTACCTCAATAACTGGATTTATATTAATTTACTTTTTTCCTTTCTCTTGTAGGAAAATATACATGCAACAGTAAGTACTTTTGTTCAAATAATAGCAAATACAAAAATCAGGGGAAAAGCTGATGAATATTTCTGCGCAAATTAGAATTTTTAGTTTTTATAATGATGTTCATTGTTTATAATAAGTAAGTCAAGACTTCAAAGACATTTACCCTAGACATTCTTAGTGCATTTATTTCCAATTTGTCTCAGCAGATTTTACATATTAGATTATTATTATGTTAACCTTATCAAACTTTTTAGAAGAATCTTGGGGAATAGTTTACTTAAATCACAGGTTTGCTGGTGACAGGAACTCTTTTTAAATTGCTCATTACACATTTATTAAAGAATCTTAATGTGTCCAAAAATACTTCCTCCTAAGGAAAACATTAGTCTAAAAAATTTTAGATTAATACCATAATGTTTTTTAAGGTTATATAGATTAATGTATAAAAGATTCCTTATTCATTATAGTAAAATATTGAGTTTCTTCTGACTTTGACTGATTTGCAGAGAAAAAAGTTATACACACACATGTATATAGCATGAAGATGAAACAATTGGACAAGAGACAACTCTGACATCGCCAAATGGTCAACACTGTGTTGAAGTGTTGCGAAGTGAAATCAGATTAATTATATTCTTTGTAGCAGAAGATAGAGAAGACTTAACAGTTAGTAAAAACAAGACCAGGAGCTGGCTGTGGCTCAGATCATGAACTCTTTATTGCCAAATTCAGACTTAAATTGAAGAAAGTAGGGAAAACCACTAGACCATTCAGTATTTAGTTCAGTTCAGTCGCTCAGTCGTGTCCGACTCTTTGCGACCCCATGAATCACAGCACGCCAGGCCTCCCTGTCCATCACCAATTCCCGGAGTTTACTCAAACTCATGTCCATCAAGTCGGTGATGACATCCAGCCATCTCATCCTCTGTCGTCCCCTCCTCCTCCTGCCCCCAATCCCTCCAGCATCAGGGTCTTTTCCAATGAGTGAACTCTTCACATGAGGTGGCCAAAGTATTGGAGTTTCAGCTTCAGCATCAGTCCTTCCAATGAACACCCAGGACTTATCTCCTTTAGGATGGACTGGCCGGATCTCCTTGCAGTCCAAGGGACTCTCAAGAGTCTTCTCCAACACCACAGTTCAAAAGCATCAATTCTTCAGCACTCAGCTTTCCTCACAGTCCAACTCTCACATCCATACATGACCACTGGAAAAACCATAGCCTTGACTAGACAGACATTTGTTGACAAAGTAATGTCTCTGCTTTTTAATATGCTACCTAGGTTACCTAAATCAAATCTCTTATGATTATACAGTGGAATTGACAAACAGATTCAAGGGATTAGATCTGATAGACAGAGTGTCTAAAGAACTCCAGACGGAGATTTGTGACATTGTACAGAAGGCAGTAGTGATCACGACCATCCCCAAGAAAAAGAAATGCAAAAAGGCAAAATGGTTGTCTGAGGAGGCCTTACAAATAGCTGAGAAAAGACAAGAAGTGAGAGGCAAAGGAGAAAAGTAAAGATATGCCCATCTGAATGCAGAGTTCCAGAGAATATCAAGGAGAGATAAGAAAGCCTTCCTCAATGATCAATGCAAAGAAATAAAGGAAAACAATAGAATAGGAAAGACTAGAGATCTCCTCAACAAAATTAGACATACCAAGGGAACATGTCATGCAAAGAAGGGCACAATAAAGGATGGTATGGACCTAACAGAAGCAGAATATATTAAGAAGAGGTGGCAAGAATATACAGAAGAACTACACAAAAAAAGATCTTAATGACCCATATAACCATAATGGTGTGATCACTCACCTAGAGCCAGACAGCCTGGAGTGCGAAGTCAAGTGGGCCTTAGGAAACGTCACTGTGAACAAAGCTAGTGGAGGTGATGGAATTCCAGCTCAGCTATTTCAAATTCTAAAAGATGATGCTGTGAAAGTGCTGCACTCAATATGCCAGCAAATTTGGAAACTCAGCAGTGGCCACAGGACTGGAAAAGGTCAGTTTTCATTCCAATCCCAAAGAAAGTCAATGCCAAAGAATGCTCAAACTATTGCACAATTGCACTCATCTCACACGCTAGCAAAGTAATACTTAACATTCTCCAAGTGAGGCTTCAACAATATGTGAACCAAGAACTTCCAGATGTTCAAGCTGGATTTAGAAAAGGCAGAGGAACCAGAGATCAAATTGCCAACATCCATTGGATCATTGAAAAAGCAAGAGAGTTCCAGAAAAAATCTACTTCTGCTTTATTGACTATGCGAAACCCTTTGACTGTGTGGATCACAACAAACTGTGAAAAATTCTTAAAGAAATGGAAATACCAGACCACCTGACCTACCTTCTGAGAAATCTGTATGCAACTCAAGAAGCTGGAGATAGAACAACAGACTGGTTCCAAATCAGGAAAGGAGTACATCAAGGCTGTATATTGTCACCCTGCTTATTTAACTTACATGCACAGTACATAATGCAAAATGCCAGGCTGGATAAAGCACAAGCTGGAATCAAGATTACCAGGAGAAACATCAATAACCTCAGATATGCAGATGACACCACTCTTATGGCAGAAAGTGAAGAGGAACTGATGAACCTCTCGATGAAAGTAAAAGAGGAGAGTGAAAAAGCTTAAAACTCAACATTCAGAAAACTAAGATCATGGCATCCAGTTCCATCACTTCATGGAAAATAAATGGGGATGCAATGGAAACAGTGATAGTCTTTATTTTCTTGGGCTCCAAAATCACTGCAGACAGTGACTACAGCCATGAAACTAAAAGACACATTTTTCTTGGAAAAAAAAGTATCACAAATCTAGACATCACATTAAAAAGCTGAGACATTACTTTGCCAACAAAGGTCCATCTAGTCAAAGCTATGGTTTTTTTCAGTAGTCATATATGGATGTGAGAGTTGGACCATAAAGAAACCTGAGTGCTGAAGAATTGATGCTTTTGAACTGTGGGGTTGGAGAAGAATCTTGAGAGTCCCTTGGACTTCAAGGAGATCCAACCAGTCAATCCTAAAGGAAATAGTCCTGAATATTCATTGGAAGGACTGAGGCTGAAGCTTCAGCTCCAATACTTTGGCCACCTGATGTGAAGAATTACTCATTGGGAACGACCCTGATGCTGGGAAAAATTGAAGGCAGGAGGAAAAGGGGTCACATAGGATAAGATGGTTGGATGGCATCATCGACTCAAACGACATGAGTTTGAGCAAGCTCTGGGAGTTTGTGATGGACAGGGAGTCCTGGTGTGCTCCTTCCATGGGGTCACAAAAAACCAGACATGACTGAGCAACTGAACTGAACTGAAGGCAATATGGAAATTATAAAAGCCACACACACATACACCAACTTTGAAAGGTGTCCATTTTCATAGAAGGAAAGCATATCTAGCCTAATACTGAAAGGATGATATTGACTTAAATATGAACTCAAATTTACCAGGACTTAACAAAGCACATCTGCCTTAGCATGGTCAGGAACGATCTAAAGTCCTGAGTGGCTAGTCTGTTTGTGTGTTTGCTTTGTGTGTGTGTAGTTGTGTCTGTAAGTATCCTAAACTGCTACAAATTTACATCAAGAGAGCAGATCGACAGGAGGAAAGTGAGCAATTCTTTTATTTTAATTTTCCTTTAGCCATGGACTTTATTATTTGAATATTTGTAACTATTATTCTATATACAAATTTCAGTTTCTTCCAAAACTATATATTCCATATTGTTAGATCACATCACTCTCCATTTTATGCCACCCTTCCATCAAGAAGTGTTTCCCCAAATCACCACGTACCTGATTGTGTGTTTTTGTTGATCAGTTGCTAGGTTTTGTCCAACTCTTTGAGATGCTATGGACCGTAGCCTGCCAGGCTCCTCTGTTCATGAAATTTCCCAGGCAAGAAAACTGCAGTGGGTTGTCATTTCCTTCTCCAGAGCAATTCTTTTAATATGTTAGCTTGCACAGGCTCCTACATACAGAATACGTAAGACAAATAGTAACTTGTATTGAATGCTGCTTGAAAATTACACTAGCTTTTGCCACAGTCCTGCTGTGTGGGACTAGCCGACTACATGTGCCCTTCTATCCTGTTCTATACATTAAGAACTGGAAAAAAGAAGAAGAATCACAGCGTGTAACTGGACACACATCAAAGCCACATTTGCCTTGAGTTATTTTCCTTCCTGATTCTCTCATTCAGATGAGGCAGCACACATGCTACTACATAAAAGGGTAAAAGGCAATGTCAAATGCTATGGAATTGCTGAGCTCCTCGGTAGCTAAGGCCAAAATGTTGCAGCTAGAGTGGCGTTTATGGGATGTGGGTTTTTTAATGACTTTAAAAAAAAAAAAAAATCTCTTACTTACTGAAACTAAAAAGTCTTTTTTTTTTTTTTTGCAATCTACACTTTTAAACATATTCAAAGGCAAAGATATTATAACTTCTGAAATGCTTACTTTGAATTATAATCTTATGCAAACATCAAAGACAGTATTAAAGTGACAAGAATCATAGATTCTTCCACCAGAGTCTCCCTCAAAGCATCTGATCCAAGTCCCATGTTCTAAAGCAAGAAAAATATCCCTATTATAAATTTACCTCCAGAAATAACCTTCTTTATCTTAATTATTTAGACTCTTCTATATGCTTAGAAGTAGTCTGACCAGCTATTTCTACCTTTGCATTGCCGGATTTTAATCAATCTCAAAAGTTTTATAAGTTATTTTGTTTGTTAAGGCTTTTATTTTTTAAATTATTGAAGAAATACTGCAGAAAATAGAAAATCAAAATGAAGACACTAAGAACTATTGTTAGTCACATTCCAAAGTGAACTACTTTAACGTGACATGAGTCCCTCACTTCCCTGCCATTTTTTTCCTCTATACAGACACATGTTGACTTAAATTGGACAGCTATATATTTCCTGTATGTCAACCTGCTACCTCTTCATCAATACATCATGGACATCTTTCTATGTCAGTAAATATAAATCCATATTGCTTTATGACTACAAAATATTCTATTTGATGTATGTACCATAATTTAGTTTACCAAACTCTTACAGATACGTGAATTGTGTCTGTCTTGCAGATTGCCTTTGTGTGTTCATTCTTATGTAAAATTTTGAACAACAGTTTATTTTCTTTTGATGAATTTCTATAATTGGAATTTCTAGATCAAAGGGCTTTTGACACTTATTGCCAGATAATTTAAGAGAAGTTGAACTAATTTATAGTCCTACTACTATGTATGAGTTGCCCATTTATCTACTACTTGCTAGCACTAGATAAAATATCTGGATCCTTACAACTTATGGCAATATCATAGGCCAAAAATAGCATCATAATGTTTTAATTACCATTAAAAATGATCTTGAGCATTTTTATGTGTCTAACCATTTGTATTTCACCACTAATGAATTATCATTTTTATTGATTATTCACTTTTTTGAGGTGTTTGTCTTTTTTGAAATATTGATATTGGCTCTTTAGTGAGTGTATTATCCATTTTTCTATCTTATGTACTATAAATAATTTTCCTTCTTATTACTTGACTTTTAACCTAGTATATAGTTGCTTCTGTTTATGCTTTTATCTGTACAATTTTACAGAGCTAAATTTTAAAATAAATTGATCATGTTTTTTCTACTGTAGCTTTTGGATTTTGTACCTCACTTAGAAACTTCAAGTTTGTTTTTAAACTGTAATCTCATGTTTTTCATTTTTAACATTTAAATTTTTGATCTGGAAATTATTTTGCTATAAAGAATTAATTTTTATTCTTCTATATGGTTAGCTAATTATCACAATACCTGATATCGAGTAGTTCCTTTTTTCTACTGAGTAGCAATGTCACATTTACCATGCACTTAATTTCCATACATTCCTGTATTTATTTCTTGATTTTCTATTTTGTGCTTGATTTTCATATGTCCATACCAAATTGCTTTCATTTTTGTAGTTTTATATTTTGATATCAGGTATAACTAATCTCTGGGCTTCCCTGGTAGTATAAGTGGTAAATAATCCACCTGCCAATGTAGGAAATGTGGGTTTGATCCCTGGGTCAAGAAGATCTCCTGGAGAAGGACATAGCAATCGATTCCAGTTTTCTTGCCTGGAGAACCCCACAGACAGAAGAGCCTGGTGGGCTACAATCTATGGGACCTCTAAGAGTTGGACATGACTTAGCAACTAAACACACACACACACACATACAACTAATCTCAGCTTAGTATTCTTCCTTTTCAGAATTTTCTTGAATATTCTTGCATGTTTCCTTCTTTAAAAACATTCTCTTTTGTTAAAATTATATCTACTCATGGCTTAAAAGGGCTTCCCTGGTGGTTAAGATGGTAAGGAATCTGCCTAAATCCAGGAGACCTGGTTCGATCCCTGGGTCAGGAAGGTCCCCTGGAGAAGGGAATGGCAACCCACTCCAGTATTCTTGCCTAAATTCCATTGACAGAGGAGCTGGTGGGCTACAGTCCATGGTGTAGCAAAGAGTCAGACATGAATGAGTGACTAACACACACATTGAAAAGCCCAATAGTTCTAAAAGTTTTAAGAAAAATAGTAGTCTATTGTATAGCATGGGGAACTATATTTAATCCCCTTGGATAAACCATAATGGGGAAAAAATATAAAAAGAATGTATATATGTATATAATTGAGTCACTTTGCTATACAGCAGAAATTAACACAATGCTGTAAATTATACTTCAATAAAAAAGTTAGTTAACTAAAAAAAGAAAAGAAAAGGAGTAATCCCTTCCACCTTCCCCTAAATGCTCCTCACCAGAACACAAGTATATTCACACCTTTTAGTTGACTATTTTGGTATTTATCTTCATGACTCTAAAAACACATTTGACTCCTGCTTATTATGTATTGACTTCTCTCTATGGAAAACAAGAATTTATTTTTCTTCCCTAGCTGATCTCCACTATACACATACACACACACACACACACACACACACACACACACACACACACACACATCCTTCTCATCTCTCCATTCTCCCTATGGAGTTACATTATAATTTGGGTAAGAGCAATAATTAGTGTTTGAATTGTTATACCTGAGTAAATTTCTTTTCAAAGATAAACCTTGGACTAAACAAATACTTATTTTGCTGGGAATTAACTATTTTCTTTTTCCCCTTTAATTTTGTTTGTGGTAATCATTAATGTCAAACTCACAGCTAATCATCTTGAAGTGAGTCTGATGAAATTTGTAGGCTATCCATTTCATCTCTCTATAAAAGCCTTTCCCAGAGACTTCTGACCTACTGAGTTTGGACAAATTACACTGGACATCACTAACTCCCCTTGCCTGGAAAACTCCAAGGACAGAGGAACCTGGTGGGCTACAGTCCATGAGGTCGCAAAGAGTCAGGCACAGCTGAGCAACTGAGCACATACATACAAACTGCCATCACCTAGTTTCTCTTTGCCTCTTTCCTGTTTTCAGTAGAGGACATCCTTCAGTAGTTTCCTCTGTTCATCAAAGAATACATGGGAAGGAAATTTTAAGAACGTGTACATCCAAAAGCTCTTTATTTTACCCTCACACTTGACTTATATAGTGTGATTTGGAATAGAATTGTAAGTTGAAAATCATTCATCTTCAGAATACATAGGTAATTCATCATTTCTAACTATCTAACTGCTTAGCTTACACGTTTCTCTGAAGGACTGTAGGCTTTTCTCTTTGTCCCTGATAATTTGAAGCTTTAATAGTTCCGAGGTGTGAGTCAGTGTCATTCACTGTGCTGTGACCTCAGCAAGTTCTTTCAATGCACTAACTCATTTTCATTGAATTATCTTACAGATGAGTTCCTTCCCATATGTGCCCTGTTCTCTCTCTCTGGGACTTATTATTTTGATATTGGACCTTTTAGGCTGATCCTCTAATTTTCTTATATTTTCTTCCATTTTTGTATTTTTGCTCTTCTCTCTAGAAAGTTCTTGAACATTTTCTCCAACACTTACGAGTTTTTATTTCTGCTACTATCCTTTTAGTTTCCAAGAGCTCTTCCTTAATCCTCCAAATGATCTCCCATATGTGTATAGCACCCTAAGGATTATGCTGTTTCTTAAAGAGGTTTTCAACTGGTTCTTCTTCTTATAAAACCCACACCTCTCTCCCTTTACTTCCATATATTTTCAAGGACTCTAGTTAATGAAACTTTGGAGGAGTGATGAAATAACTACTTCATATTACTGGTTCTTTCTGGTCTGCTATGTCAATTCCCATTTGCTCGTCTCCTTTAAATCATCTAAGATTTGCTAGTAGTTCTGTATTTATTTTCAGTTATTTTAAAATTATGACAAGTGCTGTTTGTTTATTATTTGTGCAGCAATATATAGTTTCCTCTAAAGTTGACTTATGATGTTTTTAAAGGAGAGTAAATGGAAAAAAATTCAATAGCGGTATGGATGGTTTGTAGCTTCTGTAAATTAAATATTAAATTTAGGATTCTTGTGGCCATAAAATAGAGGAAATTCAAAGTAGGATGATCAATAATTACATGATTAGTTTTCCTTTCATTTTCTCCTTCAAATTAAGAAATGTAGATACATCTCAGTGTTGAATTTGATTTTTTGTTTTCATCATAGTTTTTACATTGCTAAGTATCACTTTAATTTTCATTGTGCAACTGTTTTCTTATACTTGCAAAACTTTTTATAGCAAAACTGGATGCTTCTAAAACAAAGCCAGCTGTGTTTACTTGACTTTGTAATGTTTCGACAATAATTTGTAATGAGATTAGTGTAGCTACTTTTGCTACTAAATATTTGCCAAAGTGTTCATGATAATGTAAAGGAATATGAAACAGAATTATAATTTAATAACTACCTTAGTTTTCAGCACAACACGTATGGGGAATTGTTATGCATTTGATTACTTTCTAGGGGGTAGGCATGTGATAATTGGCTGCTTGGTTGAGAAAGTTATATCACATATAAGATTCATTTGCCTTGCACAGCTCTCAGACTCAGTCTTACTGGGAGGGATTAGACGGGGTGAGAATTGTGGCACTGAATGCCTGGAGCATCATTATCTAGTAATATATTCTATCTTTTCTACCACACTGCTTGTCTGTGTAACACACGGATCAGAGCATCATCGCTCATCACTTGGGCAACTGTCCAAAGTGCTTATCTTAAGACAAAGGTGTCTGGGAGATTTCTCATTTTTGAGAAAAATTTTTTTTAGTATTCACATTTGTGATGCTTTTAAGAGAAACAGTCATTATTTATAATTGTTATTACTGTCATTTGAAACCTGAAAGGGAGAGAATAGAACTTTGATGCCAAAGTGAAGTTGCTCAGTCGTGTCTACTCTTTGCGACCCCATGGACTGTAGCCTACCAGTCTCCTCAGTCCATGGAATTTTCCAGGTAAGAGTACTGGAGTGGGTTGCCATTGCCTTCTCCAGGGGATCTTCCTGACCCGGGTCTCCCGCATTGCAGGCAGACGCTTTACCGTCTGAGCCACCAAAAGTAGTGATTAGATTTGGACAGAAAGGAAGGGCCTAGGTTGGGTTTTTGACAGATGCTGATAAGGAAAGAAGGAGAGCAGCTCAAAGATCCAAGTACATTCTTTAATATATCTGGAGATTTGTTTTTTGTAATTAAAAAGTTTTAAAATATGTGTATAACAATAGACCACACTGATACACTATCTTAATAAAATTGACTTTATTTGACTGAATTGTTTGCTTACATCTACATTTTGATAATATTTTCAGTGATTTTAGAAGATTAAATAAACTAATACTGGGCTGTGCTGTGTTGTTCAATTGTGTCCGACTCTTTGTGACCCCATAGACTGTAGCCCAGGCAAGAATACTGGAGTGGGTTGCCATGCCCTCCTCCAGAGGATCGTCCCAACCCAGAGATCAAACTCAGGTCTCCCACATTGCAGGTGGATTCTTTACCATCTGAGCCACCAGGGAAGCTCAAACTAATATTGGTGATAGTAAAAAGAAAAACTCAGAAGAAATCTGGTCATATTCATAAGGATAATATGATTTTTTCTAGTCAAGTTACTACCTTCCATATTCCTGACTTGTTCTTATTTAAGGAAATACTTTCTACTTAACCGTCTAAACTGTTGTATTATTGAAGAACTTATATTTAAGATATGTAAGGATGCTGTACTTCAGCTTTGATATACCAGCTAGGAAATATGTTTTTAGTTATTATTTTTTTAGTATTCATAAAAGATTTATATATTTTCCCATCCAATTTCCAATCCAGTCCCCTTGGAAACCAACAACGTCTCTTTCTCCTTCTTTCCCTCGTTTCCTCTTTTTCCACCCTATCTCCTTACCTCCCTTCCTTTGTAGATATGGTTCATATGAGTAGAAAGTACAAGATAAATCATACTAAAGCAACTGTCTCTCAATAAAGGGGGCTAGAATGTATTGATACAACAGAGAAAAGACAGTGTCTTCAGCAAGTGGTGCTGGGAAAGTTGGATAACCATATGTAAATCAGTGAAGTTAAAACACACCCTCATACCATATGGACTTCCCTGGTAGCACAGAGGGTAAAGCATCTGCCTACATTGTGGGAGACCTGGGTTCAATCCCCAGGTTTGGAAGATCTGCTGGAGAAGGAAATGGCAACCTACTCCAGTACTCTTGCCTGGAAAATTTCATGGATGGAGGAGCCTCGTGGGCTACAGTCCATGGGATCGCAAAGAGTCACAGGCCACTGAGCAACATCACTTCTCACGCCATACACAAAAATAAACTCAAAATGGCGTAAAGACTTAAGTATAAGACAAGACACCATAAAACTCCCAGAAGAGAACATAGGCAAAACATTCTCTGATGTAAATAGTACCAATGTTTTCTTAGGTCAATCTCCCAAGGCAGTAGAAATAAAAGTAAAAATAAACAAATGGGATCTTATCAAACTTATAACCTTTGAAAACCATAACCAGGAAAAGAAACCATAAGCAAAATGGAAAGACAACCTATGAAATGGAAGAAAATATTCACGAATGATGGGACGGACAAGGGCTTAATTTCCAAGATATACTAATAGCTCACACAACTCAACAACAACAACAAAAAAAACCA